>NC_044361.1:27283109-27925180 GCF_007364275.1 Archocentrus centrarchus
AAAAAGCCTTTAAAATTGATTGTTTGCTGAGCTGTCTGTTATGTGTAGACACAACACTGGTTCATCCCTTGAGTTAGGTGCCTTTTTGATTCTTGAATGAGTCATAGATCAGTGTTAAGTGGCTTAACAAAAAAAAAATCAATCAATCAATCAATAAATAAAAAAGAATTCCTCTGAACTTAGAAACACAGACTGGACTGAAAATGAGGCCACTTTAAAAAAAAAGAAAAAAAAAAGACAATAAATCTGGCTCTTTGGAAGCAAAATATAAATAAATAATGGGTGGCTCAAGGCTTCTGCACAGTACTCCACTTTATCTAGCTATGTTGGTTACTGTTTTGGCTGCTGGAACAAAGGATTTTTCTAACATTTGTGATTTTTTTTTTAAGGTATGTTTGATCTTAAAACAACTGTGAGTGGTTGTCTAAGGATAAGCAGAAGAAAATGGATGATGGATGAATAATAACATATCTGGACAGGTTTCAGTATCTGCCTGGAGAAAAACTAACACGGACTCATTTGTAAATAATAAAAAATAATAACAACAACATCAAATTAATAAAATTTTTCCATGATCACATCATCTATACTACTCCTCTGTATGACTGATGACTGTACTGGAATAACTGTACTCTGGTACGTGTAATGTATTCAGATATGACCGACTAATTTGCACAATGAGGCCACACTGATAGAGATGCACTATAAAAAATGTTTTCACCAAAAGTCAGTGGCGGTAAAAATCAGCACTGATTTAAACATGCTTTCTTTCATTGCCATCTTTCAGGACATCCAACTCAATTATAAAAATTAAAAAGAGTTAACATTCTAGCTACATTTAGTGTTTCTCAGTTGCCTCGGTACAGCTATCAAATCTGCCTCAACATTTGCAAAACAGCAGGTGCATTTTTTATACAATATGTACAAAAAGTACCATATGAAAAATGACCTGCATAAGCCTAGAACTTGTACAGAATCATTAGTTTGTCTTTTAAAAGTAAATATTAACAACAATAAATATTCCATTGCTATCAAATGGCAATTACTTGTGTCACTGATTATAAACATCCCGTCTATGGTTATAAACAAGATGAAGAATTCTTAGCCATGTGGTCTTTGTAACAGTGAACACTGAGTATTCTGAGTACAGAGGTTAGCTATTCCCACAGCAGCATCTGGCATGTGCAAGCTGTTGCCCCTGTAAATGTTTATCTAAGGATATTTGCACATTTGCACCAACTGTTTGTCTGTTAAACTCATTACTTATACTAGTGGGCAGTGCTCATACTGGTTGAACTAAGATGTGACAAACTGCCCACTCCTGAAGTTTAAAATACCAACAAATGTATTAGTCTAGCAGACTCTGTGTCATTGCCTTTTATAAAATGTGGGCTTCAGCACTACTTAATGAGAGTATGAATGAATAGGACTAGACCAGGAATGCAAATTAGTACATTTATTCATGTACTTTTCTGAAGCACAGTTTTAAAGTATATTTACGTAATTAAAGAATGTTATGCTGCTTTCTACTTCTGCTCCACTTTGCACTTTCTGACATTGGTTATTAAATACAGTATTTTTCAGGCTTTTGTGCAGTGCCACTTTTCACATAATATCTTCTGTATGATGGCACAGGGTTGCATATGAGATTGGAAATCATACCTAATTTTTTTTTCATCCACCAATTACCTATCAATTATCACTGTATTCATTTCAGATCTGACATGCAGTTTCTTATACAGTAAAATATAAATCCTGTAAGTGTCCAAGCAGTCAAAGGATGTACAGACACAGGTATAATTTTCAAAATGTGGGTTTTATTACAGCATAAAAAAGACAAAAATACATATTCATGAAAACAGGCTATTCTAAGAAATTAGAGTACCCATAAAAGAGGTCAATAAAACAGCATTCTACCCAAACGTACGGCTTAACAGCCCAAACTCTTTACAAGTGAACCTAATCAAATGAGAGACAGCTCCACCTATGTACTAGTGGAGTAAACCATTTTAAACGCAAAAGGAAAATCTCAGGAACAACAACTGCATTTCTTTAGCCTAATAGCATAATTGCCTAAGTCATATTTTGGCATATTTTGAGATACCTACCTAATTTTACTCTGCTAACAGTGTAGATTCATTTAGATAGATATCTCAATTTTGGCCAAAATATGACTTAGGCCATTATGCTATTAGGCTAACGATTTATTATAAATAAATCCCAATGTCCCCCATACAGTCACAGAAAACAGTTCAGTCAATTTGGTTGGCCTCTGTATTTAAACCAGCTTGCCCTCAGCTTCCTCTTTTACTGAAACCAGGAAGCACCCGCTAACTTGAGAACATAGAGAAAAAAAATAATTATGTGAACAAAATGTGTGTGCCATCATTTATAATACAATGTAGTGAATGTGTATTAAACCAAATTAAACAACTGAAATGGGAGTGTAAAACCTTAAATCTGTATCTGATTTATATGAATGTGGAGCCTGAATAAATATTACCAAATTATCTCCTCTGAATCTCCATCTTATCATGGTGGCGGGGTTTGTGTGTCCCAGTGATCCCAGGAGTTATGTTGTCCGGGGGCTTGTCCCCCTGGTAGGGTCTCCCATGGCAAATTGGTCCTGGGTGAGGGGCCAGACAAAGAGCGATTCAGAAGATTCCTGTGGAAGTGTCAACAAGGGAATTGTTTATCCTGCCCGGGACAGGGTTAACGGGGCCCAACCCTGGAGCCAGGCCTGGAAGGGAGCTTGGCATTAGCCTGTGGTGCCTGGCCGGGTGCAGCCTGAATAGGCGACATGGGCCCACCCTCCTGCAGGCCCACCACCCGCAGGAGGTGTCGTAGGGGTAGGGTGCAGTGTGTGTTGGGTGGTAGCCAAGGACAGAGGCCGTGGCAGACCGATCCCCGGCTATCAAGACTGGTTATTGGGACATGGAATGTCACTTCTCTGGTGGGGAAGGAGCCTGAGGTAGTGTGTGAGGTTGAGAGATACCAGCTAGATATAGTCGGGCTCACCTCAATGCATGGCCTAGGCTCTGGAACCAGTCTCCTGGAGAGGGGCTGAACTCTGTTCCAGTCTGGAGTTTTCCTCGGTAAGAGGCAGTGAGCTGGGGTGGGTATTCTTGTATCCCATCAGCTTGCTGCCAGTATGTTGTAGTTTTCACCAGTAGACGAGAGGGTTGCTTCCCTGTGTCTTTGGGCCAGGGACTGGGTCCTGACTGTTGTTTGCGCTTATGCGTCGAATAACAGTTCAGGGAACCCACCCTTCTTGGTGTCCCTGGGCGGGGTGCTTGAGGGTACTTAATCTGGTGGTGCCATCGTCCTGCTGGGAGACTTCAACGCTCACAAGATCTGGAGGGGCATGACTGGGAGGAAAAGCCTGCCTGATCTGAACCTGAATGGTGTTTTGCTATTGGACTATGTGACCGTTTGTCCTATGGGAAAAATTCAAATGGTCAGAAATTGCGCTTCACAGCCAATATAGGATTATTATGGTAATTGTTGCAAGAAGTCAGCAAACGGCAGCACTGAAGTACATTCTGTCACCTGCAACAGGTTCAGTATTAAAGGGTTAAACAACTACTTGGTGGCAGGGCCCCCTGGGGTGGATGAGATTTGCCCCGAGTTCCTGAATACTCTGGATGTTGTAGGGCTGTCTTGGCTGACATGCCTCTGCAACATCACATGGAGATCTGGGGCGGTGCCACTAGATTGGCAGACCGGGGTGGTGGTACCCATCTTTAAGAAAGGAGACTGAAGGGTGTGCTCCAACTATCGGGGGAATCACAGTCCTCAGCCTCAATTGTAAGGTCTACGCCAGGGTGCTGGAAACTAGGGTCTGTCTGTTAGTTGAACCTCGGATTCAGGAGGAACAGTGCAATTTTCGCCCTGGTCACGGAACGCTGGACCAGCTCTTTATCCTCTTGAGGATATTCAAGTGTGCGTGGGAGTTTGCCCATCCAGTCTACATGTGTTTTGTGGACTTGGAGAAGGCATTCAACCACGTCCCTCAGGGTATCCTGTGGGAGGTGCTGTGGGAGTATGGGGTGTCTGGCTCATTGTTGCAGGCCATTCAGTCCCCGTACAAATGCAGCAAGAGCTTGGTCCGTATTGCCAGCAATAAGTTGGACTCATTTCCTGTGGGTGTTGGACTTTGCCAGGGCTGCCCTTTGTCACCGATTCTGTTCATAATTTTTATGGACAGAATTTCTAGGCGTAGCCAAGTGGCAGAAGGCTTTCACCTTGGTGGTCTCAGAATTTCGTCTGTCCTCTTTGCGGATGATGCGGTCCTGTTGGCTTCATCAGGTGGTGGCCTTCAGCTCGCAGTGGAACAGTTCGCAGTGAGTGTGAAGTAGCTGCCATGAGAATCAGTACCCCTAAATCTGAGCCCATGGTCCTCAGCTGGAAAAGGGTGCAGTGCCCACTCCAGATCAGGGACCAGTTGCTGCCCCAGGTGGAAGAGTTCAAGCATCTCGGGATCTTGTTTACAAGTGACAGGAGAAGGGAACAGGAGAAAGAATAAGATCACAAATACAAATGGCAGAAATGAGCTTCCTCCAAAGGGTGGCCGGCCTCTCCCTTAGAGATAGGGTGAGGAGTGCAGCCGTTTAGGAGCTGCACAAAGTAGAGCCACTACTCTTCCACATCGAAAGAAGCCAGTTGAGGTGGTTCGGGCATCTGATTAGGATGCCTCCTTGGTGCCTCTTGAGTGAGGTGTTCCGGGTATATCCTACTGGGAGGAGGCCCCGGGGCAGACCCAGGACAAGTTGGAGAGATTATATCTCTCAGCTGGCCTGGGAATGCCTAGGGGTCCCTCCACATGAGCTGGTGGAGGTAGCTGGGGAGAGGGAGGTCTGGGCTTCTCCTGCTTAGGCTGCTACCCCTGCCACCCGCCCCCAGAAAAGCGGAAGAAAATGAATGGATGGATGAATGGATGTTTCAGTTGCGTGGTTGTAAATGTGACCATTACACATCCATTTTCTTCACTGCTCCTGTAACTCAGGGATGCAGAGATTTGTAGAATATCCCAGCTGCTGGGCAAAAGGCAGGGTACACCCAACAGTGCAAAAAAGAAAAAAGAATTCAGAAAAAAACAGTACTGGTAATTTTCTGCCAGTACATTATCAGTTATTTATGAATGCTTCCATAAATTGTAAAATTCAATGTTTTTAAAAAAGGAAAAACATCCATAAAAATTAATATGGAAAATTCCTTCATTTTAAAATGTTACATTGTACTGCATTTTTACAGATAAAAAAATAGTGTGGAGTGTAGATTGCTTGTCCATTGTATTATGCGCCATAATATATTTTAAATAGTAAAACTATTAATTTAATAAAAAAATTGATTACAGACATATTTACGACTAATAAATGTTTAACAGTTATGCTTAGTCATTGACCTAAATGTGCTGAAAGTGCTGTTTCTGTCGTGAACAATGAAGGAAATGAAGACAACAGAACTAAGTAAGATATTAATAAATTATGAAATAAAGAAAAAAAATCTGACCATACTGTTTCGTAGCTTATACAACTCATCATTTTTTAGCAGCAGAATTTAGTTTATGTTCTGTAACACCCTGCTAAAAGGCAGATTTGCGCCTGTTTTCCTGACATCATCTGATGAGAGCTTGCATCAGAGGACTGGCACACCCTTCCTACACCATAATTCCTATTACATTTTTCACACCATTTTGTGGAGGTTTTAATGAATACAGAAATGCACATATATGTTTAAAAAAAAATTGCATGTAAGACTGCGTAGCTCACTTGAACATGAAGCTGTTGTTTCAGCAGCTAGTCCTGATGAACTGGCTGACCCCATTTTGTGTCCAGGCTTCATCTGTTTCCTCTGCAGAAGCAGATACAGTAATGGTTAGTCATTCTCCTCTGATAGCTAAAACAACTGTAATGTATCATTCTGGCTTTTTTTTTTTTTTTTTTTTTTTTCCAGACACCAGCTGGTAACATTCTGGTCAATCCATATATCTAATTTCCACTCCCTGATCTGCAGCTGTGAGGCCCCTCCTCTGGGCTACTGCTCTCAGCCAATCCCCGTGTGCGACAGCTGTGTCTGGGCACGCCCATTCACCCCCCCAGCCCCAGCCTCGCTCTGGAAAAGCTCCAGCGATATAAATCCATTGTCCGGCACATTCACACTAGTCTGCGGTCGGCTCCTCGTGTTCACGAAGCAACTCCTTTTTCGCTCCCCATTGTAAAACTTTCGCATCCATAATGAGGGAAATCGTGCACATCCAGGCCGGCCAGTGCGGTAACCAGATTGGTGCCAAGGTAAGGAAATAAAATACAAAAAATGTATGTTTCTTTAAAAAGATATCTATATATATGTATCTGTTTTTTATGTCACACAACAGGCTTAATAATCAGGACATGGTTTAATTATTGGGCTTTTCTGCAAAAATTTTCATTGAAGACAAAGGACAAAGGATATTCTATTCTTTTCCTGCACCATATATCTTTTAGTATTTAAATATAACTGCAAACCAAAAATGATCACTTTTGGTGTGTGCTTTTCTGACTAAAATCTTGTGCACTGCGGTAACTGGTGGGTGGGTGTGGAGCAGCGCAGCGTACTCGCTCGTATTGAAGTAACGGTACAAACGGGGGCTCTTGTGTCTCGGCTGGTTTTGTTCACACAACACCGGGCGTGTCTGCGTCTCTACACTCCAGATTCAGCAGACCTCAAGACATTGTCTTGGGAAAAGCGAGACAGAAAGAGAGAGAGAGAAAAATCAGTCTATTCTTCACTTGTCAGAGCCCTCCAGTCCGCTCTCTGGTTTCTTTGTCTTGGACAGCCAGATATGACTGGTATTTCAGACAATGAGTGGGGAGCTGGGCTGAGAGGCCTAGTTATTTTTTTTCCCCCTAAAGGCTGATGGATCAATAGCCCATATTGATTAGATTCTATTCCTACAAGCTTTAAAGGCAGACTGCGGCTTTTGCTGCTCAGAAAGCAGATGAGCTGTGGAAGGGTGTGGCATGGATAATTGGTTAAAAAAAAACTCCTTTTCTTAAAAAAAAAAGAACAGGCTGAATTTTAAGAAAGACGCAATCTGTACATTTATAAGTAAGATTAATTTATTTGCTTTTTAAATTTTTTTATAAGTTTTTGCTCCATTTAATGTTATATTCAAACTAAAAAGGGACTAAACGCTGCATAGACTCAGTTCATCACCCACCCAGTTTTATAGTAACAATTGCAGTCTGCTACAATAGGTCACACAATGAGTGGCCCATTATTATTCCTGTGTTACTATCTCCTTTTGTTCTACAGCTGATCATTTGCCACATACAACATATGCTTAAGTAGAACAGTAATCTTGCCCTGTTATTTAGATGTACTGTAGTTTAAAGACTACACTAACAATGGCCTATATTTTGCAGAATGCATCATTAGTGCCATGATGTACTGCTGACAGATGTTCTATAAAACAGGGCCTTCTCTGCAATCAGTGTCTTTCCTCCCCTAACCAAATTAGGAGTGGGGTGGGGGAGGAATGGAGGAAACAGCTGATGCACAGTGGGTGAAGTCACTGGGCTCTCAATTGACTTAATGTGCAGTTACTGGCAATGTCTTGGTAGGCATGAAGGCAAATTGTGCCCATTATATGTAATTTTATTTAATAATAATTGTCATTGCATCAGAGAAAATAAATTGCAATAAAAAGAAAACATTTATCAGTTAAGTTACTGCATTCAATTAATACCCACCTCCTTATTTAAGGCCATTATTGTCTTTGCATTAACAAAATATGATGTAAAGATAGCTGCTGTTAGCCTGGAATTGAGGATATTCTAGATTCCAGCCCCCAAGGACTCATTGACTCAGATGTCCAGTGGGTATGATTGACAGAACTGCTGAGGGGCTACACTGTGGTGAATTAGGTCAGGGTGTGGCCTTGCTTTTCTGCTTATTGTCCTCATTCTTTCACTGTGGTTATTTTCAATCTTTATCGTCTATTGTTTCACTCTAAGCTGTCCAGGCAATATTTTTCCTTATTCTTGTTTTTGATTCTTTGTGCTTCTTTGTTCTGCTGTGTTGATCTTCCTCATATTAAGGTCACTTAGTCATTTTTATTTTACATGGCCATATTTAAATGTCATGATACTTGGTCCACAGCTGACTCCCAATCTCTTAAGTACTGAGCTGCTATACAGCCAGCTTATCCAGATTACTCTAAATCCTCCTATTGCGCTGTTAGCAGAAAAATCACAGGCTATATTACAAAGAAATGTCTGAGTTGGATGATATCAGAAAATATGGTAGAGTGATACACAATGCCAAGATTTAATACATAAACACTCTAAAAGATGTGAGCGTGGTCTTTAAAGAGTGAACAAGACATGAATACAGATGCAAAGAAGTCAGCGTCTTCAGTGTCGTCTGACTGCTTTGCAAATGGATTTTATTTGCAGTTTGGCCCGCAGACTGATCTGTAGCGCCTTTGTGCCTCCCTCCTTTGCATTTTACATATGAAAGAACCGCATTCTGCAAAGTCATCACTCGATACTTACGGAAATATCAAAAGCTGCGTTGTTGGAAACGGGTTCAGATACGGCTTGCTGAAATACGGAAAAATCCTGCCATTTCCATCAGAATACAAAAATGCAAACCCACTGCTGTTTTCCTCATTTTCATTCCCCCCATCCCATAAACCACACGGCCAATGGGTAGATTCATACTTTCATTGCAAGTATCTGTCATGTGATACCTTCCATTTTGTGTCTGCAGTTCTGGGAAGTGATCAGCGATGAGCATGGCATCGATCCCACGGGGACTTACCATGGAGACAGTGACCTGCAGCTGGACAGGATCAGTGTTTACTATAATGAGGCCACAGGTTAGCTGTCTTCCTAACTACTCATTTTAATACAAGTGAAGGTATATTATATATGTAATTGAAAAACCATAAAGTTAAAAACAAAGTATAACGCTAGATCTGTTATTGCATCCTCATCCCTACTGTATTACTACTGCACTTTTTCATCTATATCCTGCATAACTTCAGAGGTTGTTTCTTTGTGCATTATTGAGTCGGTATTTTTTTTTCCTGTTTCTCTCTCTTTCTCTCTGTCCTCTTGTTCTCTTTCTTGTGGAGGAGGTAAATACGTGCCTCGGGCCATTCTGGTGGACTTGGAGCCTGGCACCATGGACTCTGTGAGGTCTGGCCCCTTTGGGCAGATCTTCAGACCTGACAATTTTGTGTTTGGTGGGTGGCTTAAAGGCATATATCATGCTCCTTTATGAATAAGGAAAATTGTTTCTCACTTGGATGCCATTCTTTCTCCTTCAGGTCAGAGTGGTGCTGGAAACAACTGGGCCAAGGGTCACTACACAGAGGGAGCTGAGTTAGTGGACTCAGTTCTGGATGTGGTCCGTAAAGAGTCAGAGAGCTGCGACTGCCTTCAGGGTTTCCAGCTCACCCACTCTCTTGGAGGTGGAACCGGATCTGGTATGGGAACCCTGCTCATCAGCAAGATCCGCGAGGAGTACCCTGACCGTATCATGAACACCTTCAGTGTGGTGCCTTCCCCCAAGGTAACATCTCCTCGTGATAGCACATGATAATTTCTGGTTTTAATTATAGTTTCTTTTGCCTGAGGTTTCTCCTGAGATCATGAAACTGAATAGAGGTTCTGTGTGTTTGCGTTCTCAGGTGTCGGACACAGTGGTTGAGCCTTACAATGCCACCCTGTCGGTCCATCAGCTCGTAGAGAACACAGATGAAACCTACTGCATTGATAACGAAGCTCTCTATGACATTTGCTTCCGCACCCTGAAACTGACCACACCCACCTACGGAGACCTTAACCACCTTGTGTCTGCCACCATGAGCGGGGTCACCACCTGCCTGCGCTTCCCTGGCCAGCTCAATGCCGATCTCCGCAAACTGGCTGTCAACATGGTGCCTTTCCCCCGTTTGCACTTCTTCATGCCTGGCTTCGCTCCCCTGACCAGCAGGGGCAGCCAGCAGTACCGTGCCCTCACAGTTCCCGAGCTCACCCAGCAGGTGTTCGATGCCAAGAATATGATGGCCGCGTGTGACCCACGTCACGGCCGCTACCTTACAGTTGCCGCCGTGTTCCGTGGCCGCATGTCCATGAAGGAGGTTGATGAGCAGATGCTCAACGTGCAGAACAAGAACAGCAGTTACTTCGTTGAATGGATCCCCAACAATGTCAAGACTGCAGTCTGTGATATTCCACCCCGCGGCCTCAAGATGGCGGTCACTTTCATCGGCAACAGCACGGCCATCCAGGAGCTGTTCAAGCGCATCTCTGAGCAGTTCACAGCCATGTTCCGTCGTAAGGCCTTCTTGCATTGGTACACTGGTGAAGGTATGGATGAAATGGAGTTCACTGAAGCCGAGAGCAACATGAATGACCTGGTGTCAGAGTACCAGCAGTACCAGGATGCCACTGCCGAGGAAGAGGGTGAATTTGAGGAGGAAGCTGAAGAGGATGCTTAAAAGTCAAGATGTGAAGGTCAAGACATCAACGCCAAAACAGAAAATAATCAAAACGGAACGACCACAAGTAACCAAGAAACCAACATAGTGTCAAGATCATTGCTAGAATGAAACTTTAGCGTCTGTTAGATATTCCTTGTCATTAAGTGCAAATAAAGTTGTCAAATGAGAACTCGTTCTCCTTTCATTCCTGCTCGCTCATACATGATTCTCACCAGTTTAGCCTGTCATAAAGTAATATCTATTTCCTCTGTGCAGTATACATTAGGCTAGATAGAGGTGCAAGTTATTAGAATATTGTGATGTAATGAAAGGGTTTATTTCAGCTCCATAAACATTATGATGATTAAGGGCCCACATCCATCTGCAGCATTCTGCACCAAGCCACATTCCCACAACTATCCTGGTGTTGAGAAAGCGTCTGTGCTGCTTTTAGATCTTATTAACGTAACACCAGAGAACATAGAAGGCCATTTACTGGTTGGTTATATGTAAACAATAATATTTGGGATGGTTAAATTTCGTAGGGAACTCGAGTAAACGCTATTTAATTTAGGGGGATTTACACTAAAAGTCCTGATGAGAGTGCCACTTTCTGAAGAAATGTAGAACCCTTCACGTGCATTTTTCCTGCTGGATATAAAACTGATGGCTGTAAGCAGTTTTACAGGTAAACAATTTAGGCAAAATAGCTCTGCTTTGGGTGGAACTGAGAACATCTGACAATAATGATGCAGTGATTCTGTTATACTCTTTAAGTACATTAGAAGACAGTTCTAACCACGTACGGCTCTACAATACATCCAATATATTAGTATAACTGAAAGAAAAAAAAAAATACAGTTTAAACACAAAAAGCAGGAATTTTGGATTTATTCACTGTATTATGGCATACGATACTGTGCAAAAGTCTTGAGCCACATCCTTTTCCTTCATATTTTGCTATGAAAATGGGAAATAGGTACATCAATTTATTGAAATGTGCAAATATACATGAAAATACATTATATAAGGCAATTCTGACAAGTTTGAAAGTCAATATTTCAAACTATAACACAACAATAACATAGTCTGAACTATCTTAGGCAAACTTTCTTGTAATTTCTTTAAGTAGCCTTCAGGAACATTTCTCCAGGCTTCTTGGAGGACATTCAAAGAGCTTCTGTGGATGTTGGCTGCCTTTTGCTGTAGGTATGCTTTTACTGCTTTGGCAGTGTGTTTGGCATCATTGTCATTCCGGAAATTTAAGATGTTGCCAATTAGATGTTTTCTATTAATTCTATTTAGTTTGTCAGGCTATACTTGAAGGACATTCAAAGCTCTTCTTTGGATGTTGGCTGTCTTTTGTTCTGTTCTCTGTCAAGATGATCCCACACTGCTTCAATAATCTTGAGGTCCAGGCTCTGGACAATCTATGACTGATAGTGTTCCACTGTGTGTTTGTCTATCCAGTTATGCTTTTATTGCATTGTCAGTGTATCTGGGATCATTGTCATGTTGAAAAATGAAGCCGTTGGCAATCAGATGCTTTTCAGATGGTATTGCATGGTGGTTCAACATCTGATTGCACTTTTCCTTTTTCTTAATTTCATCAATTTTGACGAGATCTGCAGTCCCAAACCATGGCAGAGCCTCCACTGTGTTTTATAGATGGCTGTAGACACTCACTGTTGTACCTCTCTCCTGACCTCCTTCATACGTACTGACAATTTGAATCAGAAATGTTACACTTGGATTCATTACTCCATCAGACCTGCTGCCACTGATTTTCAGACCAGTTCTTGTGTAATCTGGCATACCTCACACTTTTGTCCCTGTTTCCCTTCATCAATACTGTCCTCTTGACAGGCACCCTTCCACTGAGACCATTTCTGATGAGGCTTCAGTGAACCATAGATGGATCAACTAGAGGCCCAGATGCATTTCTCAGGTCCTGTGTCAGATTTTTTGCTGGATTTATTTTCTGTTTTCAAGGACATAAATTTTCAGACTGTATATACCCGTACTGGCCCTGAGCAGCTGTCTGTTTCACACAGTAGATAATTGCCTTGTTTTAATTGTATTTTCTGTCCAGCAACAAGAAAAGAGAGGTCATACATGTAAAATTTTAGCTTTTGCTAAACATTCAAACATAGTGAGATGAAGAGCTAAAAGACTTTTAAAACATTTTTATATCATTATATAATATGATACATAAGTTTCCTGGCACAAAGTGGCAAATCTCACAAGATGTGCAAACTTGCATAAGTTATGGAGACAGTTTAAACCAGAGATGTTATTATTTTAGTACATGGGCTACATGCAAGTCTGGCCCACTTGACATCACAGTGTCAAGTGGGCTGTAAAACCACTGCATAAAACCCTATATGAAAAAAAACACCTCTCTAACTTTCTCCTTTCTTTAAGTTTAAAGAAGTACTTCCTGAAATTGTTCACAGTTTGTATCACTCTTTGGATTTAAAACCTTAAATGGTCTTGCACCTGCATATGTGGTAAATATGCTGCATCATTAAGGTCTGCTTATATTTGGAAATAGTGTGATTTGGTTTTAAATGTACTATATGAATAAAATTTACTTACTTTCACCTACTTACATTTTAACATTTAATGAGCCATCTGCTTACAAAAAGAATGAATGTCTTAATAGTAATAATTACACATTCACGTGCAGTGGGCCTACTATCATTACATGCACTTTACACTTTTCAAGTCACAGTGGCTCTATAAAGGCAAAAAGCCTTCACATGTAGAGTTTTTATGAGTAAATAGTGTTTTATGTCTTTATGACTCAGTTTATCTTAAAAAAACAAACAAAAAAACAAAACAAACAAACAGGTAAACACTTAAATTTCTATAATAATGCTGGCATTGCATCCCAAACAATATCTGGGTATTTTATTAAAAAATGTGTAACTAATGACTTCGCAGCAATTTGAAATCTTCGTAAAGACATTCAGTGGGCCATAATGGTCCCTCTGGCCGGCCATATGGTTAAAATGGTGCATGGCGCGAAAATGAATGTATGAACACCGAGATAACAGCGGACATGTGGGCAAATCAGAGGCGTTTAGAGTAGGAGTGAGTTTTTAGTGTCCAATGGCAACAGGCTATAGTTTGAGTGATAGTTGTAGTGACCAATCGCTTTCGTCTAAAACGCCTCTTGGGGGTGTGGTTAATTTTTTCCAGGACGTTCATGTTACATTTTTGTTTATCTCCACGGGGCAGGCACAGCGCGTGAAGGTGGATGTACGATCTTTTCCTCGGATTAAAACTTAAAGCACTTCCACTGCAGGTGAACACAAGAGCGCGTTTAAAATGTTTATAGTCAAGCCGCTTGCACAAACCCCTTTACTTCCTTCATAGATTTCAACGTAATTAATTTGAATCTATTAGTATTAGGGTTATAATTTATCTGAAAGAAGAAGCAGGAAATGGTTACATTCAATATGCCTCTTTGGCAGTAATGATTAACTTGACGGCCGGGTTGTTGACAAATGAAATCTGTAGTACTGACGGTTAAATCACCCAAACTAGCGGTTAGCAGATTTTGTTTTCATATTGACCGGAAGTGGGATTACAGTGCCGCGATTTTAGAAGAGATACGTTCATACTCGTTTAATAAAAGTTGTGTCCGCGTTGTCTAACGCTATTTAGAGCACTACGCATTGGGTGTTTGCAGTAATACAACGGAAAAGGTACAGTTCACTAATTAACAAGTAAGGATGAACGTTAGGTTAACGCTAGGCTGCGGGTGGGGAGTGAATTAGCCGCTCAGGCTAACGTTAGCTGCGCAGGTTTCCAATTAGGTTTATCTGTATTCGTTTTAAAGGCCAGTTAAAGCTGGCGTTAAGATTACAGTTGATGTATCATTTTACCTGTGTAAATGTACAGCAGTCTTCCTGTCTTACCCTCTGTCAGGAATGGATGCTACTCAGATGATCAGTGACTCAATCTTGGCGTCAGATGAGGAAGATAATGAAGAGGAGACTGAAAATAAGAGGGGGCGACCATTGGCTAAACTGTGCATCCTGAAAAATAAACACATACCTGAGACAGGTGAGTGGCTTGCAGCTGTTGGTTTTACCCCTATGATCTGGAGGGGTCCTGATGTGAAGGGGCAGTTTGTTCCACAATTCAGGAGCAGTCACTGCAGAGGCCCGATCTCCTCTGTGGTATAATCTGGACCTCGGGATAGCTAGGAGCATCTGCTCAGCAGACCTCAGTGATCTAACGGAAGTGTGCAAAGTTAAAAGGTAATATCGGAGATATGTGAGCTTTCTTATGTGTGCAAGTTAACAGCCGAGCTGCAACATTTTAAATCAGCTGCAGCTGAGCGAGCAGTGACAGACTGACACTTGAATAAAGACTGTTGCAATAGTTGAATCGAGACAAAATGAAGGCATGAATAACTCACTCAGCGGATCAGAAACAGAGAAATGGCTTCACCTTACTGATTATACATCTAAGTATATCTTTAACAATGAATGCTCTCTTTCACACAGAGTTCCCCCTCTTTTTGGGTGATAATGTGCTTGGCCGTGACCCCAACTCCTGCACCCTGCCCTTGCCAGCATCCTCAGTATCCAAACAGCATGCCACCATCTGTCTTTCTGTCTACCGGAGACATGGTTATCACAGTGAAGTGGACATGGAGGCTTTGGTTTGGGACTTAGGGAGCATGAATGGGACCCGCAAGGGCCGCTTAAAGCTGACTCCTAATGTACGCTATGCCCTCAGTGATGGTGACAGTTTGGTGGTGGCGGACATTCCATGTCACTTTGTCAGCTGTGGTGTGGACCCTTCTCAAGGGGACACGAGGACACCTATGAGGCGAAATTCAGGGGTACAACCCAGGTTGCTAGACGCCTCAGGAGAAAAGGGAGATGACACAAGCACAGACAGCAATAAATGTGTCAATGGAGGTGCAGAGACTCCTGTCAGAGCCAGTTGCCTGACCTTTGAGCAAACTCCCCATCAGCCACAGGGGACCTTGGTCCCAGAATCCGACTCAGACTCAGACAGCGAAAAAGGGGGAAGAGGAGAAAGAAGACCAAAGGCTCTGGGTTTGCACATTATGTAAATATTTATAGCAATTAAAGCCATGATTTTTGAACCTGCTGTTTATAAGTTCATCTTTGCTCTCTTTATAGTGTCTGATTCTGACTCACATAAATCCAGTCCCAGCTGCTCTTCGTTCTTGAGTCCCCAAACCAAAATTGTCCCTGAAAGGTATAGACTTAAAAGAACCTGTTTATTGGTATTCTTCTTGTAACTGTGTTTATACTACTAGTATAGCCATACCCTATAAATATAAATTTATCTTCTTCAAAATATGACCTGTTATCTTGTTTTCCCTGTTTTACAGCGAGGATGAAAGCCCCATCACACCGTCGTCCTCTAAAAATAAACCAAACAGATATGGCAGCTTCATTACAGAGGAGACCGATGTAGATGTGGCGCGACAGCAGTTGGAGAAAAAAAAGGCGGTTGCAGTTGTGGAGGACAGTGAAGAGGAGGAAGGAAGGGAGAACGAAAGAGCAGCACAGGGGGGGACAGAGTCTACTAAAGGGGAGCAGCGTGTGCCAGTGAAAAAGGAAAGCAGTGCCAGTCTTACAGGAGACAATGAATTGTCTACACCAGCAGTCTCGACAGACGCAATCCCTGCATTTAACATGGACAGTGACACTGATGTGGAGGGAGAGGAAGAAGGAGTGGCATCAGCAGGGACTGTGACCTTGAATACAAACCAACAAGTTGATCAGCCACCAAACACAGTCCAGTTTCACATGAACAGCGACACAGATATTGACGAGGATGACGACACCTCAGGTAAAGCTCCCAAAAGTCTGCCTTCTCCTGATAAAAACGCCAAAACTTCTCATGTTGTTCCAGTTATTCAGCCTGAAGCCATCACCATGGACAGTGACACTGATGTGGATGATGATGATGATGATGCTGTTGTGTCAGACGCTGCCACAAAAACAGAACCCACTTTATTTCAGAGTGCGCAGACTGATGACTCTGCTCCTTCAGTGCAGCCAAAAGACTTCCACCTAGACAGTGACACTGATGTAGATGAGAAGGAAGAGGAAGAAGCAGGGGAATGTGGAACAAAAAATGAAACGAATGAAGCACCTAACAAATTAGATGCAAAGCTGACTGCACCTAAATCTGCCAATGTCGCTCCTGACAGCCTGCAGCTAGAGAGTGACACAGATGATGAAGCTTTCCCTGCCACCAGTAAACCCTCAGTGGTTGTTGCTGTTGCAGAATCACGTGCCACTGCAGATGCTGGCGCTGATTTGGAGATTCGCTCTGACAGCGACACAGATGTGGAAGATGAGTCTCCTCTGGTCATACCTGTTGCTGTCACGACCTTGTCAGTCTCTCCCAGCCCAACTTCAGAAGCTTTTCAGGCAGATTCTGATGCAGATACAGACGTGGATGAATCCAGCGCGCCCCCTGCAGGAGGTGAAGCCAGTGCAGATGACCTTAGAGTGGACGGTGATGCAGAAGATAGGAAGTCAGATATTGGAGAAGCAGGTGAGGACCAGATCCCCAGGCTACACAAGGAAAATACTCCTGGGTTGCTGGCTCCCCTTCTGCAGAACTGCTCCACTCCTGTGCAGATGTCAGGTAAAATCCGTCAGTCTTTTAATGAGAACTTAATGGAATTAATTTAGCCTCAAAATATCTATTATATTCTTATATCCTGTTTTATTTCACTTTCTGAAGTAATTTATCCAAATAAAGCACATCTAAATATAGATGGCACATATATTAGTGACACAGTTGTAGGTGTGAGACAAAGCCCATTCATGCAATTTAATGACAGAACTAGCCTGTGATATTGCTGTCAGCAACTAGTGAGTGGACTTCTGAACTGACTTCTTGGATCCACTTGGGTAAATTATTGGCGGGGTTAACATGAGAAAACAGTATGTTTAAATTCACTTTTACTTTTGATTTTGGAATACTTTCAGAGGGAGAAGTGGAAGACATGGAGACTCAGGCCTTCACCAGTCCCTCTTCAGGTGCATTCAGGCGTGAGTAAATGACTTTAATACAGTTTCTAAAGCAGTAGGGATATCATGGAAAAATATTAATTTCATTTTTTCCCCTTGGTCTCCCAGGAGCAGCGGTGCCTGCTGTAAGACCTGTAATATTGTCTCCCTGCTCGGACAGCCAGGAGGATGAGGATTTTGCTGTGGCTGAGACACAGTCCTTTACATTTCAGAGCCGAGATCAGCAGAGCAGTGAGGAACCAACCCAAGCTTTTGTACTTGAGACTTCTTGTGACAATAAAAATGACCGGTCTACCAGAGGAGAGTCTTTCCAGCTGGGATTGTCTGACAGCAGCCACCTGCGGTGTCCAGACCGAGCGCTAGCCATGGAGAGCACCCAAGCTTTTGTTTCTGTGGAAGGGGATGTGAATCTGGAAGATACCCAAGCATATGCAGACATTTTGGCTGCAGACGGGTCCTCTGCAGAGAATGACTTGAACCTGGAGGCTGCACAGGACAATGAAGAACACGAAGAAACAGAGAAATGCTCAGTAGTGTCTGAAAAGGAAGGTCAGGTAGATTTGGCCCTGGAAGCAACACAGGCATATATTACAGATCTTCACAGTGATCCTGAGGATGACACAGATGAAGATGAGACACAAAACATGGCTACTTCTGAGACTAAGCCTTCAGACTTTGCCACCTCCTCTACTCTTGCCATAGCAGAAACCCAACCAATGTTGCCTATTGTAGAAGATGACAGTCTGGCAACTGAAAATCCAGTTTGCTCTGTACAACAGATTGAGCCCAGACCCCAGAAGGAAGATGGTACAAAGGCAGCTCCGCCTCAGGAGAAGCCCCTCAGCGATGCACAGTCTGTAACTGAAACTCAGCCTATGTGTATGAGTGACAATGAAGAAAGCGATGAAGACTCATTTCCAGCGCAGCGAAAAAGAACAGCAAACAAACTGCCAGTTGAAAAAGCGCAGACATGTGATCTCACTTGTTCAGAGTTGTCACTCTCTGAAACCCAACCCATGGCTGCATGTGAAGATGATGATGAAGACTCAATGCCAGGCCCACGAAAGAGGAAAGCAAAGCAGCTTCATCTTGAAGAAGAGGAGACGCAACAGCTCACCAACTCTGAGCTCTCTGCTGCTGAACCGCAGCGTATGACTACATGTGAAGATGATGATGAAGACTCAATGCCAGGCCCACGAAAAAGGAAAGCAAAGCAGCTTCATCTTGACGAAGAGGAGACACAGCCCCTCGCTAGTTCTGAAGTCTCTGCTTTGGAAACTCAGCCTTTGGGTACATGTGAGGTTCAGCAAAGCGATGAAGAGGATGGGATTGCATGCCCTCGGAAAAGAAAAACAAAGCCACTTCAGCTGGAAGAAGAGCAGACGCAGCCCCTCACTAGCACTGATGTTGAAACCCTGGCAGGAGTGACAGGGAAAAGTAAGAAAAGCGATGATGTGGCCTCTGTTCTAGGTCCACAAAAAAGAAAAGCAAAGCAGATTAAACTTAAAGAAGAGGAGACACAGACACTCGTTAAATCTGACATTTCTGCCATTGAAACTCGGCCGTTGAAAACAAAAACTAGACTATCGTCTTCGGAAGAATCTGAAGTTGGAACCAGTGGAGCTTGTGTTCCAAATTTAAGAGTGACAAGGGCAAAACTGAGAGAAGAGGAAGAGCAGGCAGAGTGTTCTGCACATTCAAAGAGACAGACTAGAGGAAGAAGAGGGAAACCTTTGTCTGATGATGACAATAAGGAAAAGGTAAAGCAAGCTAAACAAGTTAGAGGGAAAAAAATGAAGCAACAGAAGCATGATGGTGAGGAAGAGGATGAAAACCCTGGAAGAGAAAGAAACAAGCATGCTGCGAGTAAGAGCCTGATAAAGGAACAAGAAGAAGGGAAAATGAGAGAGGAGAAAGATGCTGCGGACCTCAGACAAGAGAGAGAAAATGACAAAGAAAGGTCAATTGATGAAAGAGAGCGAGAGCAGGATGAGATGGAAAGGCAGCATAGGACAGAAGACGACAAGTTAGAAAATGAAAGAAGAGCAAATAAACAAGAAAGATTGCAGGATGAAAAAAATGCGAGAGCGGAAGGAGAAGAGAAACCAGAAAGAAAAATCAAGGAGAAAGAAGAGAGAATAGGCTCTGAAAAGCTTGAAACAGAAGTTGAGAGGTTAGAAAGGGAACGAAAGGAACAAGAAAAAGAAATGGCAAAGAGGGAACTAATAGAGAGACTTGAGAGGGAGGAAAAGGAGGAGAGGGAGAAATTGGAGAAAGAAAAAGAACTACAAGAAAAGAGAGAGGAACAAGACAAATCCAAAACACCTGCCAGAGGTCGGAGAGCAGCCAGAAGGACTATTGCTTCACAGTGCACAACAGAGCCAGAACAAGACTCGACCGTATCAACCAATGATGATTTCCCTGCAAGAAGAACCAGATCACGCTCAAACTCTTCCAACTCAGTCAGCTCAGAGAGGTCTGCTTCAAGTGTCAGCACCCAGGACAGCAAGGGCAGAGGCCGAGGGAGGGGCAGAGGAACAAAGAGGACCAGTGAGCCACCCCAGACACCCATCTCCAGAAGCAGCAATCGAAGGACCACTGTGGCTGCAGGGACCACAGAGCAGGAGTCTAACTCGTCCAACTCACTAAACTCTGAGATTTCAAGTTGCAGTGTGAGCTTTCAAAACAGAGGAAGAGGAGGCAGGCAGCGAGGAAGAGGGAGGAAAACAGAACATGACCCAGACTCCATCCCTTCTATCAGTCAGAGTCAAAGTGATCATAAGTCAACACCTATAACTACAGCCAGAGGCAGAAAGAGCAAGAAAGCAGAGGACTGTTCTAATGATGCTGTCCATGAAGACGATAAACAGGACTCTCAGCCGGCTGTCACCACTAGGGGGCGACGACAAGCCAGCGCAGCTACAGATGAGAAAGAGCAGTCGAAGCAAGCATGCGCCACCGATGAATCACTAATATCTAAAAGTTATGTCAGGGGTAGAGGTCAGAGAGCAGTAAAGAGTGAAACTGTAGTGAGACCAGTAGCTCCTACGGTCAGTGATGGCGATGAAGCTAAAGATAAAAGAAAAGGAAGGAGGGAGCTGGAGGTAAAGGCAGGAACAGATTTCAGGTGCAGCAAAGGGAAAGAGAAATCCCCAAAAACAGAAACAGCCGAGGAAGAAGGGAGAGATGAAACAAAAGGTGAGATTCCTGCGAGTTTACAAGGGAAGAAAAGAGGTAGAGCATCCACCACTCAAGCGAAGAAGAATGCAAAAGAGTCTGTCTCTGAGGGGGAGGAGAAGGAGAGTGAAGAAATGGAGGTTGAGACTGTTAAGAAGAAAGTCAGAGGTCGGCCATCAGTGGTCTCAAGAAAGAAGAAAGAGGAGCTCGAGGAAAGTGAAACATCTTTAATTGGCACGAACCAAGATGCAAATGTGGAGGCATCAGAGGTGACTATTACTTCACTTTTAAGCATTCACTGGCAAATGCAAGCCATTAGGTGCTATTTTGATTGAAACAAAATGCATTAACATTGAAAGATAAATCACATGAAATGGAAGGCTGAGTAGTAAATAATTAGTGTCAAGAAGTTCTGTTGTGAAGGAAGGCTTTTACCTTGGCTCAAGGCCATGATGCATTTTCCTCTCTGAGTCAGCCTTTTCAATATTGATGTACTACCATCAACATGAGGGACTCTCTCTGTTTCCTCCACTCTCTCTAGAGCAGCCTAAACCTGCTCTGCATCGCCACTAATGAATTAAGTGGTTTAGTGGTCATCCAGTCTCTTCCTACACTTACATTATATGGAGTTTGCTTTCTTTACTCCTCCTGTTGTACCTTCCTCTTTGAATGTTCCCTACTTTGCTTTGTCTTCATTCTGTTTTGTTTCTCCTCCCTTTACCTACCTTCTCCCATGTAGCAGCCCCAGACTCCAACCAGCAATGTGTCCCGGAAGCGACAAGCTCCTGCAAACTCCTCTCCCATGGCGAAGACCCCTCGCTCCTCCTCTGCTTCCCCAGCAGCTAGTCCTCGACTACGAGCTGCAAGCCAGGCTTACAAGGTCTCTGCGGTGGTCTTTGCAAAACATGCATTTTATGTTTAAAAAAGAGAGGTTATATTATGAAAATACAACTAGATTATGAAATGAATACCTCTCTCATAACTGTATAAAGATAGGCTAGGTTTGGTTAGCTTAGCCTAGACTTTTGAAGCAGTGGGCCAGCAGTGGCCAATCCTATTTATTTTATTTATTTTAAAAAATGTAAGGACAGCATATCAAGTGTATGAAAAATACGCTCGTTTTTAACAACATTGTTTGAAAACTAAATGGACCAGGTGCTGTTTAAATTACGTGATTACTGTAGATGATGAAATCTCCAAATTCTTTGAGAAACACTAAGACAGAAAGACACTATTCACAGAAAGACTCTGAAAGACTGAAAGACAGTTTCTATGAAGCTTTTTTAAATGCTCAGTCAAAGCCAGTAAACCCCCCCACACACACACACACACACACACTTTTAAATGTTAGTGTAGAGGATTGTGAGTTTGTGAACTTTTGGACTTTTGGATGGAGGATTTGGGTGCTGGTTTCTATTTTTTTATGATAAAGTAAGCACAAAACCTCCTCACTCTAGCACTGCACACAGTGGGCTGTTATGACAGCAGTATTTACTCATCTAAATTATTGGGGGGAAGAAAAAAAAACAGTATTTCACAAAGCATCAAATTCACATTTAGACTTAGAGCTGCGTAATCAATCTCTGCAGGATTAAAGTTATTTTTGCTTTGTTCCCGCAGATGAAGAGCAGCTGTTTTGAGCTCAGATTGCACCACATCATTGTTCAGCTAACCTCCTGCAGCTCATTCTGTTAGTCACAAGGAATTTGAGTCCAGGGCATGACTCTAAAATGCATGACAATGCTTTTCTTTAGGAAAAAATAACTGCAAACGCCTAATTTCACACCTCCACTTTCTAAAAAGTTTTCCCAAATTGGATGACAGATTAATTTGACTTGAGGCTTTCACTTCTTCAGGTTCTGTTCACGGGGGTGGTGGATGAAGCAGGGGAGAAAGTGTTGGCACGTTTAGGCGGCAGCATGGCTAAAGACGTGGCAGACATGACCTGCCTGGTGACTGACAAAGTGCGCAGGACTGTCAAATTCTTGTGTGCTCTAGCCAAAGGTGTCCCAATCGTCACCACAGACTGGCTGGAAAAGGTACGTATCTAAAGCTGCAGATAGAAAAGTTCTCCCTAATTTATACACAAATATTGCTCGCATACAGAGATGTACAATAACAGAGTCACCTCTCTTCTCTGTTTTAGAGCGGCAAAGCTGGCAGCTTCCTGTCTCCCACTGCTTTTATTGTTAAGGATCCAGAGCAGGAGAACAAGTTTAATTTCTCCTTGCATGAGTCTCTGAGGATTGCCAGCAGCCAGCCTCTCTTAGAGGTACTCACTCATTTTTCCTTTGACTGAGAGGTTGACAGTGTACCATTAACAGTATTTCCACTAACAGACAGCAAAGGGGTGGTGTATAATGTTTCGTGATGAGAATCCATAAATGTTTGACTTATCCTCAGCCTAAATCTGGTTTGATGTTTGCCTTTGAGGACTGTTTTCAGCTGAGCCTTTTCATTGTTTGCAATATTCAAATCTTTAAAATACAAGACTGGATTGTTTATCGTCACACTGTGGGGTGGGGGGGGGGAGTAATTTGATATTTGCTGTAAATAATACTGATTATGTTGCATGTATTATATCTCTAGGCTTGCACTGTTTTATTAAAGCTGTAAAGGAATACCTTGTTGCAACATAATAACAGCTAAAATTAGACATATAATATCAAATTCCAATCCCAGGAGCCTTTTACCAAGAGATTGAATAAAAACAGATCTCTTCATCCATCCATTTCCTTCCACGTATCTTATTCAGGATTGTGGTGAGGCTTTGGCCTATGCCAGCTGTCATGGAACAAGAAGAAAATAAACCATTGGAAATATTCCAAATAAAAATAGAGCAAAATGCTGTGCCTTCTTTCTGTCTCTCAGGGATATGAGGTCCATGTTACAAAGTCGGTTAAACCAGAGCCAGTTCACATGAAAAACATCATTTCCTCCAGTGGAGCTACCTTTCTACCAAAGATGCCCTCTTCTAATAAGGTGCCAGTTAAACTTAGAGCCCTTCTACTGCTAACATTAAATTGTATTTCTCAGTCTTTACATTATGATCTTTATAACTTCAATTATAATTTATTTTCCGTCACCTCCCTCCCTCCCTCTCTGTGTCTCTTAGCCTCACACTGTAGTGATTTCCTGCGAGGAGGACTGGCCTCTGTGTCGCCCGGCTCTGTCTGCGTCTCTCCCTGTCGTCACTGCTGAGTTCATCCTCACGGGGATCCTGCAGCAGAAACTTGATTTTCAGTCCCATACACTCTCGCTCTCCACAGCTAATGTGCAACCTGCAGGGGGCAGAGGAAGGGGCAGGAGGCAGACTTAGTACCACCGGGGTATGCTGTAAAAGCCTGCAAAAAAAAAAAAAGGTGACTGTGGTTGTATGAAATCTGCAGCGGTGGGGTCCGTCCATCATTTGTGGATTCACTTTAAAACTGTAGACCGGCAAAACACCTGTGAGTTGTTCGACTGTATGAAAGACTGGATTGAATGTATTGTTGATTGTTCTCTCTCGTAAATGATGCATTGTGTACGGACGCCGTCAGTGCTGGAAGAATGTGCACTATTTTACCGTCTGTCATCAAATATTTAAAAGTTAATTTTATGACTTTCCAAGAGAATGATGTGAGAAACAAAAACAAAAACAATGGAAACTCACTAAACAGACAGGATGGTGAAAACTTGTTTCTAGCCTTTATTTACTCTTAGTGCAGTCTTTTCTTTTTCCGTGTACATATGAAAACAGTGTAACTGTTAAAGCTACCTCTCGTCTGCTCCACCCCCCCCTTTTTTTTTTTAATATACAGAAACAAGCAGAGCAGGAAATTAACACTGCTAAACTGCTGGTACTCTCCATGTGTGCTAACTGCTTCAGGTCAATCAGCCTGTTTGGCAGGTAACCAACCTTGAAGGGGGTGTTTGTATAAATCATGTTGGATGGGAGAATAGAGATGGTGATGGGGTCTGTTATGAAATCCAAAAGCCTTGTGGTCAGTAGAGTAAAAAAAAAAAATTGTTTCCTGCCTTTGTAAGAAGTATATAGTGCCTTTTTAAATGGAGATAATCATGAAGCTACCCATGTTTCTTTTTTCCTGTATGCATTAACCACCACCATCTACTCCATTAAGGGCTAATCTCATCCTGTTTCTCCACAGAGAATAAACATGCTGCTTCTGCATCAACATCTTATGGTATTTGTCTGTTCACTCTATATGTACATGTGCTTGTTTTTGTAAAGACTACATGAAGCTCATTTCTGTCCTGACCCCGTCACTGGTGTTTTAAAAATGGACTCATTAGATTGTCACTTTTAGAATTGTTAACTTTCTAATGCCTTAACTTGAAACTTGTATTTGTATCAAATAATGGGATTTGTCTGCATTATCAATGAAAACATTAAATATTGTCTAGCTGTAAATGCACTGAGTTGAGTTTAACTTTGACAGACTGCAGTTTAAGTCTAAAAATGGACTTTCAAGTTCAGCCTTTTTGTTTTTCAAGAGATTTGATTTCAGACTGTAGTGAATCGGTCAGCATTTTCAACACGTTTGCACCTTTTGGGCTATCAAGATTAGGCTTTTTTTTTTTAAGAAAGAGGTTGGCAAAGAAAAAAATGGGACAGAGATGAAAGTAGACACGAGTACTGGGAGGACAGATGTGTGACAAAGGAAAAGGCTTACAGTGAGTTGTATGTGAGGCTGCACTCTAAAGGAGAAAAAGGCTTGTATGGACTGGCTGGTTGGAGAGGTTGATCTGGGAAAGGATGTGCAGCAGGTTAGGGTGATTAAGGATAGTGTTAAGAAAATGGAAGGGGAACTTCAACAGAAGAGGAAAGGTAGTGAATCAGGAAGTTCAGAGGATTAATAAGGAGGAAGTGAGGTCACCAATGAAGAGGGTGAAGAGTGGAAACACAGTTGGTCCAGATGATATATCTATAGAGGTGTAGCGATGTCTAGGAGAGAGAGAGGTGGACCTTCTGACCACATTGTGGAACCCAATTTTGGAGGGTGAGAACATGTCTGAGGAATGGAGAAGAAGTGTACTGGTACTAATTTTCAAGAACACGCATGATGTGCATACCTATAGTAACGAGGGAAGAAGCTGATGAGCGATACATGAAGATATGTGAAAGAGTTGTTGCAGCTAGGTTAGGAAGAGAGGTGACGATCAGTGTGCAGCAGTTTGGCTTCGTGCTGAGAAAGAGCACTACAGATGCTACAGTTTGCTTTGAGAGTGTTGATGGAGAAGTGTAGAGAAGGTCAGAAGGAGCTGCACTGTTTTTTGTGGATCTAGAGAAAACATAATGATAGGGTGCCAAGAGAGGAACTGTGGTACTGTGTGAGAAAGTTAGGAGTGGCAGTGAAGTATATGAGTGTGAGTGCAGGACATGTATGAGGACAGTGATGAAGATGTGTGGTAGGAGTGGCAAATGGGTTCAAGGTGGGGGGGGGGGGGGTGATTACATCAGGGGTGGGCTCTGAGCCCCCTTTTGTTTGCAGTGGTGATAGACAGGCTGATAGATGAGGTCAGGCAGGAGTCTTCATGGACTATGATGTTTGCACATGACACTGTGATCTGTAGTGAGAGTACGGAGCACATGGAAGAGAGCCTGGAGGGGTGGAGGTATGCACTGGAGAGAAGAGGAATGAAAGCCAGGTGAAGCAAGACAGAATACATGTCTGTGAATGAGAGGGAGACAGATGGAAAGGTGAACATGCAAGAAGTAGAGGTAGTGAAGATGGATGAGTTGAAATACCTGAAGTATCCAAAAAGAGCAGTTAATGGCTAACAAATAAATAAATAAAAAATTTTGAAAAGATGGTCAAAATGACTACAGTTGAAAATATTAATATGTAACAGAGTAAATATTTCTAATTCAAGAAAGAAAAAAGCAGAACTTAAAATGGCTTACTAAAGGTAGTGCTAATATTAATAATAATATTAGTATTAATGACATTTAAATGGCAGTGTGTAATGAACAGTGCTGTGCAATAAAGCAAAACAAAGCAAAAAATAGGGACAATAAACAGCTTCGTGCTTTATCAGCATCCTCTAGTATCACCTGGCTAATATCTCGTTAAATAGCCCCCTCCATCGCTGTCAGATGACCGTAGGTGTCTCGGGTGTCCGGTGTTTCCCGACACGAGTCGAGTGGCTCCGAGAGCGAGCAGAGCCCGACATATTCTGAACATCTTCCAAATGTTGAGCCCGAGTCGTGAAGTGCTTCTCTTGAGGGGGGCGAGGTTGAAAGGGAGGGAGACGACGAGGTAGAAAACAGGCGACATCCACACAGATTTTACCCTCTGAAGGCATCCCGACATCTGCGCCGTGAATGCACCGCAGCTCCAGCCGGCCAGTTTAAGGTAGGTGAGCCGCAGAGCGCCGTTTTTCTTCACTTACATGTGTGGATATGTGACTTAAATGTGGCTGGAGCGCGACGGGTTAAATTCTGCAGTTTTTTTGCTTGCTGCGCTCTTCGGCTATCCCGGCTCTGAGGTGACTGATAAGACTTTGAGCTGCGAGGTTTATCACCAACTACACGCTTTACTGGTGTGAAAATATGTTACCTGTTAAACGGTCGCAATGTGGAGCTCGGGGCATACTTGATATTTTTCAAAATTTCTTCCTAAGCCTATTTCAATTGAAATTCTCCAAAATATCAGAAATGTAAATTGTAGATGCGAAATATTTTTATTTTTAGCAACATGTGGGCTCAACTAAGCCGGTTAAATACCTCAAATACTGAAAATGTAATAACATACAACAATAACAATAACATAATTATTATAGGGAAATTATATATTTATTTATTTTATATTCTCATCATACTAGTGGTGTGGTGCATTGGGTAACATGTTCTGTAAAGACTTGATTCATGATTTAGAGCATGATCTACAGCATCATTTCTGAGAAGAAGCTTTGGCCTAAAGGCTGTCTCTGCCTTGCTTCTCCCTGCAGTATCCTCCTCATAGGCTGGCCAGAGCGGCATGGCATGAAGGCCCCACACAACACATCCACTCTGTTTTTTTTTTTTTTTTTTTTTTAATCATTGCACAATTATTTCATCTTTACGATAAATAAATCTCACATCTTTTCTTTCATCACCTCCCAGTGTGTCAGTACTGCACATAGCTCCACCAGCCCCACTCCTCCTCCTCCCCACTCCTCCCTCATGTCCATTGATTTTAATGAATCTGACAGGTGCAAGCAATATGGTGGAAACCTGTCTCATCCTTTAGTTCACTGCAGCGAGCTTTGTAAGAAAATAGGTTGTCAGCTGCTACAGGGTTCCTCTACAAGATAAACTTCAAAAAATGATACATTCTGGTTTTGTCTGGACGAGGTAGTCTAGTTTGTTCAGTTTCTTTTTAAAACAGGAGTGCTGCAGTGATGTTTCACATTCTTTATTTTGGTGAAGGGGAAACCCAAAGTGTGTTTGACATATGATGCAATTAAATGAACGGTTTTCATCCACTTTCACTTGTCTTTTGATGCAGCAATGATTTCTTTTTTTTTGATGCCTCGTGATTTATAAATGCCAACCTCTGTGCGAACAGAGTGCAGTACATGCTTCTGTGTAAATGTGTTTGAGCTCACTTCTAGGAAAAGAGGGATGTGACCCGACCCCGTGTACCCCGTGTCATTTGCGTAAAGAAAGGTGACAATAAAGGTGAAATGATGGCAATTAAAGACAAAGTTTGCTTTGTAGGTGGCCCACATCTGCAGGCATTCAAGGCATTTCCTCCTCTTTAAAGGCCATGGACAAAGACCTGACTGTGTCTCCAGTAAGCAGGGAGTTTGGAGTTTAAAGGAACAAGCATAGGCTTTGATTTCAGAGTAGGATGCATTGGCTTGGATTATATAAGATGAGGAGGAGGAGAGGATAAAAGAGACGTGATAAGAGAGAAAGAGATCCAGAGAAAAACTCTGTGGCAAATGAGACCGATGCCCTGAGACAGGAAGCATGGGATTTGGATTGATAAAAGTCATCTTGAGAACACAAATTGTAGTGGAGAGACACTTCTGTCAAGCAGAAGCACAGAAAATTAACGAAGGCAACCGAAGAGGACAGGGTGACTTGAACAGGAGTATGGTGGTAGAATGTAATATTTGTAGATGCGAGAATGGTGACAGAAGTGAGAAAACAGAAGAAAAAATAGAAGGAGACTAAGTAGACAAACCAGTGAGGTGGAATGAAGACTGAATGAAGCTTAGGGAAGGGAGAGAAAGTCAGGAAAGGGTGGCAGATGGCATGTTAGTCTGTGCCTATGCTGGCATCCCAAAGGGCAGTGTATAAATAAGCTTATATTATAGCTTATTGCCTGTGTTTTCATGTGCATGCATGTTCATGCTCAGTGAAGCAGGCCTTGTCTTCTTGTGTTTGTCTTCAAATGCTAAAAAAAAAAAAAAAAAAAAGAGGGAGATTTTGATTTTTTGGTTCACATATTCCGACATAGAAACACCAGATTGTCCGTGGTGACTCCGTGAGGCCAACCGCTGTGGCAAACAGATGGACAACTGCTCCCCTCTCATTTTCTTTACAGCCAACCAATCCTACATCTCAGATTGTTGCATTAATTAAATGCTGACTTCTTCAAGGGTCATCAGTCTGTTTTTTAGTTAGATGTTACAATCGGAGAATGATGTAGCAGCTGAGAGGAAGAGATGAAGAAAAACATCGAGAAATGATGTGACCCTACGCTTATGTGTTCAGGCTTTAATAAAGTTCTTTATCTTGGGTGCCAGCCATGTCTCTCTCCTGACTAGTAGCATTTTACTGTTGAGAGTGAAAACACCCTAAACATCAAATGAAACACCCACTTTCAATTTCTTTCAATTTCACACACAGTTAAAAATAGTCCCATATATACTTCAGGGCAGTTCAGTAGCACGGTGGAGTGGTGGTTAGCACTGCTGCCTCGCAGCAAGGTCTTGGGTTCAAATCCATCATCTGGCTGGGGCCTTTCTGGAGTGGAGTGGAGTTTGCATGTTCTCCCCGTGTCTGTGTAGGTTCGCTCTGGGTACTCTGGCTTCCTCCCACAGTTCAGAGCTATGCAGTTAGTGATGTTAGGTTTCGTGGTGATTCTAAATTGTCCATAGGTGTGAATGCGAATGGTTGTCTGTGTGTCTCTGCGTCAGCCCTGCAACAGACTGGCGACCTGTCCCTATGGCAGCTGGGATAGGCTCCAGCTCCACATAGTTTAAATGACCAGCGGGGGGGTGTTGTGCTCATGAAGCCTCACGAAATGAGCCTTTATTTTAACCAATTGGATGGAAAGCTTCAAGGCTTCGTTAGGCTTCATCTGGCCGTCACTACTAAAGAGTATGCCTGTTAGGCCGAGATATGCTTTGGAATGTCTGCTTACTTACCGGCGTTTTCACAGTGAGTCCTGGCCCATGAGAAAAGGAGTAAAAGGGCTGAGCACTTATTGAAATGTGTGGAATCTAACTGGCTGGCAACAAGCGGGGCGTGGAGGCAATCTCAGTGGAAAAAATACAAGCACATGCAGGGTATGCATAACAGTGGGCCATCCAGCTTCCACGACAAAGATAGGGACTGCTGTTATAAAATTACAGTGGAACTGGAGTTTTAAACATGACTGGATTTATTTGCCAAGAGACAGTGTTCTGTGTGACGCAGGTTTGTTCCATATTTTGTTTCAGATACAATAAAATCAGTGGGTTTTTAGGCTTTCTGCCCAGAGTGCTGTGTGAGAACGTGGCAGACACAGTGCAGAGGGTTGTGTGAGGCCTTTCGGGAAACAGCAGTTCTGGTTGTCAGATTATTACACTGTGAAATTTTAATTATTGTCATTAAATAATAAGGAACATTGGCATTGGGTTTTTAAAAAAAAAAAAAAAATCCTGTTACATGTGTACCGAAATACACACTCAGCCTTTTACAGTGTGAAGATGGCTGCATGCTTCATAGCTTCCAGCAGGAATAGGATGTCTGATGACGTCTGCTGTGTTACAAAGCGACACTTTAATCCTTACTGCATGTTTATTAGCTGCTGCTAAGTGTGACTGTGAGCACTGCAGGTGTTCCCTCCCAGCCCCCTCCTGGGCTTTGTAAATGAAACTGCAGCAAAATCTCTTTTGCGCTCTCTTGATGTGCTGCCTCTGTGTAGTAGAAGGCAGCTCACATCATAATAATCCCTTCAGTGTTTCAACTGAATTCTTCCACAACAGAAAACTTTTTTTTCTCCTTTGGAAAAGCTACCTTTATTCTATGATCATATTCAAGCATGTCACTAATAAGCAGCTCTTGACATTGACATCTACAGGGTGGTTGCAGTTAAGGAGCTAGAGCAGGTCATCTATTAATAGGAACGTTGGTGGTTGAGTCCCTGGCTGCTCAGTCCAAAGTATCCTTGGGTAAGATACTGAACCCCAAGTTGCTCTCTGATGCATTCAACAGAGTGTGAATGTTAGCTAGAAAACACTTAAGCATAGAAAAAAATGGGGGAATGAGGAATGTTTTATAAAGTGCTTTGAGTGCTTCTGTAGAAAAACACTATATAAGAACTGCAGGCTTCTTGAAGGACGTTCAAAGCTCTTCTTTGGGTGTTGGCTGCCTTTTGTTCTACTTTCTGTCAAGATGATCCCACACTGCTTCAGTAATATTGAGGTCCAGGCTCTACGGCGGTCATTCCATGACTGAGAGTTTTCAACTGTGTGTTTTCTATCCAGGTGTGTTTTTACTGCATTGCCAGTGTGTTTGGGGTCATTCTTCATTCAAAAATGAAGCTGTTTCATTGATTCAACTAAAGAAATGGGAACAAATTGTGTATTTTTGCGACTGGCTGCCAGTAACAAATGCCTGTTAACACAATTTAAAATTGTTTCTTTGCTAAGTTGTCTGTTATATGCAGGCACAACATTGGTTCATCCCTTGTGTTAAGGGCTTTTTTATGCTCGAAGGATTCATAGGGCAGTGTTAAGCGGCTTAACTAAAAGCATTCCTCTGAAAATGGTCAGATACAAAGACTGGACTGAAAATGAGTGAAAAAGCAGCCAAGAAAGACTGGCTAATATGAAGAAATGAAGACTGGGTCAAGACTTTTGCACAGAACTGTATGCTATTGTGTTCTATTATGTCAACAATAGTTGCATCACAAGCTTATTTCATGTTCAATCATAATCAAGGAAATGACAGATAAATGTAATTTGCAGGGACTGCAAAATTCTCTGCAGACGGTCTCCCCATGGTGGGATTTTTGGAATGATTCTAGTCAAATCTAAATCTTTCACCTGTACTGAATAAAACAATGAAAATATAGAAAATTTCAGCCTCAGAGGTAGCCTACAGGTTTAAAAGATGCTCTTTTATATAAATAATTTAACAAATTATTATGAAAGATGTACACGTTTCCATTTTTAATGGTCTATTTCAAATATAATGATAATTTGAACTGTCAAACTGTGGTCACTGCAGGTGTTTGCTCCTGGTCTCCTCCTGGGCTTTTCAGTACCAGAGGATGGTTATTTTTGCTCCAGACCCTTGATGCATTTCTTCTGATGTTTCTGCATGAAAGTGAGGCATTCAGATGGTCAATACCTGCTCAGTGTTGCTGCAAATTCTTCTTAGAAACTTTCACATGGTCTTATGAAAATGATGTTTGTCCTCTTGATTTTCTGGTTTTAGATATTTCCTATTTGAGGCACACATTTTTAAGCAAATCTGTGAAACAAAAGAATGCCCATTAGGGTGACATTCAAATTCCTTGCAAAAAAAAAAAGGACTCACATCTATCTTGAATCTTTATGAAAGGAGGTTTATTATACATAATTTGAATTATGTGTGTTTGTTTTGCATATTCCAACAGGAATATTATAAATAATTAAATTAGATTAGGTGCAATGATTAATGTTGAGGGATCTGAATCAAAGATATGGGCTGGAACATTTTTATTTCTGCAGTCAGCATTCAAACTAGTGAACACGGTCCCTTTATTCCAGAGCTTAATGGGTTTTCAAGATATCCAGGTCATTTTGTCTAAATATGTCTAAACATAAACAACACACAAATATGAAGGAACTGAACTACTTTCATTTTTTATCTTGACTTTATCTGAACATAATTAATCTTCACTTTTCTTTCTAGACGCTAAAGAATCCGCTATCATGTGGACAGTCAGAGTGATCGCACTCAGCCTTCTGATTACCACAGGTAAGGCAATGCTGTTGCATCCAGGAGTTACCAATCAATGTCAGTTTACAGATTTTGTTTTTTAATAATCATATAATTAGATGCTGTGTTACTAAATTATATGATAGAAAAGGACTCAGAAAATTGTACTAAAGTTTACCTGATGAAATGAGTGTAAAATATTACTGATATCAGTATAACTTGAATTTTCTTTGGTTTTTGTTTACAGCTCTTTCTGCCCCCATAAAAGGTAAAACTTGTGTGTATAAAAAATTATTTTGACTTGTCATATATAAATTATGATCTTTATTTGCCCACTGATGTTTGTTTGTTTGCAATCCAGCTGATGAGGAATCTATCATCTTATTCCATGGAGAGGATTTCCACATCCTGCTGCCCTCCCAGAAGGTGGAGGTCTTATTTCAGAACAGGTCTACTCCTCGGCCAAAGGATGTGCACCTGATGAAGGAAGGCAAAGTGGTTCACAATCGGCCCACACTCGACCGCTCCAACACCCACCTCCTTATAGAGGCTGTGGGTGAGGGAGATGAGGGCGTGTACACCGTGAAGAATCTTGAGAAGCGAGACGATGTCAGACGCATGTCGCTTATAGTCCGAGGTACAGAATAACAAGACACATTAGAAATGGTAACAGTACATACGATTGGCGATGAAGGATAATCTCTCCTGACATGGTACCTTTGCACACGTACAAGTGGAATTTCACCTTAAAATTTTGATTCAGAATCTGTCGTAAAACTCAAGTTCCTAAAAAATCAAAACGGTGTTAGCAGCAGTTACATTTGAACTCATCTGTGATATTTAATTAACATGTTCATTAAAAACACACAATAAACCTTAACTTTAATTGTATTTTTACTGTTAATACAACTGTAAATTATACTTTTAATACAGTCCAGGCTAGCAATAACAACATGATTAACTAGCCAAGCCTTTTTTATTTAAATAAAAAGTGACTTTATGTTTTCCTTTAATCTTCGACCCTGACAGTCACGAAAGAGGCTGAAACAAGCTGCTATTTTCATTATATGTCAGTCTGCTGCTTATTTTTCTAATTAATTGATTAAAAAAATTGAGACCATACAATGTTGGAAAAATAGTGTACCCATAAGAATCTAGAATCTGTGGCTTTAATTAAAAAAATTTTTTTAGGTTAACATAATTGTTTCCAAATATTTTCCCTCAGTTGTCTCAATTAAAAACCTAACTACTTCTCTTCAGGTCTGAAACAGGAATCTGTGCAGTCCTGTGAAAATCTACACACATACTCTTTCCACAGGAATTAAGAAGCTAAATAGCAGGCAGGAACTGCTACTCAAATGCATTTGATTAACTGATCATCAGTAAGTGTGAGCACATCTATAAAAAAAAATCTATAAAAGCATAAGTTTGGCAGTTTGTAGGTCTGGAGCATTCAGGGATCTGTTAGCACACTGCCAAAGATGAACGACATCAGCAATGATCTGAGAGAAGCAATTGTTGCTGCTTATTAATCTGGGAAGGGCCATAAGATCATTTCCAAACAATTTGAAATCCATTGTTCTATAGTGAGAAAGATTATTCACAAGTGGAAAAAAAAAATCAAAACACATGCTACTCTACCCAGGAGTGGATGTCCCAGCAAATTCACTCCAAGGTTAAACCATGCAATGCTCAGATTGCAAAAAAACCAAGAACTACATCTCAGACTGTACAGGCATCAGTTAGCATGTCAAATGTTAAAGGTCATGACAGCACAATTAGAAAACAAGTCTGGCTTGTTTGGAAGGGTTGCCAGGACAAAGTTTCTTCTCTCTAAAAACATGGCAGCACAGCTTTGGTTTGCAAGGTCACATGTGAACAAACCACAAGACTTCTGGAACAATGTCCTTTGGACAGATAAGACCAAAGAGGAGATGTTTGCCCTTAATGCACAAAACACAAACACTTCACACCAACTGTGAAACACAGTGGTTGAGGGGTGATGATTTGGACTTATTTTGGTGCCACAGGACGTGAACATGTTGCAATCATGGAGTCAACCATGAACTCCTCTGTCTACCAAAGTATTCTAGAGTCAAATGTGAGGATGTCTGTCTAACAGCAAAAGCTTGGCCCAAACTGGGTCATGAAACAGCACAATGATGTCAAGCACAACAGCAACTCTACAACAGAATGTTTGGAAAAGAAAAGAACCAAGATGCTGCAATGGCCTCGTCAAAGTCCAGATCTCAACCTGACTGCAATGCTGTGGTGGGACTTTTAAGAGAGCTGTGCATGAACGAATGCCGACAAACCTCAATGAACCAAATGCTGTAAAGAAGAGTGGGCCAGAATTCCTCCACGATGATAGGATGGAGTGATAAAGTCATACAGAAAACTTTAATTACTTTAAGTTATTTCTACTAAACTACTCAATCATGGGGTGAACTCAGTTTTTCACAGGACTGCAAAGAGTAGAGCATGTATAGACTCGCTTCTTATTGCCCCTGAATACTGTCTCAGAGTGATGCTGAAAAGCTAATTCACACATTTATTACTTCTAGGCTGGACTATTGTAATTCATTATTATCAGGTAGTCCTAAAAGCTCCATGAAAAGTCTTCATCTGATTCAAAAATGCTGCAGCTAGAGTACTGACAGGGACTAGAAAGAGAGAGCAGATTTCTCCCATATTGGCTTCTCTTCATTGGCTCCCTGTTAAATGCAGAATATAGTTTAAAATAATCAGGCTTCATCTTATCATAAAGACCTTATAGTCCCATATCACCCCAATAGAGCACTTTGCTCTCAGACTGCTGGCTTACTTGTGGTTCCTAGGATACTTAAGAGTAGAATGGGAGGCAGAGCCTTCAGCTTTCAGGCCCCTCTTCTGTGGAACCAGCTCCCAGCTTGGATTTGGGAGACAGACACCCTCTCTGTTTTTAAGATTAGGCTTAAAACTTTCCTTTATGATAAAGCTTACAGTTAGGGCTGGATCAAGTAACCCTGAACCATCCCTTAGTTATGCTGCAATAGGCCTGCTGGGGGGGGGTCCCATGACCATTACCTTTTTTTACTCTGGTTACACAAAACTCTGTATTTAATCATTAATTATTATTAATCTCTGGCTCTCTTCCACAGCAAGTCTTTTGTCCTGTCTCTCTCTCTCTCCTCTCAGCCCCAACCAGTCATGGTTAATGACTGCCCCTCCCTGAGCCTGGTTCTGTTGGGGATTTCTTCCTGTTAAAAGGGAGTTTTTCCTTCCCACTGTTGCCAAGTGCTGCTCATAGGGGGTCATTTTGACTGTTGGGTTTTCTCTGTATTATTGTAGGGTCTTTACCCGCAATACAAAGCGCCTTGAGGCGACTGTTTGTTGTGATTTGGCGCTATATATATAAAATTGAATTGAATTGAATTGAATTAATCCCCTTGCATGTTCTCTGGAGTCAGAATCATCATATTGTCATTTCACTCACTTAAATCACACAGTCAGCAGCAAATTAAACATCCCATTTGCACATCCTGTTTGTCCTTTGAGTGTTACAAGTTGCAGCAATGTTGACTCTGTGTTCTGAGTGGCAAATCAGAAGAGATTATACGCACACAGAAATGTGAAAGAAGGAGGAGCAGTGGTGGGCTCAAACCCAATATGCATAAAGGCGGTTGTTGCACCGCAGTATGCACCATATGGAGGGAGTAAATGTGTTGTCAGATGATGAAGAGGTGTGCATGTGTTTGTGTGCAGAGTGTGAAAGCAAGCTGGAGCTGCCAGGCAGTAATTATGCAGCTCTTTAACCACCAACCCACTCTTCTCTTCTTCCATGCCTGCTGGTGTCCTGTCTTTATCTTGTCTTTGCTGTTTTTCCCTCTATTTGGTTTGTATTGCTACCCTTTCATTCCTGTTACTCTGATATTTTGGGGTCTTTTGTCCTCTTTTTGCACCATCTGTCAAGACATTTTCTCTTCCTCTCCCTTCATCATTTGTTCACCTTTTACTATCCTTTCTCAAATAAACTCACTCCTCCTGTGCTCCTCTCTGAAAATGTAAGGCAATTTCCTGTCCACACTGCTTAAACTTGTTGCCGCCACTTAATTAAGTGTTTATCTCTGCTTTTATGCTCTAGATTGCACCGTTGAGCAGATGGTCAAATATGGAGACAAGTTCAGTATTCATGTGGCTGGGGTGGCTGGTCCAATCACCCTTGAATATAGATCCAGTGCTATAGAGGCCAACCAGACAGCTAAGTAGGTGATATTTTAACCCAAGAAAATCTGTAATGGCTTTTTCCAACACTGATGTACATTCAAGCTCCTCTTTGACTTTACCTCCTGCAGGCCAGGTTTAGTGATACTGACTGCTACAGGGACATCAACAGAGCTCTATCAGGGTCGTGTCAGCGCCAATGATCGTTTTGTCACCCTCAGTGGTGTTACAGGTGCAGATGAGGGTAGCTACACTGTCAGGGATAACAAAGGTCATATTCAACGGAAAGTCTGTCTCAATGTCAGAGGTGAGAGCACAAATGAAGACACATCATATGTATTTTCTTCTCCCATGCTTGACTTGTTTTAAATAAGCTTCTTACCGGATGTTGTTTTTTTCTCTTCTAGTTTTTGCACTGCCATAATGGCTTTTTAAAGATGGAAACATTAATGGGCTCCTGTGGGCTAGTGCATTTCAGATGGTCCATGGAGCAGTAAACAGACCTGTGATGTATTTATCGAATGTCCTCCCTTCTTCTCTGTCTCTTTGTGTCTCAGAGCACAAAGAGTTTGTGAAATTGCAGCATGGTAAACAACTGAAGATAAACCTGATACTCAACAGCTCCTTGGTCCACCTCTACTACAGCCCCCAGAAAGACTCCACACAGAGCCTGCTGTTGGACAATGGAGAATTTACACCTGTAATTAGAGCCTCTTTTCCCTTTATAGTCCAGCCTCTGCTGTGATTGTTTCATTTTTGTATGTTACAGCAGAGATTTTCCTTATTTTCTGTTTTTACTTTTTTCTTTTCTTATTTTCTGTCATATACTGTTATAATGGTGGATGCTGATGTTAAACATGGTCAAATTTTTAAATAATGAGGTCAGCATGTGTAATTTCTATGAGCCAAAAGTTCAGAATTCAGACCGCCCTAAATTTTAGGCTTTTTTTTTTTTTCTTTTTCACTCTTGGCACAGTATGATGTCAGAGAGAGGTGATATCCTTTTATGGTCTCAGAGACATAGCAACCCCAACCACCTGTATTTAAACCATTTGCTGTAAGGGAAGCTCCTGGGGCACAGTTTTTGCACTGATGTTAATGCCTGAGGAGGTTTGAAACTGAGCAGTTACTGAGTCAGCAGAGCATTGGTGACTTTAAAGCACTGTATGCTCCAGCCAGCACTCAGTGACCCTGCTCTGTAACTTTACATGGCCTGCCACTTTGTGGCTGAGCTCCTGTGGCTCCTAAGCACTTCCACTTTGCAATAATACCACTTACAGTTGATGGTGGAATATCTACAAGGGAAGAAGTTTCACAGACTGACTCATTGCACAGTAGCATCCTATTACAGTACAGCACTTGAATTCAGTAAAGGCAGACTGCATGGCTAGGTGCTTGATTTTATAGGCCTGTGGCCCATTCTTTTTTTTATCCACATAAGGTATGATATGGAATGCTAACAGTAGGTATCATATCAACACAGTAGCTGCCACTTACAAACTTACACCTTATAATCAGATATAAAATCACTTATGTCTTATTATGTAAAAAATAAAAATAAATAACACAAACATTAATTTGCCATAGATATTGTAAAAGTTAATTTTACAGCTCACATTCTATAGTGCAGTAGTATGCATCCCTTGTTTAAAACATTTACCCATATTTTGCCTATTTTCTTCTCGTTATCTATAATCTGTTAAATAACTGCAGCTTTCTTAAGTGCTTTGCTGAATCTCAGGTGGTTTTGTAGCTAATAAATGTTTCTAATGGACATTTAATTTACTTTTGTGTGTGTGTGGCTTAAGCGCATGGGATTTATGTTTTTGATGTCGAGTGTAAAAATGTCTGTGTATTCATTCTAGGCTCAAACAGAGCTGGGTTTTGAGAACCGTCTGTCTCTGGAGGGTTTACTGGTCATTCTTAATGATATCAAGAGTGGAGATGAAGGCCTGTTCACAGTTATGGACCTAAAGAATTTCACTGTGTCTACTGTCCACCTGGAAATAAAACGTAAGCAAGGACTGGGGCAAACACAATCTGGTTGAAAAGTGAGGGCTTATAAACTAGATTATAATGCTGTGTATGCTGGTAAATGGTAGTGGATCTGAAAAAAGTCCCGCCTGAACCCTACAGTGTCAGTGGATTTATTTATTTTTTTAACTCAGGCAAAATGTTACCTTCATCCTGTGAATATTTTCAAAGTTACAGGCCCTTGAAGTACACAGGGGTGAGTCGAAATTTGGTGCTTTTTAAATTTGCCTTACTTTTCCATAATTTTTAAGCCCTGAAAGTTAATTTTTCTTATTTTGAGTATATGTTAGAAGATTGTGCATGCCTTTGGGTGTGTTAAGTTAATTGGTGATCCTAAATTGATCATAGGTGTGAAAATAAATTTCACTGCATCACTGAGAGGTAACCCTCCTACTTCTGTCCCCTCCTTTTTCCTACTCTGTGTCTTGCAGCCTACAGGCTGGAGACGCTGTATGTGGCCATTATTGCCCTGTTGGGGCTGCTGGCTTTCCTTCTGCTGGTCTGCCTGCTGTCCTGTCTGATCAAAGTGAAGAAAAGGGCCAAGAGGGCTGCCGCCCTGGAGAAGATTGCCCAAAATGCTGGAAAAGAGGATGAGGGAGAGGCCTTCAGACAGGTTAGAGAAAAAAAAATACACTACTGAAAAAAAATACACTATAATGACAAGTGTTGTTCTGTTTATGTCTTCACAGGTGGTCAAGAACATCACCAAACTCAGCGAGGAATCCAAGCATTCCCAGGCTGACACCACAGAGAAGTCACAGAGCACTGAGGTGGATATTAAAGTAAGGAAATGTGTTATTTCTCACTTAAAACTGAGTCACTGAGGTTCTAATAATGTCTCAATTCTTATGCTGTTCTAAGCGTTTACAGAGAGTCGCAGCTTATTCAGAACGCTACTGCTAGAGTCCTCACTAAGATCGAGAAAGTGGATCACATCAGTCCAGGTCTCAGATTTTTTGCAGTGGCTTCCTATCTGACAAAGAATGGATTTTATACTATCACTATGATTTATAAAGGTTTGAATGATTCAGGGCCAAAATACTTTTCTGATCTGCTGCTATGTTATGAGCCATTCTGACTCCTCAGGTCTTCTGGGACAGGTCAATAGTCACAGCCAAACACTTCAAAGCATCTCAAGATTAGATTTAACTCATTGTGCACACAACAAAATGATCGTTCCAGATCACTCATCCAGAGATGAGCATCTGCAGTCATGCAGCCAGAGACCGGCACAATGTGGTTTAAGTGTCTTGCCCAAGGACACAACACAGTGCAGGGACAAGGGCTTGAACCAGCAACCCTCCAGCTTCAAGGCGAACACCTACCAACTGCGCCACTGCCACTAATACATGTATTTAAGCCATCTCTCAGAAAACCTGAGGAACTCTGTTTTTTTAAACTCAAGGCTGAAAACATTTGTTTGCCACTGCGTTTTACACCTTACCCTCCTTACATTACCCTCAGTTACATTTGTTAAAACCTTGCACTGCACTGTAGCTTTGCTGTGACATGTATTCTCCTGTTTTATTCAATTTTAGCTTGTTATTATCTTTCAGTTGATTTTATGGTTTTAAAAACGTTTGTATATGTGCCTTTTTATATCCCCTTATATATCTGTTACTTGCTAGTGGCACTTTGAATCATCTTGTTTTTAATAGACACAAATAAATTTGTTTGGCCTTGTCTTCCTGCACTCAGGGTCTGGAAGTTTCCTCTAAAGAAGTTGGAGTTGGTAATCTAGAGACCAGTGACTCTGGTGTTGGCTTTAACACTGCTCTCCCACTGGACACTGACACTGAGGCCCCTGATCAAATCCCTGACTCCGAGGCTGTAAGCATCTCTGTTGCTCCTGAAACCAAACCAAGTCTTCCATCTGCTGCTGAGTCCAAGCCAAGTGCTCCTCCGGGTGTGGAAATTAAGCCCAGTCCTATATCTGAAACTAAAGTAACTCCAGCCCCTGAGACTAAAAAAATTCCTGATCAACCTGTGGAGGAAAAGTTGGATGTACCCAAAGCAACAGATGCTAAACCTAGTCCAGCCCTGAGCCCAGAACCCAAGGCTGGTCTGAGTCCAGCTGATATAAAACCTGCACCCAGCCCAAGTCCAGAGCCTAAACCAGCTGTTCCCAAAGCCACCACTCCAACACCTGAGAGTAAGAGTGCCCTAACTCCCACACCTGAGCCCCCCAAGCCAACCACACCAGAACCTATTACCAACGGCACGCCCGAGCCGGGGCCGGATTCCAAACCGAGCCCGGATCATGCTGATATTATCAAAGGCTCGGCTCCAAAAGCAATCACTCCTAAAACCCCTGAAGTGGAGCTGAAAGCCAGTGGTGCCACATTGGAGGCCAGCAAAGATGGCACTGTAGCCGAGGATTCAACTACTACCACTTGAGAAGTGCCCCTTCAAAAACACAAAGGAAGCCCCACAGATCTTCTCCACCACTCACCACTACCGTAGACAATCGAACACCCATTACCAAATAATGAGGAAATCACTGCAGCTGGGGCGAGGACCTCGATTTAACATGACTAATGCCTGAACACAGTATTACCTTGATAATCTCACTTATCTATAACTAACACTTAAACCTTTGAGACTCTCTGGCTCAGAAACATTTCACATAACAAACGTGGCTTTTGATTGTTAAACATTTTAGTTGTACACACCTCGCAGCCTTGTTATTTTGTTCATTTTTTAAAGTAAAACTGCCAGACTGCAATTTCAATCTTTTGCAGCATTTACAACTAAAATGTTTACTCCACATGAGGTCTTTTTCTAAAGTATCCAAATGGTTTACGGCATTTCATTAAAACAACTCACTAGAATTGCTTATTTGACCTTAACTAACCACAATTTCCCATTATGATGCTTGTTCCTCTAATAGCATGTGGATGAAGCAGATAAAAAGCATACAATTTTTCATGTCAAGCTTCCTAAAATGTGTGATGGATTGATATCATCAAAATAAAAACCCCTCTAGATTGCACTGCTGGTGAACTTTTGTACATAGGTGAAATGTGGATTTTATTCACATGAGCCAGTCCTCTAGAAACATCCGCAGTGCATTATTACATAGACTTTAATGTAACTTTAGCTGTGCGCACGCACGCACGCACACACGCACAGGCATTTATACTAATAATACTAACCACTTTATTTATAGTCTTTGAGACTGAGATTGAGACTCCCAGTGGAAATTTCAGACGATTAATCTGTGTTTTGCGGGCTGATCCCTCAAGTCCAGATCATCCACTTTATTGCCTTTGATCTGGATTTCCCCGTGGCTCCATAAAAAACCCAGTACCCTTACAGTTTAATGGGAAAGTCATGCCAGCTGAAACTTCAACCACTTAATGGGACCACCCTGCGCTCGCAGTATGAAATACAAAATCAAATTGCATGGTAAATTCACATAGTTAGAACATGTTTCTTTGGCTCGCTTGTTTCTTTGTTTTTTTCATTCTTTCTGCTGCTGTTATCCCTCCCTTTTTCTTTGCCTTTGTTCACTCTTCTTTTTGTTTCTACCTCCATCACCTCCACCAAGGTGGCTTTGTCATTGGTTCGGCTGATTGATTAATTAAAAAAAGTATGGAAAGATTTGTATGAAAATTTTACAAGAGCTGGGGCTTGGTCCATCTTAGAAGTGATCAGCTTATGGATTTAATCCAGATCTGAATTGAGGGATTTTTGGAAAGATTCTTCACAGTCATGAGATAGGCCAAATTTAAAATTTTGCCCCATATCTTCACAAAAAAGAGACTAATTGGGAGATAATGATTCATGGTGCGGAGGAAATTTTAGCCTCCACACCATGAATATGCAGTCTTTCACTTCTTCCTCTCTTTATCCTCACACCTCTTTCTTCCTCTCCCTTGTTCTGCTTTCATTTGCATGCTGTCTTTTTTTTTTTTTAGCAACTTAAATTCATGGCCTTTTTTAAAAAAAATTCTAACTAGACATTTCCTTCAAAATATTAGATTTTGTTGACAGTGACAGAGAGCTGTTCCCATGTCTTTGACACTGTAAAATTTGGGAGAGCCCTCACAATATTTTTGCCTCACATCTTCACCGGCTCCAAAAACTCCTGCAGTGTGAATCCTTCATCGGGTCCATAACCCCGTCTGTGCAAAGCTGACCTGGGTGAGTTTTTAGGTTTGACGATATCCAGTCAACACAATTTCAGTTGAAACTCTTTTGGTACATATGATACAGAGGAGGTGTGCAGGTACATTTTAATGTGCACGTCTCTACCTCATGTTTTAACTGACTAGTGACAAACCAACTGCTGTCCAGGTTTGATGCACTGAAATCATCAAAAAGCATTTTGGATTGTCGAGAGAAGTACAACAAGTCCAGCATCAAAATTCAATCAAATTATCAGAGAAATGTAGGAAATCTAAAAGTACATCCATGCACAATCAACTGACCTTTTCTTTATAGTTTTCCTTACTAATAGAGTTTTCTTGTGAGTTAATGAATATGTCAGCATCCAAAAAAGCCATAAAACGAGTTAGATGTCAGATTTGATACCAAGATCAACACAATAAATAAACTAAAATTACCAAAAAAAAAAAAACTCAAGGTGCCTCAGCATTAGCTGGATTAACAGTATTGGTAAGTCAGATGTATTACAAAGGCATTTTAATGTAACGTGTACGACGCTGTATACGCCTTATTTCCAGCCTGGATCTGTGTGGGAACCACAACCCTATTTGGCAATACTAACAATGCTCTTCATATAAACGTATACACACACATGTAGACACACACATGTAAAGCACAAACATGCACTCCAGCCTTGTAAATACTGCATGTGTATGAAAGCGTAACCCCCACAAGGCTGAATGTTTTTAATGTATAAACCAGCTGTCGTATCATGCTTAATAATAAGAAGGAAATCATTTAAATTTCTCTACAAATATATATACACACACACACACACACACACACACACACACACATATTAATATTCACTAATGTCTTGAACTAATTTAACAACCAAATATTGTAAATTCCCATCAAGACTATATTAGCCCATTTTAGATCAGTTATTGTCTGCTGCTGTCAGCATACCATATCTCTCACAGTATTTACATGTTAATAATGTTTAACCAGTATCATATACAGCATTGACTGCAGCATGCCCACAACATGTTCTGCTTCTATTGTCCAGACGTTGTGTCAGTGTGTGTGAATAGAGGAGCGGTGTTTTTAATGTCGCCATCGTTGTGTGCATTTCAAAGTCCATATGCCTATGATGCACGTATCTGTAAGTGTGTGAGTGATTAATGAGTGAGTGTGTGCTGAATCTATGCACAGGCAGTTTGTACAGAAAGGAAATTATGTGTGCTTTTCCATTTGTTGTGAGTAAAGTATCCATGTGCCTGCTTCAATCGTCTTGCAGTGTGAATAGAAAAAAAAAACGCTGTGTTTAAATCATGAGTGTGAATGTGTTGAAAGCCACAAAAATATTGTAAAAACGTATTGTAACTTTGAGATATTCAAGTGACTCTTTGTCTTTGTTTTAGTGCCTAAAATGTATATTGGATAGTTGGCCTGTATTCTGTCGTTAGCCACATCCTAATGGCACCTTTTTTCTTAATAAGTAGGATATTTACAGATGCAGAAGGCAGCTTGAACACCCGAATGAACAAAGAAACACAGCTGTCTGATCTAAGATGTATTAATGTGAAAAAAAAATGTGTATGAATGAGTAAGTCAGCCATTCCCAAAGTCAAGAGTGCTGTAGCCCACATAAAAACCAGAAAATCCCATGGGGCCCCCCTGGTTGTCCGATAGTGCTGGCTGGTGAAATTTTCCTGACTAGAAATCTGTCTTCAAAATACAAGTGAAAGTGATACATGTCCTTGAAAATTAGATTTAATAAACATAAACAACACAGCTAATATAATATAAATATAAATTATAATATAAATAGAAATATAAGTTGCTACCCAGTCATATGTAAAGTGCTAATTCCCAATATGTGACCCGCTTGCCACGAGGACACAAACTTTAATACAAGAGCAGTAAATTTAGGTCAGAGTAATGAGTAATATCGCAAACTAACCACCTCCTATTACCAGTTTTAATTCACTTTTTATATAAATAAATACATTTTTATATAAATATGTATCTATTTGCATATTTGTGAGTAATTTCAAACTGAATTTCTGTTATTACTGCGGCCCACCTACAGTACCTTCACAGCCCACCAGGGGGGCATGGCCCACACTTTGGGAATCACTGGCCTAAGTGAACAGAGTCCAACTGGTATATCAGTCCAACATATTGGCCGATATTAGTAATTTACCTATATATCAGTATTTAGTATTAGTGGCATTTATAATGGCCAATGAATGAAAATTTTAAAAAGTAAGGATGTTGCATAGTTTGCCTACCAGAGGGCACTCTGAAGTCTGATTTTGAAGCCTCAAGACAAGCATTTTAGGTGTCGTCATCTTGGTTGCAAAAACCCGAGGAGGGGCAAATGTGGCTGTGGTGATTTAAAAATATTGGAGTTTGAAATAATCAACTATCGGCATTGGTATCGGTCTTTAAAATCTTTTATCGGTTGAGCTCCAAAAGTGATGAAGGGAGTCTGACTTAATTGTAAGTAGCACACAGACTGCTGAGTGCATTTTGCTTGTACGTGAAGGTGTTTCCATTAATTGAGTCTATGGCTTAGTTTGGAGTTTGTGAGTGAGGTCATGGTAGCAGCAGATGAATGACAAGGCTTTGTGTGGGTAACCCTTTGGGTTATGTTGTTGTAAGCAATTAATGAGAGGTGACTAGAACAGCATTTCAACACACCAAGAAAGCCACTTAGAGTGAGTATAAGAGTGAGAAAGGCAGACAGTGAGTGAAAGGAAGAGTTATTACAGCTAAATTGTGCCAGGGGGATTGTGGTTTCATACCAATCTCTGATTAGAGAAAACACTGTGGTTAAGACCACTTGTACTCCTTGCACTATGTGAGTTGTCTCTGCCCTGATATTCTCTAATTCCTGCCGCTGTCCTGGCCTGGTTGTGGTTTGATGTCCCACATGGTCTCTCTGTACTTCCTTTTTGCACAACACTTCACACAGATGTTTTGTAAAGAAAATGTCTTTATTTCATGTCTAAAGGAATACTAAGAATAAACAAAAGAGATTATGACATCGGCTGTCTTGCTGCCTCAATTTTTTTTTCTCTGCGATTAACACCCTTGCAGAAGGACACTGTGGTCTCAGGGCTGTCCCACCAATCTCAGGATGTTATCTCACTCGGTGTCACCCATAATTTGTGAGGAACACGTGTCACTTTCTCACCAGTGGCCACACTAATCCTCCCGCTGTGTTTTGAGCTTCTATAACCTCCCCAGGACACATCATAGCAGAGAAGGCACAACAGAGATATTTATATGCAGGCCAAAGGTAACAACATCGCAACTCTGTTTACACCAGCTGTGGAGCCACAGTGGCTGCAAATGACAACCTTTAAGAGTAAAGAAATGTTACAGAAACAGCCATCTGTAGATATTCCATAAACTGAATGCATAAATTGATTAGTTTTTTCTATTTGAGCCCCTTTTCATCAGAAAGTAAGTGGATAATCATTGAGAGGGACTTTTTTTATCTTATAATGTGGGGCATAATTAGGTTTTGACTGATCTATCAATTATATTCTTGAGTAAGATGCTAAATAATCCAGTTGGAGAGGTGCTTAAAAATTAAAAATTGTCTGATGCAATCACAGTCAATAAATTCTGCTATTTTAAGTCATTAATGTCTTAATGTCCAGTTCCAGCTGATGTGAATAGTTTCTTATAGTGAAGGGACAAAGATATTTAGTGGTGCCGTGTTCTTTCCATAATCAGTGTCACATGGGTTATAGAAGGGAAACAGAGGTACCTCCATAGTGCCCATGGAGAAGGTGTAGATTGGTGCCATGGTAAGAGCATTATAAAAGGTCACTTCCTCCTTTTCACAGTCCAAGAACACTCCAATGCGGACGAGGTGGAGGGACACCTTGATCTTAATGGGGTCTGGGTCAGTGCAGGCTAGGATAGATCCACCCTTTAGTGCCAAGGTCCAGAGGCCGCTGGAGGTCCCTGTGGCAGACATCTCCCCTCTTGGGACGTCCTCTCTGGCCACACCCAACCTCCACGCTGTCTTACCCCCCACCTCCACCTCCCAGTAGTGTCGCCCCGTAGTGAAGCGCTCACGGCCCAGCACACAGTAGTAATAGTGGAACCTTCGCGGGTTGGCCTGGCAGTCAGTTGTGTCTTTATCCTCATCAAACCAAAGTGAAGTGCAGGATTCAGACAGGGTCAGATTCGGGTGGGCTGTTTCAGGGTCAAAGGTCACTGATGTTATATCTAGAAGAAGAAACAGATTGAGCACAGTGATTGCTGCTGCTGATTTGCATGCTTAAATTGAATGATATTATATAAACATACTTGGGTAGAGGCAGCTTTTCATGTGCTTCCATATTCTGTACTGGATGGGACCGACAAACTGGCCAGAACGAACCTCTGTATCCACCTCAGCTGGGAGAACAAAGCTGACCTGAGATCTGTTGGAACAAAGCAGGAAGGACTGAATGGTAGGAGGTCAAGCTCTGACACACCACAGAGAAGAATATGGAGACAGACTGATGCCACGCTTCCACACACAGAAGATAAATGAGATGCAAGGTAATGCTGAGATTCAGACTAGTTTGCTAAAACCACACTTTTGAGAAAACCTACCTTTTTATGAGATCTTGAATTTCCTAAAATGAAAGAAAAGTTAAGAATTCAATGAAAATTACACAATAAAGCACTACTATCATTAGAAAATTGATTTGCAGATCGTCATCGCCCTTTTGGCCTTTCACTTTCTAAATGAGAAACTAGATTTGACTTGCAGAACCAGTCAAGCCAACAGTTCATTCAGTCAATGTCTATAAGTGATCAAATAAGTGTCAATAAGGTTGTGAGGAACAGCTAAGTTGCTGCAATTGTGAAAGGGTAGCCATTTGTTATCACGCAGGCTTGAATGATTTCCTGGGAACTCTAAATCTGAAAGTGTTTGAAGCGGATGAACAATTATAGAAAGTTATTTTAACTCTAAGGTGAGTGTGTCAGAGGAGCAGGGCGGAAAACAGCGGTCCTAGATAAACCAACTTATTGCTTCTCCTCTCCACACACACAGCAATCCTACCTATCACCACATCACGGCTTTGCACAGTTGAATTAGATTCAAACTAATTAAAGCCCAAGATTGATTAATAATCACAGGAAATGTCTTCAAGTTCACATCTTCTTATTCAGTGAAACTCTTCCTCACTTTGAGCAGCTTAGGACTATCCTCCTCGGTCAGCTTGCTGTTGAGCACTGCGATGGCTTTTTCCAGGTCTCGCCCTTGTTCGGCTATTTTCTTCTCTCTCTCCTTCAGCTGCTTCAGTTGTTTCTGTCTCTCCCTCCTCAGTCGCTCCAGGTCCCTACACTCCTCCTCATCCAGGAAGCGATGCAGGTTCTGAAACTCTGCTTTGATTTCCATTTCCAGGTCATCAAACCTGTTCTAAAAGATAAATCAGGGAAAATGGAAAGGAAGTACTTCAGTGTGTAAATCTAACTGAAGGTTTTGTGTGTAAACAAAGCTGGCTTCACCAGCAGCAGCAACATGCTCATTTAGTCTGCAATGCATTTAAATTATTATGAAATTATAAAAAGAGATAAGAGATCTTTAATAAGGCAGAGACAGTACCTCTACTTCCACCGATTCTATGTATGTCTCTCTCTCTGCTTCTCTGCTCTCATCTACCTCATGCTTGATTCTTTTAATAGCCTGGATGAGCTTTTCCTGTAACACACACACACACACACACACACACACACACACACACACACACACACACACACACACACACACACAGAAGACATAACCTTGCAGAAAAATGCCAAGAGAACAGGAATGCTACTGCAAACTGTGTTTTTTTGTTTTTTTTTTTAAATATGAACCTTAATGTAAAGACCGTCATGTTATTAGAGATAATGTATCTGGTGTCAACTGTTCCAAATACAGAAGCAGCTGGAAACCATAAACATGAAGCTTACCTTGTGACCACAGAGAAGGCTTTTATTGCAGTTGTTGTTGGTTTCTTTGGTGTGGTTTTGGTACATTCCAGTTTTCTGTTTACAGGGCAAAACAGGAGCAAAAAGATCTCTGTGAAATTTAAATAAGAGCAAAAGAGAGGAAAAAGTTAAGGATATACTGCATAAACAAATCAATACAGGGAGGGAGGGTAAGAACGCGAGAGAGGAAAAACACACATGCCAAGATACAGTCAAACTATTACAGCAACAAGGACGTACATCCAAGCAGAAAATTAAGAAGAGGAAACGTATTGACAAGCACAGATCAGTAGCCACAGCCTGACTCGAGAATATATAGCTCCATTAAAAGTAACGGAGGAAATGGAGGGGTGGGGAAGAGGCAAATGACTGGAGCTGCCAGGAGGGCTTGCTGGCTGGCTGGCTGGGTGGTTGGGTGGTTGGCAGCAGCGATTTATGGCAGCAGACACAGAGGAGTCTATTTCTGTCTGCCAGTGTCTCTGGAAACAACGAGAGGGGTGGCAAGGCAGTCAGATATTGTGTTTCATATCTGCAGTTGTTTTGCCTGGAAGGGAGACAATGCATGTTTATTTTTGCAAGGTGGCTCTCTGATATGTGCCTGCTTTGGAAGCTGCATTAAAAGATGCTGTTTCACTATCAGTGCCCTGCTGGGCTTCATATTGACTGAGAAGGGGGGGTATCTCTAAATGTGCAGTCAGCATTTCCGTGCCCTTGGAGAAGCACTATCTGCACCCCACTGCTTCTTCTCACTTTCTGTTTATATATATATATATATATATATATATATATATATATATATATATATATATATATATATATATATATATATATATATATATATATACAGAGAGAGAGAGAAAATATATCTAGAAAAAGAAAAATCTGCATTTAGCCTGTCCACTTATCTGAACTTTTTTATAGTCGTCGTCCCCCTCGAATCAACTCCCCCACACACACTCTGGGTCTGGCTATAAGCTACGTGCACTGAAGCAGCATCTCTGCAAAATGTTCTTCATCTATAATTCATGGTGCTGGGTCCTGGCCAGTGACTGTGCTGAGCTAAGGTTGAGCAGAAATTGAAATGCACCACAGTATGCGGCAGGTGGATGGGACCCGGACGATTTATTAAAATACAGACTCTTTACATGCATGAATGTTAAGTAATGCTTCACTGAGGCTCAAAGTAGCTGTAAAGAAATTCTGACTGTCAAATTTCAAGTCTTTGTATTTTTCTTTATTTGTTTGTTTGTTTTTTTTAGTGTCAAAAGAACAGAAGAGGATGTTTCATGAGCTTTTTAATCACCAGCATGATCAACTCCTAATAACTCCTTGTCCACAGAAGACCATTTTGACAGGCTGTTATGCTACAGTATTAATGCAGATAAAGCTTAATATAGAGAAGAAAACTAAGAAGAAGAATATATATCTAATACATTAAACAAAAAGGAAATAAAAGACATCTGATGGTTTTGTTGATGTGGGAATTTATTTTCTTTTTTCTTTCTGTAAAACATTCTTTCACAAAGGATGCCACAGTAGATGAATCCACACATATTTGATTTGGCACAGGTTTTTCTCCTCTGGATGCCCTTCCTGATGCAACCCTCTCCTTTATATGTTTATTTATATATTTAAAAAAAAAAATCTGAAAAGTTCCAATCACGCAGAAGACATGGAAATAAAAACAGGAGAACAGATACTGTGTCAAAACTGCATTTGGGACAATGTGCAAAAATGAAGCACAGAAAATGGCAAAGAAACACCCAAAAGAGCTCAGTGGCTCCCTAGTACACACACGGAGAGATGAGGAGGAATAATCTGAGGAAATTAGAGGTACAGAAATTCATATTTGAAGGATTACTCCTCATGGGTCAGTGAGAAAAGTTCAGGCTAGGGGAGACCGGGCAAGGTGAGCCATTATTTTGGTTTCTGCAATATATGTGAATATATTTCTGCCCAGCATTCTCCATTTCAGTGAATACATATTATATGCTTTTATAAGTTACAATGAATTTAAACCAGCAAGTCGACCCAAGTCTGCAAAACAGGCCTTCTAAAATGAGGCTCAACTTACTCCACCAATATTTGGCATTCAATTAAACACAATGGAAACAAGTTATATGTTTTTTGCAACACGCTGCTGGTAACAAAGTGCCTAAAGTTTAAAATTGATTCTTTGCTAAGTTTTCTGTTATTTGTATACATAAAACTTGTTTGTCCTTTGAGGTGTTTTTTTTTTTATTCTTGAATGATTCATTGGTGATTGGCTAAAACAATTACCTTCACAAAGCTTTGGAGAACTATTGCTCAACCACTTTAAAAAGTTACAAGTCTGTCTTCTGTTTGGATGATATCTATCTAATAGACTCCAAATTGTTCACGTAAATGGGAAGTCTTCTTCACACACTAAGGCTAATTATGGAGTTCCTCAGGGTTCTGGTCCAATTTTATTTACACTATACATGCTTCCCTTAGGCAGTATTATTAGAAAACATTGCATCAGATTTCATTGTTATGCAGATGATACCCAGCTTTATCGATCCATGAAGCCAGATGACACTCGTCAACTAGTTAAACTGCAGGAATGTCTTAACAATGACATAAAGGCCTGGGTGACCTCTAATTTCCTGCTTCTAAATTCAGATAAAACCAAAGTTCTTGTAGTCGCCCCCACAAATCTTAGAAACATGTGTCTAACCAGATACTTACTCTGGATGGCATTACCTTGGCCTCCGGTACCTTCTCACATACAAGGTCTTGAATAATCAGGCCCCATCTAATCTTAAAGACCTCATAGTACTGTTTCACCCCAATAGAGGACTTTGCTCTCAGACTAGTGGCTTAATTGTGGTTCCTAGGATACTTAAGAGTAGAATGGGAGGCAGAGCCTTTAGCTTTCAGGTCCCTCTTCTTTTTACTCTGTTTATACCCCACTCTGCATTTAATCTTTTGTTATTATTAATCTCTGGCTCTCTTCCACAGTGTGTCTTTTGTCCTGTCTCTCTCCCCTCAGCCCCATCCGGTCGTGGCAGATGACTGCCCCTCCCTGAGCCTGCTTCTGCTGGAGGTTTCTTCCTGTTAAAAGGGAGTTTTTACTTCCCACTGTTGCCAAGTGCTTTCTCATAGGGGCTCCTTTTGACTGTTCTTTGGAAACAAAATATAAAGGAATGAGTTGGCTCAAGACTTTTGGTCCGGACCAGATAAACAGCAGATGAATACCTTTTGATGACTAGATTTCTGCACGGTGACTAAGATTGCTAATTTGTAATTATCTGTGAGTTTAGATCCATCTGAACAATTATAAAACAGGCTGTAATGAAGACAACATCACTACTGAAGGTAAATGGGAAAAGTCAAAAAGCTCTCAACTAGTTTAACTGTTTCATGTTTCACTTGCTCAAATCTGCTTTGAAATAAAGCTGACAGCTTATTCCAGCTGATACGGATGGCTGATTAAACTTCGATATGTTTCTCATGAAGAAAGCTTTCTTGATAAGACTTAGTCTTTTACTAGATGTTTTCCTGTAGTGTTTCTCATCTTCAATTCAATGGCCTCTGCTGTTCCATTCCTATAGGGGTGCTTGTCTCTTATAATTTTGTATCTTTCTTTTGTAGTTGATATATCATGATCAGTTTTGTTCTCAAAGCAATAAATCATTAGACGGACAGATGAGGTCAGACATGGACTGTGTTTGTAGGCAACATTGTAGTGACAGTAGGGAGCAGGTGGAAGAGACCCTAGAGAGGTGGAGGTATGCTCTGGAGAGAAGAGGAATGAGAGTTGTATGTGAATGAGAGGGAGATAGTGAAGGTGCATGAGTTTAAGCACCATCCAAAGCAACAGACAATGCACAAGAGAGGTGAAGAAAAGAGGGAAGGTGGGATGGAGCAGGTGGAGCGGGTGAAGATGAGCATCAGGGACCATTTGGATAGCAGCAAGAGTGAAAGGGAAGGCTTACAGGATGCTAGTGGGACCTACTATGATGTGTAGTTTGGAGACTGTGCCACTAACAAAAAGACAGAAGGCAGAACTGAAGCTGTTAGGATTTTTCACTGGGTGTAACCACACACCCAGACACTGGACAGGCTTAGAAATGATCAGAGGGACAGCTGAGGTTGAGTGGTTTGTAGACAAAGTTAGAGCGGCATGGCTGGTTTGGACATGTGCAGAGAAGGGATAGTGGATATATTGCCAAAGGATGTTAAAGATGGAGCTGTCAGGCAGGGGGAAAAGAGGAAGACCACAGAGGAGGTTCATGGATGTAGTGCAGAGGGCTGATGTTGCAGAGGAGGATGACAGGGATAGGGTGAGACAGAGGCAAAAGAGCCGCTGTGGTAGCCCCTAAAGGGAGCAACAGAATGAAGGAGAAGAAATTTAAATATGTAAACATGAAAATGCTAATGTTCAGCTGTTTGGTGTTTGGTGTTTCTAAATTCGTACTCCAGCCCAGCAGGTGGCGGAGAAACATAAAAATGATGGATGCCAACCCACCATGATAGCAGAAGAAGAGGGACGCGCGTAAACGACGTCACATAGGTAAACAATAGCACGTCTCACGGGAGGCTCAGGGAAGTGGGATCGTTAGATAAAATTTAAATTCACCCAGGTTGTGTTAGCCTATTCGTAATAAGTCTTGGTATACAACTTGAGCTGTTCGTGAAACGCGCCGGTTTGCAGCTTTAGCAGGTTAGATATCAGGTCTAGCTGAGGGGACGGAGCCTGGAAACGGAGTATGTGCTTTTACAGGCGCTACGTGTTATAAAGCGATTACACTTAATAACCACAGCTGCTAGCAAACGGCAGATTTCATGGTTTAATCATTTGTGTTTCAGAGATGAACGGCCAAGCGGACGTTGAAGTCGACTACAAGCGGAAATACAAAAATCTCAAGCGGAAATTAAAGTTTCTTGTCTATGTGAGCGTTTACTGTCTAAGTTACCACGTTTCCCTGCTGTACAAAAGTTGTGTATCCTTTTGCGCTGATTTCGTGTTTGGCTTTCTTTTCCAGGAGCAGGAGTGCTTTCAGGAGGAGCTGAGGCGAGCACAGAGGAAACTTCTTAAAGTCTCCAGGGACAAGAGGTTTGTGAGGATTGTGTCTTCATGTACGTGTGTACATGTTAATGGTAGTGCAGCAAATAACGTCATTCACATGTTTTCTAGTTTTCTTCTGGATCGATTGCTGCAGTATGAGCGAGTAGAAGAAGACTCATCAGGTAAATATGAAACCTCAAACCTTTATGAATAAAAAAAAAAAGTTGTTGCATTTGAAGTCCTGCTGGATCCATTTTTTTTTCTTCACCAGATTCAGAAGCAACTGTTTCTTCAGAAAACAGTGAAGGGGAAGTACCAAGGGAGAGGGAAAGAGAACGAGAGGGAGCAAAGAAGTAAGTTGGATGTTTAAATAAATACTTTAAGTAAAGTAGATGCCAGATGTCAACCAGAATCTGTAACTTTTCAGTGGGGTAACTCTTAACCTGTTACGGCGCCCGTCACAGGCTGCCTCTTTCAGTCAGTGGCGTTATCTTCAAAAATATTGCTGGTCATAAAAGATAAACCTTGTTCCCAAAGTTGCATTAAATTTTTCATCAGGAGCTTATTTGATCACGGGGGAATCTTGGTCATTCAGTATATTTGGAGCTCATTTTTGGACACACAGCACTACTGAACCTAGACCAGCTGAAGCAACCCCAGATCATAACACTGTGACCTCACAGGCTTGTACAGTAGACACTAGGCATATTGGCTGCATCACTTGAGTTGTCTCTCCTCTTGCTCTGATGCACCCATCACTCTGGGACAGAGTAAATCTGGACTCCTCAGACCACATGACCTTTTCCACTGCTCCAGAGTTCAATCTTTGTGCTCACCAGCAAACTGAAGCCTTTTTTTATCCCAGTTAAGTGTTAAGTGGTTTTCTTAAGGCAGTGTGTGTGGAAATACCCTTTCTTTCCACTATTAAACATAGCCGTAAGATCTGCTGTTTATTTTGCATGATTTGATTTCACACATTAACATGAAGTGATCTATAGTCACTTGAGATTTTTTTCTAACCACATTTTCTCCTCGGAGATCATCCATCACTATCCGTCCGAGTTTTAATGATGCATTGAATGGTTCCTAACCCAATTTTAGTGCTTTCAGCAGTCATGCAGGATGGATGCAGGCCGGTAATTTGTCCATTTTTGAAACAGAGCAGCATCATAGTATATGCGCTCTGATGTGGTGGTTTATAAAATGAGAAGTTACTCACAGCAACAGTTGAGGTGAAATAACCTTTTGCCATAAGAACCATATTAATCACTGCAGTACTTATCCAGTGGAAGGCTCTTACCTATTTGCGTACTTAAATCCAGGTGGTGACTTTTATATTTATTTTTTTGCCAGACAGTGTTTATTCAGGGGTTAATAAGTTACCTGTGTTTAATCCAAGATTCTAGCCAATACTAGTAAATTATAAACCTTATCTGTAACGAGCCTGTATAAGACCAGTATAAGTATAAGACCAGCACTTTCATACTTCCTGTGGGGGGGTGGGCATAATGTGTCTGTTGCTAAAGTTCAGTCATTTGGGAGGGACTCAAGAGTAGAGCAGCTACTCCTCTGTGTCGAAAAGAGCAAAATCAGGTGGTTTGGACCTCTGACAAGGATGTCCTATTGGGAAGAGACTCTGGGTAATCCCAGGAAACACTGGAGCAATTACATCTCTCGGCTAGCCTGCGTGTTCCACCAGATGAGCTGAAGGAGGTGGCTGGGGAGAGGGAAGTCTGGCTTCTCTGCTTGGGCTGCCGCCTGTGCGACCCAGCCCCGGATAATCGTTAGAAAGTGGATGGATGTGAAATGAAGGAAGAAGGAAAAAGAAACAAACAAAACTTTAGACCGTCAAACCAAATAAGCCTCTTAGGACAGCAGAGTAACACACTCAGGCTTTCTTTCTGCTAAACTAAACACATTCTGTTAATTTAAACCATGAACTTCTTTTTCAGGCGAAAAAGTAGTCCCGGCGCGTGCCTTCCTTCTTCATCATCTCCTCATCTCTCCCTGCTTTCCCGTCCTGGTATGAATTCCCTGCAGTCATCCGGCTCTGGGGCCTACCTCAACGCTGTGAGTTTCTCTCTCCCCTCTTATCTTATTGCGACCAGCAACAGTAACATTGCTGTCATTGCCATCTTCTCATCAGCGAGCATAATCAGTTTTTTTGTTGTTGCATTATTTGATTGTTTTTATCATTTTATTCATGAGTCTGTTTTACTTGTTCCTTATTTATTGTTTTAGATTTATAATGGCTCCACTGTCTTTGTATTGTTCATTCCTCTGTGTCTGTTTTCTTTGTTTTCCTGTGTGTCTATCTTATAAACTGCCCTTTGACTGTGTGCATGCATGTTTGTGTGGTCATTTGACAATGATTTGGGGCCTGCGTGTGTGTTGGGCAGATGCCCTTCCCACCAGAGTATTTGGCTCCCCCAGCTGAACGAATGAAGAAAGAGAGAAAAACAAAGACGGCTAAAAACAAGAAAGAGACTACGGGGAAGGTGAGAGAGGAAGAGGGAAAACGAGATGTTCAGAGATAATGATGACAATGATAAAACAGATGCACTGCTTTATTCTCACAACCTGTATGTAAACGAGCCATTTATAGTTGATGGTACAAAAGGCTGTTTGCAGTATTTTGATCAAAGTTTAGATGCATATGTATAATAAATAAAAAGCTTCTATTTTATGTTCTTAAAGAGTCCAAAAATAATACATATATTTCATAGTATAGAGCAGTAGAGTGTTAATGTTCAATATTTATTTATTTTTTTTATTTATTTTTTTTACTCTGATATTTCAAGACCCTTTTGTTGAGCCCTAAATCCATTATAAGTTTGTTACTCTTCCTGAAAATTACTAATAGTGCACGTACAGTCATGGTAAAATGAAAGTACATCTTCTGTCAATTCTAAGGTTTTATATATCAGGACATAATTAATTATCTGGTCTTAGCAAGTCTTAAAATGGGGTAATAAATACAATATGAGATGAACAATAACGCATGGCATGCTACAGTGTCTTTAACAAAGCCAAAAAGCAGGAGTAGAGTGTGAAAAAACGGCAAATATTCCATGCTTCAGTAGCTTGTAGAACCACCTTAAGCAGCGCTAACGTTCTGTATGACTATCAGTCTGTTGCATCATTGTGGAAGGAGTTTGGCCCACTTTTCTTTACAGTGTTGCTTCAGTTCATTGTGGGCATTTGTTTAGGCACAGCTCTCTACAGTGTTCGAATCGGGGTTGAGGTCTGGACTCTGACAGGGCAACTGCAGCACCTTGATTCTTTATTTTTCAGCCATTCAGTTGTAGATTTGCTGCTGTGCTTGGGATCATTGTCCTGTTGCACGACCGAGCTTCAGACAAGCTTTAGCTGTTGGACAGATGGCCTCACATTTGACTAGAATATTTTAGTATACAGAGGAGTTTATGGTCGACTCAATGACTGCAAGGTGCCCAGGTCTCGTGGCTGCAAAACAGACAACCAAGTGATCATCCCTCCATGGTATGAGGTATCTGTGCTGATGTACTGTGTTTGGTTGTTTTGGATTTTTTGCAGTTTCTCTGAGCATTGTGTGGTCAGACCAGAGTCCTCCTGGGAAGACTGGCAACTCTCTTAAAAGTGGAAACCATTCTCACTGGAGAATGACAGACTTTGGAAATACCTTTATAAACCTTTCCAGCTTGATGGGCAGCAATCTTTGCTTCTCTAAGATCATTGCCGATTTCTTTCCTCCTTGGCATTATGTTAACACACCTGAATGCTTCAGACTAGCAAACTGCTAAAACCTCTGTTTTTATAGAGGTGTTTACACTTACTAATGATCAGTTAGTCAAATGCATTTGATTAGTAGCTGCTGGCTGCTCCTTACCTCCTCATTCTTATAGAGGCAGTACACGGCAGTACAAGGACGTACACAGCTTCTTCATTTGAGGCTATTTTTTGTTAAACAGTGACTTGGCTGCAGTTGTAGTGACCTAATTTTAGGACCTGCTAAGGACCAGGTGACTTTTTTTTCCCTTATCATTATTTTATCCTGATTCATAAAACTTAGATCTTAAAGAGGGTGTACTTTCTTTTTACCATGACTGTACATGCTTTGTCCTGATTTACTGTGACGTAGCCATCAGACCGCACTCATCGTTCTTTTACCATCTGTCCATCCCTCACTGTGTCGCTTCTAACAATTTCTGCTTCCTTCTGATCTCCTCAGGTTGTTGCTCCAATGTCAGCTAATTACCCATCAGCCCCTGCAGCTCCTCCAACTGCCAGTGGCCACTTCAGCTGGGTTCCTAGACAGATGCTTAGTGGAGATGCTGCTGAGGAGGAGGGTGAGAGCGATGGAGACAGCGACAGAGGAGATGAAGACAGAGGGGAGGGAGACGAGGCTGAACTCGTCATTGACATCCCTAATGAGTGAGCCTGTGTGTGTGTTTAGATATATTTAGAAGTACGGAGAATCTATGTGGGTGTGAGGTTGAAAGGCAGAACGTGACTGGCTGTATTTTCTGCATTGCACAAACGTGAAAGGAGAATCAAGCACCCCCATGTGGACTTAAGCTTAACTGCGGCATCGTTGTCCAACCAGCTCCACCAGAAGTGTGTTTGCATATAATTATGTTTGTTTATTAATCTGTGACAAAAAGCAGTTTGCAGATGTTTAAGAAAGATCTAGCATCACTGGGCTGAATGAGCTAATGTCTAAACAGCCTATCTGCAAACTGTTCAAACTATCTGTTCAGCTGTGACATGTTTCAACTTTAAGTTTTGTTTACTTGTTATGGTTTTGGCATCTGTCATTTGTACTTAAAGTAAGCTTATTTCATCTAATTATTTAAAAAAAAAAAAAAAATCAAAGTAATTGTCATTAATGATTATGCACTGTTTTTACTGTGTGTCAGATTAAAATCATTTCAGCAGACTAAACATTTTTATTTAAACTTAACTGGTGTGTGTTATTCACTTCATTAACAGCTGCTTATGCCTTTTTATGTATTTTGCAAAATATATTTCTGATTGCACCGTTTGAGATTTTTTGAAAGCTGTGAAAGTGTTCTTCAGATCTTACGTTATGGCTTAATGCCCCACCCCAAACATCACACCCTGAAACTCTCATTCCACAGCTGCACTCAGACACTGAAGTCTGCAGTCCTTTTTGTGTTGTGTTGCATTTTGCTTTCGTAAATGTTTACCACACTAAAATACTGTGTGAACTGCGTTTCCGTGTTGGTTACTGCATATGAATTTCTTTGCTTGCTTGACCTCTCAGCAAAGGAATCCTGATAGCATTGTTGACTGAAGCCCAAGGGTACATTTGGCTCATGTTGGCCATAACTTAAGCAATGTGAAGGCAGCCTGGCAGGACTCCAGCTCTTGATGTCTAAAAAAGTGCAAGTTTTTTTTTTTTTTTCCCGTTTACTCTGGGTCATGGTATTACATGCAGATTTCTGTTTTTGCTACATAATGATTTTGCAAAGAACAGTCAGTGCCAACATCATGCCTCAACAGGCATGGTTCTGATATTTAGGAGGGCAAATGTGCAAGCCATGAAAGGGAGTGTGTTCAAATTTCAAGAATCACTGCACTGAGACAGTGACCCGTGAAGCTGTCGCTGTCAGGATTAAGCTTTAATGAGGATTTTATGAACAGACCTTGTTACAGCTCACTGTCTCATTTATCTGGACTTTTAGGTGATCTGGTAGCAATTCAAAGCAAATACTTGATCTGATAGAGGCAACACTTTGAGAAAAGCAAGAGTTTGTCAATCAAATAACCTTACACAAAGAACATTGTTTGGGAATGCAGACATACTGGTAATTGACAGTTTTGAATAGGTGTGGGCTTAGCTTGTGTACTTAAACAGAAATGGGAGTTGAAGGTGTAACCGTAGAGAGTATGAGAGGGAGGGGTGAAGTGGAGGTACAGCCAGAGGGAGAGTCATAGAGGGTGGAACTGACAGAGGGGGCGAGGCTGTCAGGGAAAGGGAAATGAAGGAGTAAGCAAGACTGTGCCTGCAAACACACTCACTCTGAGTGCAGCTAACAGTAACAGAGGACAGACATGGTTGCAGACAAACTGGTGGAGGAAACAAGGAGCGTGTGAGGAAGAAAACAAGCTATCCTTGACCACATTATCTTTCATCTATATACGGAAATTACTGGGTAATTTATAAGCCTCTCCCTCTCACTCTGTGGGAGTGTGTGTGTGTGTGTGTGTGTGAGAGAGAGGAGAGGGGGTGGGATCTGCTGAGCTCAACACCATCATGCCGTGTCCTGCTGCTGTCAGTGCAGCCGCTGCGGCTGTCTGGCTGCTGGCAGTGTTGGGCCCAGGCCTGTCTCTTCCAGCTGAGGACAACTCACAGGCAGACTTCACCCTCTGCAGCAACTGCTTCTACAGACAGATGCCTCCTCAGGGATCCTCTGCAGGGCCACTGCTGCGCCCACGCTGCCACAGGCTGCCGGGGGGGCAGGCATTTGCCACTCTGTCCAGACCGACCTGTGACACAGCTGTCTACTCTGCCTTCCATCTCGGCCAAGGATGGGCAGAGAGGGAGGGAAAGGAGAGGAAAGAACCTGTGGTAAGAGTGCATATATCACATTGCTTAAAGTAGAAGTGCTTAATTTTGAATGATGGAGTTATGAGTATAGAAATACATTTTCCACTGTGCAAAAAGAAAACCAGAAGTCAAAAATGCTACCAACTAGTTACTTTTTTTTTAATGTGGCAGCTGTGGTAACTAGTTCTTTTTCAAATAAAGAATCTATATTAATAAACTCAAAAAGTTAACAGAATAAATCACATGGTTTCAAGCCCTGGGATAGATTGCTGACCTGTCCAGGGTGTACCCTGCCTTCTGCTCTATGACAGCTGGGCTAGGCTCCAGCACAACTGTCACCCTGAATTGGATGAGTGGAAGAAAATGGATTGATCACATGGTTTGGATGGCTGCCCCTTAAGAAAGTGTTCAGTTGGGGCCTGCAACAACTATTAACTCCATGCAGTCCCAGTTTAAACAAATTTCACCTCTAAAAACTTTACAGATGGTTACATCTGAATAACAGCTCGATCCCCAAATAGGTACAGTTATTCAAAATGTGTGAATTTGGAAAACAAAACTTCTCTATTCCTTTTGCAGAAAAGTCAAATCATCATCATCATAGAGTAACATATTCATAGGAACCATTTATATGCAGTATGCATACTTATTGTCACGGAGCGCTGCGCAGCAGGCAGGAAAAGGACCTCAATGCAGGACTCTGGAGACAGGACTTAAACTCAAAACCCTCAGCTTTATTGCTGGTAACACACTGAATTAACAAAGTGCAAACAGAACTGGACTGGAGCCAGCAGAACAAACCAGGAAATTCACTGAACAAGGAAAACACACTGATGGGAGAGAACGCAGCATAAGAGGAGAAACGGATGACACGACAAAGAACAGAGGAGGACTCAAACAATAAATACACACATGAGATAATCAGGGAGACAGAACACACCAGGGAGCACAGCTGAAAGTAATCACTGAGACGAGACAAGAGAAGTAAAACTAAACACAGGACATGAGAGACAGGATACTAACAAAACAAGACAGGAAGTAACAAACACAGAGACCACGACTAAGGCGTGAACTTGACAGACAGAAACACATGGGAGGCACACAGGGAAACAAACACATAAGAGAACAAAACATGAGGAAGAGCTAAATTAAAGCGCTAAGAACTGAGAACACAAATATGCTTAATAGGAGAGTATACAAACAATAAACCACAAGGTAACACAAGAATCTCAAAATAACAGGACCATGACACTTATCTTGTAATTTATTAGGCGGATGACAAACTGAATTCACGTTTTTCATACCTAGATTTAAGCCGACACACTGAACTGAAAACTAAAACAAATTTTTTTCTGTTCAGGAATGCAAGTAAATAACTAATTTGGCATCTTAATAAAAAAAAAAAATAGTAATAACGTGGTTTGGTTTTCTGGTTTTTGTGTGGGTTTTTTTGTAAAACAGCATATTTGAAAATTCATGAATAACAACAATAATTATATTTTAGCATTGAAAATACCATTTTGATGTGGTGCGCACTCGTGGAATAACCATTACAGACAAATAAAAAATGATTTTGGTAATTACCAGTGCTGCTAATTTAGGGCAGCTGAGGTGTAAACTTTACAGTGGGTGGTAGTCTAAGACATTTGTTAAACACTGTATGTCTACTTGTGCCTAAGATAAGCAATACTTCATCCCAGATGATGGAAATAATCTAGGATGATAATACTACTACTTCTAATAGTAATAAAAATGAGATGTCTGGGGACCTGAAAGTTAGATAAGATTTTTAATGCAGGGCCTTTATTAGAACAAGGGTATTTTTAATGTAAGACTGTTTATTTATTACAAACATGCAGCTCCAGTGGTTAGTAACAGGTTCTTTGATTAGGTAAAGGGCCTGATTATTTCTTCCACTCTCATAGCAAGCATTAAAAAAAAAATCAGCTGAAAATGGAGCTTGCAGAAAATCTAAAGCAATGTAAATCTAAAAGCTGGATTTTTTTGGTTTTCTTTTTAAGAAGTGACCTTTATCAAGCTTGAACAGTACACATAGTGGCAAAGAAGCAGGAATTTAAGATGTTTCTGTCATTGTTCTGTCCTAATACTGAAACATTTAAAAATCAAATTGTTGATTCAGTTGTAAAAATATTGACTGAAGACTCTGATGCACTCTTACTTAAACTGCTGTCTTTTGTTCTTTTTCTGCCACATGGAGCAGGAAGATGACATTAAAGTAGCAGTACCAGCTCTTCTCAGAGGAGGTGCGGCTCCATCTCATTCTGTCTCGCCCACAGACTTCCCTTTTCACCACTGGGACTCAACAGTCACAACATTGGTCCAATCGAGCATATCTCCCCAGTGCAGCACTTTAGGGGGTGATCTCTACATCCTGACTGGAGTGGGAGGACTCAGGGCTGCTGAGGATGGAGACAAGGGATGTCAGATGAAGCCGTTGTGGTCTGCGGCGTGCTGCGCTATCCCACAGGGGAAGGGTGGCTTCAGCGTGGGGTTAATCAGAGAGACAGAGGAAGGGGTGAGGCAAGTGAGTGTGAAGGAGCTGGAAGATATGCTAGGATTGGCAGAGCTGTTCTCTGAAGGCTGCAGAGGAGGAGATGGGGAAAGTGTTGCAGTCAGAGTTGGCCTTCACAGTCAGGCGCTTCCTGGAAATACACACAACCTGGAAGCAGTTGATGCTGTTGAAGAAACAAGTGATACAGATGTGGAGACAGACGCAGCTGCCCAGGATGTAAATGAAGACATTCTGGAAAGCAGAGAGGTGTCGATAACTAAAGAGCAGGTGACTGGAGTCGATGGTGCTGATGCCACACAAGAGACTTCAGCAGATGCAGAAACTACCAGTGATGAACAGCGTGATGCAACACATCCAGAAGCTGTTTGGTCAGACTCCTCTGACTCCTTGGCTGACTATGAAACTCTTGAGGAGACGGACACAAACTCCACCAGCATTCTGGTCTCCATCCTCTCCATCACCTTCTCCATCTTCAAAGTTCCTCTGCGCCCTGTGTTCTCTACTGTCACACAATTACCTGGGCAGGTGATGCAACTGAATGAACCATTTAAAGCTAGTTTTATATTATTTAGACTCAAATATGTTCTCTGGGAGTTTGATAAGACACTTCCATAGAGTTCAGAAAATAGATTGCAAATAGCCAAACCTTCAGACTCTATTGTGAAATACACATATATGCTGAAATACTGGGTTCAGTTTCCTATAATGCATCAGTATTGGAACTCCGTGGATTAACTCACCACACCCCAGTTTGTAACAACTTCATTATTTTGTAAGACACCCACATTCCAGACACATGTAACAGCTTTCACAGACTAACTACTGATCTTTGTGCCGCTTTCATTTAATTAGTTACAAGCAATCCCTGAGAGTTAAAAATACATATTAAAATTATAACATATTTAATAATTAGTATAATTGTACTAAGTGTAAGTTTTCAGAAAGAAAACAGAACCATTGGAAGAAAAAAAAAAACATTTCTAATTATTTTGTGTTTCTACATTTGAGTCTTGGTTAAATAATAAAATAAACCCACTACTGTCTTAATAGTTTGTATCAGTAAGTTACATAGCAACATATTCAGGTTCAAAGTTGAATAATAAATCTCTTCATTCCAGTCTGCACCTCCCGTAGACTGGAATGAGGTGTGGCCTACAGGTAGAGTAGACTCTGGGTTTAGTGTATTGCCTTGAGGTTTTCTGTCTTTTTATTGTTTACACTTTCTGCAATCTCACTGTAAAATTGACTCACTTGTCTTATCTGGATTCAGGTGACCTATGTTCTTCAGGAAGACCTCGGAGTTCTCTCTTCTCTGCCTGGAGAGACCTTCACCGTGCTCCATCTACTGACCTCTGACCTCCTCTCCTGGATAGGCTCAGCAGGAGAAATACTGCTAGGTATTGGGGAGACCTGCTTCTGTAGCGTTTACTACTGCACCTCCTCTATGATGGGGGAACTGCTGAGCAGCTGTCACACTGGGGTCACTGGCCTGGGAACCCTGGCTGGAGACACGGCGGGGATATTTGGTGATGTGTTGGATAATGCTTGGTCAGTGACCAAGTTCTTTGGAGGACGGCTTTGGGAGCAGAGTGAGGGTTATGTGGGAACAGTCATGTCAGAGATGGGTGGTCAAGCACAAGTTGTAGGAGGAGGTTTGGGGAGGCTGGTATGGAGAAGTGGGAAGGGAGCGATCAATATGTTCAAGCTGGGTGGAGGTGTAATTTTTGGAATGGTGGATGTTGTCTTTGGAGGAGTAAGAGAGGCCTTTGAGCAGGAGTCGAATGAAGGATGAAAAAAAGACTCAAGATGACTCCATTAATAATCTTTTTTTCCCCCCAATTTCAGTTTTGGTTTGTAAATTTCTTCCTCATACAAAAGTGTGAACAAACTATCTGAAGATGATATCATTTGATATGCCTTAGTTGTTACAGAAGGTTTGCTGAATTTATTTTTGAATTGAAATAGTGATGGAGTAAATTTCACTGAGTTTCTTACACTGTAGTTCCTACACTTCACTGTGGAAAGCTGGCTGTCCAAATAAACTGCTGTACTTAAAAGCTGAACCAGCTGTGATTTGAATAACACTGTGCACACTGTGCTTTTGGATGTAATTACTCAAGACAACTTGTGTGATTGTTGTCACATCTGCAAAGCTGAATAAACCAGAATGCTGGCTGATCATCATCATATGCATTATTATTGAATTTTCTTATTTGTATATTCTTGACACTGATATGTTTCCCTGTTCCAGTAGTGCGATTTGACATGAATATATTTACTCAATTACTGTACTTAGGTTGGTCTTGTTCTTGAAGTTGTATTATACTTCTACTCCACACATTATTTTTAGACAGTAAAAAAGATAAATATAAGATAAATATAAGATAATTTTACCAATTAAACCATTTTGATGTTCGAATTAAGCTCTAACTATATCAGTAACTGCCACTTTATTCTATACAACAGTCACAAAATTGTTTATTTGTAAGTAAGTAAAATATTCATTCATTAATATTTTACTTAAGGATGAGATAAGAAATACTTTGCATATTTAGTTAATTTGTTTGTTACAGCAGTTTAAATGATCGTGAAATAATAATAATATATTATTAACAATAATATATTATTTACACAGGCAGCACGGTGGCGTGGTGGTTAGCACTGCTGCCTCACAGTTTAAATAACATCTAGAAGGTCTGAGAGAGCCCACAGTCCCCGTGTCTGCGTGGGTTTCCTCTGGGTACTCCGGTAGGGGATTGCGCTACCAGAAGGCAACATTGCAGACACTGAGGACAGCTACAAGCACCATGGAATCTCACAGGCAAATGTGAACCATGAAGGGGCCTCTAGGAAAGCTGCAACTGCCAAGTACCTGCATAGAGTAATCCTGAGGAGTCAGCTTAATGGAATCAAGAGTCAAGAATCAAGAGCAATCAAAGAACAAGAGCAATCAACATCTACACCCTGCCGGTCATCAGCTACCCTGCTGGAATAATAAGCTGGCCAAAGGAGAAGATAGAAGCCACTGACATCAAGACGTCCAACACCCTGTGACTGTACGCAAAGCGGAAGGATGGAGGCCAAGGACTACTGAGTGTCAGAACCACTATCCTGGATGAAACAACAAAGATCCCTGAGTACATCAGGAAGATGGCCTAAACTGATCATGTACTTAGTGAATACCTCAGGCAGCAGAAACTCGAGAAAGAAGAGGAGCAAGAACAGGAACCATCATGGAGGACAGGCGCCTGCATGGCATGTACCACCAGCAGATAGAAGAAGTGGCTATCGAAAAATCTTACCAGCAAAGCTGGGCTGAAAGACAATACAGAGGCACTAATCATGGCAGCACAGGAACAAGCTCTACGCGCAAGGTTGATAGAGGCTGGGGTCTACCACACCAGGCAAGACCCCAGGTGCAGGCTGTGCAGAGATGCCCCTGAGACAATCCAGCACACAGCAGGGTGCAGTTATGGAATGCTATAACCAAGTGCCTGGCATAGAATACAAAAACATCTGTGCTGAGAATGACCTGGAAGTCCTAAAGGTGAAATGGGATACACCTCCATGGGTAGTTGAGAATGACCAAGCTAAGATCCTGTGGGACTTCCAAATACAGATGGACAAACTGGTGATGGCTGATCAAGCGGACATAGTAGTGTTGGATGAGCAGAGGTAGAGAGTTGTCGTGATAGACGTAGCAATACCAAGTGATGGCAACATTAGGAGGAAGAAACATAAGAAGCTCGACAAATAACAAGGGCTGAGAAAAGAGATAAAGAGGATGTGGAAAGTGAAGGTAACAGTGGTCCCCATGGTAATCGGAACACTTGGTGCAGCGACCCCCAACTTGGGAGAATGGCTCCGGCAGATTCCAGGAGCAACATCCAAGATTTGTGTCCAGAATAGCACAGTATGAGGAACAGCTAAGATACTGTGCAGGCCTTTAAGCTTCCAGGGCTCTGGTAGAGGACCTGAATGTGGAGGACAAAGACTGCCCTCAGGGCGAGCTGGGATTTTTTTTTTTTTTTTTTTTTTTTTTATGTGTGTGTGTGTGTGTGTGTTCAGTTCTAATTTATATTTATTTTTAAATAAATATAAATTACAAATTGCATTATAAATTGTTTATTATTTATTTATTACAATTAGCTAATTTGATGTAACAAATGGATAATAAGAATAAGAATAATAATGTTGCTGATCTGACCTATTAATCATCACCTCAAAGTAATTTTTTTTTTTTGTACATTTTTTTCAGAATTGAGAATAAATTGAAAATATGATGATTTAGGCAAAAATAAAACTGTTAAAAAATGACTTAGGGCATTATTTTCAGAGGGTGACGATATAAATATTCATTGTAGATAACACAACTTCCGTTTTGTGCCGGAAGCGGCGCTTGAAACCCGGAACTCATTGATGTCGTTTCATTGCATCAGACAGGCATTCATGTGGCTGTATGTGTGCTAACTGAGCCCACGTCTCTTTCTGTTTCCTTCAAAGGTAGGTATGACTCTCTTTAGAAATTTTTAATACCAAGCTGCAGGTTTCTTAAACACTTACTTCACAGTGAGTTTCAAGTTGTGGCAGCTTGAATAAAGGTTTCTAAAAGTTCACAGTGGAGCTGCTAGAAAAATTACTTTCAGTTTGAATGATTAGCTTAAGCTAACTAGCCTGTTTGCACGACTTTTCGTCAGTCTGACAGGTGGCTCAGCCCAGAGCTGCAGAAAGTGAAATAAAGAGCCAACCGGCTCTCCTCTTTTAAGCGATCATGATACCCACTGTGAGATGCTCCAACTGATTTTGTTGAAGATGTTTTAACCAGTTTTCTTAAAAAAACAAACAAACAAAGAAAACTTGCCACCCTTTCTTACCTTGAATTTAAATGGCGTGAAGTTTGCATAACAGTGCGGTACGAATTATGCCAGAAAGCAAACCCATTCTGCTGCTGTCAGTCTGATAGAGAAATGACAGCAAAAAGTGGATAATTCTCCATCAGTTCACATTTGTGTCTCCACCAGAGATGACCACTCTTTATGTGACCCCTCACCCTGATGACTTCAGGAGCCTTCTGGCTCTCATTGCTGCAGAATATGGACCATCCTCCCGGCCGCAGGTCATTACAGAGGACCCTCCTGCGTCCCTGAACGCCCGCTCCAGACCAGCCCTTGTGCTGGGTGATGTTGGGGAAGGTGATTCTGTAGTGAGTGGGGCCACTGCTGTGTCATGGTACTTAGCCTTTCAGGGAAAGAGGGCTGGTCTAGATGATAAACAGCAGAGCCAGGTGTGGCAGTGGCTCAGCTTCGCAGACAATGAGCTCACCCCAGTGTCGTGCGCTGTGGTCTTCCCCCTGATTGGGGTGATGGGAGTGGATAAGAAGGTATTTAAAAGCTGACTTGAACTTTTACAGATGTGTGATTTGTTCATGTGAGGCCTTATTCTTCTACTCTTTGTGCGTTCTCAGCTCCAGCAGAGTTCTCGTGCAGAGCTGATGCGTGTTCTTAAGGTTCTTGACCAGGCTTTGGCACCAAGAACCTACCTGGTGGGAGAGAGTATTACCCTGGCTGATATGGCTGTAGCCATAGCTGTTCTGCTACCTTTCAAATATGTACGTGTGCTGTGCAAAGTTCACTGTCTAACAGGTTTTATTGCATAGTTTCTGATATTGTTTTGCAAATGCGTAGGCACTGGAGCCGTCAGACAGAGAGGCTGTAACCAATGTCACCAGATGGTTCACAACTCTCATTAATCAGCCACAGTTCCTGAAGGTCCTGGGGAAGATCACCCTTTGTGAGAAGATGGTCCCAGTCACACCGAAGACAAGTCCTGCTACAAATGCTAATGCTGTTGATACCAGTCCTGCTGCTGACTCTGCCGGCACCCCAGCAAATGGTTAGGAAACTCTGTGAAGAAGTTAATAAGTGTTAGATCATTATTATGTACAGTATGTCATGCCGTTGTGATGTTTTCTCTCAGGTCCACCGAAGACGGAGGCCCAGCTGAAGAAGGAAGCAAAGAAGAGAGAAAAGCTTGAAAAGTTTCAACAGAAGAAAGAAATGGAGGCAAAGAAAAAGACACAGCCTCCATCTGAGGTATAAATACCCAACATCTACAAACAGAAGTTAATTTGTGAAGTTTTGAAAATGTCAAATATGGACAGATCATTAGACAGATTAAGATTTTAAAGCCTCTCATCTCTGCTCTCTTCTGTTTTTTTTTCCCCCTCACAGAAAAAGGCCAAACCTGAGAAGAAGGAGTTGGGAGTGATTTCATACAACATCCCCACCCCTGCTGGAGAAAAAAAAGGTGATGGCTCTAGAGCTGTAGCTATCGATTATTTTATTAATTGAGTATTCTCGGTTATTCAGTTATTCCATCGATTAAATAATCTGATAAAAAGTACTTTTGTCTTAATAAGCAATACTAAATATTGGAAAGAGAAAAAACACAGGTCTTTCAGAATGAACTGCTCATTGGTTTTCATTTTAGAAATTGAAGTATTTTTAATAGTTAAACTGCTTACAACATCTGTCAGAAAAACTAAACCCTTTCATTGTATTTAGATGCCATATTAAAATACTATTTTTAGCTCGGCTGTTTCCAATAAAAAGTTGAGGTGCTGTCACAGCGTCGGCGGCGTCTGTTCCACAGAAACTTTAATTTTGGCCGTAACTTGAGAATGATGTGACCTAGAATGTTCAAAAACCTTGTACTAGTATGAATCTTGGTATTCTTGATGAAGAAAAGGGAGCATATAAACATTCACAGAACTGGGGTTTGGCCTGTGCTCTGATTCAACGTTTCCTGCTGCAGAAAACAGAGGTTCTCATGTTAATGTTAATAATAACGAGTGATGGGGGGGGTGGGCTTTTATTTAATTTAATTAATATACTTTATTTTCTGTTAATCTAAATCTGCAAAATAATGTTACTAAAGCCTTGAAATAAATATGGTCTAGTACATCTTATATCCCCATTTAGACTCACCCCTGCTTGCTGCAGGACGGCTGCCGTCAGCTTTCAGCAAGCTGCCTAATTTAAACATCGTGGCAGACTGAGTTAACAGCTCTTCTGTATATTTTATTTTAACTTCTGTAGCTTTGCTGTAGAGTTTTCTGCTGTGTAAATCAAACGGATGGGAGCAGCTACAACGTTTTCTTCATGTTGTCGCTTGTTGATCAGGTGGTTCGATGAAGGACTCCCTCAACCTTTTTCCCAGTAAAAGTTTTAATGGTGATTACAGAAACAAGTGCTGCTGTTTTGGGTGCTAGAAAAAGTTTTCTTTCACTCCACCTGAGCTCGTCATCTCGATAATGGCTCCGCCATTTTGCCGTGTGTGTGTGTGTGTGTGTGTGTGTGTGTGTGTGTGTGTGTGTGTGTGTGTGTGTGTGTGTGTGTGTGTAAACAGACGGCAACATAATTTTCACTGCTGCTGTTGTGTGATCAGACTTCTTGTTGAAAAACTTGGGGCCAGTGGGCTTACTGTTGTCATACTCATGCTCCTAGAAATGCTTCTATCAGAGATCCATTTTTAGTCGCAAATGTGGGGGAAATGCTCACGTTTACATGGTGACAGCTGAGCGCTACAGAGTTTAAACGAAGCATTGAAGCAAAAAATTTGCATTGAGGATTTTTTATAATTGAGTTATCCGATGACTCATTGCTGCCCTAAATTGTTCGCTATGCTTGAGGTGATGTGTATGCAGTAAGTGGATTGCATGGAACTTCATGTTGCAGGGAAGCTCCCCTGGGGCCTGCACTGTGAATCTAACTTATCTCAGTGACCACAGCCTATAAAGAGGATGTCACACCCAAGTTTCAAGCTATTTTATTTAAACAGTCAATAAATGACAATAAACAAAGAAATGGAACAAGTTGTGGTGAGAGGGCTGTAGGACCCAGAACTTCCCTCCCTAAGCTAATGAGATAATACAAATAGCTAACAAATAAACCTGCGAAAAGACAAACTTCTAGGACCTCCATCCCAAAAGGAAAGATCAGTCCCCACACAGAAATTGGGATCTCAAGATGCTAGAGAGCTGCTCGGTCTGGTAGAGTGAGATCTTTTCAGTAGAGCCGGAGAGAGTTTAGAGCAGGAAAGAGGAGGCAACACTGACACTGACAGGTCTGCTGGCAGCACAGCATCATATTTTACAAAGACAGTGCGTACTGTAATATTAGAAAAATCTGAAAAGTTCAAATACACAGTACAAGCTTAAAGTATGACTCTGTTATAGGAAAAGCACTGTAGAATATTTAAAATGTATGCTAATATTAAAAATGCTGTAAATCAATTTAATTTTATTTATATTGCTCTAATTCACAACAATAGTTATCTCAAGGTGCTTGCACGCACACATGTATATGTGTTTGCTTTCACTGGAAAAGCGCTATTTCAATAAAGGCTTCTTAAGCCAGAAAGTAAAGCTGACCAAACAGGCCTTCCTGCTGTCTGGGCATGAGGTCCACAGTAATGGCAATGCTATTTTCTGGAGAATTGATTGGTCAGAGGGCAGTAGTTTTATACCTGCTGACCTCTTATCTTGAACATAGGTTCCTCTGTAGCAGGATAGATCTGCAGTGGCATGAACCACTTTCAATACCCTGAAAATCCAGGGTTAACCCTGAAGTTACCTCACAAACCCCAAATCCTGCTCTGTAGTTCAGGCCTCTAGTTGTTCCCATTTTCATCCAACAATCAGTCTCTGCTGTTCATCCACAGAGTTGCTCTGTAATTCATTTGCAAATATAGTTTTTAAATAAATTGGTACTGTGTAATATAAAACACATACATAAGAAAATACACACAACCACAATATTCTTTAGTTATTTCTTAGGAGTTTTAGTAACATTACTTACCTAGATTTGATGTGCATATATAAGCTAGAAAACTTAAATTCTGCCCACATCCAAGTGTCCTCACACTTCACACTTTGTAGTATCTGCACATTATTGCAGCTTAATGACCTTTACCTTTAGTTCCTCTGGGTTCTGCAGCTTCATCAATTCCTTAGTGATTGTGGATTATGTGAAAAAGTGTACCTTATTTACAAACTGTCTAATATCAGTAGTTTTTTCAGCATTTTATTTGATGGAGCTTCAAATTCTTTACCAACCTTTTTCTCATTTCTGGTGTCAGATGTTGTTAGTCCACTTCCCGACTCCTACAGTCCTCAGTATGTGGAGGCTGCCTGGTATCCATGGTGGGAAAAGCAGGGATTCTTCAAGCCTGAGTATGGGGTAAGAGTCCTTTCATATTATAAAAAATGATGCTGAATTTTAAATGTTTTTATTGATAATTTTAGTCTCCAATAACCTCTCTGTCACTACATTCTGTAGAGGAAGAGTATTAGTGAGCAAAACCCTCAGGGCATCTTCATGATGTGCATCCCTCCACCTAATGTGACAGGGTCACTTCACTTGGGTCACGCCCTCACCAATGCCATCCAAGACTGTTTGACCAGATGGTAACTTAACTCTTCTCTAAACTGTAATTCTTTTGTCACATGATAGGATGTCTCTATGTTAATATGTTTGAGCTGATCTCCCATCTGGTCTGTGCAGGCACAGGATGCGAGGTGAGACCACCCTGTGGAACCCAGGCTGTGACCACGCTGGCATTGCAACCCAGGTGGTGGTGGAGAAAAAGATGATGAGAGAGAAGGGCATGAGCCGTCATGATCTGGGCAGGGAAAACTTCATCCAGGAAGTCTGGAAATGGAAGAATGAGTGAGTAGAAGAAGTTTTAGGAAAGGGAAGACATAAATTATCTTAAGGAGAAACACCACAATAACTTTTTTTTTGCCTTTGTAGGAAGGGAGACCGGATCTACCACCAGCTGAAGAAACTGGGCTCCTCCCTGGACTGGGACAGAGCTTGCTTCACTATGGATTCTGTAAGTTTTCCAAATCTTTAAACTAGGTTCTATTTTCTGTTTGATTATAGTTAAAAATAACATTTCTATGTTTACATGGTCTCCTCTAGAAACTTTCCTATGCAGTCCAAGAGGCCTTTATCCGCATGCATGATGAGGGAGTAATCTACAGGAGCAAGAGGCTGGTCAACTGGTCCTGCACACTAAACTCTGCCATCTCTGACATAGAGGTAAGTTCCTCTGTATTTAAGAATTTTGGTTAGATATCAAGCAGCGCATCTCATTGTCTGAACCATTTTAACCGCCCCACAACGGTAACCTTGTAACTTTAATATATTTCAACACAGCAGAAGTCTTCACATTCGTCATCACATTCACAGACAAGCGTGCAAAGATTACAGTTGCAGTTGTCTCACAAGCATCTTGTGGACTTGCTCAGCGAACTGAAACACGTGATTATATTGTGAATTGCCCCAAACAGCAGTTAGCACGAAGAAATCAATTACAGGGTTACCATCTATTACACTCTGCTCCAGTCAAACTCAGGGCAAATAAGAGTGTTATGACCCCAACTTACTAGGGGAGCAGTAATAATTAACCGGGTGGAAAGAGGTTTAGTGAGAGTGGAAAGAACTAATTTATTGAGTACAGGTTAAAGGTTTTATTGTTTACATACATGAAAGAAAATGGGAATGCAGGGCAGATGGATACTAAAAGAGCCAAATTAAACCCACAGCAAACCTCAATGCAACTTGTAAAAGAAGTGTAAGAACTTAGCCTGCCTGTTCTGAATAAGAAAAGAAAATCATAGGGTCTCTGACCTCCTTATACCCCATGTGGTGTTGTACAAAGTACTACCTGGCCCTATCTCCTTTGGTTTTGCAACCTTGACTCAAATGCAGACTAAACGGGTTACAGAACAACAAAATAACAATCAAGAACAAATGTCCTGCAGAACACAAAATCCCTTCTAGGTACAGTTAGTCTTTCACATGAGTACTAGGCAACACATAACCCTAAATTCAGCCAACAAATGAGAAGATGGCACAAAACAGACTGCCCATTTTTAACACCGCTGCCATGACATGCCCTCCTGTGTACGGAGCAGAGGAAAGCAGGCTGATGAGCACCACTCAGTAACAAGGGCCTGCACAGACTAGTCAGAGCAAACTGTTAACCACACACGGGAGCGAGTCCAGTACTCTGCAGCTGTAATAAACCTGACAAAATCTGAACGTCAGACTTTTTCCAGCAGCACCACCGAGCCCAAAGACTCAGTCAGCGTGCTTTTACTTGCGTGAGGTGCACACACAGATCTTCCCTCACTCATTTTGCTCTATAATTTCACATCCATTAAAGACTGAAATCTTCTGTAAGAGGTAAGATGAAGCTGTGTGTGGATGTTTTTCCATAGCCACACATTGGACGTGGTCACTCCTAATGGTCAAATTTAACTATCAGAATACAGCATAAGTGCCATGGTGTGGAATCTCTGACCTCACGCATTTTATATCATTTAATGTGCTCTCCAAATATGGTAAATATGGCATACTGTAGCTCATTCTCCTAATGATGTGTGAATGTCTTAATGAAGCCATGAGGAACATTAACATAAAACTGAGTTATATCTCCTTTTAACAGACTGATGAAGCAATGTTACACATCCCGTTAGGTAATGTCACCCACCTCTTACTAGGACTGGATATCAGCACAAACCTTTAGATTACCTACAGAGTATATCTGAAGCGTGAAATATTAAAAACTCCAGAGCTGAAAAAAGACTCTATTGGATTCTTTGTGCTTACTTTGATCCACTGTTGTATCTTCTTATCAAGCCCCCCTTTTTTAAAATTGTATAATGTGGTAATTCAGGCAAGTTTCTGCTCGTGTGAATACATAATGAAACACTTTTGCATTTAAGGGCTCTTGCTTACTTTGTTAGCTTTTTTTTTTTTTTTTTTGTATGAATGTGTGACTGCATGAACAGAATAAATATTCTTAAAAAAGCTGTACTGATAATCCTGTTATTAGGCTGTAATGGTAACAGAGCCATTTTAGCGGTGCCAGGCATCGTGGCCTCTCTTGATTAAATGTATTTTTCGGCTTTCAGGTGGATAAAAAGGAGCTCACTGGCAGGACTCTTTTGCCTGTGCCCGGTTACAAGGAGAAAATTGAGTTTGGAGTCTTGGTGTCTTTTGCCTATAAGGTGGATGGATCTGGTATGTAAATTTATGTAAAGCAGAAAATTTGAACAAAGACACCTTGTGGTGCTGTTAGGTTTACACATCTCCTCGTTCTCTTTCTGTCCCCTTAGATGAGGAGGTGATCGTGGCCACAACTCGTATTGAGACCATGCTGGGTGACACTGGTGTAGCTGTTCACCCTGCTGACCCCAGATATCAGCATCTAAAAGGAAAAATGGTTCTTCATCCTTTCTGTGACCGCAAGATGCCGGTAGTCTTTGATGATTTTGTGGACATGAGCTTTGGAACAGGTAGGCCCGGATACAGAAAAAAGATGTCATGGCTGTGGGTTTGCAGTGTGCTGAGAATAAGTAATCATAACAAGTCGTTAAGCCCGGCCACTTGCCTCATTACAGTTCTTTTTTTTTTTTCTCTCTCTCTGCTTGGCCTGTCTCTCTGCACCATTTTCTGTTCAGGCGCTGTCAAAATCACCCCAGCTCATGACCATAATGACTACGAGGTTGGAGAGAGACACAGTCTGCCCTTCATCAACATCTTGGATGAAAATGGCCTGCTCATTAATGTGCCTCCTCCCTTCCTGGTATAGCGTCTCATTATCGTCCTTCCCCCTGCAGTGTGTGACACTAAAGTCATGCTTCCTCATCGTTTGCTTCACGCAGCTATTTTATTTCAGAATTTTTCATTTTTTAACTATTCCTTCCCTCCCCAGGGCATGAAACGTTTCGAGGCCAGGAAAGCGGTGCTTCAGGCACTCAAAGACAGAGGCCAGTTTAAAGAGATCAAAGACAACCCCATGGTTGTCCCAGTTTGCAGGTGAAGTTTGTGTACATGCATAACGCGGGTTGTTTGTGTTTGAGAGTCATTTATCTGTATTCATTTAATCCCTGTTGTGCATCTTCCCTATCAGCCGTTCCAAGGACATTGTGGAGCCACTGCTGAAGCCCCAGTGGTATGTGAACTGCAGAGATATGGGCAAGGAGGCTGCTGACGCTGTCCGAGAGGGCAGGCTCAAAATCATCCCAGACCACCACCTCAAAACATGGTTTAACTGGCTGGACAACATTAAGTAATTATTTCTTCCTGGCAATTTTTTTTTCTTTTCAGTTTTAAGCTGTTTGTTTTTATAGCCAGTTAATTTAATTTAAGCAGTTTGAGACATTCTGTTTTGGCAATTTGGGCATTTACACTGAAATCTTGAAAAAGGTGTAATTTTCACTTGAATTATTAGGTCTAGGAACTATTCCCATGTTTTTAATTTCACTGCAGTTGGGCTTCAACTGGCCATATTTTTTTGTCATCAGTTATTTGGCAGAATATTTTCTTGGCTATTTGATTAATATTTTAGTTAAAATGCATGACATTTCCACAGAAACAAGCTTGTTTGAGCCCAAAGATATTTGATTTCTCATCAGACAGGACAAAGAAAATCTGTTAATTGAAACTGATGAGCCAGAAGCAGAGAAAGTTTAATTAAAAAAGAATATATTACATTATCTATTATTAAAATTGATGCCAGTTAATTTTCTGCCATCACTTCACCTATTAGTGAACAAATTGGTTCAGCTCTGGAAAGGAGATGATTATCAGAAAGTGTGCACTGAGTTCTTTTTCACAGCCGTCTCTCGGTCTTCTTTTTAGGGATTGGTGTATCTCTCGGCAGCTGTGGTGGGGTCACCGTATTCCTGCTTACTTCGTCACTGTCAGCGATCCGTCTGTGAAACCGGGAGAGGTGAGATGACTTCTATTTCTGTTGTCAAGGTCTGGAGGATTTCTGATGACAGATAAAAGCTGCATCCATATCATGCATGTCATTGTCTATTTCTTTGATTTATTTCTTCTTCTGTTCTTTTGCCTCCAGGACATGGACGGTCATTACTGGGTGAGTGGGAGATCAGAGGAAGAGGCCAGGGAGAAGGCGGCGAAACGCTTTAATGTGTCTTCTGACAAAATTACCCTCAAACAGGGTAAGATTTAACTGTTTTTTAATTTAGCACTCTCAGTACCACAATTACTTTAAAGTTATGTAATAACTTCATAATATGCCAACACACAGATTCACCTAATTTAATTAATTCTGCTTCATATTCATGCAGATTAACTTTTCCTGTGTTTCAGATGAGGATGTTCTGGACACTTGGTTCTCATCTGGCATTTTCCCTTTTTCTATCTTTGGCTGGCCCAATGAGGTAAAATACTGAGGTTAACTTACTTTCTTTCTACTGACACAGAGGGCACATAGTTGCTGTAGATTGGAAGAATACATTCTGCTGAGTGAAAAAGAGAAACATGGAAATGTTACTACCCAATTTTTGATTTCACTTTATCCTCTATTAGCATATTAAATTGGTCCATGCTACAAAACCTCCTAAAATACGGTGTTATTTTCCCAATGTGTTCATGTTGTTGCCTGTGGTCTTCCTTCTAGAGTGAGGACCTGAAGGTGTTTTATCCTGGCACCTTGCTGGAGACAGGCCATGACATCTTGTTCTTCTGGGTTGCCCGCATGGTTATGATGGGCCTCAAACTGACAGGCAAGCTGCCCTTCAAAGAGGTGAGAACAATCACCCACAGCATCGACACAACAGGATATGAAATTAGTGTTACGTGACTCGGTTATTGGTTTGATTTTATTTTGCAGGTTTATTTGCATGCAGTGGTGAGGGATGCTCACGGAAGGAAGATGAGCAAGTCTCTGGGCAACGTCATCGACCCTCTAGACGTCATTACAGGGATCTCCCTGGAGGTAAAGCCTAATCGCCCTTTAATCCACGCTCAGATACACACAAACACTTACGCAAATGTAAATATATGTACTCTTTTCTGTCTCCCATTTGGGTTGTCTTTTACATAGTCACTGCATGTTCATGGGTCCCCTGAGGCTCTTATTCTTATATAAGCTTTATTAAGCACCTCTTTCTGCTTCCAACAAGCTTTTATTGAGTCCATCAATCTCTTCACCAGCTGCAGGGAAATTGCACAGTCAGATGAACCGGACGCGTCCTCTAGAGGGCACTGAAGGACTTGTAAACCGAACTTAACCCTGAATGTTTGTGCTCTGAAGGTCCTTTCCTCCCTGGCCAGTTAAAACATCAGGCAGCTGAAGGAGGTTTTATATTCTGAAGACAAAAAGAAAATTGTTGAACACAGCCCTCACCCTCTTACTCCCTATCCTCTAGGGTCTTCATGCCCAGCTGACAGACAGCAACTTGGATCCTGTGGAGGTGGAGAAGGCAAAGCAGGGGCAGAAGTCAGACTACCCAAATGGCATCCCAGAGTGTGGCACAGATGCTCTCCGGTTTGCCCTGTGTGCTTACACCAGCCAAGGTGAACTTTTTTACGTCTTCCTTGTTTGTCCTGTTTTGTTTTTTTCTTCTTAAAGTCCCTCTATTGACCAGTGTTTAAAGTTCCCCAACTTACATTAATTTAAGAACCATAAAAACCATAAAGACTCTGTCAGTCAAGTTTACATATTTAGAGGTTTTTCAGTTAAATGAATTCCTCTCTGCCTGAAAGTGGATGTAGCTTTACACCTTTTCCTTTATCAGTCCATGACTACAGTACCTTCAGCTTTGGCAATTAATGCCTATTTCACTCATGTCTTCTAGCATATAGAAAAACTCAATTTGGACATTTTAACAAGGTTCCAAACTTGATTTTCACTGCAGGTGTTCTTTAGTCTTTACTGAAATCTTCACAAATCCCTGTCTGCATCTCCCAGGTAGGGATATCAACCTGGATGTCAACCGCATCCTGGGTTACCGTCACTTCTGCAATAAACTGTGGAACGCTGTGAAGTTTGCCATGAAGACACTGGGAGATAACTTTGTACCATCAGAGAAAGCCCAGGTGAGACCAAGGGAAGAGATGAAGGACGCAGAATATATATTAAAAAAACAGTGTGCTCCATGCTTATTTATATTCCTTGAGTTAACATATTTTGACCAAGTCTGTTCAATAAAGCTGTATCTCTGTCTAGTTTAGTTTGCCCTGATTTGTATTTGTAGATGTGTACATATTGACATTTGGGACGTACCTGGTACAGGAGTCTTGCATCTTATCTTTGCTCTTCTGTCAATCTTCTCAGTTGTCTGGAGAGGAGAGTGTATCTGACAGGTGGATTCTGTCCAGGCTGAGCGCTGCTGTTGCTCTCTGTGATGCTGGCTTCAAGGCCTACGATTTCCCAACCATCACCACCGCCATCTACAACTTCTGGCTGTACGAGCTCTGTGATGTCTACCTGGTAAGGACCTTGTAAGCCACAGAGCGGCCCAGGGTCTCATCTCAAATTTAAAAAGAAAAAAGTTCCACTTCAGCTTAATCTTTTTCTTTCTCTCTTTTTGTTATCCAGGAAAGTGTGAAGCCGGTATTCAGTAAAGCAGAGGAAGACAGCACCAGCCAGACACCAGCCCTGGTGTGCAGACAGACCCTTTACACCTGTCTAGAGGTTGGGCTACGCCTGCTGTCTCCCTTAATGCCTTTCGTCACTGAGGAGCTCTACCAGAGGTTACCACGAAGAAATCCTCAGAGTGATCCTCCCAGCATCTGTGTCACATCATATCCCGACAGCCAGGAGGTGAGAAACAGATGACCTAAAAAACAGGTTTGCTCTTTGTGGAGAATGCTGCTTTGTGTTTTTGTGATTACAATTTTTTTTTTTCTGATTTGTTGTAGTTCTGCTGGGGCAGCGAGGAGGTGGACCGTGACATGGAGTTTATAATGACCATTGTCAAGACGATCCGATCACTCAGAGCCGACTACAACCTGACCAAGACCAGAGCTGACTGTAAGAGATACAAAATAAATTCTCAAAGTGATGCTGACATCATTTTTAGTTCATATTTCACTATTTTAAATTTCTCTTCTCATATTTGTTGGAATCTTTTGAATATTGAAATATGTCCTTACCTCCCCTGAAACTTGTCTGTGGGAAATTAACCAGTGTGTGTATTCAAGTGCTGTACTAGCAGTTAGAAATTAGCTCAGTTCAACATGTTAACACAGTGCTCATGAAACATATCAGCTCCGAATGGAAATCTCTTTGTAAACAAAAAATTAAGGGAACACTTAATAATCAGATTATAATTATAATAAAACTTAGAGGATATTAATGTGTTGGGTTAGGAAGCGTAAACTGCATTTCACCTGCTTTGGTGCAAATTTAAGGTGCTGAAGAGGCAGCAACCAAAAAGGGAGTGGTTTTGCAGATGATGACCACAGACCATTGCTCTCTCTGGATCCCTGATTTTCCTGTAGCTCTGCTCTCAGTTATTATCCTCATCACTGCTGGTAGCATGAGTTGGTGCAGGCTGTCTCCCGAGCACAGGCTCGAGAGTGTGGAGGATGTACCTGGAGACACTAGAAGAGCTGGACAGGGCTGTAGAAGGACAGCAACTCAACAGCAGGACTGGTATCTGTTCTCCTCTGTAAGCAGGAGCACTGCAGAGCCCTACAGAATGATCTTCAGCAGGATACTTATGTACATCAAACCGTTAGAAACGGAATCCATGAGGTCCTGCCAACCTTTAGTGGGATCTGTGCTCACAGATCAAGTTCCATGCAGCTTGACTAGAATTTGCCAGAGAACACCAGACCTGGCAGGTCCACTACTGGCACCTTGTTCTCTTCACAGATGAAAGCAGGTTCATACGTGACGAGCATGAAATGGTCTGGAGATCCTGTGGCAAATGTTCTGCATCTCGCAACATCATCTGTCAGAGAATGGCGAGCCTGCCATTTCTGGCGTTCCCCGGAGAATGTCAGTCGAGCTGTATGGTGCTTGGCTATGAGCACAGTTCCCGCTAAAGGTTGCCAGGACCCCATGTCTTGCTCGTGGAGTCTGTTTCTGACAGTTCGGTCAGAACCATGCACTTGAGTAGCCTGCTGAAGGTCATTCTGTAGGGCTCTGGCAGCACTCCTCATCACACAAAGGAGCAGTACCGGTCCCGCTGCTGGCTCGATGTCCTTCTATGGCCCCGTCTAGCTCTCCTCATGTCTGCCGGTGTCTCCTCCCCACTCCTGAGGATGTGCTGGGGGAGACAGCAACCCTTTTTGTGGTGACACACATGAATGTGCCATCCTGGAGGAGCTGGACTACTTGTGTAACCTAAATTGGCATGTAGATACTGACTCATGCGATCAGCAGTGATGAGAACAAAAAGCAAAAAAGATGAGTTAGGAGGAATAAGGAGATAGCAACGGCCTGTGGCCACCATCTGCAAAACCACTCACTTTTCCGGGGTTGTCTTCTTGTTGCCTCTCCAGCAACTGTTGTCACATTAATTTGCACCGAAGTAGGTGAAATGGATTCACAATGGTTTATGCTTCCTAACTGGGCCAATTGATATCCCTAAAGTTTAAGTGACATTGTTTTACGCTAGGATAATCAAGTGTTCCCATAAATTTTTTTTTTTTTTGGAGCAGTATATTTTTTACTCTACAAGAGTTTTAAACCCAGTGTGTCTGGCAGTAGTGCTGCATTTTAAACCAACAAGCAATGGTTGGTTTGCCAAAGAGGGGAGCAACTGCAATGACAGATTGAGTAGGCTATAGCAACAAAGCATCTGGTGGAAAACCTTAGAAGTCTCCCAAGAAAAGTTTCTGATGTTCAAAAAAAAAATAAACTTGCTATTAAAAGGAAGGATTATAGTCTAAAAAGGTCAGTTTTGAGTTGCTTCACATAATTTCCATCCTCTGCTACTTTATAGTTCAAGTCTACCACATTTCTATACTTTGTATACATACTTGATACTTTCATGCCAAAGAATTTACATACCATATGCTGTTCTTATAAAAGATGCTGCATTAAAATAAACTGCAGACCAGTATGTAGAGAATTTTAAATGGATGTTTCGGTCTCCACTCATTCTTTTAGTAAGATAACCACACACTTTACTGAATCCATGTTGTAACTTGTTAGGAATTCACTGTTGTGATGTTCAGAATCTTTACCGTCTGTATTTTTCTCTGCTAGGCTACCTCCAGTGCATAGACTCTGCAACCGTGTCCCTGGTGCAGAAATACAGTCTGCAGATCCAGACCTTGTCTTATTCTCAGGCCGTCATCCCTCTGACAGCCAACCAGCCTGTCCCAGAAGGCTGTGCTGTGGCTATCGCTTCTGACAGATGTACTGTCAACCTTATGCTCAAGGTGAGGGCCAGTAATCTGCCCTGTTCTGTTTGTATCCCTCCATCTGTCTGTTATATCTGTTGTGTGTATATAAATGTGTATTTTGGATCCCTCGTGCTATGAATGCAGTGGTGTTTTCCATGTATGTGTTTTTTGCAGTTTTAAATGAGGTGAATTCCCCTGTGAATCACCTGATGGCATAAACGCATATCGAGTCTACTGTATCAGGGATACTATTTTTAAATTTGTTCCACCTGAACGGGAGTTATGGTTTCTCAGTTCCTCCTTTTACAGATCAGAAATAACAGGATCGCAACTGTCAGCTGCTATTCTCATTTTAACTTCTTCCCTCTCCCTCCCTAGGGTCTCATTGACGTGGAGAAGGAAGTGGCTAAGCTGATAACGAAGAAAGGTGATTTGGAGAAACAGATGGAGAAACTGAGAGAGAAGATGGCGAAGAATGACTACAAGGAGAAGGTGCCGGTGAAGGTGCAGGAGCAGGATGCTGAGAAGGTGGGAAAAGGAAATAGACTTGCAGGGTTTCTCAGGGTGCAAGAAGTCCTTGTAAATAAAAAACTTCCTTTTTTTTTTCTCTCTCTCTCTCTACAGCTCCGGCAGAGCCAAACTGAGCTTGAGAAGGTGACAGAAGCCATGGACAACTTCAGGAAAATGATGTAATTTCTATTTAGCTTTGTGTAAATCAAGATTTAGTTTCACTTTTTTTTTTTTTTTTTTTCCAAGACAAGTGAAGTATGGGCAATATTCAATAAAGCTCTGCAATCTATTAATCTAACTCATGTATCTGTAATGTGTTGAACAGTTGTAACAAATTATGATGAAAAGAATTAAATCACGTGAAATTTTCATTCAGCATATTTAATAGAACATTTAAGAGCATCATTTTAGGTACAGCTTTGTTCAGAAAGACGGTGCCCACAGGAAGGAAATGAACTTGAAAAGCTTTGGCTGCATTTTAAAGACAAATTCTTCTGGCCTGGCAACATTAAGAATATATTTTTTTTTTAATCCACTGATAACATTTCTGCCTACAGCTGCTTTACAAACACAGCCAAAGAGGGGAGAATGGAAGGAGTGAGTAATGGCTTGCGCATTTACTTAAATGCATCCTTTTTTTTTTGTATTAACAGAGAAACACTAAAAAGTAGAACTCAATACAAATTAAAAGAAAATGTGTTATAATTTACAAGGTTTTGGCTGGCTGGGGGGTGGGGTGTAAATGGTAGATCAAATATTTCTAGATGCCACCACGGCAAAACTATACGTGACAACTTGTCTTAGAAAATCCTAGAACAAAATCACAGCAGTACATTCATGCTATGCCAGGAACAAGTTCTGACCACCAGCCATCTGAATCCTCTGCTGTTCGATTGCCCGCATCCGTCCGTCCGTCCGTCAGTGTGTTTTTTGTTTTATTACAGTCTCCAGGGCGGATGGAACTCGGTGGCGGGGAGAGGAGTGCAGTGTGTTGCTTCGAAGTTTCGCATGTACTTCCGTGCCTTGAGAGAGAAAAAAAGACAGCAGGGATGGAGGAGGAATGTGGAATGAGAGGTGTGGGAGGGCAATGAACAAAAAGTGCAGAACTTGATTATATTAGGTTTGGTCTATCTGGCTCAGTGCCTTACAAATCTCTCCCATCTCTTAAGGGTTTACACAGGAGGTGAATAAAGCCTAATTTAGAAGGCATTACCAGGGGAGGAAAAGCATAGCATTAGCTGTAATTGATGGCACTCCTCTTGTTTGATGTTAAATGACTTCAATAAGCTGAGCGCGGTGAAATATATTACACCAGTCAACCTGAGAGCACAGGTGAGCTGGTTACTATGGCGACCAGGAAAGTGTTCCTTAGTGGTAATGATGTCTGAATAGCTGTGATGTTTTTTTTTTTTCTCTTTAATGGGGATTCAATAGAAAGGGGGGGGGGGGGGGGGGGGGGGGTAGGTAAGCCGACCTAAAACGAGACGATGGGGCTTATTGGAGAAAAGGAAATGAGACACTGAGCGTAAAGAGGAGAAACGGGATGTATTAAAATCCAACTTGGAGAGATCAGATAAAGACAACAAGTGGCTGCCCTTTAAACCACACAGGGGAATAACTGTACTCTCAGATTTAGTGCACTGATAACAGCAGATGACTTCCTTACCAAGAATAGAGCCAGCTGCCGCCTTCCCTCTAGAGTCATATCTTCACCTGGTAACATTAACAGTGCATCCATCAGACCATTTTAAAAACACTCTTTTTGTTTAGGGGGACTTTATTTGCCTAGTAAATGTGAAAGCAGCCCAGGGCTTACCAACACTCCATGGAAACAAAACATCTCTGTCTGCCTGATAGGACTGCAGCACGGACACACACCAGTCGTCATCCACTTCATAGCCACTGTACACAGACGCTGCAGACACAGAGCAGGCATTATACACAGTTAATATGAATTTACAAGCGCATTGGTGTCCTAAATATAGCCAAAATTTACAGTTTATTTGCAGTTGGGTCCACATGTTATTGGACAATGACACAAATTTTGTAGCTTGGCCTCTGTACAGTGAATTTTAAAACAGTCAATATGTGCCTGAAGTGCAGACTTTCAGCTTTAAATCAAGGGCTTTAACAAAAATACTGTTTTAACGGTTTGGGAATTACAGCCATTTTAAAACAGTCCCCCACTTTTAGAGGCTAAAAGGTAAATGGACAAACTATGATATTTTTAAATATAAGGACCATTTTTAATACTTGCATGGCATTGAGTACCGTACATCCTTTGATGTCAGTGCCTGAAGTTTTGAACCCACAGACATCACCAAATGCTGTGTTTCCTCTGAGATGCTCTGCCAGGTTTTTACTGCAGCCGCATTCAGTTACTGCTTGTTTGTGGCTCTTTCTGCATTCAGCTGTATTTAAAAAAAACTGAAAAGGCTCTATTTGCTCTATTTGGGTTGAGATGTGAATGCTGTCATCCCACTTCTTTGGTTTTAGAAACTCTTGGGTTGCTTCTGCAGTACGCTTTGGTTTATTATCAATTTGCACCGTGAAGCGCTGTCTGATCAGTTTTATAGCATTTGGCTGAATCTGAGCAGAGTATAGCCCCGTACACTTCACAATTCATCCTGCTGCTATCAGCAGTCACATCATCAATAAACTAGAGTGACCTGTTTCTGCTGTCATAACACTGCATCCACCATGTTTGACCATGTGGAATGCTTTGGATCATGAACTGTTTCCTCTCCTCCTCCATACTTTTCTCTTCCCATCATTCCAATACAAGTTCATCTTTGTTTAATCTGTCCAAAGATTTTTTTCTTTTCTTCAGAGCTGTGCAGGCTTTTTTAGGTAATCTCTAGCAAACTCTAATCTGGCCTTCTTGTTCTTGAGTATAGCCAGTGGTTTGCACCTTGCTGTAAAGGTGTCTCTTGATTGCAGACATTGACAATAATCTGCATGCCTCCTCCACTGTTCTGGACTTGGCTAGAACAATGTGGAGGAAAAAGTTTTCTTAACCAAGGAGAAATATTCTATGATCATGCACTTCAGTTGTCTTCTGGTGGTCTTTTCAGGCTTTTCTGTGCCGCTGAGCTGGCCAGTGCATTCCTTCTTTTGAAGAATGGATGAGATGATTTCTTTGGCCACTCTTAAAGTTTGTTATGTCTCTGAAAGGTTTGTTTGGATTTTTCAGCCTAATGATGGTCTCCATCACTTTCATAAACATCTCTTTGGACCTTATATTGCGAGTTCTAGTGAAAAGCTACCAAACATAACGTCTACTCTTGGAATCAACTCCAGATCTTTTATCTGTTTAACATGGAAACAGGCTTCACCCGGCCATGAAACTGTACGTCAGTTACCTCTGAGCCTCTGAAAACAGGGAACTATGTATTAAAAATGACTTAATTCCTAAACAGTTTATGGAATATTTTGTAAACCCCCGTGAACTAAAACTGAAGATCTGCACTTTAATCACATCTTTATTTAAAATTTACTGCGATGGTGTACAGAGACAAATTGTCCAAGAAGATTTTCAGCCCTAGCAACACAATCTTCACTCACCACAATATAAGTTTTAAGGGTCACTGCACTGACACAGTGGTAGAGATTCAGTATGCAATGTGGATACACAATTCCAAGGGGTCAGGACTTCCAGAGAGTGATCAAAAACCAGCACAAGATCTGTCCAAGCAGACCACCATGAAGAGGAAATCTAAATTATGGTGTTTGAATTTTAAAGGGAGGAGTCAGTGGACTTTATAACACCCTGTGTCGAGCCACATACCTTCTTCTAATGGACTGGAGGCTCCGAGCCATTGTCTGACTACTCTGGTCCCTTCGTCTGTCATTATTTTGGGATACCTGTCCAGGAAAATGATACCACCAGTTAAAAAGTGTGTTGCTCAACTCCAAATTCACTGAGCAGTGAGAACAATGAGAACATGGAGGCTAGACTGAGTTTGAGAGTGAGGAATCCAACCTGAATTGCAGCAGCTTGAGCAGCAGGTCATTGCCTCTGTTAGACATGATGTCCTCTGGACCCCTGAAACACAAAATACAGCTTAAAGTTAATGTGGTGCTATTATATATAACCAAAACTGACTGACAAGGTCATTATAGTCAACTAAATGAACACTTGAACTAGGTGAGAAAACTAAAATAAAAACTTTAGAAAAAATAAACTAATGGCTCAGTCACACTAGAGTAAAAACAGGTTTGCAAATAACTCCTGTCTAATTCATAAATGATCAGATTGCCATCATGTTGCAATCAATCTGAGTCAGCCTGCACCAACAAATGCGAGTTATTTTGCAGATAAATCGCCATCCTGCAGCAACTATGTCACTGAAAGAATTTGTGGAAGAATTTCTGTTTCAAATCGATGAGGATTAAAATGGATTTATGTCTAATTTGAATTTCTGCATATTTAGATGGCAAGATCACTGCATACAGTCACAGTAATTTTGGTGGTGCCGTTGTCTCCAATCACTGTTTCCTCTAGTGTGACTGTAGTATAACTAAAAATACTGGATTTCTTGGAAAAGCTAACTAAAATCAAAAAATTGTCTTTCGCTTTAAACTTTATATCAAATTTGTCCACAGAAGTACGAGTCAACATGTTTAATCAAACTGTGATGTCTGTCACTTTTTAAAATCTTAAATCTAGGCCATGTTTCAAATCAAAAAACATTTTTGAACAATAAAAACTAAATGTACAAGTAAATCCACTCAGACTCATAACCTTGACTGAAAACTTCAGTTTTTAAGGGAAATAGTTTGTATTAAAAACACAGCTGCTTATGAAAAATCCGACCACTGTGCTCTGATGGTTATCCTCAATAACAGATACAATGACAAATACTGATTTTTAATCGGTTTTCAATGCTGCAGGAACCACAGGTGTAGTGGCGACAAGGCAAACTGAACTGTGCAAGGGCTTCAAATCAAATCGCATCACTGCGCTGAATATTTTCTGCAGTTTAGTCAAAAGTCAAAAGCTCACCTTGACTCGCATGCTTACCCTGCCTGCAGGGGCTAATAATCTTATAATCTAATCCATCCTTAACCAACTTTCTTCTGAATAACTGCTCCTCCCAAACACAAGGCTTGAATAGCAGGGTTGGGTGGGGATCTTGTGCTCACAGCCAGAGCTGTGTGCCTGAGATAGCCACATTAAGGATATCCACTGTCACCGTTAACATACAGATCTAAGAGTAGAAAACCCTGAAACTGAGTGTTTAGAGCAGCCTGAGCTTTTTCTTTGTTTCTTTCTCCCCCGCTCTCTAAAATCCAAAGTTACTTTATTGGTATGACAGTGTCTAAAAACAATACTGCAAAAGCATCAGAATACAATTTAGTAAAGTATCATAATAATAGGAAAAAAAATAACACAAAGATTAATAGAGTCATGTGAAAAAGATTTCACCAAAGACTTTGCAGTCTTGTGAAAAACTACGTACACCCTACGATTCAAGAGCTTGTAGAACGTCTTTTAGCAACATTAACTTGAAGCAGTTGTTTTCTCTATGACTTTATCAGTCTCTCACATCGCTGTGGAGGCCCACTTTACAGTGTTGCTTCAGTTCATTGAGGTTTGCGGACATTCATTTATGCATTTATACTTCAGCATTGTGTTAATACACACCTGAATGCTCCAGATGTGCAAACTGCCAAACCTTCTACTTTTATAGAGGTGGATACTTACCCGCTTAATTCCTATGGAAGCAGTAAGGCTGTAGTTAGTTTTTCACAAGATTGTGTATTAATTTCAACTGAACGTTATTATATATTATAGGCACGTATGTGGGTGTCTGTGTGTCCAGGTCATCCGTTTTCCCCTCAGGTTGTGGGTAAGTCGATATATTTTGGGCAACCAGATATGCCTTTGTCACCTTGGAGCATTTTTAATTTTGAGATGTTGTTTAGCTTTCTCTTTCTTTCTCTTTCTAAATACAGTTTCACCTGAAACATTCCCTTCTTAGGGAAATATGCACAGGAAATGTTTTGCTTGTTATGCATCGTTGGTTTATACCGATTATTCCAGGCTCTTGTTGCCTAGGTAACCCTCTAATGTATTTACCACACTATCTTATGTCAACCAGCAGCACCCTTCACTCTCACTGGTAGCTTCAACTGCTCGCCTCACTGCTGAGAAAGGTCTAACTTGGGACTCGCCTACTTCACATTACCAGCGGCCACTGACTTTCTATGGTCTCACTGTACCATGTTCAGACACCCCTTTACAATCCTTAGTGGGTTGGGCCAGCACAAAGCAAACCATGCAGAGATACTTGAAGGACTTTATGGATTTCATAACATGTGGACTTACGTTGTGGTGATGATCTCATCTCTAGTTCTTCTGATCAGCAGGACCGGTCCCTGGTATCTGGATAAAGAGGCGCGCTTGTGTTAATCATCGGCCACTTCACTATGAGCAATCCACCGAAAAAAACCATTTCAGCTGTATTACATAACATTCAGTGATTCAGAGCTTGACTTTTCACGATTAGTGTCACTATAATCAGACTGTCCCACTCACTTGAGAAGCTGCTCAGCATTGTTGAGGTTCATGTATTGCCTAACTGTGTGCTGTACCAATGGCCCTGGAAGAGAACAAATGTATTCAAAATACTGACTACTACAGAAACTTGTTACATAGAGTTTGAGGGCTTTAACATCTAGGACTCACTCCAGCTGTTGGGCATGACCTTGAGGGCCAGAGGTAGGAGGTCATCAAAGGAGGCATCCAACACTATTGATTGGAGCTCTGGGTATGACATCACTGCCCAGCTGGCTAAAAGAGGGGAAATAAAAGTCAGAGGGACAAAAAATGCAGACAAGGGTTAAGCAGAATCCCAAGGAAGAACTAATTCACACTTAACATGTAAGTACTGATCATGTATTCTTGTTAAGATGAATGCAAAAAGCTAAAAATGGTGCCGCACGCGCGCGCACACACACACACACACACACACACACACACACACACACACACACACACACACACACACACACACACACACACACACAGCCTCAGGGTAAAGTTGCCTAATCTTAATTTTACCAATTTATTCCAGCCATGCTCTGATGAAGGCCACAAGGCTGAAACATTAGCATGTTTGTTGACATGGTCAGAACGAACTGATGAAATTAAGATTAGTCTACAGTATCCTGAAGCTTTGTGTGGGTGCTACATTTTTACCTTTGGGTATTCAAGTTGGAATTAAAATTATTTTGTTTTAACACCATAAACTGAGAAGGAGCATCCTTTAAAAAAAAAAAAATCTAATTAGCATGTGTTGTTGCTGTCTTTGTGAACCTGTGAATCCTCCTATGGACCAAGCATATATAACAATGTCGCTGAGCTGGAAGCCCAGTTTGTGTACTGCAAACTGGATCACCACATCCATGGCGTTGGCCTCATTTTGGGGAAATGGAACTCCCTGAAAAGTTAAAAAAAACAAAACAAAACAAAAAAACCCCAAACATTATTCATGCATGACTCAATTAACAGTTAACAGTCAACCCAAATATAAACAATGAAACTTTAAGCAACCTTCCAAATGATTTTATCTTTAATGGCAGCGTAGGTGCCCTCTTGAACAATCCTCCCTGACTTAAACCAGAATTTCCACATACTGTTGTTTTCCACTTGTAGTTTATATGCAGTACATAGACTGTAGACATATTCTTGTTCAGCTTTAACTGCAATACTAAAATCTGCCAACACTGCTTACCGTACTGCCTCCAAAGCCAGGGTGATTCCAGCCCAGTACAGAGTATCCACCTACAGTGTACATCAACACAATACTGAACTATAACGGCACAATTTCACACTGCACAAAATTTAAATGTCACTATAAAATATCTCAGCTCTGGGGAAGTAAAGCATTCCTTACCCTCCAGTGGAGTGTTCATGCAGCCCACCTCGTAAAAGCCTGCGTTCCCCTCACAGCAGATGACCTGTGGCAGAATTAAAGAACCAAGTGTAACGTGACCGACGTGACAGCAGTTTTGTCAGACCCTGGAACGAGCCCAAGGCATAAAACAACAAATCACTGCAGACATTTACCAGAGTCTGGCCATTCTGTCCCCCATCTCTCCTTCGATCCACAAACATTGTGTCAATCTCATTACCGTCGCAGGCCACCAGCTTGTTTCTTTGGCCGTCAAACTGTGACAAAGTGGGACAAAAATAATTGAGTATGTGCGTTTATTTATTATACTTTACATAAGGTACCAAATAGGCTTCTTTCCCACCTCTTCTATTAGCTTAGCCTGGCCTTGTTGCAGCATGGGTTTCATGGCTTTCTGCAGTAAACCCACAGAACCAGGGTAAAGCATCCTCCTCCCAAATGTGTGGGCAATGACAAAACTGGAGACAAAGACAGATAATGACACCGTGCCATAACAGCTAACAGGCCAAAAAAATATTTTCCAAGAAAAAGGAGACTAATGGGGTGGAATAAGATGTCTAGTACTGAGTTTGTGCCCCAATGGTGTGGTACAATTAACAAATCACTGATCACTTATACCCCTTTTCCATGGATGTAGTGCTGGTGCCCAGTCTAAAACTGGCTCCAGGCATTTCTACCCCACCCCCCCAAAAAAAAAAAAAATTATGGTGCTGGAACCAAAAAAGTTGGCACCATCGCAGCACCACAAGTTGGAACAATTTATATGATTGTTTATGGGAGAATCTACCACACAAAATTCACCAATGTCTAGCAAATGCTGAACACAGATGATTTTCTTCCCATGGAAATGTTTCCAGCTGCTTATAAGGGTATGTAATAATCCATTCCTAAACATGCCGAAATGGATCACAACGGGCAAATCTGCACCAGCACCACCACTGACACCATGTAGGTGGAAAAGAGATGTAACACGGACTCTGCATTTACCTGATGACATGGCATGGTAAAGTGCGCACAGAGTGGAGGACGCTGTCTGCTGCTCCTCTTAATCTGGGCTCTGGCCTCAGCAGAGAAACGCCAGCCTTGGAGAGCTTTCTGTCAGACAAGGAGTCCAAGGCTTACATTGAACCAAGGGAGCCTCAAAGAATTTGACATTCAGTGGATGTATTTATCCAACGCACTTCCCAGAACTTTGAATACATGTATTTAAAATAAACTGACACTGATGGGAACAGAAACGCAGCAAACCCACGGTCACTTCAGATTGGAGTGACGTTATTAGCACAAACTTACGGGCTGCTGACTTCTGTCCAGCTGAAATCCAAAGGCCAGTGTGAAAAGCCGAAGTCATAGCACCTCAATTTTTTCTATAAAGAAGAAAATGTGAGTCAATTTCAATAGATTAATCACTTGTCCTTTTAATTCTCAAAATAGAACTATTGCTCAACTGAGTTCAGTTGCTATGATCTCACCTTATTTGCTGGCGTGTGATTCTTCTTTGTTTCCTCAAGAACTGTGATAAACTGAACATACTCAGCATTCCTAAATCTCCCCCACCCTTGGGTGATAAATGGGGAGAGGGAAGGGAGGCGGGAAGAAAGCAAAGACAGATGGAGTTATAGTGAAGTCCATGTGAGACACAAAACCCATTTTACTGCAAAGCCTCAAGGATACGTTTAGTATGCCTTGTGGGTGTAGACCTTGTTCAGCGGTCTCAATGGTAATAAAATCTTATTGGCATGCAGTACACACAGCACTGGTTTTGATCTCTAAAGATGAATGAACTGAATTACTCATTGTCTCCCAGTGAGTTCAAATCAGCAGCCTCACCTCTAAGACAGGCCACTCCAAGAAGACACACCAGAACAGTTCCCACATACTGACTCACAGGAACCAGCTTACTGCTGCAGATGTAGCCTAAAAACGGACAACGTAACAGTGATGAAATGTCACCATAGTATACCTCCTCATCTCTCTGCCAGACTCAAGGCTCATTAACAAGCACTGATAAAAAGATTCACAATCTGACAACTACCCTTCAACCATGTGCATAAATCAATATCATAAGCACTTTACACTGAGGAGTAACACACAACCTCAAGCAATTAATTTCTTGATGCACAGTCTTACTAGCTGATTCAGTTGATTAAGTTTATATTATTCCCACATGTATGCAAGCAGCAGTTTCTAAGTACATCTCCTAATCTCCTAATGGTAGTTTTTCCCCTCTCAGTGGAAGCAGAAATTAGTCCACGCATGTCTAAGTGGAAACTATCACGATGATTTGAGCCATTGTAGGTAAAATTAATCAAAAAACATATATACTGAGCTGAAGGAGGGAGGTAATATTCTGTGGAAAAATATAAAAGAAAATTGAAGTGAATCCAAAAATTCAATAATTTACAAGTAAAAACTTGAACACTCTGAGATAACAAAGACACAAATTTATGAGAAAAAAAAACAACACATTGTTAATTCTGAGATTAACATCATTTTTAAAACGTTATTTGTTTATTTATTTATTACCACGGAACCACACTGCTTCATTTTACAAGGTTGGGTCATCCTACCATAGATGGTAAACTGGGAATGCGACACGCACACATTAATTACACAAACACAATCACCTTCTCCAAGTCAGTGCTGTTTTCTTTTGAACAGGGTCAGTTCACAGCAATGTCTGTTCAAAATCCAAAGGAGTGTGCTGTGAAGTGAGTTCAACACAGACAGGTTTCTTTGCACTAGATGGCCTGATAAAACCTAAAACCCTAGCCTTCATTCTCGGTGTGCGCTCACATAAAAGGAGACACTTGGGAGTCTTATTTGACTCTTCTTCCTCACTAATATGGACCAACTGCGCACTGCCTACCCCAATCAGAGACATTAGAGGTCATTCATGTGAATATATATATAGTGTACTCAGTGTATCCTGAGTCTACCCTGGGCCCTCGTCCTGGTAGAGCATGCCTGGAACACCTTGCCCAGTAGGTGTTCAGGAGGCATCCTAATCAGATGCCTGAACCCCCTCAGCCAATTCCTTTCGACGTGGAGGAGTAGCAGCTCTACTCTGAGTCCCTCCCAAATGACCAAACTCCTCACCCTATCAATAAGGCTGCTTTTCAGAAAAAAACTCCTTTCAACGGCTTGTATCCACAATCTCATTCTACCCAGTCACTAATCAGAGCTCGTGACCACAGGTGAGGGTAGGGATGTAGATCGACCGGTAAATCCATAGCCTTGCTTTCATGCTCAGCTCTCTCTTCACCACAGAAGACCGGTGCAGCGCTCGCATCACTACAGACACTGCACTAATCCATCCAATCCCTTGCTCCCCTCTCCTCTCACTTAAAGTCCTCAACTTGGGGCAGCATCTCATCCCTGACCCAGAGTGGGCTCTCCACTCTTTTCCTGCTGGGAACCACAGCCTCGGACTTGGAGGTGCTAATTCTAATTCCTGCCGCTTCTCACTTGGCTGTGAAGAAATTGCCTAGAAATTCTGTCCATAAAAATAATGAACAGAATCGATGAGCCTATTCTGTTCATATATTAACTTCAGTTTATATATTTATTTCACTGCTCATTGCACTCTTGGTGCTGTAGTTTATTTCTAACATGGCAGCTGCACGTTAAAGCCCAGAAACGTCCGATACATTTAAACATTAAATGTTCAGATCTGACTGTCCCGTAGCCTCATAAGGGAGATGCAGAAATAACTTTTTCTAATCTGTGTTCTAGAAGCTATAATTTTGTACTGTAAATCTGCTGCACCTGCTTTTATTTGGTAAGGTCAACTATATCAGATAAAGGATCAACTTAAAATAACTTTTTGTTGATGTATGTCTTTCTAGAAGCAGAGCACTTTATTTTCAGTTGTTTCAGCAGGAGATCCTATATCTTACTGTAGTATGGGGGAAACTGTAAAGTTGAATAATATCTTTTATTATGAAAACAATCTGCATTGAATAACATTGATTTTGTTTGCATATGCTGTCAGTTACAGTTGGAAAGAAAGCTGGAATTAACAAAAAAAAAATTGCAATTGGTGCCTCTCTAATGATCTCTAATGATTAGGTTACACGCTGGCTTTGGATCTTGTGGTTGAGTCAATGTCGACACGGGCCCTTAACCAAAGAACCAAAGATTTTATTTATTTCTCTATTTTTGCAGAGAGTAATCAGAATCAGAAGGTAATCACATTTTTACTCAGTTTTTTGTTTTGTTTACCACTCAATTATAATATCTATAATTTCTTTACACTTGATTGATTACCATTTATTTTCAGATTATATATAAAATGGTCCCAATATGTTGTCGTACTAAACCTTTTGAGAAAGACATCAACTAAACACATAACACTCATATTTTAGGAGTATAAAGAATGAGAAAATGGCTCCAGTACTTCTTTTTTAATTTGCCATCTTCTGCTGAGACTGTACAAAAAAGCAGAAGTGGACAAAGAGGCTGACATAATTATCATATGAATCCATAAAAAAAAAAACCCAAAACAGATAATGTAGAAAAAATATAAAACAAACAAATCTCCCGCATTAAATAATCAAACTGATGTTCAAAGCCACTTACTGTGCATCAAACAAAAAAACATTTACTTCACTTTTTTCAAAGCCAGCATAATAACATCATCATCATCATTATTATTATAATCAATTCATTATAATATATTCACTGAATTATCAGCTTGGTGAATGTGTCTCATTAAAAAAAAGAAAACAACTCCATCCCTCTTTGAAATATTAACATGTCTGGCACAACTAACGATTACTTTGATTTTCACTTAATTTAGCATTTATTTACTCCAATTTATAGAATGACTCGGGTCTTTTAAATATCAGAAAATAGTAAAAATGCCTATTACACTTTCCCACACCCAAAGGCAGTGTCCTCAAATGCCCCAAATGTATTCAGATTTACAACAATGACCCTCCCACTGGACAATTCCTCCATTAATTACTTATAAAAAAGAAAAAAAAAACAGGTGCTGACTAGATTCCAGTTAATCAGGTAATCAACAAATTGACATTCCCAATAATTAGGTACGAATCACAATTCGTACAACCTACCTTTCCTGTAAAGGTAGCAAAGAAGAAGAGGAGAGCTGTAGTAAGACAGAGACCATAGTGCTGAAGCCTGGAGGGAGAAATCATACACAAATCATACATTCATTTCATCCACTTCTGATTAAATCCACCAGTTTCTTTCTTTACAGTCATTTATAATATGATACCGACCCAGCCAAGAATGCTGTCAGTGTGTCTTTCCAAACTCCTAGGTTGGTAGTTCCATCCCTGGCAAAAGAGAAGAAAATATTGTTCATATCATGAGTTCATATCATTAGTTTCCCTTATATTACATAAGATGAAGGTTTTAATACAGAGAGAAGTTCTGAGCTATTTATGTTCAGTCTGTACACATCAGATTTCTATTATAGCTCTGAATCATGCTGCCAGCAGAGCTTCTCTGATGATTTTATAGTGGTTGAGAGTTTTAGGGATCGGCAACAGTCAGAGTCGAGGGAGCTGGTGGATAACACTGTGGAGTGTTGCAGCAGGAATCAATCAACTGCTACTGCATGTAAACAAGACCAAGGATATGGTGGTTGAATTCAGGGGAACAAGAACAGCAACAAAGTCTATTAGCATCACAGATAAGTACTTGCTGAGTACTACAAGAACTTGAGTATCCAATTAAACATCAGATACTTGTTTTAGGGGTAATTTTCATGGAAAGAGTATCACAGCAAACAGAAACTGCAGGCAGCATCTTTGAAACTGTGGATTTCTTGCTATAGCCCTTTTCATAGCATCTGACTGGAGTTCAGACTTTGAGCCCAGCAGTTTTTGGTGCTGTCCAGTATAAATGCTGGAGTATACGGACATATGGAGCCAGCTCAAGATTTGGCACCAGCGTCGTGAAAGTGAAGGACGAATGCCGAAGGTCATGAACATTTTCTGAGGAAGTGCAGATCATTCAATGTATACAACTAGCGATCTTAAAACAGTCTGTGGTTTGCTGGGGGAGCAGCACTGATGCAAGAAATGCCAAAAGGATCATTAAATTCATTCGCCAAGCTGAAACAATCATTGGGGACAACCTGGATACATTTAAGACAATGAGATGAAGGTGGTAAATGAACAGATTCTCTCCGTAACAGGCAATCCATCCCATCCAGTCTATGATTCACTACACAGACAAGCTCATTATCCACCAATTGATGGAAACTGACTGCTGGTTTCAAACTGTCCAACCCAAGGGAATCATATCAATGCCGACATGTTTTTCTGATAGTTGGGGGAAAAAAATGACATCAAACTCAGAGCAGTGGAGATTTTGCACATCTTTATCTGCAAGTCTCTTGATTTATTCCATTTATAGATTGTATTCAACTCAAATTTGTGATTTTTTTTCCAACACACAAAAATTTGATATGTAATCAAAGAGCTAATCAACTGATTCAGTCTGACCTAAAGGCATAATTGATAATGGCATCAGTATCAGTATCCATTCACAAATCCAAAATGCTCATTCGACTCTGCTGACATAAAGAAAACATAAAATAATTCTCATCTCGCTCCATAAAACTGCTCACTTGTGTGATGTTGCATCCGTGCACTGCAACATTTGTACAAACTGTTTTTATTCATACATATACAGGATATATTACTCGCTGATATTTTTGCACATCTGTTCTTATTGCTCTTTTTCTCTTCATTTTTATTATTGCTATATACACTAAAATGGCCACTTTATTAGGTACGCTCATTATCACAAATATCTGCTCAGCCAATCACATGCAGTAATTCAGTTCATGTATACATGTAGACATGGTCAAGATAAACTGCTTAAGGTTCAAACTTTAGCAGGTCGTCAAAACATGATTTAAGTGACTTTGAACGTGGCACGGTTACTGGTGCCAGATGGGTTGGTCTGAGTATTTCAGGAACTGCTGATCTAATGGGATTTTCCCATACAACCACCTCTATGGTTTACAAAGAATAGTCTGAAAAATGGGAACTAAAATAATCAAATAACTTATTATAGCCAACACCTCAACACACAATATGGTGAAGCTCGAACTAGATGAGCTACAGCCCTGAGGACCAAACCAGGTGCCACTCCTGTCAACTAAGAACAGAAGGCTGAGGCTATAATTTGCACAGACTCACCAGAACTATGCAACAGAAGATTGGAAAAACTAGCCTAGTCTGATGAGTCTTAATGTCTGCTGCAGCATTTTGATGGTTGGGTCAGATGTTTGCATAAACAGCATGAAAGCATCCTGGCCTTTATTAATTATTCAGGCTGGTGGTGGTGGTGTAAAGGTGTAGGGGACATTTTCTTGGCACACTTTGGGTCCCTCTGTAGCAACAAAGCCCCGTTTAAACACCGTAGCCTACCCCAGTATTGTTGCGGATGACGTCCATCCCTTTCTGACCACAGTGTACCCATCTTCAGATAATTAATTATTGCTCAGTTTTCTATCTACTGATAGAACCTGATATAACCCTGGCACATAGTAAATAATCCCAATCTGGTTTCTTGAACATGACAAAATTCAAATGGCCTCCACAGCCACCAGATCTCAATCCAGTAGAACATATTTCATGGTACCCAAACTGAATGTGTATCAGAGTACACTTGGGATCTTGGGATCTTAATAGATACATCTCTTTCTTTACCCTTCATATTCAACAATTAATCAAAAGAATAAAGCTGGGTTTTTATTTTAGAATTCAAACATGCCTTTCAGTTGAGGAAAGAAAAATTTGGTCGCTGCAACATTTCTTTCTGTGCTTGACTATGGAGATGTTCTGTACATTAAGATTTATCTCAAATTCTAAGGCCCTTACTCATCATTGTTTGCTATATGAGTGTGTTGGATGGCCCTCCCTTCATATTCGCAGATTCAAACATTGGTGCGTTCTTATATATAATTGTGCACTAGGTCTGCTTCCCTCCTACCTTCAGACCCACTTTGTTCAGGTCCTTACAGTCCGAGGTCTCAGGATTGTTTGTTGTTGTCTGTTCCTAAGGTCAGGACTGACTGACAGGCAAAAAAGCGTTCCAATTCATCGCTCCTTCTACATGGAATGAAATTCAAAAAGACCTCAAACTTAAGGACCTGGTCTCAATACGTGAGTTTAAGGCACTTTTAAATAACCTGCAAATGACCACAAGGAGCTGTGAATGTTTTGATTTTTAATGACATGCTTTTTACTTACTTATCCTTTTGACTTGTATGGCTGTTTTCTGTTTACATTTGTCATGCCCAGGACACGCTTGAAAAAGATATTTTAATCTCAATGTGTTTCTCCTGGTTAAATAAATAAAATAAAATAAATGTTTGGGATGTGGTGGAGCGGGAGATTCACAGCAGATAAATCTGCAGCACCTGTGTGATGTTATCATATCGATATGAACCAAAATCTCTGAGAAAAGTTTCCAGCACCTTGCTTAGTCTGTGCCATGAAGTGTAGAAGTGTATGTATTCGATATTCAGTGTCGTATTCTCTTTTATTTATTTTGTTATTTTTAATTCATTTTAATGCTGCTGTGGCGTAATCTCCCTTGGTATCTTATTCGATCTATTCACATTTTCGTACAAGTTAGCTAACATTAGCTAACATTAGCTTAGCCAATAGCAGCATCATTTGAAGGCAGAAGGTGTTATATAATCTATCTTCCCAATTTCATTTTTTACACTTTTTACATTTTTTAACTGGCCCTGTTTAAGTGGAATATTTTATTCACTTTATTCGCTTTCTGTTTCGTTTCTCCTTGCTAGCGTTAGCAGAAGCGATTTGATGTCATTTAAAAACAAACTGAATTTAAACTGACTGCTAATCAGACGGCGAAACCGAAACACAGCCAGACGAAGGAAAGAGTGCCACTGTGTCCTTGCCTTTTCATTCATTTCTATTCTAAAATGTCATTGCAGAGCAGGGTTTCAATAACAAACACCTGTCACTTCCGGGCCGCAGCTGAAGCTACACGGGAGCGAAGGCAAGAATTTCGCACTCGGCTACTTTAAAACAAACACAAAATACTGTACACATCCGTACCCTCCTTCCCGACCTGCCGTCAGGTCGAGACTGGTCCGGTGAACGATGAATTCGTTGAAGATGAGGCCCTAATACACAGCGAAGCCACGTCCAGACGGCCATTCTTCCTGTACGAGGACTACGGAAGCCCGCACCCACCAAAAATCTCAAACGCCAAGCGCTCTCAAAATTTTTTTGCTTAGCAATGAAGGCAACTATTACAGACACAAGCTTTATTTAAAAGTTAAATATACATATTAATAAAAGTCAAACACAACTGGTACAATGTTAAATGAAATAAATACAACATAAAAGCAAATATAATAGCAAGTAAACTCATGAAAAGATAATTTGACATAGGGTACTATATCATCTGCTATAGATGTGGACCCATTTTGGAACCTTTTGAGAAAATGATTTACTCCCTTTTGCAACTTAACAATCACTTAGAATACAAAAAAACAAGAAAACATTTAAACAACTGTGTAGCATGTCTCTAAAGCACTGAAGTTTGTCTTTAAATCCCAACTCTGACATTCAGCTGTTACTTGTGTTTAAAAAGGCCTTCTGCAGCAGCTGGGAACTGAGCGGATGTGACAGCTGGATATGGGGGAGATGTGGGTAGGTGATCAGCTCTGACACTGCTCGTATCTGAAAACAGAACGCAAAGACACACTCACAAACGCACACACAAAAAAATCTCCAGTGCCCCAGTCTCTTTTATTTTTCCTTAAACACAAACACAGACAGCCCACGCAACAACAGCACACGGGTGAAGGAGTGCTGCCTGTCAGCGCGTGGCGTGATATTATGCCACAGTGTCAGAGTGATTTTCAGGCTGGGGTGATTGGTAAGTGTGAGAAGAATGTGAGGGGCACATGAGTGACAGTGCAAACACACAACATATAAAAGCACACACAGGTGATGCAACTGTGTTTGCTTACCGCTCCAGTTCCTTATAGACATCATCCTCTCCTCTTGGCTTCAAATCCTGACATAAAGAAGAAAAGGGAAAGGGAGAGGGAGAGAGCAAGAAGGAGTGGGACAGAGAAGAGAAGGATAAAGAGATGTACTGAGGCCAGATTTATGTCCCTCTGGTGTGTAATGAGATTGATTTGTTAATACCACTAATGTAAGGGTGACAGTTGATAGGCAATGGGTTTATCTGAGAGAAAGCTGATAGATTAGAGAAGAGGACTGGAAGTGAGAAGGAAGACGTATCTGCTGACAGCTTAGGGAGGGCACAATAGAGAGACTGAGACTTTGTATGCACTAGTGAATGTGTGTATCACAGTTACTTGCACAGACACATGTGTGCACAGTGCCTGCATGTGTGTGAGCGCATAATAACTCACCATGTAGACTGAACCTTGGGGAGGGGCCTGTTGGGAGGGGAGAGAATAGGTTTAATGAACATCAAGTGACAGAGAGGGAGGGACACTTGAAGTCAGAGGAAAACAGAAGCAGATGAGGGAAGGAAAACATTAAAGTGTACTATAGAGACAAGACGGTAAAGTGGGAAGAGAGGGGGAGGGAAACAGAGGAAAGAAAGAATGCTAAATACCACAGGAGCGATGAAGGAGAGGGGAAGATGAGGGCAAAATTCATCAGAAGGTATTTGATTAAATTTATCACCTGTCTAATATCTTCAGGATTCTCATAGATGTTCTCTGCTTCTCTCTGGACAGACAGAGACTGCTCAATACCTGAGTACAAAAAAGACAGTTACCAGTGTATATACACACACATACACACACGCAAGGCTGCAGAAGGATGGAGGAGATGGTGGGGGGCAGATTCATTACAACAACCCCAGAGGATGTCATGGCCCAGATCACTCAGTGGCAGCCAACAGGGGCCAAAGATGGACGGAACACGGAAAGCTGTCAAAAAAGAAAACGCCGGAAGACTCACCACGATCCGAAATGTGTTTCTGTCTCCATAGCAACACACCGACAGCTGCGGCAACCAGGGGCACCAGGAGTAATAAAGCAGAGAGAGAAGGGAGCAGGGAGGGGGTGGTGACACTGACACTGTCTACAAAAAGAGAGTGCGAGAAAGAGGAAGAAAAAAAGCATGATTTTTTTTTTTTTTTTCCAAGAACAGTGCTAATATAAAACTCACAGAGTTGTGATAGTGTGTGTGGTTGAATGACACTAAGGCTGTCCAGGAACTTATTGCTGTTTGCTCTCCAGTTTGTTCTAGTCAGGCAGGGGAAACCTTTTAACACTTGGGGCTATATTTTAGGACATTTTGCACTTCCAATTTCCTGAACATGTTACATGCATTTGCATCATACTGCTGCAGTCATAGACAAAGGATGCAGTGAAATAAAGAGAGGAAATCCAGACTCTGACAGACAGAGTGAATAGTCTGTACAGCAGCTTAGAAGACATCGATCTGACAGACCCTCAGTCTGGACAGTAAAGGCTGTCAATTTGAAACGTGGATGAGAAGAAGAAAAGCAGCAGTATATCAAGGAAACCAGATATTCTCTGATCATCGCAGCAAAAGCCTCTTCCATACAGAGCAGTTTATGCAAAACCTAATTATTCAGTTTCTCATTTGCTAAATATGATGTAGGTAAAGTCTGGAGATGCTTTTCTTTGTGCTCCCTTGACATCTGATCCCAGCGACAAAATGCTTCTAGGCAAACTGACAAACAATGGAGAATTGCAGCCTTTCAGCCAATTCCAGTCAATACAGTATTGAAAAACAGGTGGCTATAAAGCGTAGGCATGATTATCACAAACATTACATAAGCACAACATTAGCTCACTGTTGTACAAGTCAAATTTTGTGGGAAGAGCACATGCTTGTGATCAAACTTGTCAGGATTGTTTGCATAATGATGGTGACATCAGTCTTGCAAAACACAGCCACCGGGCAACATGGGAAGCAGGAAGGTGGTGCTTGTTTCCACAGAGATTGCGTAAATTAGTGCACCTGAACAAGCGCGCTGTTGTCTGTCTGCTCACTGTAGACAGAGCGCAAAGCTGTCAGATCTTTCAGACATCTTTGGGTTACACGAGAGAAGCCTTATGCACACAAAATCACCACAAAGACTGATTATATAATTACATAATTAACATAATTTTTAAAAAACTCTTACGTTTTAGGTTCTCCAGTGGACAGAAAACAGGCAAAAGTAAAGTTCACTTTCACCTCTTTCCAACTTTACACAAATTTTGTTTGAAAGAGGATTGGCCCTTGAGCTTCACCTTAGCCCTGGTGTCTCTGCTTTTAGCCAGCTTCAAAATAATCAATCATTATGTGCCGTGTGAGGTCTAATTGATTGGTGAGTGAGTGTAGAGGTTGCTAATGGAATATTGTAGTGAGAGCTGACCCCAAGACTGACCTGCTCTGTTCTCCATGCCAGCTTTAACGCATGAATTATGGTAATTGAGCACAGTGAAGTGAGGCATAAATGCCCCCAGTTTCTCATGGCCACTTGTCCTCTTTTCTTTTTCTTTCTTTCTTTCTTTCTTTCTTTCTTTCTTTCTTTCTTTCTTTCTTTCTTTCTTTCTTTCTTTCTTTCTTTCTTTCATATCTTACCCATTTCTTTTTTCCATTGGCACTTCTTCCCCACCTTGTCTATTTAATCTCAAATGAGGTAGGGGTGATTTATATTATTGCGATTGCAGAGTAGGGTGCCTGATAGGAGGCAGACTGAAGAGCTGCTTGAATACTTTGCAAATGATGGACAAACTGAAGATAGAAAATGACTACAGAAAATCCCTTACATTTGAAGTATGTTGTGTGCTGCTCAACACAATAATTGGTTCAATTCTGCATTCTTTGAACTGTGCCACCAGTAAAAGAATTTGACAGTGCATTGTTATTTTTACTCCACCACACACTCTACTTGGCTTACATTTCATTTAATATCCTAAAATGATAAATATGCGTTATTTAGTGTGCTAAAATTTTGTTTCATTTCCCTCTCAGAGATAACCCTGCACAGAAATAACACTATCTCAAGATGCCTTCCAGAAAAAAAAAAAAAAACAGTTCATAAACCTTAAACTGTCACTACTTACTGTCATCTTATCCGTTATTAACCATAATTTGATTTTTTGTGCTATCTTGCACTATTGCAGTGTTTGTGCAGTCTGCCACTTTTCAACAGGAAAATGTAGGTCATCCAACATTCACATTATTTGAATTCTCACTCTGCTCAGTCTAAATTCCCCATGACATGCTGGAAAAAATGCAACACTTGTCTGTCATGATCCGTGGGTCTTGGGGCCAGGGTTTTAAAGGGGACATATCATGCAAAATCCACTTTTTTAGCCCTTAAATACATTTTTTTGTGTGTACTTTGAGTGTCTAGGAGTGCAGAAAATTTTAATTTATTCTCTTCTGGTGCTGCTTAGATATCTTTATATTCCTTTTGGGTCATACGTTTCAGTCTGTTCAGTTTTCTCTATTCCCTATTACGTTTTCTTGTCTATTACGTCACAGTATTTGCTGTGGAACTCCTAAACAAGGTCATGGACTTCCGGCTAACCAATTTCGTGAATCTGCCAGTTTTTTTCTCGCAGCGATTTTGTAGTCCAAGTTCTGTTATGCCAAAGTTGCAAGTAGACAAGTCAAAATGTTGTTGGGTGTATTAACCCACACGATTACTTACATCAACCTCCGGCATCAGAGCCTCTTCGAAGTGTTTGTTTCTTTGCCGCTAGATAATCGTATCGCTGCTATCAAACTACAAAAATGGCCAAATGGGGTGGAGTGGAACGCTATGCGACCTGGAGGGTGTGAAATGTCTCATTCACATTTAAAAAGACTGCTCTAAGATGCGCCTCAGAACAAGTGTAAACGAGGGGTCTGTGGAGCTACAATAACGAGGAATTCAGACCAAAGCATTGCAGTTCTACTTTATTTAGACCACAAGTGAATGATTTACATGTGAAAAGGAAGGATTTATGTCCCCTTTATGTTTTTGGAATGTTGAGGGCTTTTTCTAGTTTCACCTATCTTTCCATCCATCCATCCATTCGCTTCCGCTCATCCTGTTCAGGGTCGCGGGGGGGCTGGAGCCTATCCCAGCTGTCATAGGGCGAGAGGCGGGGTACACCCTGAACAGGTCGCCAGCCTGTTGCAGGGCTTCACCTATCTTTGTATTCTGCATTCTGTATTCTTGATGTTTCCCTTTCTCCTTTTTTTTTTAGTGTTTACATGTCTTCATTTCCTTACCTTACATGAGTTCCTTGTGGTGTTACTTCATGCTGTTTGCTCTCTGCTCCTGTTCTAACGGTCTTTATGTTTATGTTGGCTTTTGAGATGAGATTTTTGTTTGAGCTCCATAGCCTTCTGTTTATGTTTTACATTCCTGGTGCTTTGATGCTCCTGTAGTCTTTGCCTTAAGTTCCCTGACTGATTTAGTTGATAGGTTGTTAATCCTCTTTTGTGCTTCCCTTCTGTTCCTCAAAGCTTGTCTCAATGTTTATCTTCTGTCTCTGTCAAGTTTGTATATCTTAGTCCTGTCTCAGTGTTACTTATTTCCTGTCTTATTCTGATAGTCTCTTGTCTTTGGGTTTAATACTACTTCCCTCATCTCTTTAGCTGTGACTGGGTTCAGCTGCTCTCCCACCTGTTCCCTTGTTATCCTGTGTGTATATGCTGTCTAAGTCTCCCTTGTGATCTGATCTGCTTAATTTTGCATTTAGTAAGTGCTCAGCAATAAAGCAGTTTTTGAGTTCACGCCTTGTCTTCTGAGTCTTGTATTTTTGTGTCCACCTTCTGCCTGCCACACAGTCTGTCCTTGACATTGTCATATTTATGCTATATAGAGCTGCAAGAAAAAGTTTGATGTACCAGGGGTTATGACGTGATTACGGTGTGGTCTGACCTTCATTTCGGTCACCATTATAGACAAACCAGAACAAACTAACACACACCAAGTTACTAGCGAGAGTACAGGCTGAAAGTTATTGCACTCTTGAATTTAGCAACTTGTTGAATGTCCTTTAAGAGCAACAATCTCCAGCGGATTTTTCCTGTGGCTGCTTATGAGACTTGCACAGCTCTGAAATGCTCCTGCTTTAGTTCATCAGTATTGCAGGGATGTCTTGATTGAACAGCCGCCTTCAGGTCATACCACAGCATCTCAGTTGGGTTAGGGTCAGAACTCAGGTTTGGTGTGATGTTAGCAGGACGCCCACTCCGAGAGAGAGCAGCAACAGTCCTGATTTTCCTCCAATTGTTGACAGTTTTTCTTGGAAACTCATGAACACCCATCTCTTGAGAGAAATGCTTTTGGAGCCCTTTCCAGCTTTATGCACTTCTATAATACCATCATCATGTGAAAGTTGCTTTCTCGAGAAGAGCAGACTTTGCCTGTAACCTGACTTTGTGTGCATTTACTTAGTAAGGAGAGAGGCTCCTGTACAACCCACGCTTCCAGTCTAACCTCAGCACAGAAGCTCACTAACTTTTCTCAGCCTGGACTTTAAATATTTACTCAGCGTGCTCAATATGGGCATAAAAGGTGCAACTGCAAGGTAGATATTAAGTCATAATGTGTTTGTCCATAAGTATGACTCAGTTTAACATCAAACCACATCTTACGAGTAATCAGTCCTGGCAAATCCAAAAAGTTAATAAATGTTCTCTTGCTGCTGTATATGTATCATAATCTGACCTCTCAAATCTGAAAAATTCTTGCTGCCTCATCTCTTTTCCTGTGCACTATTCACCCTCTAACTCTCTTTCTTTCCTGTGCATTATTCTTATAGCTATACCATCAGCATGCATCACGATGAGCTCTGGGGGCCCTCAACCCAAGTGATGTATTGGGTTATGGGGAGTGAACTCATCTCTGCTAAGGGATTCATTCAACTGTCACATCCTCCTGTGCTCCCTCACAGCCACCAATACAATAAGGTTGAATAATTTAGTTCTTGTGGAAAGAGATTTTCTCAGGTCTTGTCTTATATTCAGATTTTAGCTAGGCGAGTTTGATGAGAAAAAAAATTGCCTATATGATTTTATATTTTAAAGAACAAAATGCAGAATAGAATATTATCCAGTGCATTAAGTTATACCACTGGATATTATCATGAAGTCTTACTCAGAAGTTTTGACCTGTGACCTCTTTAGCTACATTAAGAAAGCATAACATATGGTATCTGTCATGAGCTTTTGCCTCTGTAAACTAGAGGCTCTCTGGCAGACAAACTGACCTAAGGTTGGCTTGAATACACCATAGAACGCTTCATGGAGCAGATATCCAGGAAGCATCCACACTCATGGTTAATTAACCCCAAGTAGACAGGAAGTCTGCCAGGACTGCTGTATATATAATGATCCTAAGGAAACTTTGAAAACACACCAACCTTTGGGCAAATCCTTACCACCCTTTGCAGGCACTGTGACAGCTTGTGTTGCCTGAATGACCTGCCCATTTTTCAGGTAGAGGACGCAGGTGTAGTTCCCAGCTATGTCAGAGGTGATGGGCACGGGTAGAATGGTGGTGATGGTGCCAGGGCTGCTGCTTGACATGTTTAGCTTTCGACTCTTATTGTGATGTTTCCACTCGGCTCTTCGGACCTGGGACCGCTCTGAGTAGAGGCACACCAATTCCAGGTTCCTGGAATACTCCTTGGTTTTAACTGTGGAGGTAATGCAGCGCGATAAGAGGAGGATGGGAGAGGAAAACAAGACCAAACAAATAAAGAGAAGTCAGTAGGAATGATGAGTTAGTGAAAAAAAACAGTTAGGAGGGACAAGGAAGGAGAGAGACAAGGTGTGTTAAAGGGTAGTGTGTGAATATAGAAAAGGGCAAGGACAGATAGAGAGTAATGAGGTAAAGGGAAAGTGATATGAAAAACAAAGAACAATTCAGAGAAGGGTCAAAATAATATATATTCATTAACTTGATTTGCTGCTAATGCATTGCTTGACTGTGAGTGATGTTTAGTGTCTCATCAAAGTGGAATGAGAATCCATCTGGGTGTAATCAAGCTCCACAGACCCCATCCACACACATAAAAACACACACATTTCAGTCTTGATTAGCGTGATCAGTGTGGGCCACCTACAGCCTTGGTGGGAGGGCAGCAGGTATAATCATGCATAATGATACTTATAATGAGGTGGGGTAAAAATACATGTGTCACATGATTGGTGCATGGGTGGATGTGTGTGCATGTATGTGTACGGATGCAGATGTGTGAAGCAGGGTGACAGTGACAATGACTGATCGGCCGGTCATGTCTGGACAGCTGTGATGGATGCCAGTGGAACTGTGATTAGTAAAACCCTCCAAGGCCACCATGACAGGGCATGGTATGTGTATGTGTGCATATTAACTTTGGTGAATGCAGGTGCAAATGTGTGTGTCTGCAAAGGGTGAAAACTCCCCAAGGCTCACTCATAAAAATCAACAAGCACTCTGCTCAATTTTTTTCCCCTTTTAAATTTATGAATTGAGCAAATGTTCTTTTTCATGTGTATAAAGTCAATGTATTCCTTTAATAATGTAATTTATCAATGGCTGTAGGAAAATTTCTCTTTCTTTATTCTGCAGTCAGAGTGCATCATCTGTAGGAACACTGAAGTGAAGCTGGAGAAAAAGCCAGTGTCTTGCTCAAGGACAATTCGGCAGAAAAAATGACACCTTGACATGGGTGTCCTGGAGGGAAGTATCTTTTCATTATAGCACGCATGTTTGAAAAATGACTTTACTCACTTTTTTGTATTGCTAATTTTCCATAAAAATATTCTTGTAATTGTGAAAATTTTCAAGGAGAAGCAAGTTTTCTGGTGTGTGCTGCTGCCTTTTTTGCGACATGGATGACTGAACCTACTCATAATTCACAGCATATAGGTCTGCCAAGGATAGTGACAATCTAAACAACTTTTTGCAAAAGATGCATTTATTCAGCCAATTAACACTGGACTTTGAGTTAGATACTAAACTAAACTAAACAAACCAGGTTATTTTGATCTATGTCCCCCTGAGCACAAATGTTAACGAGCGTATTTAATTTAGTGCCAAAGTATTGCTCTAAAACACTACAGAAAAATGATAAAATATAATAGTAATAAAAAAAGAATAAGTGGGTGGAGAAATATAACAAATGGAGATGCCACCAGTGATTACATGAAAGGTCACTGAATGAATTGACGAGTATTAAAATGATGAGTGAGTCATATGTTATGGCCTTTGCAGGATTTCAGCTCACCATGAAAACATATGGCATATTTTATGATCAAAAGACTGAAGAAAGTCCATCCATCCATTTTCTTAACAGTAAAGGTTGGGGTAATAATATAAACTTAGCACAAAAAGTAAGGAAATTTGTGTTTGGTTGATTATTACTTTGTTGTAACAAATGCTTCCTTGCAATAAATCTTATACCACTGGAAAGCCTGTTTATTTCCCCTTAAATGGTGCTGCATTTGTAAGGAAAATGCATTTGTGGGTTGAGCAGCAGAGTTGAATACATAGGTTGTGCCCATGAAAAACTTGCCAAATTTTTTCTGCCAATGCTAATTTATGTCATTTTAACAAAAAATCAAAATGTAACAATAAACCAAACAGTACTAGTCTGCGGTGACCCACTGGAGCTCCTCCTGTTGTTTTATTCCTTCTAATCACCCCTCCTACTATTGCCTCCACCCTCTGACCCTGATCTGTACCTTTCAGCACGGTGAGCAAGGTCCTCTGGCTGAAAATGTTGTCATTGAGCAAGACTTCGCAGATGTAGAGCCCACCATCTTTCCAGTCAGGGGTAAGCAGAAAGGAAAAGCTCCCAGTCTCTGGATTGTAGGGTGGACCAGCCATCTGTAGTCTCTTGTTTTGGTCAATCATTAAAGTACCCCTCCAACGGTCATACTGGTACACTGATTTCATATTAGATTGGCTTCTGCTGTCAGGGGGAAGCCAGTGCAGCTGCACATAGTCCCCCTGGACACCAGGACAGGTTAAGGGGAAGGATGTGTGAGCCTGAGTGGCAGTGGAGATCATAGGACCTGCAGGCAAGGGCAGTGGAGGACAGATATGAAGACATTACTGTGCAAGAAGACATGTGGACAGGGAATTCAGACTTAAAAAAGTGGCTGAATGAAGAGTGAGGTAAAGAAACTATAAACAGAATAGCAAAAAAAGTGGGGAAATGGAGATAGAGTAGGGGAAAATTCCTACAACAATAGGGATTACATTCTCATATGCTGAGAGTCACTTCTTCAGCTCTGCTCTTGCATTCTGCTCTGCCTGATTACCAAGCTGCTGACACAGGACTTTCAGACTGCTTCTGTTACAGAGTTACTTACCATGTGTTATATTGGTGAATGAGGCCACTTTGTCAGCTGTGGGGATGGGGTTGGGTGGGGGGCAAAAAGCAAATAATGAATAATACATAAATGTAGCAACTATAATATTCACAGGAGGACTAGCTGAATTTTAGTGCAAATCTACACTATGCTTTTGAGTCTTGAAACTGGTCTATAAAAGTAAATACTTTGAAGAACTGTAGCTACAAGACTCCTAAATAAGTAATGCTGTTGCTAGAGTTTCTGGCATTGATGCCCACTTGCACCATCAATAAAAGCAACAACAAATGCATTCTAGTTTGCAGTGCTTCTGCATTGCTTCTCTTCTTCCAGTCAGCCTTACCAGCAACTACAACATCCACATTGAAAGCAAAGAAAAAGCTGCTGCCGTTACCCCGGGGGTAAACCATACAGACATAAACACCACCATCGTTGCTCAGAACTTGCGGTAGTTTAGCCATAGAGTCTGTCTTTGACATTTTCTTGCTCATCAGTGGAACGCCACCAGGTCCTGCCCAGGTGACTTTTGTGAAGGCAATGTCAGGAGTGACATTGGCAATCAGCCGCAGGGTGCTGTGCTGAGGAATGGGTGCAGCAGGGAAGACTTTGACTAGAAATGGGAAAGGATATAATTAATGTGTGCAAATGCAGCCTTTCATTGCTGTATCTGGATGATGTGGGGCTCAGATTGTATGTAAATTATTTATCTGCTGGCTGACTACCAACATAAATGTAGTAGAGTTAAAGTATAATATTTCCTTGTAGAATGTAGTGGATTAAATGTTTAAAGCAAAACAGAGAAAACTGAGTTGCATACATAGGTATGATGATAAGATGTGGTAACATGAGCCTAATGTACAAAATAAAGTGTGGTTGCGGAAAATATAATTTCCTATATGCCTTAATTTTAAAGTAAATAATTTAATTATGTATTTTCTATAGACATGAGCTGTAAAAAGACCTAGAGAGATTTAAAATAAAAATAAAAAACAATGTTGAGGAGCCAAAGTACACAATGCTAAAATTTAAATTAAAAAAAAAAGAAGAAGAAGCTAAGTCCCCCTCCACGAAAACATTTGATGGATGTTCATGAAAATTTGTCAAGTGCCAAGTTTTTCAGAGTGTACCTAAAATTTGATGCTGACGATGAGTACTGGACTTTGGAAGCCAATAGGCAACACAACGGTGGTATGAAAAGCTGAAGCCTGGACAGCACAAACACTGAGAATGGACCTTCAGTGGCGTAGGATATTTCGTATCTTTATTTGAGTCTTAGGCTGTCTTAGATTACTTATTTGAGTTCTCTTCAGTTTTATGGTTCATCTATATTTAAGTCCTTGTTTCTCTTATCAGGCATTCCCTGTGTTCGGTGTCAAGTCTGCATTTCTGCCGTGTCTAATCATTTCCTGCTTTATTTTGCCAGTCCTTTGGTGCATTGTGTTCAGTTTTGCTCCACTTGTCTCGTTAGTCTCGTTCTGTTCACCTGTATCTTGTTCTCCCCAGCTGTTTTCACTTCCACTAATGACCTTGTGTGTGTATTTAAGCACTGAGTTTTCTTCAGTGTTTCGTTAGGTCCTCATTGTTGGTGGCCCTGCATGCTGGTTGCGCAACATATGTGGGGGGATTGCCTTGGTATCTTAGATAGTTTGTGCCTAACCTGCTTCACTGTTGCCTTCTGTTCCCCTATGGATTGTCAGCAATAAAGGCAGAGTTTTTTGAGTTTAAGTTTTGCCTCCAAAGTCTGCAGTTTGGGTCCTCAGCCTTTCCTGCCACACAGTATACATGACACACTCTACTTTTAACACCAAACACATTGTTTCTTTTTGATAAAGCTTATAGTTAGAGCTGGATTAGGTGACCCTGAAATCTCCCTTACTTATGCTGCAGTAGGCTCAGGCTGGTGGGGAGCTTCCCATGGTGCAATGAGTGTTTCTTTTTCAATCACCTCTTGTCATTCTCTTTCTTACACACAGTGTTTATACCCTTATTGCATTTAATCATTAGTAATGATTAGTAATAACGGTGTCCGATTGCTGTTTTTTCCCTAATAGTGTAGGGTCTTTCCCTGTAATATAAAGTGCCTTGAGGTGACTGTTGTGAATTGGTGCTATATAATTACAGCTGAACTGATCTGAATTTGGTGAGAGGCAAAGGAAACACTGGACAGGTTGCTAATCCATCATATTGCTAACATGAAGAGACAGAGAACCCCTCGCACCCACACCAATGGCTAATTTAGAAGCACTAATTAGCTTAAGATGCTTGCCGTTGGGAGGAAGGACCTGGAGAAAATCCATGCAAACTCCACATAACTGACCAGGAGGTTTGAACCTAGAACTTTCTTGCTGAGCTACCCACTGCGCTGTCCTGCTGCCCTGCTGGGAATTCTTGGACACTGTATTACACAAATTATTATTTAAAGAGGAGTGTGTTTAGATATCTTACAAATTACCTGGAGGGGGAACTTTATTTATAGAGCTATATAAACACACATGCATACTTTATTTATCTGAAAATCTGTGATGTACAAAGTTAAGGGTTTTTTATTGGTTGCAGTTAATAGGAGGAGCTTGCAAATGCATTATAACGTTGTGCTATTCCTACCTGTGAGGATAGCTAAAAGGATCATCTTCTCCTTCAGTTTCCTCTCTTGTTGTTTGATCAAGCATGAGTAGAAACCAATGTCTGCTGCTTCGGGCTTTAATGACAGTGAGAAAACCCCAGTGTCTTGAAAGTTAGGGTCAGTCAGTTGCATGGATGGCTTCAAGGCACCTCCAGAGAACTTTTCATTTTCAGTGGCTGAGATAATCAGCTTCCACTCATCCGCACAAAATAACTTCACCTTCCAGTTAATGGTTACACCACCTCTCACAGTTGCATCATTACAGACCAAGGTGGTAAGCATTCCTTCTCTGACCACGACAACATCGTCCCAGTCTGAAGGAGAATAGATATTTGTTACTGTAAAAGATGAATTCTTGAAGCTGAAATGAATTGAAAATATCAAGTCTTACTATACTACTGGAGTTTTTTTGTTGTTGTTGTTTGTTTTAATCTTATACATATAAGACAGGATTATGTTTTTCAAGTCAAGTTAAACCCACATGCCCATATGTAGTGATATGCAAGTGTTACACTAAATCCTCAGCCCTATTTGTGAGTAAAAATGATTTAGATGAGTTTAGCTGAAGCTATTATGAGGCTTCTGCTGTTGGCGTCAGTCAAACATAATGGTTATCTTCCAAAGTCTTTTTAGCACAGAATTTCCCTCTTTGTTTCCTCAGACGGTACAATATTTCCATGCAGAGCGGCAGCGGACGGATACTAACAAAAAGAACTTTGGACTAAAAAGACTACGGAAGATAACAACTTGATTTATGTAAAACAGACTACTAAAGCATCACATTGGCTTCAAATGAATTTAAAATGCATTTCAGAAAGACAAAAAAGTACTGTGTATTTTGCCATCTTATGATAACTCTTACACTGTGGGCATATCAGTGCTGCATAGAACTAACTGCCCAGGTAAACTGGATAAAAAGGCAAAAGAGACAACAAAACAGTCACAGGTAATAAAGCTCTTGTCCTTCTCCTTAACTTGGTAAAAGGTACAGTAAGTAATTTTTTTTTTTTTAAATTAACCCTCTGGGACAAAAAAAAAAAGAAGCTTCCTTAGATGTCACTCATCATTATTAACATTCAGTAATATGAATATGCATTTGCAGGGAAATGAAGGCTCTGTTTTCAGCATGAATAGGTACAAGTGCAGTTTCAAAATGCATTTCCAAAAATCACAGAAATGGATTCATACCTGTGATGCCAACATGGCAAGAATATACCACAACGATAGAAACAACAATAAAGGTGAGAAAACCAGCCTCCATCACAGATTTAAAGAAAAAACAAAACCACTCTCATTGCACCAGTTCTCTCTCTGACACTGTGACCTTTCTTACTCCTCTTCAGAACAGCAAACAACAACAACAACAAAAAAAAGTATTTTTCTGCATCCTCCAATATTATTGGTTACCCTGAGTGACATCTTAGCAACTTTGCTGCACATCTTTCAGCCCAACAGGATATGGAGCAACCAACATGGACATAATCAGCAGGAAGAGACTGTTATCATTCCAGTTGTGTATGTGTGCATGGAGCTGATAAACTATATACGCTGGCATTAACATAATGTTGGTCTACAATGTTTTAGGCTTCTGAGCGGAACTTCTGGGCAATTAGCAACAGAACGTCTGACCCCAACACTGAGTCTGACAAAAGGAATGAGCATGTACTCGTGTGTGTATCACAATGTGTGTGTGAAACTGAGAAAATGATAAGAATAACAGAAAGTGAGGGATTGAGGGAGATGAAAATGAGAGAAATAAAGAGCTTGGGTTGGTGTGGGTGCACTGCAACCCCTAGGCTACATGTCTTTACATCCCATAAATGTCTTTAATTAAGCTAAAGGTATTATCAGCTCCTCTGAGCACTATTACAGATTTTTCCATAATTACCATTGGGTGAATGGGGGCGGTGAAGAGAGATAGAGAAAGAGAGAGAGGGAAAGAAAGTAGATATGTATTGTGGGTGTCTAATGACAGGGAAAGAGGAAAAAAAAAATTAAGAGCAGCACGAGGGAGAGAAATGTGGAAGGAGAGGTGCTCAGACAGAACGAAAAAACCCAGGGAGAGAGGAAGTGTGAGAGAGTGTTGCAGGGGAACAGAGACAGTGTGACTTCAAAGAAGCCTGTGGCTGCTGACAAAGAACGTCGTGCCGATCCTGTGGCCCATCCTCTATGGGTAAATAATCACCATAAGCCTTGGCTCTGTCTAATGAAGCCACTGCCAATGAGCTAATATCTGTTAACTATGCGCTTCATTATCACTGCCACAGACCCCTGGAGAGCATGAGTATGGAGGACAGGATGAATAGCATCAAGGAGTGAAGGACGTGTGGACAAAGAGAAGTGAATAGCATGGGAAGAGGGAGAGAGAGAGAGGGATGGAAGGAAGGAAGGAAGGAGGGAGAAATGAGGAAGAGGATGAAAGTGAAGTGTAAATGAAGGGAAGTGTAAGAGGTATGAGATGGTGAGAAAAAAAGGGTTGAGGTACTGTGTAAAGAAAGTGGGTAATGGCTGGTAAGTGGAAGGTGTGAAGGTCGATTTGGTACGGGTATGAAAAATGTATGAGTATGGGAAGGAAAAGGAATGAAACCCTCCATTTGGTAGCAACTTTCTTTAAAGCACCTATTCTCCCGTGAATGCATAAAATTTAGCAGTAGTGGTGTAGGCATGGGTGGTCCCTGCTCACTTCCCATGAATGTGCTGGTCCTCTAACACTGAGCTACACACCTAGGAGGCTGTTGTGAATTCCTTTGGTAGGAAAGGAAGTCCAAAAGAAGAACATATCACAGCTGTTAATTTCTTTTTCTTTTCTTTCTGGTGCGCACAGCATTGCTTGACCTCTGATTATTATCACTGTCTTCAGAATTTGCACCTCAGAAACCGTCTGGAAATGTGGGACTTGAGGGGAAATGGAACAGAACGGAAGGAAGCAGGCAACACGGTTTAAACTGTGGGACTTAAGGAGATGTAATTACATTGGCTGTAAAACACTTGGGTATAGGGATTAGACCTAAACCAGATAATGCCATTGCTATGCTAGTGTGCACCCTGCTTCAGAGGAAAATAGGGCAAAAATGAATTGGAAGTTATTCTGTTGAAGGAAAAAAAAAAAAAACCTCATCAACAGTGAGTGTGCTGGAGTCTGCAAATAGATACACGAGAAGCTGTTTCTTTGTGATTTGATTTTTGTGGCTGCCACTGGTTTTGTATTTTGTCGTTCATTAATGAATGCTTATTGATTTTGGCATCTGGTGTTCTGGGGTTTATGTGAGCTAATGTCACGCCTGTGCGCAGAAGCAAACAGCAGAGGGCGTAAGAATCATCTGCTTTATTTCATCATCAAAACAGTATGACTCGGAGGAATTGTGTAAGCTAACTTTATGGGTTTTTTTGTTGTTGTTGTTTGTTTTAGGTTGAAAGTCACTTTTATGATGGCAATAATTAATACACAAATAGTTGTTCTTGGTATTTTATTTGGTAGTGGCTGAAAATTGGAAGTGGATCGTAAAAACTGTATCATCCTGATGCTTTTGAAAGAATAAATCTCCCCTCAAAGCGAAGCACATAAATTGTGTGGCTCCGTTCTATACGCACCAGATCTACTGCGCATCTGCCCGTCAGAGAAGAGAGATCACTCCTCTGTTGTCTTTCCTCTCATTTTCTTTGGTACAGTTCATCACCGGGGGTCTGTGAACAGCGGGTGCTGTGTGGTGAACAGATTGGAAAGCTCCATGAGGCAAATCTGTGATATTGGGCTGTACAAATAAATTCGCCTTGACTTAAAACCTGCTGCGCCGTTTAGATGGTATCTAGGTGCAGGTTGTTGTTCCAAGGAAAAATTCTTTAGGCGATTTTCAACAAGTTGCTCCCCCACCTGCCATCGCTAATCTTAATTGTTTTTCTTTATTTCGGGAGTGGGGGGACAGGGACTGTGACGCCTGATGACATCACCTCAGTCTCACACACAGTGGGACTGCCGTGCGCTCAAACGCAGGAAATAGTTGTTGGAGCTGAGAGAGAGGGAACAGCACTTCATTACATCCTGAACACCAGCGGGGGAAATATTCACCTGTGCGCTGCCAGGACGAATTCACAAGGATTTCCATTAATTTTTAGCAGACTCTGCCTTAAAGGCGACTGAGGGACACTTCAAACAAGAATTTCTGTCGGACTCCTGACCTGTCCTGTAGCCAAATAAGTTTTTATTCTTTAAATGAGATTCTTTTAGCGAGATTTTCCTACGAAACTGACCTTTATTTGAAGTTGCTGTTTCTAAACCGTATTTATTTTGGCGAGACTGCGTGACTGGGGTTCTAGAGGAGCGTGATCAACCATGGCGAGACATGAGACCCGAATCTGGCTTGAATGCACAAAAATGATCGGACTCCTCTGCTTGGTTTCGTCGATACTTCTACAGCACGGTAAGAAATGACCACTTAGAATAACCCAGTCATGTCCAGCTCATTGTCGGCACTGTTTTGCCTTTTATTTCTTCTGAGCTTAATTAAAGTCAGAGAATACCTATTTAAACCTGACTACCACCTGTCAGGGCGGTGACAGGCGAAGAAAATCCAGCAGGTGATTTCGTTGCTTTCTTCACTGGCGACGCTTTAACTCCTGCTTTAACTCGCCTGATTTTTCTCAAAGTTTTGACTATACTAACATGAAGCGAGGTGGTCAAATAGATACATATGTATTTTGAACCTTTGGTTTTGGCTGTAAAACCAGCTACGTCGGTCTTTGACCTGAGTTTCGGTCGGTGACTCAACGCCATATTTAGTTTCCCTAAGGTGTGGCTCCGTGGAGCAAGGTGTATATGCGAGGTGCCTGCTGCGCCTCATTGGTGACCTGTCCTCTTTATACAAGTAACTGTTTTAGCCTGTCCTTCGCACCCCCCCCCCCCCCCCCCCCCAAAAAAAAAAAAAAAAAAAAAAAAATCTGTCCTCAACGCTCCCTCCCGCTCCTTTTCATCTCTTTGTCCGTGCATTGGTTGGAAGAAGACTGATCTGGAAACAGCTCTTAATGTACACAGGTGGCAATAACTGGACAACTTAACGTTTACCGTGCTCTGGCTGTTATCTAGTTTGAACTTGGGCACGATTTTATTTCAGTGCACTACTTGGATTTGCTATGTAACCTGGTTACTATTACTTTAAGTAAAGTGACTAGCCACGCCTGCTCATGTTAATTATTCAGCTGTTTTCCAGTCCACTTGAGCTCAGGTAGCTTACAGGTACTGCACCCGCAGGGCCCCCAAAATGAGAGAAAATATTCCTGGTATGCAGTTAACCTATTAACATATGAATATGTGGCAGGAAACCAGTTCAACGTTGTCGCTGCTTTTCCTCGCTAGGCCAGCTATTTGTTTTTTCCTGTGTAATTGGGGCAAGAATGTAGGACTAGATCTAAAGTCCTGGCACAGCTACAGTATACATTTTCAATAGTGAACGGTAATGTGACTGGTTGTGGTGTTTTTAATTGGAACTTATAAGCACAGTCACAGTATTGAGTTATTCATGCAGTGAACCTTTTTTTTTCTTGTCCGATTTCATTTTACAGAACATGAAGTGCTCTTAGAGGAGGGAGAAAACAAAACAAAAGGCTTTACATATTTATGAGTAAGGACGAAAGTGAGGCTTTACTATTGCAGGCACAAACGTGACTTTTTCTTTCATTTTTAGTATTTTTTTAAAAATTCAAAGTGTACCTCTGACTTCCTTTTGGTTAATAGTAAAGCTATGTAACTTAATCTGAAGAACTGGAACTTTTTACTCTTCACTTTGAATTTTTACCTTCTTTTTTTTTTTCCCTCTAGAGCTTTAGCAGCAACCACTTGCCTCCACTTCTCTAAACTGAATCTGAGAGCGAAAGAAGTGAATTAATTTTCTTCAAAGTTTTCAATTTAATATGGCCTAACTTTAATGTAAAAATTAAATATTGAGTTGGATAGGTTTTTAATTATGGTTAGTTTCTGTAATATTTCTGTATTAAGCAGGCAAGTGGCCCGCCAGCTTAAGCTCTGAAATTGAACTATAATACCCCACCCACCCCCAAGGTTGCCGTGAACTGTGGATGTGGGTCAGAAAGGCTTGGCCCATTACAGGGAGATGTTTTTTTATTGGAAGAACGGTGGGCTTACGTGAGGGGGGAGGTTTAGGTGGGGGAGTATGAGCCTGTGGGAGCATTGTCTTTATGGCTGAGTAAGCTGCGTGTTTGCAGGGGGTGGCTGGCTTGCCGCCTGAGAAACCGGTGGGCATGCGGGGTCAGGGCTGGGGGAAGAGACTGTCCTCCTCTCCTCACAAATAAGCCATTGTTTTTCTTTTGTGTACCTGAAAGCATTCAGCAAAGTATGCAAAGCTATTCTTGACAACTCTCCTCAGATTCAAGGAAAAACAGGTGGCTTTTCGGCATCCTGCTGCTTTGTGCGCTGGGTTGATGTGGCTGAGTTTCTGGATCGGCTGCAAAACTCAACAGGCAGCAACTGATAAAGACAGGCGACGCCCTGGCTCCCCTCTTTCCCACCCGTCATTTAAAATCTCCCTCCCTCCAGCCCGACGCTTGCTCCCTCCCCCACCTCTGTTGTCCAGTACATACAGGGGCCTTGTTCGTGTCTGTTTTTTTCCTGCTGTCTTTTATTCTTTCCTGTCCAGTGCTTTTGTGTGGGTGACGGTAGTGATTGGGTTATTCAGATGGCTTCCCCACCCTCCTCTTCAGACTCAAGGCTGTGCTGTTTTTGACAGGAACAACATGCAGCCAGACAAGGCAATAAACTACATGACCTTGCCATGGTCTGTCATGACTGTAGGAGTTCGGAGCTGTATTTTTACAGCTACAATCATACCAGCTAATATAATTATACACTGGAATATGAAAGTACTGGGAAAAAAAAAAATTCCAGCATTTTCACAATCATTAGCTGCCCTCACCCTGTTCAGTCACACAGACATGCTTAGCATGGATCCCGGTTGAGTAGAATGTAGTGATCTTTCCTTTGGCACTCCTTAGTGTGCAATAGTTCAAACTATTAGGTCTAACAGTTTCCCTCCACATGGTGTGAACAGTGTATTCCTGCCAAGTCTGGAACAATTCATCATCACAACAGAGGAAGAGTACTAGACTCTGTCTATTAAGAGGAATGTAACTGATGGATCATGAGTTTTTTTTTTTTTTTCTTTTTTCATTGTTAATAAAGGGGAAGAAAAAAGTAAGTCCTTAGTATCTCATTAGTCTCAGCGGAGCGAGGAGTTTCAGTCTTGGTTTAGTTTTTTTTGTGTTAATGGCTGTTCAGGTTTGGTCCTATCATTATGTAAATGAGCTGTCCTCACCCCTTTGCACCAGCCCTGTAAATGTCAGAAGGATTTTGAAAAGGTCAGGTGTGTGTTTCTGTACGTGTGAAAGAAAATCTCATCCTGACTGTGATATGCACTGGTAAGAACACTCGCACTCACACATACACGTGCACACACACACACACACACACACTTGGGGAGCATTCCTGTTTAAATGACACATCAATAATATCTTCCTCTTATGATCACCATTAAGGGTTTGTTGATTCAGACATAAAAGTGTTCTTGAATTTATGGTTTAATGGAGACATGAGTGATGCCAAGTCATTGTATTTGCCTTTCTACGTGGGCAGTGTTTGGCAAATGTGGCCCAATTAAATTTGAATAACAAAATTGTGAAATGATTGAAGGTTTGGCATTTCACCAGATGAGCCTAATGATTTAGACAGCTTTTTAATATTACTTGTTTTTTTTTCCAGGTGCATGACTTGAAAAAAGTGATTTCAGTTTAGAGGCAATATTTAATGGTCGCTCAGAAATGAAGCACCACTTATCAAACTATAAAATTGTGACGAATGCGATGCTTTTTAACAGACACATTGAAAACATTTTAGCACAAGGCACTTTTCATTTTAAAGCCAATATGGTAGCTAAATTGATTAAATTGACATTTTACCAGATTTTTAGGTATACAGCTATTTTGATAAATCAGGTTTTAGTGAGATTACTTTGCTCTGTAGAGTTTTCATTACCAGTGACCACAAACACAAAAGATCCATCAGGTTTATTGTTGACTTGGCAAATATTATTAGACTGGATGGATGGATGGAGCTGAGCAGAAGGGGTCGATGAGCACGAGCCACTGCATCTTGTTGCATTTTAGGCTTCATAGTGGACCACAGACACAAGCGAGTACACACACACACACACACACACACACGCGCACATTTAGCTGGTGATGCATAGGGGAAGTAACCTGAGGGTGCACTGTAAGTCAGATGACATTCCAATAATAGGGCGCAGGCGACACATCACAGGATGACACTGCATGTGTGCATTACTGTTTCTTTCAGGAAGGCAAGAGTGTTATCCTCATCAGCAACCCTGTTATCTTCTACAGAGATCACATCTGAAGACATCCTTTTTTTTTTCACTCCATGCTCATTTAATTGACTCCCTTAAAGAAGGCGTTTCCTGCAACTTGTAATAATGATAGTGGCTTTCCTGAGACAAGAAAGCCAAAGCCAGCAGCTCTGTGTTGGCTCCATTTTTGTGTCGGAAGTCCCTCCCCGCTCTTCTCTGCTGATTTGTACATGCTGGGTGGATGGCGGCTGGCGTTGAGGTCATACTGGGAGCCCCCGGTCGGCATGTTTGTGTTTGGCTCTGAGGGTTGCCAGACGGCTGAAGTCAGTCCCATCTGATCCAAAGGAAAATGAGCAGAAATCCTTCTTTCAGAAGGAATGCCAAATGTTATTAATATGCATGGGGCTGCTAAGGGGTTTCTAAAAACACAACTGTTCTGGGGTCGATGATATTCTTGGCGGAGGTGTTGTGTTAAACTGCTATCTACATAAAATCTGTGTGCATTTGCACATACACTGATTAAGGTTCAGTGCAAGATACCGTTCCATAATGTACTCTAACCACCCACGTTTCTACATAATGGAGAGTTTTAAGATTGTACTGTTTGCTAAAGTTGCATGCCAGGAGCGTATCTTGTATACAGTGTTATAAGGCATGCTTTATTTTTTTCAGTCACACGCACATTTCCACACCATTAGTCAAGATACCTTCTGCCAAATCTGCAATTTCCCTATCTGCTTTTTCCTGACAAACCCCAGATGGAATTTAGGGGGATGCAGGTCAAACCCATTCCAGCTCAGGCAATGTAGAGAATGAGCGGTAATTCCAATTGAAGATCCATTGAAAGGCAGCCAAACTCTTTAAAATAAAATCCTCTTAATTAACTAGGCTTGGGAGATGGGTGTCTCTGTGACCCTGCTGTAGAAAAATCACAGAGGATGAGCAGCGGAGGCAGAGCATTGAGCGGGGGGCGGGGGGGTTAGGTTGTCGACATTTTCAAATTCTACACCGCAGCATCTTGGCAGAGGTGCTGAAGGAGGATTGCAGAAAACTGCGTGAGGGAGTGAACCAGGGAGGCCAAGAATTATCAGCTCATTTGTAATTTAGTCGCACCTCCCTCCCCTCTTCTTCTCTCTCACTCTCTCAAAGCATTAGGCACATATTTAATAACTAAAGAGCCTTCATTGTAGACAGTAAAGGACTACCTCTACTAACCTTTCTCTTTTTATTATTGCTTCCTGGCCTGTAAGCTCCCTCTGTCATCCTTCTCCTCTTTCTTCTGTCTTTGTCACATCCTTTTATTTCTGAAATCATCCTCATAGTGCACTCAGCAGATCTCTGTGCAGCTAAGCATTGAGGCCCTTGACTGTGTCCTCTTCCTTGTGTCCCTATATACTCACACACACGCACACTGCTGCTCATTAGCAGTCACCTTAATGTGTCTAAATGTAGTTTGCGAGGTGGAAGGTGGTTTGCGTTATTGATCTGGTATTGAATGGTGGATGATGCAGTGCCCTTATGTGATATTGAAAACATTTAGGGCTTGCACTGTCGACCCGGCAGCACCGTGAAACATCTCTCCCTCTGTTCTTCTGCTAATCCCTCCGCACGTCCTCGCTGCCCCTACTTTGCGAAATGTCGAGCTGGTTTTGTTGGTAATACTGCCTGTGTCTCTCTTTTCACACATTTTGCTCCCTCTAACAGCATGTGTTACATGCGTGCAACATTTTTGTTCCTTTTGTTACCTGTCTGCGCACCACTGTTAATACACACAGAGACGTGTTGCGTCTTCATCGCATCTGACTTTGACAAGGTCATGTCCAATTCACAGAGGGAAATTGAATTTGTTGTGACAGGGTCTGTTCAAGGCTCTGGTAGCTGGGCACAGAGTCGTGCTCCTCAAAAACCTTGTGCACACAAACTGCTTTCAATACAGGCAGCTTTCCCTTGTGATCCCACTAGCCTTATCAGAGCAACACCGCAAATTTCCACACTGTAATGTGAAAATGTAGTATTCTTACACAGATAGGATCTCGGAAATATGAGATAAGGAAAACCGATTCTACCATTGCAGACAGAACGTACAACAGGTTTTTATTATTTTTTTTTTTTTCCAGAGTGAAAGCATGTTAAGAGTGCTCTTGTGTTTCATAAAGCGAGCAGTGTTTCTGCGATCCTGCGGTTCTATCTCGTCACTGATATCTAACGTTTCACTTGTTGGTCTCAAAATGTACAGCCACGCTACGCTGATAAACGAGCAGCAGAGTCGTCATTAGTCCCCAGAGCCTTGAAGCGGCAGCATTTAAATCCTCCCCTGAAGCAAACATCACATTAAGGTCAAATGGAGGCAGCAGGTTTATTCAGTTATCAACCCAGTGTTTTGTCAACAGGGTGTGCCAGGGTTTGTTTGTTTGTCGCTCCTTAGGGAGAGCAGGCCCTCCTTCATTGAAGTGATTTGTCTCATTCATCTGCTAAACTGATTGCCTGCTTTCTAATCGGCCACTTGCCCCCCCACCCCCCCACTCTTCCCCCTGTCACATTTGTGCCTTTACTTCCACTCCTCCATCTTGATTCATTCATCCTCTGCCTTCTTTGTTCACGTTCTCTCCTAATGCACCAACTTCCTCCTCTCTGTAATTTGGTCTGCATAATTGATCCATCTGCTCAGCAAACTGCTGTGCCTTACTGTATCTCTTTTTCTTCTCTCATCCTGTTTTTTGTTCTCCTCCACTTTGTTTCTCAGTCGTTAATTCCCCCCTTTCCTTCTGTAATTGGAATGTCTGTTATGTTCCTCTATCCTCTTAGGCTCTCTATCTTTCTCTTTCTCTTTCTTTCTCTTATGTAGCGCGCTTTCGGTCTCTGTCCCGCCGTCCAATTCCCTAGTTGTCTCTTCCACCTATGTCAGCCACAGTTTCTCTTTAAGCCTATCCAAACTGCCTTTGCTACTTTCCCTCTTCTTACACTCATTTGCTCCTCATGCCTCTCGCTCTACTTTCTTCTGATAACTCCTTAACAACCCCAACCCTCCCTACAGACATTTACAGGCATCTGTACCTTCCTTCCATTTCTAACAAGGTCTTCTTTTTCCCTTTTTTTTTTCTCCTTTCTTTCTTGCACACATCAATCATTCTTTCTCTCTCTTGTACACTTCTCTCCTTCTTTCTCCTCTAATGGCAACAACACCTCCTCCTCCACCCTAGTGGGCATTTTTTGAAGGTTAAGTTGCTGTGACACTTTTACAGTGTGTTGCCCCACCTCAAACCTTCCTCTTATTATCTTCATCGCCCTCATCTCCCTTGCCCAGCCTGCAGAACGACAATCACCGACACCCCCTCGCATGCAACCACAAACACACACTCAGAGCAGAAACAGTGCATGCTTTGTACACACATGAGTGCTGAGGGATGTTGGGCTGATTTGATGGTTGAATCACTTGATTACTGTACAGAGGACAGAAAAGGAGAAGGGACATAACAAAGTCAACGGAGCGAGTGAGCGAAGGAAGGAGCAACTTGGTGAGATGGGGAAATGGAAACAGATGCAGGATTTTATTTCATTTCAGCAGAACTAACCTGTCGTACAATGCTAGGATCAGGATGACGGTGTCCACTCCCCTGCTGCTAGATGCTGTCACACACTCGTCTGCCCCGCAGGCGGTGACTAGGCTGGTAATATAGCTTGACTCATCTAACAAGAATCTCACACTGAGGCAGAAATGGGATTACGTCTGAAGAGTTAATTCCCAGAGAAAATAAAAAGTAATACAGTCCGAAACTGAAGCAGAAAACTGTCCTTTTTTTTTTTTTTCCCGAAAGTTTGTGATTTTTTTTTTTTTTTTTTTTTTGTCTGGGAGATTTAGACAGAAAAATTCTTATTAAACAGTTCTGTACACTTGTTTTTCCTGTCCATCTTCCTGCTCATTTACCGTGAACACTTTCATTTTGTTCACTTTTTTTATTGAAAAAGAATAACCGCAAACAGATTGTTGGAACATGCGCATTCAGATATACTGAATTTCCACAGCAGTGAAATGGAAATGCCCATATATGTTGGAAGTGCCCTGACAGTGACCATGGCTGTAGCGTCTTTGGTCTTGGACTTTTTAACTTTTCTTTTCACGATACCCTAACTACCCCTCGCTATCACTGTCGCCACCCCAGTCACCGTTAATGCTCTTAAGCTCTTATTAATTACTTCTAGAGCCGTGATATGGCATTAAAGAGCGCAAACGTCATAAAAGAACAGCAGCTCTGCGCATGAATGTAAACACAGACATAGTAGGAGGATTAACTGGCAGGGAAGTGGGATTCCTTCATCACTGTAGCTAAGTTACTACCTACTAGATATGTTAGCCAAGATTGTGGCAAAACACAATCTTGGATATCTGTTTATCTGTTTCGTGTTTGTTTTTAATTAAGAAAGCATTTGGTTAAGCATGTGCATAAATATAGAATGAGAGCGCTTCAAAATGTGTGCATGTAATGATATGTTAATTAGCCGTGTAAGGCTGTGGGAGTTAATGCTGTGGGGGTTAATGCTGGTTAAGTCATGCTGGTCCGGTGAAAATTGTAATAAAGATTTTTCATGTGAAAAGTGATAATGCATCAGTTTATTTCACAGGATCCACTTGTGATAAAAATATATGTATATTTTTTTCACTCACTTTTCAGCACAGCTATTTTAAATTGTAAATGAGGCGCTTTTTCAAGACAAATATTTTCAGGCATTGGTTTCTTCTTAGTAATTTTCTTGTCATTTTCCTAAATTAAATGTTATTGGGTTTGGACTGTTGATTAGGCAAAATGGGTTATGAAGATGTTGCTTTTTTTTTTTTTTTTTTCTCCATTAATTTTGGAAATTTAAAAAAAAAAAAAAAAAAAGGCAAAATGATCACTGGAAAAATCAGTGTCAATAATTAACAATAGATAAAATGTTGAAGCCCTAAAATGATTTTCTCAGTTTTGTAGCACACATTGTATGTTCATACATACATGATCTTTGCTTTCAAATAATGGAAACATCTTAGGTAAGAAGTTTTGTTTGACAATAAATTATTGCATTTTAATTGTTAAGCATTCAATCCCGAGATGCTGTTTTTAGCCCAGGCAGTCAGCTGGCTGATGCTAGACAGAATGATGCACTTGGTGCTACCGAAAACAGAGACACCATTGTTCTCACTCAAGCTTATAGACCCTCCTCCTTCCTTTCAGCCTCCATTCCTTCTAATCCAGGTGAACTGAGGGAGATCATTGAAAAGGCCATCCATTGTCCTTCCTCCCCTTCCCCTTCTCCCTCTGCACCACACCTGTATCAATGGACAGACCTGCCTTTGAGCAGTGGCCCTAGAGGGAAAGTGGCTGTGTAACAAGAGATGATTGCATAGTTTGTCTTGAAATGGAAGTTGATGGAGGGGCTTTGTTTTGTCATGTGGATGGAGCACTGTGGTGCCTTTTTAACAAGTGTTCTTTGTGCACAAGGTGCTGCTGCACTCCTCCTTTTGTTTTTGTTTTGGACCAAAAGTTAAGATGTTTGCTATGTGCAAACACATGTTTTATGCTGTGGCTGTATCATGCACTTGCTCGTTACTTGGCTGCTTGCTGTTTTGGCTTTCAGTCTTGGCCTCTTTAGGAAGAGCCAGAAAGGAGGGGGGGGGTATGAGAGGAGAGGGAGTATCTTCTCTGCTGACTACTACTTGTCACTGCGGCCCTCTGGGTGTGTGCTTGCTCTCTCAGGTTGCTGGAAGCCATCTCCTGAATCCTCCTCCTTTTTAAAAGCTTTTAAAGGAGACACTTTCACCGTTTATTTCGGTCCTTTTTTTTTTCTTCTTCTCTTCTTCCCAGTTTCCTCTTCTTGCAACAAGCTTGCGGCTGATTTGTGCACCAGTGATTCATGAATTTTTTTTTTTTTTTTTCCTCTGGCACGGCAGAGTCATGCAGGGCACACACATGAGTGTGTGTGTGTTGAGGGTGTGCTGGGTCTGAGCGACAGAAGATGAGTGAATGCTGGGGGGGGGGGGGGAAGGTAGAGCAGAAATGTTCTATGATGCCAGCTGCGATTAGAGCAGTAGCACTCGCCATTTAAGCACACATTTAAATAGACACAGCCTCAGGAAGATTGGGGGGGCGAGGTGAGGAAAGGATAAGGTTCCTCTGCTTGTGTAAACTAACGCAAGTGTTCTCAGTAGTTCTTGTTTTTTAATAGGAGACCCTCAGGCTCCTCCTACTAACTTTCTCTTATTCTTTTGTGTCCTTTTCCTCCACAGTCTCCTTCTCTAGTGAATTCTTTTCTTTTTACACTGAATTGCTTATCTGAGATGGATTATTAATGTCCTCCATTGATGTTTTTTTTCTTTTTGTTTTGTTTTTTTCCTGTGCCTCCCTCCACTCTCCACTCTCCTCTGTCTTTGCATTTTTTTTACATGACTCCATCTTGTGTGTCTGCTCACTTGGCTGTTGTCCCTGTGTCAGTCAGTTCCCCTCTCTCCCAGTTTATCTCTCCTCCTCATTCCTCCATGATGACTTCATCACCTCAACCAATGTGTTTGCTTCCTGTCTCCCTCCCCCCCCCCCCCCCCCCCCCCCCCCCCCCCCCCCTCTTCATTTTACAGTTGTTCACCCCCACCTCCGTCTCCTTTCCCTTATCTTCTCTAAACCCAACTTGTCCTGCTTGTCTCTGCTTTGACTGTCCTACTTGATTCCGTTCCTCGTGCCCTTTCCTTCCCCTGCTTCTCCTCTCTTGCCTTCTGTTGTTTTATATGGTACATAGGTGGAGGTAGGGCTGTCAGGATGGATTGATGGATGACAAGAAGCCATGGGTGAGAGGATCTGAGCGTTTGATGGACGCTTTGTCACTCAGGATAATACTTACAGAATTGACTGGTTCGTTATTGTAAAAAGGTCCTTCCATGGAAGACTCCCCAACTATATTAAGACACTTGGACTACTCATTTTGTTATCCAGGTCCTAACTAACTAAAAGTAATCCTTTCTTCAGACATATATTAGCATTTTTGGACATCTCCATTGACAAAGCTTCTCTGTGGCCCTGTGCGTCTGCCCTTTTAAAAGCTTGTCCCTTGTAGATGACATAATTATGCAGTGTCAATGTGTGACAAGCTGAGCCCTGCTGCATTAGAAGAATTAATATGTGCAGCGTAGGAGGGAGTCTGTCCACGATCTTCTAATGCTTATAGCCACTCAGTCTCTTCTGCGCATCTTGAAACCATCAGACTGTAGTGCTGGTTATCTCAGGAGCCATCAAAGCTAATGTTAGACTGTCTTTTTTGGCCCAGCATCTGGTTTTAAGACTCATAGTAGACTCATAACATAGTATTACATTAATTTGTCATGAATAATAAATGCACTGGAGTTTTTAATTCTGACACTGGGGTTAATTGGTCTTAAAAGAATACCTTATTGATTGTGATATGACAGTTATGCCAGACTGATTATATTCAAAATTAGACTTAATTTCTATGGAACAGGGATGATTTAATGTCATATTTAACACATAAGAACTTGATTTTTATTAGTAATTGTTGGCTGTTTCATGTATTTTCTTTTTTAGATTATTTTATAGACTTTTTTTCATCATTACTAAAGATTTTTTTTTTTTTTTTTTTTTGAAAAATGTAGAAGAAGCTCTTAAATAGAAAACAGGTACAAACAAAAGCTTTTCATTTCTTTCTTTTCTGTATGTGAGGTTACAGTGAAGAGACTGGAGTTGAAATCCAGCTGTGTACCTGCCTGTTGATTCATAATTCATAGGAGGTTAGCACAGGCTTGTAGCCTGAAATAGTACAGATCATACAGCTTGAATTACTTGAATGTCATAACTATTACATGAGCAACACAAGGTCCTGAGGACAGAACTTGTTCCACTGCATGCAAATGTGATGCGAATGACAATAAAGAATCCTTGAAATATTACAGTCATTGCGATAAAGATGATAAACTGTTGAAGTGAACTTCAACTTAGTTTGATGAAAAGGTTTGGGCATAGCTTTTTTTTTTTTTTCTAGTAAAAAGAAAAGGATACCCCGTTAACAGATGGCAGGCAGTGAAATTATTTCTTCTAATTTGATGAGCTTAAAAAAACGAGAAAAACAAAAATGTAACTATACTTGTGCAAGTGCAGAACTTCGGGCATCGTTCTACTTAAAGTACTAAAAGTCTCCCTGAACGTAATTAGCTCATTAGCCCGTGGCTACACAACACGTAACATATGCGTATCGTTTGCAGAACAGATGCTGCAACACTGTGCTCCCGCTTGTAATCAATAAAACCGGCTACTCTGGCTTTTCTTAAAACATAAAAGTAGACCCAGTTTTCCTTTTGTTTGTATGTGTCCAGGCCTTTTACATAGAAATGGCTTCTTAAAGTATTCATTGTGGGTCTTTTGTTTGTTTAAAATTAAATTGTTGCTATACGTTAAATGACTTTAAACATCTGCCTTTATTTTTGCCAATATCAGCTGGCAGCTTCTTAGCAACTTTATCCCCTACATAATCTGCTGTGGTCTATTGAAAACCTTCACTGCAAAGTTTTTGGATCCAAATCCTGGAAAACACAACCACAATCCCAACCTGAAAGCTTTTTCTTTCTTTTCTTTTAACCTATGAGTCACACAATCCTATGCTGAATGAGCAACTGCCGGCTCAGTGAGTTTTCACAAAAAAAAACAAAAAAAAATCCCCTTCTGTGGCCACATCCTCACGCAAACATCCTATGTGTTCATGCTGCCAAAGCATTAACCTTTAAGTGATTCATTAGGGAGGAGCTGATGATAATTCTGGAGTTTGATTCAATTTCTGATTCTTCAAACTGTGTGTTAACACTCAAACAATCATGGCCTCCTCTAAGCTGACTGATCTGAAAATGAAGCTAGCTGATGCTTTCAAAGCAGGGAATGCTATAGCAGGATATCAAAACACTTCTAGCTTCCCACCTTCTGAAATGTCATTATTAAATGGCAGTAAAAGGGAACGGGGAATGGCTAAGAACAATTTCAGATAAAATTGTGCTTCTGCTGGGCTAAAAGGCAAAGGAAAATCCTCCAAATGACTTCAAAGGAGCTGTAGGATGACTTAGCTGACACAGCAGCGGAGGGTGCCACCGTTACACTGAGCAGCACAAACAGGGTTTACATGAAGGAAACCCTTACCTGCAACCTTATCCCAAAAGTCAACATCCAAACCTTGTTAAAGCAACATCTGGACAAGCCAGAGTCAGTTTGTGGAACAATAGCTGTCGACAGGTACAGTTAAAATGTAGCCTTTTGGACACAATCACAAAACTTTTGCATATGCCAGGATTAGCGTTGTTTAAATTTTTCTGTTTATGTTCAACAAATAAACGCAGAGGCCTCGTCAGTGGACGTGTTTGTGTCTGGAACGTCTTGATAAAATGATTTGAAGGACAACTGCAAAACTGCTTCCAACATATGAATGGTGGTGATTTGCTGATTTTTCTTTGAACAATAAGTGGTAATAGTGGAGAATAATCAGTAGATGAAATAGTAATTATTAGTTCCAGCCTTGGAATTGTTTTTACAGTGAAATATTGGGAGCCTGCAAAGTTAAATCAGAATAATACTGACAAGGGCTTGCGTGCTGAAAGCTGTAAATGTCCTGTTTTAGTAAAAGGCTGCTTGGAGGAAATTGAAGGATTGATCAGCCTAGCAAAAAGAAGGAGGAAAAAAAAACTGGATCGCCTAACAGTTGGCAAAAAACCTATTGTGCCAAGTCTGTAATGGTAGACATGACAAGAGAATGGGCTGCAGAGATCATGTGAATGCATGCACTCAGATGAGCAAGGGGAAGAGATGAGTGCAGGCCATGCTGTTGGAGGTAAATGTATGCTGGCAGTTGCTAAAGGGAGGGAAAGAGTGAGAGCACAATGGCGAGGGTGAAAGAGAGAAGCCTGTTACTTGAACCATCAGTGGCTGTAATGAGACACAGGTGCAGCGCGTTGGAACCATATCCCCCCATCAGCGAGGGTGGTGGGAAGGCCTGCAGATAAGTCAAGGATACTGTAGAGCTGCAAGACGGAAGACCTCAGTGCAGCATTTCGCTTTGATGGAACATTTACTTATTAGCATGCGCATCCCCCACAGGAGTTGTGAACAATCACCGAAAACAGTAGAACCCCTGGGACGTTTGTCATTACTCAGGGCCCAGGATTTTCTGACTTTCCATTCATTTGCATCTATTTTTAAGCGCCTAGTTAAAAAAAAAAAAAAATTATAAGTGCAACACATTAAAAACAAGCATGACATGCAGCCACATCATAGAATTAATTCTGGTCTTTGTTTGTAGTTCACTCAACTCTGATCATTTCATTTAGACTTGGTTTTCAAACATATGCTAATGAAGAGGAGCCAGGAAAAGCCAGAGCTTTGCAGCAGTGCAACTGATTTCAGCACTTGATTGCTAATGAACTTATATTTGGGTTTGCATGCTAAAAACAGAAAATTGTTGGATTAGCTGGGAAAAGCTGCTGTGAAAATTGGTTAGCAGGAGAGATGCAATGAGAAATAGATTAAGGAAGGCCGAGGGAGAATGTAAGGTGACAGATTGAGATAGGAGAGAGAAGAGCAGAGAGTAGAAGAGGATGAGAAGGGCACAGGCTGCAAAGGAAAGGTGTTAAGGACAGTGTCAGGGGTATTGAATCAGAGGGTGCTTGTGAGGATGCGAGCAGCAGAGAAACAGACTCCCTGCCGCAGGGAAGGTGGGGTGACTACTGTTGCTTCTGTACTTGTTTTTTCTTCTGCAACTTGAAGATCAGTCAAAGGCACAAACCAGTTAGGTGTAGGAAGAAAAGGAGGACTCCCTGCAGTAAACAAGTGTGTGCGGGTGTGCACGATGTAGAGAGAGGAAAGTGTGATTAAGAGCAGGTGCAGTCTGCAATTTCGTGCGCAGGCATAGTTTGTTTGAATGGTAGACCTAAGAGGGGGTCAGAGAATGGCCTTTGTATTCAGCCAGGACCTGAGTGAGTAAATATTTTGGAAGGGCATGCTGTGTGGGTAGATTGTTCTTTTAGGCAGCGGGGGGTGACAACAAAAGAGGGCGAGATAAGAGGAGAGGAGAAGGCGAGCTAAAGGAAACTGCGACGCAGCAGCTATGTTTATTTTTGCCATGCAGAGACGTGAGCACAAACTGAGCTTTGTCCCGCGCCCAGGCTAACTTATGTTAGAGCTAGCTGTGAGACCTCAGAGAGATGCAGAAAGGCTTTGCTCTTTCCCCTTCATTTGCTGCCAAATGACATCGCTTACTCTGCTACGGGGTTGCCCTCGCTGCCAGTGGCTGCTATCATGAATGAACAATGTGCACTTCTCCAGGGTCCCTACCTCTCCTCGGGGTTCTTCTCCACAGGCCGTAGGTGTACACTACAGGACGCGAAGCTAGGCATAAGATGGTATTCCTGCTGTGGCAGCCTTGTTAGAGCGATGTTTGATGTGTCTCATTTTCTAACGTGGGTGCATGGTGTGAGTGCAAACGGAGAAGTGAAACACACACACACACACGGACACGGCAAACTAGTGTGACCTCTACATGGCCCCTGTGGCGTTATATATATTTCCCCCTTTTTTTTTCTTCTATTGTGTAAGGATAGGATGGCTCCGAAGTCAGTATGAGGGATAGAGGGGTCATTCATTCACCTCGTGCACAGACATGCGCACACACACACATACACCTCCCTCACAGGCCTTTCATCTTTACTCTCACAGGCATCTCTTGTTCTGTCAGTCTTGCTGAAGAGAAAGAAGGCGAGGGGGAGGGAGGCATAGAGACAGAGGAAGGATGTCAGGGAAGGGGTGAGAAGTGTGGGTAAAGGAGGAGAAGGAAAAAGACAGCAAGTGATTTGAGTTTCCTGTTCGACGCACAGCCATCTACCAACCTGCCCCACCCAGCTCCGTCACCTCCGTTTGGGGAAAGAGTAAAGCTCTCTCAGCTTTTTTTTTGCACTGTCATCTCAATTTCGTCTTCTTCCAACCCTTCGTCTCTTTAATTGTATTCCTCGCATCTCATCCTCTTGTTGCTTTGCCATGTGACCCCCCCCCCCCCCCCCACACACACACACACACACACACACACACTTCCTGTGTCCATCCCTCACTTCCCCTGGGGCTTACCTCAGTGGGTTGGTTCCAGTCTGTCTGTTTGCTGATGACTCCACTTGGAGCAGATGGTGATGCTCAGCAGCTGTTTCTTTGCTCTGCAGTAACCCCCCCCCCCCCCCCAATCTCTCGCTGTCTCCCCCTCCAGAGTCTCTTATGTTCTTATTTATCTACGTTCTTTTTGTTCCCCGCTTCGGCGTCGCTCATGTGTAAATTGGCAAGTTTAATTTTGCTTTCAGATGTCTTTTTTTTTTTTTTGTCTTCTCTGACCAGCCTTTTCCAATTTGTTTTACTTTCCAGCTTCCTTGATGCGGCTGTTTAATGTTCAAAGCATGTAAGGATTTAATGTCATAACAATAAGTCTGGAATCTGTGTATTTGTCTGCCACATGAATGCCAACTGTCGCACTGTAATCATGTGAAACAAAATGTTGGCCATTGATGGCAGCTCTGCAGAGGGTAGAGGGAGGGCATTGTTTCCTCCATAAATCTGTAGAAATGAGAGAAATATGAATGGCGGGTGTTTGCTTCTGTTGTTCATTTTGCCAGTGACACTGTTGTTCAGAGCCAGGCTCAGTGCTGGAATTAGAATTTCTATGTTTAGCTTAAGATGTATAGAGATAAAATGGGACTTGGACACTTGAAAGTGATGGAGTGGGTTTTATTAGGCTGAGTCCCCTCTGTGGCCTGTGCTTCTTTGGATAGACTTATTAGAATCTTTATTAGCTCTCTCTGTGTTCATCTGTTATCTCTGTCTCTGCCTCAGTAAGGGGTTGGCTGGTGAACTGAGCATCCTCTGACAGGGACCCTCTCATCTGATATTAGAGGAGAAGCAATAGGGGGGTTCATGCCACTGTGATACTTAAGCCCGGAGAAATCTGTTTCTGGATGGGCGTTGCGGTTGCAATCGGTGTGGCAGGGCGCACTCGTGAGTGTGTGCAAATACGTGCGTGTCACATCTGTAATTGCTGCCTCTGATCTTGTGGAAATCTGGGATCAGTGTGGCAGATCCACCAGCTAATCAGCACTCGGAGCTTGCTCACAGGAACATCAACCTGTGCTTTACTCTAGAGGCTGGAATATCACCACGCTTGGGATTTAATCGCTCCAGAAAATCCCTTAATGGGAAACGTTACACGAAGCCTAATTTGAGGATGTTGAGATAAAATATATCCAGTGAGCATTTTTGAGAATTTAGTGTGACAATGAGGACGCATTGGTGGTGTTGTGTGCTCGACTGAAACTCTGATAAAAGATGTTGAGCGCCACTTTGCCCCCTCAGCTCTCAGATGATAAGATTACAACAAGGCCAGAGGTGTTTTCTGTTTGCACTTTAGCCTCTCTGCTCTGCCTTCTCTGTGACTGTGATATTCATGGTGGCATAAGGCACAGCGTCATTGGGAAATTCATAAGGGGGAATCTCACTCATTCCTGGTTCCCCTTTGAGGACTGCGCTAATTAGCCAGCGTCTGTGATTAGTTGGCTTGTGTTTGATACTGCTTCACTCCTCCCTCCTGTCGAAAGGCTGCCTGCCTGTGCCGCGATTTGGGCTTGTGAGGTGCGCCAAGCACACACAGGCAAACACTCGAAAACAGACACACAAAGATGTACACAGCGGCACTTTTTTTTTTTTTTTTTTCCCCCCTTTCCCTGCCTTTCGGAGACACTGCAGGTGGCCTCGGAGACACAGTATCATACGCTGGCAGACAGTCGCATACACACAAGCATGTGAACTGCAGTACTCCAAGCACACAACGCTTTAGTAGAAAGAGTATATCTGTTAATATTGCACTACTGCATACCAAGAACTTTGTTTACTTTCTCTTAGAGAGTTTCAGCCTGCCAATAAAATTCCCTTAAAAACCAGTCAGTACACTGCTTTTAGGCAACACAGGGTGTGGGTGGCCAGCTGAGAAGGGGATTTACTTAACTTAACCCCGAGTGATTACAGCTAAAGATGGGCGAATTATGAATGTAAATTTAAATTTGTACAAATCCCCCTTTGCTCCCTTTTACATTAGGTCTCAATGGCAAAGCACAGTAAGGGATACCCATGCTGCGCTAATATGACACAAATAGGAGAAACTCTTTGGTGCATGACAGAGCACTGTCTAATTACCAGAGGCTGTGATATTGAAGGGCCTGTCTTGTCCTTAGAAGCCGGCTACTGAGCATGGCAGGGCCTCTCTGACTGTTCATCATACCCCCATCTATCTACTCCTCACTTCCCATCCTCTATCTGTCACTCTGCCTAAGGGGGGTAGATGGTAAACAAAGGCAGCTCACATCCAATGTATGACGACCTGACAGGAGACTGCTCCAGAACTTGTGGTTGGCTGCTGTGTCTGTGTGTGAGAGTGTGTGTGTGTGTGTTTGTGTTGTTGTGCTCCTCTTTACGATCTCTGAGAAGTGGCTTCAATCTCTGAGAGTCAGATCAATTGTAGCATCATTGTGACTGCTGAGCCCATTACAGGCTAAACCAGGGTTCATACTGTTATTGAGGGGGAAGACTCGAATCCTCTGCTGTTCACCTCTCAGATGGGTAAAAGTGCTTATCCTCCATACTAACATCTAGCTGCTGAGCTCTGCTTTATCTTTATCTTTAAATAGATAGTCATTAATTACCTCATTGCTTCCTAGTTGCATTGTATGAATCAGTTTGACTGACAGGCAGCAGAGGTTTTGTTTGAGTAGCAATGACCTGACAGCGGTAGAAGCTGTAATCTTGTAAGGTTGAGTTTCTGTGCTGTTTTACTAGGGAACAGATACGAACTTGTTCAGGGTTCATTGAAGCGTTGTGTCATAATGGTAATAATGTGTCATAAAGGCTGGAAAGAATGGCTGTTTTCATTATTGGTCAAACATCTTAAGTTTTTTTTTTTAATTATGTTTGCATACTGGAGGAAAAAAAAAAAAACATGAATGCTGAGTCTAACTGTGATAAAATAGCAAATAGCCAAGTGATATTTTATAAAAATGGGAAGTGCAGCAAATACTCACACTTAAAGAGCTGGACTCTGTGAATGTTTTGCATCTATGCTTGATCAGTAAAAGGATTATTATTTTATTGTAGGGCCTAGTAAGAATGAAATTAAGCTATCCAAAGGAAAACAAATAATATTCCATGTAATAAATATAACCAGTTAGGGCCATTAAATTTATTAGTCCAGTAACTGCTGAAAAAGCAATTAAGGATGGGTGTATGCGCACTTATAACTAAATGTTGGCAGTTGGTCACCTTTCGTGTGGCCTTTAGACTTATTTTTTATCTGCAGGTTTCGCAGCTTACTGCTTGAGCACAGAAACAGCCTGGATTGTTTTGTTCACAGCTCTTAGACATTTATAGCTTTATTAGATTTCTTTGTGACTAAAAAAAGGGGTAAGAGAAATCATGTGAGTGCTGTTGCTGGAATCAGGATGTTGCGCTTTTTGCGTTATTTATTTCAAAACTGTAACTGTGTCATGTGCGTGCTGTTAGAGTTGCATGCACATGTCTTTCTAGTGGAAAATCAGTTGTTTGAATTTTATAGTTCCCGACTTACCCAGAAGTACCCACTTTTTTTTTTTTTTTCATATATTTACCTTGCGTGTTTGCTCGCTTCCAGCCAGCCACAGCTTCTCTGTGGAGTTGCTTAATTTTATTTAACAGACTGACTCGAGGAGAAATATCAGGTTATGTGTCCCCTCCCGTTTGATCTGTCTCCTTGAGCTGTATGTCTTTCTGTCTATTAGCTGTTCGTTCATTCATCAATCAGCGTCAAAACAATACACCATGTTCCCAAGGCAAGTTGTCATAGGGACTGTCCTTTGGAGAATAATCAAAGTTGATCTAAACATTCAGTACGAAGGAAAGAGAGGAGGGAGTGTCAGAAAACAACCCTGAATATATAACCTCATCAAAATCCCCACCTGTTTATTATTCATTTGCTCCATAGTCCCTTTTTATAGACCTTACAGAGCAAAACTTCTTTCTCTTTTGCTTCGGCCACGGCGCATTCCTTTCCTCATCAATACACCTCCCACTCCTCCCTTTAACGGGAAAACTGATAGTAGGAATGTATTGTTTTGCAGAGTTTCATCTTACCTGCTTCCTAGACAGTTCGAGCCTTGAAGACAATAGGCTGTTCACCTCCGCCCTCTCAGTTCGCCGTAGCCCTGTGAGACGGCAACTCTGATCCATACAATACAGCAGTAGTAACATACAAAGAATGGCTTCTTTCTGCTTTTAATTGCTTTGGTTATCTTTGTCTTCTCCTAATATCTTTTTGTTCTGCTTTGCGACATCCTACATGCCTGATGTTTACTAATTGTTGCAGTGTTCCCGCCCCACTGTAGCTCTGATTAGTCTTTATGAGAGGGGGAAAAAAAAAAATCTCATTTAAACCCGTAACGTGTCCTCATTTCACTTTGAAAATACTGGTGGTCTAATCAGTCATACATACCTTTGAGCATCACATTGCAGTTTTTCTAGCAAAACAAGTCCTAAGTATAATAAATACTAACATTTGCTCTGATTTTTAGCAATACTTACAAGAGTAACTTTTTAAAAAAAAAAACACTGCATATGGGGGGGGGGGGGGGGGTGTAGAGTTTTGGAGCCTAATTTGCTTCCTCTCACATCTTTCCCTGCAGACTTGTTTTTTTTTTTCTTCTTCTTCTTCTTCTGTGCTGCTACACAAAATTCCCATCAGTAATTCAATCCAGCTGGTTGTTGCTGTGTGTTATGATGGACACAGTCATCAAATTATCATAATATTGGTATACTCCCCTTTGTTTGTTTTGTGTCTGGTGCTTGACCTTCTGTCTTCCATATGGCCGACATTGCTTTGGTAACATGCTGAGCGAGCCTCCTGACAGATTGACGTGCTAATGGCAGTCCCTCATATCACAGGACTGCATTTTAATCCTTTAATGTGTGACATAAATTAGGTTGGTCTCTCACCCCCTCAACTATGAATAAGCTGCGTGCTGACAGCTTTGTTGACCAATGAGCTAATCAGCAGCAACCTAAGTGGCAGTGGAAAGAGAAGCTGGGAAATGACCCCCCACCACCACCACCACCACCCTTCCACCCCCTCACCCAAGGGGAGGTACAGGTGAATGTTGGCAACTAAAAATCTGGAAACACAGCTGTGTTTGGGTGCGGAGGTGGGGTTGTCATGGTTTTCCTCGCACTTGAACCATGTAGCTTTGTTTATAATTCAGGGAATTGATCACACCCAGCCTGAAATATCCTCTCTGACTCCTTGGTAGACTCTCACCTCCAAGTGTTGTTAGGGAGGTGAAAATAGGAAGCATAATCGCATTATGTTAGCAGCTGACATGCCATGGGACTGATGTATACACACATCCACACAGTGATGGATGAGGTAACACACGCACAGCCTGCCTTGGACATTTGAAGAAGTACCTAGCACTTTGCTTCAGCTGTGCACTTCTGATTTACCCATGAATTAAAGGATCAGGCTGTTTCTGAAGCGATGCTGCCAGACTCTGGATTTACACTTCCAAAGTCATTCACAGAGTGACGTCTGAAAGGTTTTTTTGGGGGGCAAGCATGCATGATGGGGAATAGATCAAGATGTTTCTTAGGTACTGATTCTAGACCTGCCTGAAAAATGTTTTCCAACTCATCTGATTTACATTTTATGCTCAGGCACAGACTGCAGATCTGTCACTGTGGTCACCCGACACAAAGACCCAGTATTGCATGCCAGGATAAAAAAACATGCCCACTACAATTACCATGAGAAGTGATGGCACACAAGGCTGGGATGAAGAAGTCAGACAGAAAAAGAACTAGCAGAGTAGGGGAAAAAAATAGTAAAGGAAGAGCAGAATGAGCCAGAGGATGAAAAGGATTTATTCCAAAGTGAAAAGACAGGACAGTGCTATAGCACTGAGAAAAGGAAGGAAAAACAAAGTGAGCGATGCAATGCAGAGTGAAGGCAAGAGTGGTGGAGGTAGAATGATGTGCACGGCCTGAACAGACAAAGCTGAGCCAGGAGCCGCGGGGGAGCAGGGTGTCTGTCAGCCATCCAGCCAGCAAGTTATTCAGTCACTTATTCAGTGGGTTGAAGCGATAGCACTAGCAAGGCAGTATAGAAGCAGCTTGTTTGGCTCAGGAGGACTATGTCCTTTCTGTCCACAGTAAACTGCCTGTTACAAGAGAGACTTTCCTGACCCTAAGCGGGCCCATCACCAAATGAAAACATGCAGTACCAAAAAAACAAGCTTGTGGCTTATGGCCTTTGCCATTTTCCTTTATGCTTTATATACCTCTGCTTCATACAGCTGCTTATTTCTTCACGTCATTCTTTATCTTTGACCATCTCTCTCTATCTCTGTCAGGTACAGTGTAGATGTTCTTGTTTATCAATAATGAAGAGAGGAGGAGGGAGCACACTGCTTTCGTTCTTAACGTGGATGAATTATTTACCCAGTGGAAGAGTGCCTCCCACTGTGTGTGTGTGTGTGTGTGTGTGGTGTGTGTGTGTGTGTATACACTTCCTGTGTGTTTCTATTTCTGCCAGTGTGGGTTTTGCTTTACATAGCAATGTACATACAGAATTTTTTTAATTTTTCCTCATCATCACAACCACTAAGTCAATTTTTTATTTCCCTGTGTATGGATTTCTTAGTTGGCAGATGCTAAATGATTCAAGTGTGTTGGTGTAAGGTTCATCCTCCTGTTGCAAGGTGTGATGCTCTGCGGTAAAGCCGTAAACCCACTTTCTTTCTAATGACTAAATTCTGTTTTTTCCAGTTTCATTCTGACCACCTGATTTGAAACAAGTTCCAACCGGCGTAGCTTGCTTGACCTAAACATCTTTATGTACATAACTGAGAATGGAGGATGGTAGATGAGGGTGTGTGTGGGTGTGTGTGTGTGTGTGAGAGATAGAGAAAGAAAGAGAGGCCCATAGAGATATGTGTGCTTGAGCTTTTGTGTATGTAATTTCATGTCAAAGCCTATGCAGTTAAATGGTTTGGAGATCCCACTGTGAATACTTCAATTCTGCTAGTGAATACTTCAATTCTGCTAGTTTCCACTTACTCCTGAACTCATGCATAGTGTATAAAGTAGTCTCACGGCAAGACTAAGGCCAAGGTCCAGTTGTGTGTGTATTTTTTATATAATATATATATATATATATATATATATATATTATATAGATATATATATATATATATATATATATATATATATATATATATATATATAATAATCACACACACACACAATATTATTTGAAATTGTTTTTATCATTTTCTTTTTTCTGTTTTTATGCTTTCCTGCTGGGTCTCTTTCATTAAGATGATACACTTAATTGAATTGGTAAATGCTTATTTTTGCAAATGATATTCGTTCAAGTCCTAGGGCATGTTTGTTATAAACAGGCAACTAAATAGGAATATGCATCAGTATACAAATGCATGTGTGTATGCACTCGCTTACTAAACACACACCTACCTCCCTGTGCAGATTTCTCCTCCAGCTGTTCATTTCTCCTTGGCACTTTGAAGCCTGTTGGTGTCTCTGTCCCTCCCTCCAATCCCCCCATTTTTCCTTCTCTCCCCTTCTGTTACATTTCATGTGTTTCTGCTTCCCTTCCTCATTTCTGCCTGTGTGTCTGATTCCCCTTTTTCTTTCCGCTCTCAATGTTCAGAGTCAGTTATCAAATATTTCATCATGTCACTGTGAACAAAGTGAAATCTAGTACTCACTTCTTCTTGCACCTTCCCCCCCCCCCCCCCACCCCCCCACCCCCCCTACTCCTGTTGCATCACAGAGGTTGGTTTTACCTCCTGTCTCCGGCATGCAACCTTGCTGTAACACCAAGTGTTTTTCTGTATTACATTTACAAGTGAGTTTGATATCTGGAATTTTTTTGAATGTCGATCTCTTGCGATAAATTTGAAATCTTTGAAGTGTGCCACTATTTTTTTTTAAATTTCTGTTTCTTGACCCAATAGCTCCCACTGGGAAAAAGCATACAGCATGAATAGAGTATTAGGATGTCATTGGAGATGTCCATAATGCACAGTGGCTACTTCTAAATGTAGCTTTCTCATGTGCTATTGATTGGCTCCTTATAGTAAGCCCAATGGAAAGGTCAATGAGAAGACGAGACCCATCTCAAGTCTTCATTTCCTAGTTTTATTCTTGGCTTGTCAAACTGCCTCGCTTGTCAAAGCTAAGACGTGTCCAGAAAATGCTTCCTGCATACCAAAGAATCCCATCTACATGTGTGTGTGTGTGTGTGTGTGTGTGTGTGCATGTGCAGTGTGCACACGTTCATTGTAGATTTGCATGGCTGCATGTGTGGCCGAATTCATCCGAGTGTGTGAGTGTAAGTCAGAGGAGCCAGTGATGTCTGACAACAGCGGCAGGCAGCAGGTTTGGGTTGGTGCTGTTCCAGACTCCAGCTGATAACAGCTATTAAAACAGACCAGAAGCAGTTAGGACATGACACACAACCACAGCAGTGTTGCCATTTTGTTATGGACACAACAATGACACACAGAAATGAGTTATAAAGGCAGCTGCACTTGCAGGTCATTTTAACTAAAATGTCAGATGGCACCTGTCTGCTTTAATACACGTTCGACAGTCCCTGCTTATGAGTTTTCACCACTCAAACAGAGTTTGAAGAAGATGAACAGTTGGTTCCCAGTGACAAAAACTGAAATATTACAGTCTTTCATCTCAAACAATAAAGGGAAGATTTTGTGAAGAGGGACAGTAGTCAAGAGCTGTAGCTCCCAATGTGGAACAGAAATGAAACGGTGTATTATCAGAGTACATTCCCCATCTATGACTTCAAAATCATGGTGTATGTCTTTTACATGGGATCTATTTAAAAATTGCATATAAAAAAGGTCAACAGTACAGAGGCAAATACCCTCCAACACCCTTAAAGATGGAAGTCACTTTAAACTTAGTTATTGCTAAAGTAAAACCAAAACCTCAGAAAAACAGTGTCGCTGCCCTGATGCTTCATTCTGCAAGAGCCCCAGTTAAATGTAGAATTGAATCTGTGTTGCTGTGCCAGTGTCTCAGGAAAAAAACAAAAAAAAACAAAATTACACATCAGCAGCTTCATAAAGCTGGTATTTGGCAGAGCGCTCATGCAGAAGCCAAGGCCAGTGTAAAAACAAAAAGATGTTGTTGCACTGAGAATATAACCCAGATCTTTGAACAATGAAGAGGCAAAACAATCTGATGGCTCATGCGTTACCATTTTGTCAGCACTAAGTTCCTTGTTTCTGAGGAATTTTAAATGCCACAAGCATCTTCTGGTTACTGTTTTGGTAATGTGAGCAGTTTTTACACATGCACCGCAGACATGAACGTCTGTACATATTAGACAATAGAGGTGCATGTGAGGACACGAATGTCCAAATATAGGGATCCACTGGTTGGTTATTGGGATATGATATTGGTCTGATCCGGACTTAAAAAGCTGGGTCTGATGTGGTGATAACATGCTGATCTATGGGACTCTGTTGTTTACTTCACCACGCAACACCATTTGCCAGCAATTAAGCCAATACAGCATGGAGGAACCTAACAGCAAAAGGTCAGCAGCTTGGAGGTTTTTCATCCAGTTACAACAGCAGCTTTCCTCTCTATATTTGCAAAAGTTTTTTGACTCACCTGAAAACTGTGTTTTATCGAGTTGACCGACGTGAAGAACTAAGATGATGACAATGTGTCTCTCTGGCTGTTTTTTTTTTTTTTTTTGCTTGGTGCAACACTTGCTTGAATGTACACAGGAGGTGCACTCAGAGAAGGAAAGAACAGCTGTGCTCAAAATAAGCTGAAGCAAGACTGGTGCAAATTAATGGAAAGAATAACTTAAGTGCTTTTATTTATTATTTTACTATAGTTAGTTTAGGCATGCCATGGGGGGTTACCACAGCGGGTAGCTCCACATATTTTTACGTTGGATCCTCTTCCTAACGCAAACCCCAAGGGATTTGTGAGTCTTCCTAATAAATACCAATTTAGTAAATGTGTATTATTTGATGTTTTCATCTATCACATTTTTTAACAAGTTAGAAGTTAGGAAGGCAATGTCACCAACCCCCCCCCCCCCCCCCACCCCCACCCCATACATTTAAAAAGAATGATTCCTAGTCTCTTCCACAAAGGGAGGGATATGATCTATTAACTTTATTCTATTAACATTAGTTGTTTTTACTCGATACAGAATCACAGTAGAACATCTATCATGTGGTGTGATATGTGTTACCTCCTGCACACTCTGTTCAGGCATCTCCATCACCCCCACCACCTCTCATTCTCTTTCCAGTAAGTGAAGTGTAAGAAAGGCCAGCTGTGGAAAATGTCCCAGACTGATTCTCCTGTAATTGTCTGTAGTTCATTTGTGAAACGGGCTGTGGACACCTTGAATTCACTGGTGGGGGTGTCAAATCAGAGACGGAGCAAGCAGAGACAGATTCTGTCAGGACAGAAAAGTGATGATGCTCCATGCTGCCTGTATCAAAGTTATTATACTGAAGGAGTGGAGAGGCTGGGCAAAACAATAACAACCATGAGAGAATAATGGAAATGGAGAAATTCATATAGACCTTGATGAAATATGAAAGCCCAGAATGCTTACTGAGACTGGAATGTGCTAGGAAAAGCCACCCACGTTCTCTCTCTCTCTCTCTCTCTCTCTCTCTCTCTCTCTCTCTCTCTCTCTCTCTCCTCTCTCTCTCTCTCTCTCTCCTCTCTCTCTCTCTCCTCTCTCTCTCTCTCTCTCTCTCTCTCTCACACACACTCACACACACACTCACACTCTCACACACACACACTCACACACACACACACACACACACACACACACACACACACAAACTGTGATCTTCAGGAACATGAGAATGGGGAACGCTTCATTGTATCCCACCTGACAGGGCATAGCCCCTAGCTTGATGAAATAGCAGAGTCACTGAGCTCTGAAGGCTATTAGATATTTTAGTTGATGGCCTGCACCCCACCCCCCCACCCCAAATGCTGTGCTTTCTCCGCTATAGTGAGGATCAGGCAAGAGGACATGAATGCCATTAGGCGTCAGCCAGCCAGGCAGCGAGGCAGGCGGACACAGGCTGATAAGCGTATGTTCGTTTTATAAGCCACGACTGGCTCAAATGGGCTGCAGAGAAAATTAGGATTTGGTTTTGTCTCTCTCTCTCTCCCCTCCCCCCCACCCTTCCCCTGGCTTATTCGTGCGGTTTCACTGTAGTTTCGCTCTCTGTTCACATCCACAATGCTTCTCACAAGGTCAGGTGTGGAGCCTACCCAGCCTCTCACAGGTCCACGCCTCCTGTTCTTCTCCTGTCATCTGCCTCTCCTTGCTCTGTTTCTCTCTACCTGTCCCACCCCCACCTCTACATTTTTAGTTGGTCCCACTGCTTCTCTCTTGGTCTCTTTTCTCCTCTGCTAACCCTTCTAAACGTCTCTCTTTTGTCCCTCAGCTGTCTCGTATTAACCTTGTTCATAGCTCACACTGTCTCCCCTTTAAGATCCTCCTCCTCTCTCCTCTTCTCTCACCACATTCTCCTTTCACTCCCTCTTTCATTCTCTATTCCTGGCATCGTGTTCTCGTTGCACCCTTTCATCCCCACTTTCCTTGCACTTCACCCCCCCCTCCACTCTCATCCGCCATCACTTTGGCATTCCCAGCCTGTCTCTCGTCTCCTTCTTTCATCCCTCCATCCTGCCAGCATACTTCCTCTACTTCTTCCTCTCTGATTCATTTCCCTCTCACTGATGGATGGTGGGAAATGTCAGCGTGACCAGGCAGAGGATCAGAGAGGACTGTGTTAATATGGCAGGGCTGTCACAGCGCCATCAGCATAATGTGTGTGTCTGTGCATGCACATCATGTGGGTGTTAAAAGACATAATGATAGGTGACAGTACTTAGGATGCCGACATCTGACTACTTAAGGATGTTGAGTAGGGCAGTTTGTGTGTGCATCCGTTTTGTTTGTTCATGTGCATTTGGTGATGCTTGTATGTCACCTGCAGGCAGCAGAGCTACTGTAAAGTAGAGCAGTGGTGACATAAGGCTTCTGTTCTCACTCTCCTCCCCTCCAACCCTCTTTCTCTCCCTCTGTCCCTCCCCTATTCTTCTCACTCTTACCCTTGAACTGTCTTCTATTCACTAATTCCCTTAGTTCTTGTCCCCCTCTGCCTCCAATCTCTCTGTCTTCTGTTTTAATATGACTGATGCTCTCAAAATGTGTCCTGATGACTTTTTTTTTTTTTTTTTTTAAATGCTGTCTTGTCTTATCATTTCCAAAAATCTGTTTGTGTAGCTGTGCATGCACACAAGAACTTTTCATTCCCCCTGTCTGCTGTTCTAATGACACAGAGTCTGAGCCTTCAGGGCTGGAGTTTGGGGACTATCACGGAGAATGAGGTTGCACAAGTCTTTGTATGTCTTGTGTGTAATATTCATTTCCCCGTGGCTGTATGGAGTCTCATAAGGCTGGCCCTGTCTCTCATCTGAGCTCTGGCAGGAGTTGACCCGTGGTGGCTCTCCTCTTATTGCCTCCAAATGACAGACAACAGGCCTGGCTCAGTTCTGCCTCCACATTTTTGTGGGGACATAACAGATATGCATGTGTGTATGTGTGCATAAGAGAAATGAGGAGTAACCTATCGTCGGTCCCACACACTGTAATGACCTCTGACATGTCACTAGGTCCTTATCCTACAATCAGGACAAGTAATCAAGGTATTCAATAACCTTTTATCCTCTTTTCTCCTCCTCTGCTACATCATTTTGTAACCAGAGTCAAGCTCCCACTCCCAAACCTAATCTGTATTAGTCTGACTTGTTTAAGTAGGCAGACAAAGGAGTGTAGCATGAGCTTTACATAATGCTCTAGACATTTGAAACATTACAAGCCAGGTGCTTGATAATAAAGCAGTAATTTGATGTGTGTGTGAGTGAGAGCATTTGTGTGCGCGCGTGCATGCTTGTTGTGCATCGACTTACATAGTTATGTGTGTGCATGTGTGTGTCTACAAGCCAAAAAAAAAAAAACACCAAGTTTTTCCTCTTTTCAGCCCAATAAGGCTCTCTGCTGATCCCACGGGCTGTTTAGTGGTTGTCCAGAGGTTCCTCTGTGGCTACAAGGGGGTTGTTTTGTGGTTGTAAATTGGGCTGGTCCTGGGAGAGCTGGTGTTATTCTAGGAAAGGCTTGCTTTCTTCCACTTTCCCACTCAGTCCTTCACTCATTCCTGCCTCTTCTCTTCCTCTGTATTGATATCTCAGGTCTCCCTTGAGAAGAGAAGGTGTGGTGTTTATTGCTCGTCAAAAGAGAAAGACAGCAGTGGCCCTTTCCTCTTATCTCCTTGCGTACAGGTTTTGTTTGTGTGTGGGTGCCTTAGGTGTGTGTTCTGCCAGTGCAGCAGATCATATTAGTTTCGACACAACAGCTTCAGCTCAGCACAAACTAGTGGAACTAGTTTTTCAAGTAATTGTTTGTCTTTAGGGGAAATTGTGGTTTCGCTGGTATGGTTATGTGTGTGTAGCTTGCCTGTAAACACTTTTGTGAGCACACACACTCTTACGGAAATGGAGGCCTGGCTGCAGACATTTGAAGTTGTGTATCCGCCGGTAATCCACTCTTACTTAAAACAGGTGCCGTCTTGCTGACATACACTAATGCGCGCTTACTCATACAAGTAATTACATTTTTCACAGAGACCTGGAGTACACACACACGCGCACACACACACACTCGCTCACACAGATTGTCGTTCGAAGGCTCCCTCACTCGTTCTGTTTCTTACACACCCACTGACAAAACGCACTAAGAAAAGCATATTTATTTGACTCTTTGCTGTTACACAGGAATGTGTCTGCACAGCAAATGGCAGGCTATAGAAAAGCATAACCCATCCACATGATTTATGAGCTATGGGTAAAAGAGAACAGGCTTTCCTCCTTTTTTGCAGCATACATCTTCTTTTTTTTTTCTTTTCTTTTCTTCCCCCCCCAACCAATCTGTCCACACACGCACAATAATGGGGAGGTACCAGACTCTTGGCCTACTTGCCTGAGTTCAGTAATGTTGTCCTGTGTATCATACACTTCCATAGTGTCCTCATTTATCCTTGCTTTGTTCCTGTGCTCCCTTTCTTTGCTTTCTACTGTAGTTTGTTTAAAGGAAGCAGTTGAGAGTAAGGCTTTTTTGTCTCTTTGTTTTGTTCAGGAGCATCAGGCCAGCGTGTCAAGGTAGAGCCAGAGGTGTCCTCATATCCTGGCCAGACAGTGAACCTGCGCTGTGCCTTCACTGATCCCACTGGGGTGCAGCTCTCAATGGTAAGATATATATGCCCGGGATACAGTTGTTTTTTTGTTTGTTTTTTTTACCCTCTTCTGTTAGTATTTGATTACCTCTTTGCAGCACCGCGCTCCCATCAACTGTAAACTAGATTTGTTCTGTGAAATCCTAATAAAAATGTCTGTTTCGTCCAAAAAATTGCAGCTCTTTGTGCTGACTTGACACAGTACAGTTTGGTGAAATTGGGGCTGTGATTACAATTTGGTTTCACACACAGCAGATATCGGTCTTTAAGTGGATTTAGTATTTGACCAAAATTATGGTAATTTTCCTGTAAATATTCATTTACTATCAGATTCTAAAGGTCCGTAAAACTGCGTCTAAAGTGGGGAACAACAATTCATTCAATGAAAATAATCCCCCAAAAAATCCAAATACGGCTCCAAGTGAATTGTTTATTTGCCACATTGAACTTTAATCTAACAAATCATAGCCCACAGAAATAATGCAGAAGCCAGCAGTAGGTTTTTGTCACATTTAGGCTTAATGTTTTATTACTCTAAACAAACAATGGTAAGCTTCATTTTGCTTTAGGGGATTGAATATGGTAATGGCTGCACTTCTTAGCTGCATTTCAATGAAGCTGGAAGTGCACAGCTCTGCTTGGTTCTGCTAAGAACAGTTGAGAGAGTACTTCTCCTGAAAAACTCGCATCCATATTCATACCTGCTCCCCACTTACTTGATTGTGATGCTGTGTACGCAGCCATGTGGAGTTTACATTAAAATGTGGATGTCTTAAAAATGCTCTTCGGTGTCACTTATCAATGCCATGATAAATGAAGTCTGCTGTTTTTCATTGTCTCTGTACGCTTCCCCTCCACTGACCCTGTGTGCGTGTGCGTGTGTGTGTGTGTGCGTGTGTGTGTGTGTGTGTGTGCTCCATCGCAGGTCACATGGATGTATGTGCCAGAGCCAAGCCTAGATCCAGTCAACATAGCTGTGTTTCTCCCCGGTAATGAGCCCAGCTACCCCGACTCACCTGTGAAGGGAAGAGTGAGCTTCGTACCCAGTCCTCCAAACATGGCCAGCCCTTCTATCCAGATTACCAACGTACGGATAACGGATGAGGGGAAGTACGCCTGCGAATTTGCTACCTACCCTGGTGGAAATGTGCGTGGCACCACGCAATTGGTCATGCTGGGTAGGTCATACATACTAAGCTTATGAAAATTGTGTGATAAATCAAAGGAGACGCCTCAGTGCTTTATGGCAGTTAAGATTTTGGACTTGAGATTTAGGAAGCAAATGGATCTGCTGGAATTCAACCTCAGCTTTCAGTTTTATTTGCAAACCTTCATGTCAGATTTCTAATTAGTTTTGGAAGAGTGCTAATTTAATTAATTATAAAAAGAACAGTGTTTAATGATGCACATTAAAATTCTACAATGATTTTTAAGGAGGATGCGATGTGTCAGAAACCATTTTCCATTGTGCTGCTTAATGTAAAGATCCAGGTGTCCAGGTGTAGTTTGTCTTTGTCCAACAAATTATAAACCACAATTTTTATAGTTTTGCCAGTGTGTACCAAGAACAGTGGATTTTAATTCAGTCAATCAAGATATGATTGACTATAATCAATCAAGATATGATTGAAGTGCAGACTTTCAGCTCTAATTCATGTATGGCTACCAGTGGAAATGGGTCACTAGTGTTTAGTGATGAGTGTACAGAGTGTGAACAGAGCTATACTCTCTTCTCAGATTCAGTCAAATGCTGCAAAACTAATTGGACAGCACTTCATAGTGCAAATGAATAGTGACCCAAAGCGTACTGCAAAAGCAACCCAAGGGTTTCTCAAGGCAAACAAATTAGACATTCTTCAATGATCAAGTCAGTCACCTGATCGCTACACATGCCTTTTAGTTATTAAACACAAAACTGTAAGATCTAGACCTTGGGCAGTCATTGACTATAAAGGATTTTCATCCTATTATTAAACAATTCTTATGTTTCAAATTATATCCAATATTTTTTTCTTTTAGCCTCTGAAAATGGGACACTGCATAAAAATGTCTGTAATTCTTAAACTATTATTGCATTACTTTTGTTAAACCCCTTGAATTAAAGCTGGAAGTCTGCACTTCAATCACACCTTGATTGTTTAAAATCCTCTGCGGTGGTGTACAGAGGCAAAACTTAAAAAAGTTTTCTTTGTCCAAGATTTTATTTGTGTGTTTTTTTTTTTTTTTTTTAAACATATTTTTCAGTTAAATTTCTGGTACCACTGAGCCTAAAAAAGCTGTTAATATTAGTGTTAAACATCTGCAACAATAGTTCTGCTGTGAGACTGACTCCTTGAAACCCTGCAAACTCATTTTTAAGAGATCTTGAACTCTGTGTATTGTGTATTGTATCCTGGCTTTACAGCTCTATTTGTCAAGGGTGACACCCCGGCTTGTTGCATTTGTCGTTGTTTGCCAGCATGTACTCCTGGGTTCAAATCCATTGCAGCTTTTTGTCTCCCAAGGACTTTTTGAATGTTTCCTGTTAAATGTATTACATGAGGATACCACTCAACAAGCAAACATTTTTGAAGCCCCAGGCGGCTTTACGTCAGGTGGACAGGAACCAGACGCAGCGCTATTTCCTCTGAACTATTTGAAGCTTGAGGTTTTTCACAGACTTTCATACCATGAATTGATTGAGTAGTCAAGCGATTTATAAAAAGAAGAATTGGCCAACTGTGTTAAACTGTCAGTTAAATTGGCTTTTCTAACCAAAAACCTACTTTGGTGTTTCAACAAAGCTCCTAGAGGCTCAGTGTATCTGCGCCAAAGCAAATTAAAGCCATGTGTGTTGGTTTTTTTCTTTAATTTGCCAACCACCTGTCTATTGTAAACCCATGCATATTTAATTTGCAAACTATATATATTTAAATGCAAAGTGTGTCCTGCTTACCCCTCTTTGCTTTACTCAAACTCTGCCCCATCCCCCACTCCCACTCCCACTCCCAGGTAGTGTGCAGGTTAAAAGCATGTGCAGCTGGGCTTAATTGCTATTATAAGTGGTATTGTCAGATCAATTGTGTTCTTGTTAATGCAATGCAACCATTGGTCTAACCTTGGCCCAGCACCAATGCCTCTGCCCTCTCCAAAGCATCATGCCCCCGTGCTTCCCCTCAGGCAGTATATTGATCTAGTTACTTGTCATGCCTGTTGTCAGTTCCTGTCCTGCTTACTTTCCTCTGATCCCACACTAGTATCAGAGAGGGCAATTAAGAAGAGGGTAGAGTAGATGGAGGTGAAGGATAACTGAGATCATGTAGTGATGTAGAAACTGTATATGGAAATGCACTTGGCCAGTCAGGGAATGTATGTATCAGTGGTGTGTGATAGGAATAGAGAGGAAATAGATTAAAGTTTTGGAGGAGAGTGATAGAAGATTTAGGGTTTGGGTGTGTTTGCACTGGTGCTTGTAATTGTTTATCAGTGTTGGCTCTGGGGAGAGAAAGATTGAGTGTACACACTCCAAAAACCTAAGCTATCAATAACCAAAAAAAAGTAGTAAAATGGGGAAAAGCGAAATGATCTGTCAGCAGAGAGTTTTAATTTGAACATTTCTAAAAATAAGTTTAAAAAAACATTTCTCGTCTCAAAGAACTCTTCTTAAAACTACTGTGGGCAGACTAAAAGTAAACACATTAATCTTAAGTCAAATAAAAGAGCTTAATGTCTTCTCAGCAGGGAGAAATTTGTACTTAAATTTAAAATCCATTATTACCGCAGTACTATTAAAGCAAGATTCAAGGTTCTTATGACAGTAAGTCATAAAAATAAAGCTATTATTTGTGTTGACATGTGGAGGATGAATTCAGAATTCAGTCTTGCAGCCTAAGGAAAGAAACAAGAAGCAAATATGTCTGTGTTGCTTGCCAGATGGAAAGCAGAGTAAACAGGCTGTGGCTGTGGTACATGTTCTCATTTAGTATCCTTTGGGCTCTACACAGATAACTCACCTCACTGTTATCACTGATGCTCGGAGGATGGGTGCTGGTGATGCTTTCAATTTCTCCTCCGTGAGAGTGAACAAAAAGGCTATACAGCAAAGAATTTATAGAGAAAATTGGGATAAATTGCTTAAAAGAAGTAACCCTGACGTAGATTAATGTACCAGTAATACTACTAGAAATGAGATTGGCTTGCTTGAAGAAAGGAATTGATCTTGGTACTGTTGTGAGCAGTGAATCAATCTTGATGGATATCATGTGATAGCTTTTTATTTTTAACAATGAGCAGAGCGTCGCTCTTAATGTGGCTATTTATGTTAACACAACCGGTCATCAATGTAGCAGCCCTCTGCACTCGTTGTGTCACAGCGTTGCTAATATAACATGGAGTTTCAAAAACAAAGGGCAACTAATAGTCTGTAAACAACGTGGAAAAACTATATAACAGTTGTCAAAAGGCAAAATAAGTGGTTCAACCTGGACTGGTTGCCAGAACAGTCACTACTTTTTAGCGAATATCCATAAGTGATACTACAAACCACATGGGACTCCACAACGCATTTCTTCACTTCTTTATTCAGGGAGTTCTGTCCATATTTGTATTATGGACAGAACAAAGGACAAATAAACAATATAAAGTTCTTTATTGTGTTTGTCCGCAGGCATACATGGTTCTGTGTTAGAGAATTGACAATAACAGTGAAATCCATGTCGTCATGTGGATTTTTAAATGTGTGAAGAGATGAAAATGATGTTCTGGTAATTACTCAGAACTGGCAAAATTTCTGAAACAACTTGTACATTTGTAGACCCATTAATCTTTTCCAAAAAGCTGGAAACAAGTGAAGTACGCTGACATAACAACTGCCTGGTAAGAATACATACCCTGTCATAAAATAAACAAAAGATATTTGATCGTATTTGGATCTCAATCTTTACTGTGTGTAGAGAGGCTGAGTAGGGTGACATAGGATGGAGTTTTAGATTTGCTTTTGCCCGGCCGGTGTCTCAAATTGTTCATAAATAATGTGCACATTATCTTTTCCCTCAGCTGTCTTATTTCCATTTTATCTATCTCTACATCCTTTAATCTTCTCTCTGCCATTCTTTGTCTCTCCCTGTCTCCACTCTCCACCCTTACATCATGTCGTCCATCCATCCATCCATCAGCTAAGCCTGAGAACTCAGCCTCTGCTGTAAGAGTGGTCGCTGGCACTAAGCCAGTCGCCGTGGCACAGTGTCAGTCAGCGAATGGACGCCCTGCTGCCGAGATCTCCTGGGCAACTGCAGCCAGTGGCAATTACACAACAAAGTCCAAGACAGAGACCAACAATACAGTGACAGTGACCAGCCAGTACATCATGGTCCCCACACCAAACGACAATGGAAAAGACATCAACTGTATCGTATCACACAGGACCCTGGTCAAACCAGAGAACTTCAAGATGAAGTTAGAAGTTGAATGTAAGACATCTCTCTCTCTCACCTCACACACACTCACACACATGTCTGAAATTATTCTAACCCGATTAGTTTAACTCAGTTTTTTTTTCTCTCCTCCTGCCATTCATCCTTCCTTCCTTCAGATCCTCCCCAGGTAAGCATAGTGGGCTATGACAACAACTGGTACATGGGTCGGACAAATGTGGAGCTCACCTGCCAGGCTAGTGCAAACCCCTCTCCAACCTCTGTCCTCTGGAAGTCGTGAGTATTGGCACATCCTGAAGTCTCTATTGTCTGATCTCTTTCTAAGTCTCTTTCCAGAGTCTCTTACTCTGGTTTCCTTTAGTCACATTTTCACTTTCTTACCCTTCATCTCTAGCTTCAGTCCTCACAGAGCTATAATCAGCGCTTTTATTATTGCAACTACAGAACTGTGCTCTGATTATGGAGATAGTTGAATAATTTCTCATAATGGACTCTGTGACTCGAGATTTAACCCTTGCATAATGAGAATGACAGTATGAGTCCCTCTCCCCATTTTCTGTATTATCAGTTATTAACATAACTGTGACAAAATCTGAAAAGGGGAAAAAAAAAAAAAAAATCTGCAAGTTTTAAAATTGGAGAGATGAGATTTTGGGCTTGGATCCAGCAATACTGATTTTCCTCCTGTCCCCATTGTATTTCCAGCAGTGTGTTATAATGGATTGCCTTTTGGGGGAGGGTGTGAAACTGATTGGTTTTGCTCTGCTGATCAAGATTAGTTGAATATGATGACACTGTACAATGCAGCACATTTCTGTAAATGTCCGTCACTCTGTGGACAGTGTCAATTTTTTTTTATTTATTTATTTTTTTTGTGGTCTTCTCTCTTCTTTCTCACACCAATGCATGCTTGTGTTCCTGCAGTATAACAGGAGACCTTCCAGCTACAGTGGAACAAAATGAAAATGTGCTGAAGGTACTGAAGGTAGATGAGACTGTCAACGCCACTTTTATCTGCGAGGTTGCAAACCGCATCGGGACGGTCAAAGAACAGGTCGCGATCCTGGTCAGAGGTGAGTAAAGTGACACAGATAAGTGCAGCAGATGAAAACAAAGCATGTGCTTAAGCGGTCTTTACGATATCAGTCAGATAACATTTCAAATGTCATATTTCAGCATTGTGTGATGTTTCTCAGTAGAAACAATCTCATTTGTGCACTTCCCTGTGACATAATGAATTAACATTATGATTGTTCCCATCACTGCAAATTAACTCTTCTGTGCCTCTAAATGGATTAAAACCAATACTAGGGGTAATTTGTGTAACTTCCAAATGCCCCAGCATGCTGATAAATTGTACATAGTAAAGGCATCAATAAAGCAGTGAACATTTCATAAGTAAAGTGAAAAAAAAAAAAACACTCTTGGGACTGACTCAGGTCTCATGCATCATGTAAAACTTCTCCTTTGCTTGTACATAAAAACATTTATATCCTCTGAACTGATGAACTGGAACAAAGTGCACTTTCATTGCACAAGCTACACGTTTCCTGGTGTCCGCTGCTCTCACGTCTTCCCCAGGGATACACCTTTTTCTACCTCACATGACATACAGACACACACACACACACACACACACACACACACACACACACACACACACACACACACACACACACACACACACACACACTGTGCTGAGGACTAACCTGGGTGTTTAGTATAGGACTAAGAGGTCCAGCTGCTCAGTCCATGGTGTGTGTGGGAGGGAGTCTGAGAGATCTGAGCTTGCATGTGCATGGCTTTCCTGCTTTGCTTTTTCTCTCTTGGTCTCTTCTTCAACTTCATAAAACTTTCTCTGTGTGCTTTTAGGAATGCACATCACTTTTCTATGTCTCTTTGCATGCGCTTAATCAACTCTATTATCAAAGTGTCCATGCTTTATCAGTACCCAAGGTCTGTCATCCGCTTAGTACATCTTCTGGCATTTACAAAATGTTTTTTCTGAAGCCTTTTCATGGTAGTTCAATATTGTGAGAGCTGCACATGAGCGAGATGGACCCTACGAATATTTTCACTTCTATTTTGTATAGTCGTGACCATAAAAACCACTGCTTCTCAGCTATACCTATATAGAGGAGACACTATATAGTTTTGAGTCTTGTGAATACGGCTGCAATCACTAAAGTGACTGCAGCCATATTTGACTCAGAATGATACTGTTGAGTTTGGAATGTAGTGGATTTTAATGTTGTCCCTGGTATAGCCGCAATAACACTTGCACTCATACACTTTTGGTTGAGGGGTGTGTGTGTGCATGTGTGTGTTTGCAGGTTGTGAATTGCGTACATGTATTCAGGTGTGCACATTTGTGTAGAACCATCCAGAGCAGGTTGAACTGTTCATTCCCTGCTGCTTGAGACTTTTAGCCACTCCCTTCAACAGCGTTCACTCCGGCATTTCACCTCATACAAAATACATCCTCCTTCACTCTTCAGCCTGCACTTAGCCGGAAGTGATTTTCTGCTGACATGGGAGCAAACCTTTTCCACGATGGGAGGAAGAGTACATTTCTCCAGTGACTACATCTTAAGAGCCACCTAGCTTCTCCATGCCTTATTTCATTTTTTTTTCCTTGTCCTATTACTCAGTCTCTCCTGATTTCAACCCCCCTCCAAATCTTTCTTCAAGTCCCTTAGCTCCTTATGGTGCCACAGCATGCGTCACCACTCCTCTGGGGCCATTCTGTACTGCTGCATACAGTAGGTAGTGTAAGTGGCTTCTGTACCACAAAAAGATGTCACCATCTCCTGCTGTGTATTACAAGCAACAAGCAAGTAAGATACAAAGATCCAGCGAGCAGAGGGAGAAAGAGACTGCTGCTTTTAGAATACAAAGACTGGGAACGTGCACCAAGATAAATCAGTGCCAGCATGCGACCCTCTGTCAGAGAAAGAGAGTTGGGGCATGAGGAATAGAGAGAGAGAAAGCAATGCTGACAGCATTTAAAACTCTCATGGGAATCATGTGCCACTGCATCCTATCTCCACCCCTAGTGGCCTCCACTATCTCTCAGCATAGCTTGTGTTTCTGTCCGTCTCCAAGCCTCTCAGAGCGGATCAGTCACCCTTTGCTGCTTCAGCTCCTGGCTGCTTCTCATCTCATACCACCATCCGCTCCTCTCCTGCTCTGTCTTTTATCCTACATTTCCACTCCTCCCCCATTCTTCATCCCACTTTCCTCTTTCTCCTCTTTCATTTTCTTTTGGGTCGGTCTGTTCTTTTCCCGCGTTGAACTTCCCACAGTTTGTCTTATTCTCTTGCTGCCGACCACCTCCTTCCTCCATCCTACTCCTCTCTTACTCATTGGCAGAGAAGGAGGATAAGACGTGAGCTAAAATTGCCAGCAGTTAATAGGTGACTAAACCAACAAGCAAGTGTCAGAGAAAAAGAAGTTTGTCGAGAGCAAAAAAGGAGTGAAGTGTACACAAAGAAAGATGGTCAGTACTGTTAAATAGAAATGAAGAAGTCTCAGAAAGATGTGCAGTGACTTCAGATAGCATTGCAATTCAGACCTGTGGATGCTAATGTGAATGTGTGTAGACAAACAGGGCTAAGAGGGGCCGACAGGCGTGAAATGGCCAGCACCTGCTACATAGCAGGTCCCCCTCTCCCCTTTACCCCACAGCTGCATGACACACAAGCACAAATTTACACACTAGTGTGTCTGTGTGCTTACTCGCGCCTTCTGCCCTCAGTCTTGTCCTGTGCACATGGAGGCAGCAAGAGGGATGGATGTCCTCTCTTCTCCTTGCCTCTCCTCCTCTCATCTTCGATCTTGCTGCTTAGTCACACCCACAAACATATCCTACCCTTCTCTCCTCTCGCATTTCTTTCGATTTATCTCTCCCATGCCATCTATTTCACTGCAGTTTGCTCTTTTCATTGCATCTCTCATCCTCTCAGTTAGCATATGCTCTCTCCTCATCCTCCTTATCTCTCTCAGGTTGTCTTTCAGCCTCCGCAAGTCTGCAGCTGATCTTCCTGCTCAGAAAAGAGACTCCTGCCCCCAGCGTTTTCTCTCTCTCTCCATCTCATGCTCATGCTGTCTTTCCCGCTCTCTCTCTCTCAGCTTAACTCTTAAATACCAGTAGCTCTTCCTTAATCACAGCTTAGTAGTCTCCATCCCTCCATCCATCCCTTCATTCTGGGCTCCTCTCACGGGGGGTTCTTGTGTGGCTAACCCAGATTCCATCCATTTTTTTTTCCTTGTTTTTTTTCCCTCATCATTCCTTACAGGGGTGGCTCAGCTGAACCTCAAAAAAGTTAAATGCTCCAGATTGAATCCCCCACATGGTCTGAAGGGCTCTTCAGTTAAACAGAAAAGAGATTTCCTCCCATTTCGGTGCATTTTTCCCATTTTCAGACTCATCCAAGGAGACAGTTCAAGGGCAAGGGGCTTGGCTATTTTCCTCCATGGGGTAGTGTGTGCGTCTGTGTGTATGTCTGCCTGCATCTGCCTGCGTCTGTCAGTGTGTGTCTCCGGCCATGCGAAAACAGCCAGAGAACAGGTCTGATGGAGCCAAGTCTCCCTCCAGCCTGGAACTGGCCCCCTTCCCACCCCTAATTAGCACACACAAACACACATTTCTGCACATACACACAGCTCTGTTCAATAACTTAACACACTGAGAGAGAGTACTACTAAGGGATGCTCTAGGAGCAGCCCAGCCCAACATCAGACCCCTGATGACCATAATTGGGCACGTGTGTATGTGAATGAGACCATGCATGTTTTTTGGAAGGCTGCAGTAAGTGTTACTTCTGCTCCATCTCTCTCATTATTTGCGGTCACTTGGACCTTATAGTTGTGTTGGACATGACTTCATAAGAACCATGCTGTTTTTTTGGCTTCCACAGTATGGTGTGTGTGTGTGTGTGTGTGTGTGTGTGTATGTGTGGGGGGGTGTTCATAGTACATGTTTGCCCCCCCCCCCCCCCCCCCCCCATTATCCACACAGCATGCATATTGCAATTTTTCATCTGGTTCATTCAACAGCATGTGTTTATAAGATGTACTCTCCTCACTCGCTTAAATAAAATCCACTGGTGCTTTGTTAGGTTGTGGCTGAGTCTGCACTGGGAGTCTGGGATGGCTCCTTTACATCTCTTTTTTGAATCTTTTAAATGTTGTCTCCAGAAGGCTAGAATAAAACATGATGGATCATCCACAAAAGGATTTACCAGCACAGACTTTGAAAAATACTCTTAAGAACTGACTTGAGTTACACATTAAATATAATTAGATGAGTAAAATTCAGAGAGAATTTGCATTTAATTTTCAGCGTAATTCCCTTTGATGTGACAGCAGTGTGTGGCAGCATTGGGCCCAAGCTTGGCACTGAAATTTTCACCACATAGCATGTGGTGGAGCTCCACAGAGTCGGAGGTGATAATGCATTTCTTGTGTTCCTGTTACAAGTGGACACTGAGGGCTCGGTGTCGCTCTCGTGTGTGTGAAGGGGAATGTTTAGCACAGCTTGGCGGTGAATACGAGGCGGGGGGGGGGGGGGCTCAGTGTGCTAGGGGAAAGTAGTGAGAGAAGATGAACGAATGGAAAGAAAAATGTACCCACATTATTAATTCTTTCCCTAGGCATATGTTGAAAGTGAAGCACAGAGGAGGAGAGCAGAGAGAAGTAACACATGACAGAAATACAAACGCAAATTGGACAGGGAAAATGGATTTAGAGGGCTGAAGGAGTGTGTGCAAGAGACAGCTAGTGAAGTGGAGGCAGAGATGGAGAAAATGGTAGCAGAACTGAGGAGAGGAAGAAAGGAGTGAAACACAGGTGTAGACAGCAGCAGACTACCATTCTCTCTTTTGACACGAATCAGTGTTACAAGAGTAATTCTGTCAGCTCTCTGTACAGTTAACAAGAGAGGCCGGCTTCTGTTGGATTTCAAGTGGAAACGACAATAAGAATCGAGCTGATTTGCTACTTTCAAATTTAGGCAGGGATTTCAACAGCAGCGTCTACCGGTTAATCCTCTGCAGCGGCTGGTGAAAGTGCAGAGAGTGGAAAGGAAAGCAAGAGCGGCAGAGAGGATGTTCAGCTTAACCGAGGGTTCTTGATCACTTTCAGCCAGAGTCTAAAATTATAAAAGACAGTTTCTCACCACAATTTATTTTGGTTTTATTCTGTAGTTAATGCGCTCAAACCAGAGGGGAGCTGAAGCACTTTGGAGTGACAGATAATAAACAGCCCTTATTCCATTACATCGTGTTTCAACAAAGTGCATTGTTGTAGAAAGTGTAACATGAAAGCATTTCATTTGATTCTGTGGCATCACAAAATAACAAGTACAATAAATAAAAAATCAGAGGCATGAATGTGAATGCTTTGAAGCCTGTAAAAGCAGGAATAATGTATATTAAGACATCATTTTCCCTTCCCACTTAAAGCAGGCTTACTCTTATATCTTCCAAGAAGGCACGCTGCAGAAACGGCTTATGGAATAAAGTCTAAGCTGTCTTTCTAATTTTGTTATTCCTGTTTAAGTTATTTCTTGCTTCTTCCTTGTTATTGCATCTACATAGACCCTTTAACATTTTGTAGAACATTTCTATTCAAAGTGCTTTGCCATACAGTGAATGCAAACATTTCTCTGGTGTTATTCTCTCTGCTCGCTGAGTCAGAGATGGAACAGCAGCGCATGGGAAACCGGTCACAGGTTCTGTTTGTGGGGAGTTGTCAGAGTCCCTGAAAGCACTTAGAGCCCTGAACTCATGACCCCCAAAGCCTGTACAAAGCAGCAGCATCCTGCTTGTGTTAATAGTGCTACTTGTCTAGGCTGTGCTGTGCCCGTGACACAAATGGCTAAAAGATGTTAAGATTTCCTGAATTTAAATTTTTTAAAGAGTCATATTTATGATTATATTTATGATTATAGCTGCAGTCTTAACTTGAACATTAAAAATCACATATCGCTTAGGTGTTGGTACTGAATCGCATCCGTGTTATTGACACAATAAATGGAAGCAGTTGATTTAATACACAGCCTCATTTCTGCAAAAGCAATTGAATTTATTGCAGTTCAAATACCTGCTTTAAAATACAGCACTAGTGTTGCTGGAGAAGGATATCAAGGGAGTAGAAAGTACAAGTTCAGAAAAAGAGTACTGACAAGTCATATGGGACCTCTTTACAACCCCGATTTAGACACCACTGCCTATCCCTGGAGTTTTGTTGTACAAAGACACACAAACGGGAATGCTGTGTGTTTGATGCATAGCCCTAGTTTTAGTCATAGCCTCCTGAGCTAGTTTGTCTAACAAAGCCTTTGTCAATATTAAAATTAATGCAAGCGGCTTATTTTCTTGTGTATGTGTAATGCCAGAGTAAAAATGGACCCAAATTTAAGACTGATGTGCACTCATCCAGTGCCTGTGGCTTACAGAAGTGGAGAGGGGCAGCAGTCTGTGCCCATGCTCCTCATACACAGCTTCCAGGAAGAGTTGTCATTCCACTGTGTCGCTTTGTCACTCACCCAGTCCGCTGCCTCCTCCTCCACCACCACCTTCTCCTCCTCCTCCACCACCTTCTCCTCCTCCTCCTCTTCATCTAATTTCCACCCTTCCTTCCTCCATTCATCATTATCCTCCTCTGCATGGCCTCCACCTGTTCTGCTCTGCACACACCAATCCATGCTCGTGTGTGTGTGTGTGTGTGTGTGTGTGTGTGTGTGTGTGTGTGTGTGTGTGTGTGTGTGGTTGGCACTTTTTTTTTTTTTTTTAACCCTCCGCCTTGCCTTTTGATTTGTGGTGGGCCCCAGAAAGACCCTGGCTGTTGAAGGGCAACACAGGGGGAGACGTGGTTGAGACATTGTTGTGACGTGTCTGTGGGAATGGGGACAGGAGCAGCTTTGAGGGAAAGGAGGAAATGTCAGAGTAGAAGGGTGCTCAGCGCGCACACACACACTTGACTGTACTGACACCTCAGCACTCTTACACACTTGACTGCATACATTTCAGACCAGCACCACTGACATCATCCAACCTCTACTTTTTCTTGCTTTCCTACTTTTTTTTTTTTTTTTGCTGTCTTTATTTTCTTTTTTCCTCTTCCTTTCAACTGGTTGCTCTTTTTCCCTTTTCTCAACCATATCCTTTTTCTTCCCCCCCATCCCTGCCTCCCTCCTACAGAGCCCCCAAAGAACCCATCTAATGCCGGCGTGGTGGCGGGAGCTGTGATTGGCTCCCTGCTGGCCCTCCTTTTGGTCGCTGCTCTCATCGCCGTGCTCGTCACCCGTAGCCGCAGGCAGCAGCAGGGTTACCGTGCCAATGGTGGCAGTGACATGAAGACACGCATATTTGGGGCCGGCAAGAAGGCCAGCAAGAATGGCACAAACGGGGGTGCAGGAAGCGGCGGCGGTAACAACAATGGCCCCATCTACGTTTATGAGAGCTCATCCCATCAGGGCCTTGGAGAGAAAAACAACCACCAGCTGATTACCATGGGAGGCCGCCCTGAAGTTGTGAGCACCACACCCACTGCCCAAGACATCCTACTAAGCAATGAGTTGGACGACGCAGAGAGGAGGAAGTTTGATGAGCTTGAGGAGGAAGAGAAGTATGATCACTACAGCGGAGGCGCTCCTATCCTTCAGCTTCGCCCATCGCACGATCAGGAGATGATTGGAGATTACCTGGATGATGACATGGAGTCCCAGCGTGATGGCTCGGTCATCTCACGGACTGCAGTTTATGTATAGAGGAGGAAGAGGAGGAGGAGGAGGAGGAGGAGGCGGTGGTGACAAAAAGGCGTGCTGGAGAATTCCTCCTTAGGATTTTGTGGCTCTGGGGTCTTGTCCCTCTCTGATGGTGAAAAGAAAATAATACCACTTTTATTTTTGACAAAAAATTTGATTTTAAATATAGCCTATCATTAACCACAGTGGACAGAATGAAAAGCACGGTGTGGTAGGATACTGTAAAAGGATTGTTGTTGTTATCCGGTCCCTAAGAACTGAAAATCAAACAGAGAAAAGAACAACATGCCTCCCACCGCATCTGCTCGTGCTCTTGCTATCACTGGGACCTTGCCTATTGACAGACAGACAGACTAAAAGAGAAACAATGTAGTGTGGGAGTAGGTTCATGGAATTATGATACAAGCTTGGTGATAGAAGAGGCATCTCACTTGTATATTCACTGTTATCTTCACTAAAACGGTAGCAGTGGAAGGAGTTGTCAAGCAGTTACGTGCTGCCTGCAAATCTCTGTACTTCTGTAGGAAACTTTTTGTTTTGGCAGTGTGTCGAGCTGTAACATCTGGTGGGAAGTTGAAGGACATCGTTATGAGTCAGTTTGAAAGTATAGACAGTAACCATCAGGTAATTTAGTGACAGTAAAAATGTATTTGCTTATGTCTGCTGGTGAGTTCTCTCTGCTCTCTCTGCCTTCCTCTCAAAACAACTCTGCCAACTATCATAGGCAGTAGACACTCTCAAATTGAACCTAGCAAAATTTAAAGAACACGAGGTCCTTGTGTGCTGAGCAAATTGAAAAGCAGTTAGAATTTAACAAAGTAAGTTTGTAGAGAGTTTGAACCAAGTTCCTAACAAGGTATTCGCAAGCAAACTTTTGCACTGTGCCTGGAGGTAAGAGACAGTAAACAAGAGATGAGGGAATGAGGTGTAGCTGATCTGACAGGGTCAAAGGATGGGGGAGAGGGATTCAGGAGGCAGGAGGACTAGAAAGGAGCGTGTCTCTTCTTTTCTCTTCCTCCTCATCTATTCAGAGCGCTCCTGACAGGAAGAGCTTGATTGGTAATGAGCCGTGAAGTCCGCTCGCTTAGCCGGGACCAACAGATTGCCACCACTTATCGTTTATGACGTGGCGATTCTACTCCCCCTCCCACCTCTGTCTCTCCATCATGCCTCCGTCTCTCTTCCTCTCTCTCCTCATCCCTCACTCTCTAGTGTTTAAGGGGAGTTTATGATTTATCCAGGGCAGTGTCGAGGTCAGGGCTACCAAGAGCAGAGTAGTATTTTACTGCTCCCAATGTGTCAAACACCCCACTTACTCTCCTCCAGCCCGGTGTGCCCTGACATGCCAGGAGTGACTAATCCACCTGGCGTGGCTATGTTCACTCCATTGCACAGACACCCTGGCTGCCTCTCCTGCTTTAGTAAATGGTCAGATGTAACCAAGCCCCGCCTCCAAAGTGCAATGAAATTAGGTCAGACAATGAGATTCAATGAGATCATATATTTCTTTCCATTAGCGGGTATTGTTAAATGTAGTGAATTGATCGGGAGACATAAAAGGTTGCATCCAGAGCAAAGCTATGGGAGTCATATTGACTAACAGGCAACATGTGGCAAAATGGCCCTTTTATGATGCAGGTTCAGGGCTGATTGTCTCTTGGCTGTTAATTTATCCTTTTAACGAGCCACCGGAGGCCTTCTCGGGCAAATATTACTCCATGGCTGTTGTACACTGTCTTTGAGGTTCAGTGTGCACATTTGCATGTGTCACCATATCTACATAGCCACTGGGTGACTGTGATGGACAATCGTAGAGCGAACTGAAGCTCCTCTAATCATTGCTTTCCCTGCCCTTCTAATCAACTCTCCTTGGACCCACTGGGAATCCAATGAATGGGGTCTTGATGACTGTACTGACTGTCCTGTAAAGGACCTTCTAAGATCTAGGTTGCCTTTTCCTGTAGGTCATAAGGTCAAATGCAGGGTGACCCATTGCTAAAGGCAAAGATGGCTGTGTTCTTGCCTGCATTTCTTATCATGGTTGTTTTTTAACCTTGAACTACAGATGTGAGAGAAACACTCAGTACCCGTACAGGGTGAGGCAGACGTTGTTTGCCATTGTGATGGCTGTTAACCTTCAGAGAGGTGGAGAGAGAGAGAGAACAGGAGAGAGGAAGGCAGATGACAAAAATAGAGACATCGTTTCATGTTTGAGCACTGTCTGGCATATTGTAAGCCAGTGTGTTCAATAGGATTATCGTCTAATGGCCTTAGCTTATACATAAATGCAACTCCTGCCAACCTGGGGTACAGTAAATTTACTGAACGCAGCTGATTTGTCACAGCCACTCAATATGAAAATGTATTATTTTTACACTTCTGTCACCAATACAAAGAAATATGAGTGCAACACCTGGTTTTGGGGGAGGGAGGGTTTAAAAAAAAAAAAAAAAAAAGAATACTGACAAAGGGACAAAACTGTTGTATGTACATTTTGGTGTGAGCTATCTGTGTACTATATATGTAAGCATCTTTATTTTTCTTGTGAAAATGTGGATATTTATGAAAATGTAAATATCAGATCGACTGAGCCGGTGTTGCCCATGTTGTAGAAGTAAAGAGGAAGGCATTTGTGGGTTGGATGAGCCTCAAAGGGCATTCAGAATGTAATTTTTTAACCTTATGAATTCCTCAGTAGTTTGGGTGTTACAACATACTGAACTGACTGAGTTTAGTTTACCCAAGGGTCCATTTAATTTGGGGGGAAATACACATGCTTGAATTTCTTTTTTCAAGTTAATATTGCCTGCATTTATAAGCACCTATAGTTTGATTATGGACAATTGGCTTCTCCTTGACAGATGCTCTCCACAATGCAAAAAAAAAAAATAAAATTACACACAATACTCGATTTATCAGGTAGACCGTAAACGACACAAGTGACGGTCTGTTGAGTCAGCGCTCTGTGTGTGTATATAGTAGTGTGTTTGTGTGATGCTCGGAGGCTTTGGGACATCTCTCTCTGCCATTGGGGCTGTAACTTGAGTAGCCACCCTTTGTCACCATGGAAAATTGGCAAACTGAAGCAATTTTTGTGCATTTCGAGAAGACACACTCGCTTGGCGCACACACATACTGTACGTATACATTCGCAGAATGCTGAGATGCATTCGCCCACATACAAACACCCCTCAGTCAGTCTCATTATGCTCACTCCCACAGCCAAACTGTGCAGAAGACACCTTATACCTGACAGCTCTGCCATCTCCTGACACAAGCCCACACAAATGCGCTTGCATAGCTGCACACACACAAAAACACTTCATCTTTCTCTGCCTCTTCCTCAGTGGCAATGTCAGGACATATACTGAGTTCTGTTAGTGTGGAAAGAGCTGTACCGTGATGTGTCCCCCCTGCTCCACTGCTCCCTGTCCCCCAAAGTGTCCAGCCTGTTCCCGAATCGGTGACTGTGTAGAACATCAACAACTACACATTCACAGACCCACCTTTCACCCAGTGTCAAAGCAGCAGGCTTTTTAGGAAAGCGATTGTCCGTTCCAGTCTTATTCTGCAGAAGGAAATATCGCTTTCATAAAAATGCCACCGCCCTGACCTCCTCCCCCTCCCAGATCCCTTTGAATGCTTTTAGGAGTGTCTCAATTTTTTATTTTTTATTTTTTAACTCGCCTACAAAATGTTTTCTTTTACTTCAGCCACCTCTGTTTCTTCGACCGCCTCCACAGACGCGCACACAAGCACATACCGTTGCCACCCACTTCGGTGCCCAAGTAAGGCTTGTCAGACCAAATGCTTTTAGAGAAATCTGCAATCCTGGTCCAGGTCTAGCACAAGGTTAGATAGTCAAAATATCCAATATTTTTCTTCCCCCCCCCAGAAAGCCACATACTCGTGTTATTTCTTAGGCTCCAAACATCTGATGAGTAATCAAAGCCTTAACATCTCCCAACTCACTTGCATAGAATAAAAAAAGAAAACCTTCCAGTGTACATAGTATAAATATATAAATATGTAGCAGAGAAAAGAATTACTAATTTATGGTGTCACGTTTGTGTATTCAGTGACAGCACGCATGAAGGATTTATTTTCTGTTTACGGCTTCTCCTCTCTTCTGTTATTTTGCAGTGCTTTATAATTTATGTTTTATGAGTGCTTTATTCTTGACTGCTGCGCTGTGATTGCTGCCAAAACTGGCAAATGTGCTTCTTCTATACAAGTGAACTGTATACACACACACAACAAAACAGTCTTACCCAAATTGTGCTTTTTATTATTGACTGCTTTATGTAAAGTTGTATTGTTATTTTGTTTTTGTTTTGTTTTTTTCCTTTTGTATTTTTTTAATTTTAAATTTCTTTTGGTCTTTAAAAAAGAAGAAAAACAGATTAGAGTTGGTATTACCATTTTGTCATGTCTTTCTAGATTTTTTTTTTTTTTCCCATATTCAGTTACTATTAAAGATTTCTTGATTTTTGAAATGTTCCAGTGTTGCTGTGTGTGGTGTGTGTCTCCTTTTTCTTCCCCTTCTGTCTCTTTAACACTTGAGGTTAGCTGGATGACTGAGGAGCCAGATTGAATAGAAACTCCAGTCATTGATTCACACTGATTAGATTTATAGATTAATTGATCAGGATATGAAGTGGCCTCTCGGTCTCTTGTCACCCATCCTTCACATCCCAGACACACCCCTGTTTCCCACCCCCCCCAGTCTCATTTCCTGGTCTGGCTGCTTGTCTCATTTCACTTTTGATAAATCTGAGAGTGTGTGTCAACAGAAGTGTGATAACAGGCTTATGGGAAGCTGAGCACAGGAACAGGAGATGCCATTTTCTGGTTTATAATTGTCCTGAGCTCCACCTCCTCCCATTCTGTTTTGTATATGTGACTTGGTTGGCAGAAGTAAACTTGCTGCCTTAGTAACGGGTAGGTAGCAGATGCTGTAGTTGTTTGAAGGGCACATTTTTCTATTAGGTGTTTCACCTGAGCATGCAGATAATGAAAGCACTGATGCGTTCCTATTTCAGAGTGCAGGAATATGATTATATTCAGTGAGGCTTCAACAGTTCTCATGTAAAAACTGTGCAGGCGCAGAGAAAAGGGCAGAGAGCAGGAATGCGGGCCTGTAGTTTCAGTGGTTTTCCTGGAGGGAGGCAGCTTGTGTTTTCAGTTGGGGAATGTGCAGGCCAAGCTGAAACTCGATGAATGGAGCGCCTCTCAAAGGCTGCATTGTTTGAACTCTGACTAAACCAAACAGGTCTGGTCAAATTTTAACAGGAGGGCAAGCAGAGGTGTGTGTGTGTGTGTATGTGTGTGTGTTTTTTAATGTGCTGTCGTGTGTTGTGTGTTGATGCATGCATTCATATGCACCTGCCTCATTTAGTTTGCACATAAAAAAAAAGCCCCGCTGTTTCCCCACAAAACAGAAACAGACACGATCAAGTTCTGCTCTTTAACGTCCCCATGATAGTGACAGTTGGTATATGGCAGTTATGGTGGCGAGTCCTCGGTGTTTGCCTGGTACTTTGATGCCATCATGTATCTGTGTGTCATCCTGGCTCCTTGTCACAGTTCATTTTTGTTGCAGGCTTCTTCTGTCAATGCACAGCTATTTACTGCGAGTCCAGCCCACCATCTGGCCTCTCTAATTGCTTTGGATTTGAGGCTGGCAAGATAGAGAGCACTTACACAGACAGACGCACTCGCTCTCTCTTTCTCACACACTCTCTCTCACTCTCGCTCACACACACACACACACACACACACTTTGACTCCTTTGGTTTTCTAGCTGAATGTAAAAGACTCTAACGCAGCAGCAAGGCTTTTAAGCCATAGCTAGTAATAAAAGCCTGTGTGGTGCTTGCATTTTTGTCTCTCTCTGACACAGGGAAAAAAAGGTATGCCCATTATGTGAACGAAGTGACCCCATAATACAGAACCTGGCCTATTAGAGCTCGAGGCAAATAACCTGAATCAGGAGTCAAAGTGACAGCTCTATGCCAGGCACTACCACAGCGTTCAACATTAGCTTTCAACGATGAGACATGGTGCGGTGCCCTCGGGCAACTCGGCTGGCTGGTAGTGGAACTGTTCATAACAAGTTGTTTGTGGGCGTGTGCCTATATTTAAAAAGTGTGTTCTTTGGTCAGACAGCGTGCTAAACAAGTCTGTTCATGTGGTTAGGCACCCACTGAGTGCTTTGCTGGTTTCAGACAGATTGGATTTCCACAGAATCTCTGTGTGTGTGTGTGTGTGTGTGTGTGTGTGTGTGTGTGTGTGTGTGTGTGTGTGAGAAAGTGTTTAAGTGTTATCAGATTTTTTTTTCGGAGTGTGTGTATTGTTATATGTGAATGTTTGTGCGTAGCTGTGTATTTAACTTACAGCTCTGGCAGCCACAGTGTTGATTAAACACCCGATCATCTGTGTGTGTGTGTGTGTGTGTGTGTGTGTGTGTGTGTGTGTGTGTGTAGGGGGGGGATTAGTAAACAGACCAACTTTGGCCTGTCTCTCTCTGCTGATAACTGCTAACACAATCCTCATCATTTAGCCTCTCACCCTCAAGCTCCAGACCTGACTAATAAATCCCAGAGTGAGTGATGAATGGCCAAGCCTGCTGCACTGATGTATGAGTGATGGATGTGATGACCTGGGCCTTCACAGGGATTAAAGCAAGTCTGCCTCTAACCTCAATTATGAAAGTAGGCCTGTGCATATTTTTATTAGCTTTAAAGTGACTGGTTTTTATCTTTGTGGCCTGTGGTGAATCAGCAGATCTCCAGCTGTGTGTCTTAGTTAGTCGAGTGTTTCTAGCAAACACCAGATCTTTAACTGGCTCATTTCTTAGCTGAGAATGATGATTCTAAATATTTGGTTCTGCATTCTGGATTTGACTCATATCTGTTACTCCTCACAGCCCTTGCAGTTTAGGACAATTATCCTAAATATGGATCTAATTAATGCGTTTTTATGTTGAAACTGTGGGATGTACTTCAGTGGCCAAGTCAGTCATCTGAACCCAGTCCAAGCATGCATTGCGTTGCTTTGCTGAAAACCCCTGAGAAAACCAAGACATGAAGATGGCAGCAGTACAAACTCTGGCAGAGATAAGTGTGTGCGATGTCTCTGGGTTTTGATTACTTTTTTTTTTTTTTTTGAAGTTTGTTAATTTTTCAGCATGCTTTCTTTCCCCCTGTGTTCCTACTGTACAATAAGAGCACAGCAAGAGTCTACTGCTACGTGTTCTTCCGTGAGGCTGCAAAGCAGCGCTTTGAGCTGAAAGTTAATGAGTACAGTAGAGCTGTAATGATTTTTTGATTGACAGAAAATTATCAGTTATTTATCAAGGAAACACTGCAGCTTTGTGAGGATTTGCTGCTTATCTTTGTCTGATGTAAAAGCACTTTTAATGTTTTGGGTTTTTGACACAACACGGGAGTCGAAGACTTCACCTTAGGCTATATTGTGATTGGCTTGTAATGCTCGCGCACCAGTAATAGCTGTGACAGGATGGATTATGCTTTCAGGTTGTCTCTCTGTCTATACATCTATTTTTTCTTGTAAACATGATATCTCTCAAACAGCGTAAGGGGAATTTTTTATTTTTTTTTTTACAAATTTGGCACATTCACCTAGACACAAAAACAGGTTTTATAAATCAAGATATTTATATGCTAACTATGACAAATTTTTATGGTATTTAATAGGATGACGTGATCACATTTTAACTCCAAAGGTCAGCTTCAGCATCATAAGTCAGGAACAGAAGAGGAGGCTGTAGTCACATTTGGCCCAGTATTGATTTTGTAACCCTTACCTTCAGTTCTCACCAATTCAGTTCAGTTCAGTTCAATTCATTTCTTCAATGCATATGTGAAACTCAAGTCCAGACACGGCTGTAAAATGCAATTCACTGAAGATAACTCCCAAGATAGCTGGCTAATTCTTTTTGCTTTATGGACTCTGCACAAGCCAGTGAAATGAGAAATGAAAGTAATTTCCATTCAATCACCTAACAGCCACCAAAGTGATGACTACTGTCACCTTACAGTGTTAAGATCCTGGGTTCGAATCGCCCCCCTGGCCTGCTAGAGCCTTTCTGTGTGGACTCTCAACTGGTACTCTGGCTTCCTCCCACAGTCCAAAGACATGCACCCTGAGGGTAATTGATGATTCAGAATTGTTCATAGATATGTTTTAGCCTTGTGATAGACTGCCAGCCTGTCTAAGATGCACCCTGCCTCTTGGTCAGTAAGTGGGATTAGGGTGACCAGGTCCAAACAAACTACATGTGGGGCTCAACAATGCTGAGAGGTAGTCTGAAATTTTCATTTCAGACTTCAAAATAAAAATACAATAAATTGTGCATGTTACCGTGAAGGCCTATTATCTTTCCAACTCCCTTGCAAAGCAAATTACAGGATAAAAAGAGACTTAAGTTTGTTCTTATGGTGTCATGCAATAGTGTTTATATATTCCTGTATTCTTTTATTTCAGTGATTTTTCAGCTGTTCTCTCTCTGGTAACAGTTTTGAAGTTTCTATTTAGATGCATCCATAGATTGGCATGCTTTTTTTTTTTGAGCCGTATCTGACTATTCTGGCAATGTTTATCCAATTATGATGCACATATACTGTGTCACTTCAGACCTGTCACTTCACACACTGTGCAAAACTGAAAAATAACTCTAGCAAAAAAGGCAAAAAAACTCAGAATATACTGCCGCTTAATTTTCTTTGTGGTAGGTGACTTGTGACTTTTCCTGATTTAATATGGCAGTAGACAGGCTAACCTTCTTCTGGCTATAATAAAAAGCCTTCCCTTCATATACATTGGGTAAAAGACAGACTTTTTAGAAAGGTGCACGTCCTGCAGAACCAGTCAAAATGTAGGACAGGGGGACAAGGAATGAAAATGCTGTGCAGTCCCATGTAAAGAGGGACATCTGGTCACTCTAACTGGGATTGGCGGCAACTTTCAAGGTTAAGAAAATTGATGAATGGATGGACCCTAGTGCTAACCTTCACCATTGTGCAACACTGTCAACTCACAGCAAGAAGGTTCCTGGTTTGAGCACCTGGCTGGGGGCCGTTCTGTGTGGAGTTTGCCTGTTTCCTGTGGGCAGTCTGGCTTCCTCCCACAGTCAAAGACATGCATGTTAGGTTAACTAGTGATTCTAATTTATCCATGCATTTGAGGTAGATAATGTGCTTAGAGTGTTAAGAATAAAGTGTATGGTATGGTCAGATGTGGCTTGTAGTCTAAAATACTTTGAGTGGTCAGTAAGACCAGAAAAGCTCTATATAAATGCCAGGCCATTTCTATTTCCAAATTTAATGAGAACCTTTTCAGTAGCTGGTAGGACATATAATTCAAAACCAAATGTGAACCTCATGCTGGCACAGAGAAAAGTCAGAAGGTTCACCAAAGTCAGTGGGATTTTTTTTTTTTTTCTCTGGGGACCATGAATATCTGTTCAAAATGTCAAGACAGTCTACCTAATCTTTGAGATATTTCAGTTTGACATCACAATCTCCAGATACGATGTGAAATTATTGATTCGGTGCTTTAACTCTTAGAGTGAGTGTACCAAGTCTGAGTCATATACAGTCTATCGTGGTAATACTTGTTGAATTCCAGTATTTCACACACCCACAGATTACTGATATTGGCTGCTCTCACACTCCCTTGTTTTATCACAATGAAATTTAAATCAATATTTTTTTAAAACAGTCTTTCAAGTGAGTTCTTCATTTCACACTGAGTCCATTTGTGGCAAATTCAGGACTTGTTCAGAAGTTGGGACTCAATATGTGAGAGATAATTTATTGCTGAACTAGCTTTAGGTACTTTTCTGTGGTACAGGTTATGGTGCATTTGGTAGTAGTGTATATGTGGGAGGGACTGGGATCTAATCTCTTTGCCTTCTTACTTTACTTGAGTTTGTTTTGGATCACGCAGTGAGCACTTATTCGCTGTTCATACCAGAAATGGCCATTTATTTAATCCCTAAAATGTCAAGGAAATTGCATTTGACAGTAAAATATATTTTCCATCAACTTTAAGAAAAATGTCTCAAGGTATAACCTTCCTGCTATAATAATGTTTTTTTAAACCCAGAGGGGGTGCTTTAAAAGCACCTGAATGGCAAATGTAGTATTTCTCTAAAAGAATATTATCAAGTCACACAAGGTGAAAGCAGAGTGCAGAGGAAGCCACATTTGTAAATAATCACAGGAAGCTGGAAATCATATCACTCCTCATCCCCAAGCGGTAAATGATAACATCCGATCTTCTGGCTTCTGGTCATTCAGTTTTGTTCACTTGTGTGTCTATTGTATGCATGCATGCACGCACACACGCAGGCACACACACACACACAAAAATCCAGGCAGCCAGACAGGGGGAGGTGAATTCTCCTGTTTCCCCCTGGAGGCCCCTACCGTTTACTCTCTGTCCCGTGCTGACATGGCTGGAGGTTGCTGGATAGTTGCACTGCATTGCTGGGGCACATGAGTCTCCCTTGGGGTAGTGCATGCACGCCCAAACACTGGGAGGGCAGAGAAGAGCAAGGGGAGAGGAATGGAGTGAGATGGGATAGTATTGATGGAGGGCAGAAAGGGCATGATGGTGTAAGGAGAGCAAAGAGGAGGTGGAGGAGTGAGATCTGAAGCCCTGTGCACTGGCAGAAGCTACAGAGAGCTAGCAGGTATATAAATTTAACAGTGAGTAGTGCAAGATTGAGTAAAAGGGGAGATGAGAAGAAAGGAGAAGAGGAGGAGTCACAAGGATGGAGAGAGCAAAAGGGCAAAAGGCAGAACAGAGAGGGAGGAGTAGCCTGATTAAAGATGTAGTGGAGATGGCTGAGTGAAGGGTGGAGGCTGATCAGGGTTGAGTTGTTGCAGCTGTGTTGATTTAACTTCTCACAGATCAGAGTGTGTGTGTGTGTGTGTGTGTGTGTGTGTGTGCTCGTGCTTGTGTGTCTATCTGAGGAAGCGAGAGAGAGAGAGAGAATATGATGCTTTGACGTGTGTGCGTGTGTCTATATGAGGAACCAAGAGAGAGAGAGCTAGAGAGAATATAAAGCTTTGACGTTCAGAGAGCGCCACTGACCTCAAAACACCTGCACAAACACCCACCACCACAGATAAAAGATCCAGCGTGTGTGCATGCGTGTTTGCGAGTTAAATAAGCCCCAAAAGGTCTTCATGCTGTGACTTACCTGGAACAAATCCTGTTCTAGAAAATAAAAACAAAGAACATTATGTGAATGCAGTATGACCACCAGGGAGCGTAGCTTTGAGCGAAGTGAGTGTGCACGTGTCGATGTGTCTGTGTGTGTGCATGACTGTGTGGGGATGAATAAGAGAGATTTATATCGGGGAAAGAATGGTTTGTTGGTGCTCCTAAGAATAGATTCTGTGACTGAAATGATTTTGATGCTGTATGCAAGCCTGTGTGTGTGTGTGTGTGTGTGTGTGTGTGTGTGTGTGTGTGTGGTTGGCTTATTTTTTTATTTTTTTTGGTGTGTATTTGCCCTAGAGTGTTTTGCAGATCAAATGCACTTTCTGTTTAATTCACCATCTCAACAGGCAGTTCCTACAAAGTACATGCACACACTGGCACATGCACGTCTTTACACACTGATATAAACATACAGAATGCAAGATGAATATGGAGATAAAAATCAAATAAGTCTGTAAATATTTGGTCTTGGGGACATGAGATATTCTGCTGGGGACAGCCAAGTCTGTAGTAAATGGTGTACGTTTGCATTCATGTTAATTTATCCATGTAACTGTTGGAGATGTGGGTCTGGCTGACTGCAGAGAACATGCATGCAAATGTGTGTGTGTGTGTATATATATGTATATATTTTTTTTCTCTCTCTCTCCTGTGTGGGAGTTTACCATAAATGTTTTCTCAGGGCTGGCGAATAATGCACGTTCATGCTGCTATGTATGTTTATCCCCTTGAAGTGTTTCAAAGTGGAATCAGAATAGTGTTAGTGTTTTGTGCCATCACCATTTTGTATGTATTTAGGGAGAAATGTCTTATGTTAATAAACTCTACCTACCAAATATAGTTTTTGCTGTGTGTGGGTTTGCTGTGTAGGTCTGCTGGTACATACAGTGAAGTGGAGTGGACTAGACTGTGAGCCTTCATCAGCAGTCCAGAGTGATCTTATCTGCACTGGCTAGTTCCCCTGTAGGGCTCGAGTCTTTTCTGCTTTCTTTGTAAAATACATACTGAAGACAGCGCTGTCAGAACTTAACAAAACTGTGTGTGTGCGCGCGTGTGCGCATACTTCCTTGTGCGCTCGTGTGCGTGTGTCAGCTCCTACTTTATAACTACAGACTGCCACCTCATTCACATGACCGTCAGCTTATCGAGACATCTCTTTTTCCTGTAATCACTTCTTCTGCCTCATCCTCTTCTCCGGCACTCTCTATCGCCTTATCGTCTGCCGTGGACTAAAAGTACCTCACTTTTAGTCCACACAAGACAATAAAGAGCTGTGTGTGCGTATGTGTGTAGCTGTGTGTGTCTTTGTGCTATTCCAACACTGTCCAACCTATACTGGGGTGTAAAACTCCACTTCCTTTTTTCTCATTTCCAACACATCTCCCATTATTTGCTATTGAACCGAGAGGTGGCATTATAAAAGGAAAGGCCTTTTCACTTGTGAGTGTGTTTGTGTGGGTGTGTGTGGAGCCGTGTAGAGCCAATATGATGATCTCTGACCACAGTACAACACCTACTAGGGGTCTCCTGTATGTCTTTGGCCCCTTGTTAACCTGTCCTCTACTCTAGAGTCCTCAGTGATTTCAGCTACATTGCTTGTCACTCAACCCCACAGCCAAGGCATCATGGGTAACAGCTCTGACTCACTGCTAAAGTACACTTTAGTGTTTAATGCGAGCAAGCCAGAGGGAGAAAGCATTGGAGTTTGGAAAATGAGCATTGCCATGCGAAGCACAGCGATGCTGCGCACCCCCCCGCCCCTTGTCCGTTTAACTGTCAGCTTAGGGCAGTGATGGAATAAAATGGTCCTGAATGGACAAAGGGTCTTATCTCTGAAGGAAATTAAATGTTATTCAAATTTGGCTTTTGGCATCTCAGGGGCCGTACGTGAAATGTTTATAAACACAAGTCGATTATCGCTCTCATAAACATGGATGTGATCTCTGCTACCTTGACAGTAATAACAGGTTCATCGCAGCCTCAGACCTCTGATTTAACCGGAGCAGCAAATGGAAGCAGCCGCTGAGAATTATGGTCTGTTCGCTGTGTGTAAGAGCTGGAACTCCTTTGTTGTGAGCAAACAACAGGATATAAATGGCAAAAATAGACGGCACAGAGCACTCAGAGGGTGCGAGAATGCAAGGCTCACATTTTTGATTAATTTATGTTCCAGTACATTTCAGTTTTCCTAAGTCATTACCCTCCCAAACGACTGTCATTCCCAGTGGATTCAGGCAAACAAAACTCATATAAAGAAGTGTTCGCTGTGGTCCAATCTTCAAGCTTCTGGTCTGCTTATTGTCTTGTGTTTAGCGCTTGAGTTTACACGCTCTTTTCTGGAGACTGCGTATCACCATGTTCCTAGTTGTTTATCTGTGTATTACACACACATACTCCAGGTACTGCTTGCAGGTCGCTTATCCTCCTTAGGGCCCCGCCATCCTGATATATGGAGCTGTTGCATTTCAGTATCATGACACTCTTCTGCCTGCAGAGCAAACACAGTTGCATACTCTGTCAAGCACCTGGTTTGTCATGGTGTGTGTCTGGCTCAGTTAAAGGGCAAGTGTGTGTGTGGGGGTAGATTTTCTAGTGATTTGTCCTATTTTAAGGCCCCTTACTTTACTGTCTACCTGTTAATACTACTTTTACTCAAGTGCTTCAGGGTTTTCTTCTCCCAATTGCAGTTCATTAGGGTTGATGGGTGGCAAAGGTAGAAAAGTAGAATGGCTGCAGCAGTGCAAATGTGGATTCTAGACATGTTTTCTGTTGTATTCACTGCAGTATTTGCTGTCTTATTCATATATGGAATCTCCACTATAGTTTTTTTCATTATTGTTTTATCTCTAAATAGTTTCTTGGTGGTCTGTGAGGTAAGTGTTTTCCAAAACACCAAGCCATTGTTGTCATTTTGCTTCATTTAGCAACAAGCAGGCAAAGCTGCAAAACTTAAAAAAAAAAAACAAAAACAAAACTTCGAAGCTCGGCCAGGAAATGCTTTTGAAAAGCAGTCATTTTAGCACTCTATATTATATGTAATGATTTCTTTTTGGAATAAACATCTTTGCAACCCTGAATTGTATAAGCGGAAGAAAATGGCTAGATGGATCTTTTGGTAGCTCATGTGTTTCTTTCCGTGCTGAGTCAAAAAGTCTTTGTTGATCATAAGCAGTGGAAATTTGACTCCAAAAATGGTGTGAAAAATGGTACATATTGCTATAGAAGATAAATTTCATCCTTAGTGGTTTGAGTTGGCGTACATGTGGATAATGGATACATATGCATGAGCCTGTATTCACTATGTGTTGGTGGTATCCCTCTATGTAAGTGTGAGTCCCCCTCTCAGTGAGTAGGCAGCGTATTACTTGTTTTGGTGCAATGAGCCAGGCCTTGTATTAGGCAGGTTGAGCTTCAGGGGAAATTCTGTAACACTTGACCTGTTTCACTGACTCATTTGTGTGGATGAAGAAAAGGAGGGAAAGAAAAGGAAGGAGAGAGAGCGAGCATGAGATTGGAGGGCAGCACAGGGGGATGGCAGCACAAGTGCTTAGTGGTGATTGGAAGGATGAGCAGCAGTGGTCAAGAAAGGGAGGGAGAACAACAGCTGGGGGGAGCCGGGGGGGAGATGAGATGACAGTGCCTTCATATTTCTTCTTTCTTACTTTCTTTATCTCTGTATCTCTCACCCATCCCTCTGTCTCTGTCCTTCATTCAGCAGCCTCTCAGACAGGCCTGAGAGGCTGCCCCTCTTCTTATTACTCATCCCTTCAACCTTAAAGGTCAAAAGCACAAACTTTGCACTTTAAAATTGAAAAATATCACATTATTTTGTAACTACCTGGTATTTCGTGTGTGTCTGCACATGCGCCATTCCTCCTTTTTCCTGTCCGTCTTGGTAAATGTGTTTTTGAAAATACTTGATGCCAGCTCACCACATACATATTAATAGTGTAGTTTTTTCATTTGAGGAGCTCAGCTGGTGGTCTCCTGCCTTGAAGGAAGAGTTTAAGCTGTATAACTGCTTCACTGGCTACTTGTTCTAGCGGTGTCCTCTCCTTCCTTCTGTCCTCACATTCCCTGTGTGTGTGTGTGTGTGTGTGTGTGTGTGTGTGTGTGTGTGTAGTTTATTTTCTTTTGCCTTTGGCTATAATGAGTATAAAGTAGGTAAGAATGATGAATGATGAATTAGAAAATGTTGAGGGGTCAACTGATCATTTTCAAGTGTTTTCTTGCTTACCCTTTTTGATATCCAGCCGTGCAGATAGCTTTGACTTTATTCAAGTGCATTTTGAGGGATTTAAGTGCAACTATTTTCTATTTAAGTATATAATCCACACAAAGTGTATCCTATTAAATACTCAGATCAGGCATAACATTTTGATCACTGACAGGTAAAGTGAATAACGTTGATTATCTCTTCATCATGGCACCTGTTAGTGGGTGAGCTATATTAGGGAGCAAGTGAACATTTTATCCTCAAAGTTGATGTGTTAGAAGCAGGAAAAATGGGCAAGAGTAAGGATTTGAGCGAGTCTGACAAGGGCCAAACTGTGATGGCTAGATGACTGGGTCAGAGCATCTCCAAAACTGCAGCTCTTGTGGGGTATTCAGGGCCTACAGTGGGCGGTGTCTATCAAAAGTGGTCCAAGGAAGGGACAGTGGTGAACCAGCTAAGACTGGCCTGATCCAACAGATGAACTACTGTTGCTCAATTTTCTGAAAAATTTAATGCTGGTTCTAATAGAAAGGTGTCAGAATACACAGTGCATTGCAATTTGTTGTATATGGGGCTACTGTACATAGCTGCAGACCCATGCTGACCCCTGTTCACTGCCGAAAGTGCCAACAATGGGCACGTAAGCGTCATAACTGGACCACAGAGCAATGGTAGGAGGTGGCCTGGCCTGGTTTTCTGTTATACCACATGAATGGCTGAGTACGTGTGAATCGTTTACCTGGAAAAACCTGGCACTAGGTTGCAGTATGGGAAGAAAGCAACCCAGCAGAGGCATTGTGATGCTTTGGACAATGTTCTTCTGGGAAACCTTGGGTCCTGCCATCCATGTGGATGTTACTTTGACACGCAGCACCTACATAAGCATTGTTGCAGACCATGTACACCCTTTCATGGAAACACTAATCCCTGATGGCTGTGGCCTCTTTCAGCAGGATACTGCTCTCTGCTACAAAGCAAAAATGGTTCAGGAATGATTTGAGGAGCACAATGAGTTTGAGGTGTTGATTTGGCCTCTAAGTTCCCCAGATCTCAATCCAATCGAGCATCTGTGAGATGTGCTGGACAAACAAGTCTAATCTATGGAGGCCCCACCTCACAGCTTACAGGGCGTAAAGGATCTGTTGCTAACATCTACTACAGCACACCTTCAGGGGTCTAGCGGAGTCCGTGCTTTGAAATAGGGACCATCACAATATTAGGCAGGTGGTCATAATGTAATGCCTGATCTGTGTATGTAGTGTCTATAAAAATGGTTTATAGTGATATCTGTGGATTATCCAGAGCACCAGGACAGTGAATCTGGAAAGATCAGCTGAGTCTCTAAATGTAATTTTCATGTACAATTCACACCTAGAATTAACATACTGGATATTTTAACATCTGTCAGAGCAAAACGGAAATGCATGTAGACTGCCATGTGATTTGTAAGGCAGAAAAAAATAATCTTTCAGATCCCATCTGGAGATGATGATTAGAATCAGCTTGGTTTGAAATGCAATGCAAGCTGTGTAAAAAGTCGAAAGTCCACCTCTTCCCAGGAACAGCTTTTAATTTGAAAATGTACAGCCCTCCTTCTGCAGGTCTCCCTCATCCCACCAAAGGAACCTACGTGATATATATGACTAAAAATCAGTCAGCACAAACTGTTCCCTCAGATGCAAGCCCTCGGTTTACCAAACAGCGCCAACATAGCTTCTTCCCTTTTTATAAAATCCACCTGTTCTGATCTAAAAAGACATGATTGGCCAAAGTCTCCCATCGAGGACTAAATTTTGGAAAAGGTTATTTTTTATTCATTTATTTATTTTTACATCTGCCCCTGCTTTAAACAAATTGCTGTAGCTAAAACACCTTTCCTGATCTTTCCTGACAAGGCTTTATTGAAGAAATAATTATGCTTCCCTCGACCTGGGACTTGGCAGATTTGTTGGCAAGTACGCCAGACAGTTTCATAATTTGCATATTGAGATCGATCATACTGTGGGCTGTGTGGACAAAACAAAACTGCCTATAAATATCAAGTATCAAGACAAATATATGCCATTGCATGTAATTATATAGAAATTCTAATGTTAATATATGGTGTAGATGCAGCCTTTGTGCCTCATCAACACCAGATTTGCATCTGTTGTGCTGTGATGACTGTAGAAATCTAAGACGGGTATTGCAGAATATGGCCAAATAAACCCAAAACCATCTCACTGGTTAGAAAGCACTACAACTCTTGGAGCCTTTAATACTTAATGCACTGAACTTTGTTGTCCCACCAGTGGGTCAGTCATTCGAAACTCATGCTGTGCAGCCAAACATTGTTCTGACTCTTAGAAGTTTATTTTAAATGTGAGTGGAGATTCAAAAGTCTCCCGATTGTGCCAGGCTGAATCTTCCTCACATTCCTGGAATTCAGAGCGCGACAAAGGTAAACAAAATGTTTTAAAATCTTCCAGTTGCCTGAGGGTAAAATTATATTAAAAAAAAAATATGTGTAAGGTGTGTGATATTGTTCCTCATTTTCCACTTCATTTACAAATGCGTCTGTTTTTGTTTAAAAAAAAAGAAAAAAAAAAAAGGAGGAGTGGGGGATGTGGGAAAAAAATCTGCTTGTCTTGCTTCCTTTTCCTTCAAATCTGCTTTCATTACCCTCCTTGTCCCCCAATCTCCCTTGTCGCCTGCTCCGCTGCTGCTGCTGCCACAACTGCACACAGTACAGTTGTAGCCTTTCACTCCTGGTGTGACGGCTGGCATGGCGACTGCTGGCTGCAAGCACGTCCGCTGGTAAAACGAGCCCCGCCATCAGTCGAAACAGAGCCTGGTGTTTGGTGACATTTAGCATTTTACTGCAAAAATTATGCATCAGTGTTGACATTCAGCCTTATGCATAAAATTCATGATGTATGTGGCACTTCCTGTAGGCACTGCAGCAGAAAGACAGGCGAGGGGTATGTCACAGCTGAGGCACAGCATCCCCACATATTGAGAATATCTCTCTGTTGTGTGTTGTGAATGTGCACATGGACGAATAAAATCCTCATGAATCTAGATCAAGCTTTATGAATGATTTTGAAAGTCGTGTTTTTCATGTTTCTTTCTCTCCATTCTTGTCTTCATTATGGATTCAAGAATAACTCACTACTCCTATACACATGCACACACACAAGCGCGCGCGCGCGCGCACACACACACATACACACACCTCTCTCCCTGAGGTACTTCACTTTATTCATTCTTCACAGATTAATTCTGGGACGACACTTTTTATGATCCCCAATTTATGTCAGCAGGCAGGCAGGCAGGCAGGCCTCCCCTCTCTGCTGCCTCTCCTCTTATCTCCTCTGCCTCATGTCTCTGTCTGCCTCTACATGTGCGCTCAATGAAACAATGGTACTTTCTAGTAACGAGCATAGAGTTTGTCAGGTTTTAAAAGGAGAGGAGGACAAATGGAGGGAGGGAACGAGAGGATGTGAAGATAATGGGTTTCTGTGGTGATTAACATTCCAGAGTGGTGCATCAAAGAAAGTGTGACTGTCCTATTGTGTTTTTACTGACAGACAAATGAACGGAGGTCTCTGCACTGGTTTCTTCTGTGGCTCACAGGGTAATAAACATACCATGTCTAATCTAGATCTTGGGTGCCGGGGTGTCTCTGTAAGTCTGAGCATCTCCGCATGTATCTCTGTGTAAACTGAGAGTGACACATCCACCCTTTTCATCTTTTGAGAACACAGCCGCATTTACAAAATGCAGCCAGCGTGACAGTGAGTGAGCTCTCGTTCTCTCGCTCCGTGAGTCAGCCGGCTAGCTGACTAACCGGTCATTCATTCTGTCAGGTGGGATCACAGTGTTCCCCGCCACGCCGCTGTGACACACCTGTCACCTGGAGCAAGAGGAAACTGACCTACAGGTGTGTTTAACCAAAACAGGAAATGGGATTCGGCAAGCTACTGTTCCATTAGAATTGACATTATTCCGGCTGAGCGAAAGCTGTTGACATATAGGCTTTACTGAAGTGTTGTGAAGTGTCTTGCAGAAAGGTTCACCTCGCAAGTGTTGTTTTTCATTATTTGTTCAGGCGGCATAGAAAAACCTCTTGAAAATACTCTGCTTCACTTAAGCTGTTGTCATTTTAAAAAGACACAACAATGACTACTCTGTCAAGTAATTTATATATCATCAGAAAATGAAGATGATTGGTCAATTAATTGCTATCATCAATATTTCATTAAATTTTATGGTGCCGGGGATCAAGACAATAATGGTCATAGCAACAGTAGTATATAAAAAAATCAACAAATCATAGACCTATAATAAAGCTCACATAAAATCAGTACCAAAAATATGGAGTGAATTAATGATTTTTTTTCTTTTAACAACACAAAATGAAACAAGTTAAACATTAAAGTCTCATCTAAGCTCAGTAGTTTGTTAGTCTATTAAGTTAAAAAATTACAATGTTTTAAATATTAACAAATTAACTCCTAGTTTAGTTAGGATCAATGAACACAAGAAGTGCACTCATCAGTCACTTTATTAGGTACAACTGCTCATTATTGCACATAATAAGGAGCCAAAGCATTTAGGCACGTAGACGTGTGCAAGACAACCTGCTGAAGTTCAAATTGAGCATCAGAATGTGGATGAAAGATGATTTAAGTGATTTTTGAACTGATCTAACTGGGATTTCCCCACACAACCATCTCTAGGGTTTACAAAGAATGATCTGAAAGAGAGAAAATATCCAGTGAGCAGCAGTTCTCTGGGCTAGAATACCTTGTTGATGCCAAAGGTCAGAGGAGAATAGCCACACTACTTCAAGCTGATAGGAAGGCAACAGTAACTCAAGTAACCACTCGTTACAACTCTCTCTGAACACGCAAAATGCCAAACCTTGAAGCGGGTGAGCTGCAGCAGCAGAAGACCACACCGGCTGCCACTCCTGTCAGCTAAGGACAGCAAACAAGAGACCACAGTTCACACAGGCTCACCAAAATTGAACACTAGAAAATTAGGAAAACATTGTCTGATTTGAGTCTTGATTTATGTTGTGACATTTGTATGGAATTTGGCATAAACATGAAAGCATGGCTCCATCCTGCCTTGGATCAATGGTTCAGGCTACTGGTGGTGGCATAATGGCATGGGGATGTTTTCTTGGTGCACTTTGGGCCACTTAATACCAGCTGAGCATCACTTAAATCCCACGGCCTGTCTGAGTATTGTTGGTGACCATGCCCATCCCTTTATGACTACAGTGTACCCATCTTCTGATGGCAGCTTGCCACAGGATAGCGCACCATGTCGCAAAGCTCAAATCATCTCAAACTGGTTTTTTGAACATGACAGTGAGTGCAGTGTAAACGGCCTCCACAGTCACCAGATCTCAGTGCAGCAGAGCACCTTTGGGATGTGGTGGAACGGGAGATTGGCATCATGGATGTGCTGCCAACAGATCTGCAGCAACTGTGCAATGCTGTCATGTCAGTATGGATCAATATCTCTGAGGAAGTTTTCCAGCACCTTGTTAAATCTATTCCATGAAGAATTAATTAATTTCATATAAATAATACAAAACAGATTATTGCAAATATTGTTGTTTTGTATTAACCCCTTTATTCATAGCGCCACCTGTTGTACAGACTGTTTTATTTAGAAAAACACATCTGGCATAATTTTTTGAAGGTTGCCAAGCATGAAGACTGCTGCTGCTGCTGCTGCTGCCATTGTAGGACATGCAGTTTTATTTCTGTTGCATCACATCTGGCGAAGTTGCAGTTGAGAATAACAACTTTATTAATACCAGTATTGTGGATACAATGTTTTATCGCTGTTAATTACTCTTATTTGTATTTTTTTTAATCGGGTGGTAATAAAAATATTTGAAGGTTTTTTCATTTCACCCTCTGCACTGATAATAAGCAAAAGGAGATATTTCAAAATCCTCTCAAGTATCCCTCAAGTCCAGCATTGTTCATTTTGAACTTACAATTTTGTAGCTGGTACTAAGTTAATAATATCTTGGGGGGGCTAACATGTCTCAGTGTCTTCTGAGCTCAATACAGTAGTAAAAGTGACTGAAATAATAATCACTTCTCTAAACTTGACACTGATTAATGTCATTTTAAACTGCAAGAAAAGGTTTGTGAACACTTTGAAATAACCAGGATTTCTGAATCGATTACACAGTCAGAGCAACCATTAAGTCACACTTATGGAACTTACAGTGTAAAAGCAAGCAATACCCTGAATTTAGTAACTTGTAGGGTTTAATATTTTTCCCGAAAATGACATGAATCAAATCCCGGGAAATGACGAGCCATTTCCCGGGAATCCCGGGAAAAAGTTTATTTATTTTTTTATTTTAATTAGGCCTTCTGTAGCCTGTGTCGGCCTTAACCTATTGTGATATTGTAGAGGTAGCTTTCCAGCTATGTCCTGTTATGCCCAGAAGGGGGTAACGTCGGCTTGATTAACGCAATAAAACCTACATCTCGACATTCGAGTGCTCGAGCTACGCAGTGTTGTATCGTTCCTCAACACTCCCTTAACAAATATAATTCGAATATTCCTCCATTGTACATGGAATTATAACAAGCGATTTTACAACTGCTGGTGCAAAACAATACGGTTCATCTCCACAGCATTGATAAAGGCTCAGCCACGCTGTCGTGGCGACATCTGTTGCGCTATATCTCCACCAGTGGAACGCTGTAATAGTCATTGAAAAGTTAACTACTGTACTACACTATAATATGACATAACACAGGGCCTTGAGTAATGCACTACGACTTGGTCATTGCCATTCTGGCAACAACAAATTTATAACACCGTGTCTGAGGGTTAAAGTAGGTTCGCTGTGAATCGTCTATTGAAAAACTGGCCAATCCTTATAGCCTAAAAAATATACATTTTACTCAACTCCATTTTAAAAGCGAAATATGTTAAAGCAATCTATTTCATGATAATTTCTTCACACATTAGGCCCGTATCCTAATTCATGATTGTTAGTAAGCGGCTGCAAACGAGGAAAAGAAACACTCGAAGTTAAACAGATATTTCTTTATTGTTCAGGGCAGGCATATTTTATAGGCTATATAATGCAATATAACAATATATAATAATATAAAATTATATAATACAAAATACCTTAGGGTAAACACATTGCCTATGATTTCAACAAATTAAAGAGGAAAAAAGTACAACTGTGTAATACCTCTATTAAAACGCTTGAGATGAAGGCTGAAGCCTTAAACGGAGGCTGAACGTGCCTGAAATGAAGAGTAATGCTTTTCGCATTAAACGAACCCTTCTCTCAATATTTCCTTAAATTTAACATTCTGAAGCTTTCTTTTCTTTCTGAAAGTCAAATCAACGCGCGCGACTTTTTTCCCGGTTTCCCGTCTAACGTTTCCCGGGAAACGGGAAATGGTTCTGATCGCATTTCCCGGGAATCCCGGATCCCGGGATTAAACCCTAGTAACTTGTCGACACTTAGTCCACTTAGTGGACCTTCCTTTTAGTACCAAGAGCCTCTCTCTCATAAGCAGCTACAGGAAATCAGTATTTCTAGTGTCTGGATTGAACCACCCTCTGCAGGTCAGGCACTGCTTCTCGCTTGTGTTCAGGCCAATTATCTGACTTAGGCATCCAAAAACTTGTTGTTGTTGAATTCTGCGCTTTGGGTCACTGTCTGCAGCTTTAGGTCTGCCCCGAGGCAGCGCTAAACCACAATTCTCCCTCCACCATGCTTTACTTAGATTTTAGGTCTGTAGTCCCTTTTCTATTCCACACATAGCATAGTGTGCATTTTTACCTAAAAAGCTGAAGTTTTGTTCACAGTTCATTATTCCTGAAGTGGTGAGGAACGTACAGGAGGTCTCTGTAAACTTGAAAGCTGTTTTGTAATGGGAACATGACAGATTTGAGGAAATTAAGAATTTCTCCACGTTCTGCTGTTAGTCGTGGATTCTTCTTTCCCCATCTTTGATTTCCTGTTCAGTGGAATCAGTCCTTAATTTCCCCCCATTTGTAGAGTTTGTCCTTTTGTGGATTAGCATCTAAATAAGACTTTCTCTAAGGTCCTCTAGAAGTTACGATCGCGACACAGTTAACAAACAACTAATCTTTGTTGAGAAGGGCAGACTTTGACCACAACAAGTCTTTGTATGCCATTATTTACCGCACCTCTGTGACCCACGCTTCCAATATCCTTAATTGTAACTCCTGACTCAAAGTTGCTTTTGCAGAAGTCCCGCGGTTCCATTTTTTTCAGCCTGTACAGTAAATCATTTTTCACTATGTTATACATAGACATGAAAAATACATCTGATAGTTTAGTCAGGCTTTATTTGTCTAAAATTGTTACTTAAATGGCCACATTTTACCAGTAGTCAATGCAGAAATTCTGGTAATTCCCAAAAGCTCCCAAACTTTTTCTTGCAACTGTACATACAGCTCAGGCTTTGAGGTTTATTATTGGTATTCCCTCTGCTTCTCTTGCTGGATATAAGCCACAAATGCCTAGCTAATCAGGTAGTCTGTCTGGAGATTGCTCGTGGATTCAGTGCTAAGATCAGTTGATTCTCCCCAGTCCCCGACTTTGATCCTAATATCTCATCCGCCCTCAGATCAAAATGTACATCCGACTTTCCCCTGCTGTTCCACTGCACTGTGCATACACCCGCACACAGTCAGGTGTGCTCTGAAAGCTAAGCAGAGCAGACAGATTTTTGAGCTAAGTTAAGCCAGGGATTAAGAAGAAATTTACTGCCCATCTAGGTGTGTGTAATGGTATCTATTTTTGACTGCCGTCAGAGAAAAATGCCTGGTTTTCCTCAGAAAAGCGTCAAAACCCCTTGCATCATCCCTGGCTCTCACTCCTTCATTTCACACAGGTGCTTTTGTAATCCACGCACACTCACAGACACTTGGAGAACACGCTGTCTTTTCTCTATTTATGAGCATTTCCTTTGTGAGTGTTTGTGTATATGTTGTTTGCACATGTGCTGTGTGTGTACACGCATGTGACAGTGCTGGGTGTGTACGCGTTCCCCCTCTCTTCTTGCGTGCCTAACTGGCTCTGACACATCTGTGGCTTTTCCAGGCGAATAAGGGCCGGTGCCAAACCGCCAAGAAATCAATGCAACAGACTCTGCTCTCCTCCTTTTCCCTCATCTTCCTCCCTCTTGTTGCTCCCCATTCTGTCCCCCCCCCCCCCCCCCTCCTAATCTCTCTGTCTCTGTCCGTCTCTGTCTTTGCTCTTGTCTTTTTTTTTTCCTCCTCCTTTCTTGCTCCGAGCCCTTATTAAAAATGGAGCGAGTGTGTGCTGCATATTTAAAATGGTCATGGATGGATTTAAACGGCTGATGGTATTTAGTGTCTCCTCAGGGAGCTGCTATGAGCCCTTAAGCTGACTCCTCTGACTGGAGCCTGACTGACTGGTGAGCACACACTAAACCTCTAATAATGACTTGTGTACACACAGTCACCCCTGCACACGCATGCACGCACACATCGGCAGCCTTGCACGCGCCCCCATTATAAGCACACTCTTCTTAAAAGGACGCTGGTCACGTCTGTTCTGTGTGGAATGGATGCATTTCCAGAGTGCATGCAATAGATTGTGTGCGTGCATCTCTGTAGGCTCATCGGTCAATAACTCATTAGTTTGGCTGCTTTGATGTAGCACTGTGTAAATGTTTTTAACGGTATTTGAAGACAGTTAAAAGTTCACGGGCATGTCTAAAGTGTGTGTGTGTGTGTGTGTGTGTGTGTGTGTGTGTGTGTGTGTGTGAGAGAGAGAGAGCGAGAGAGAAAGGGGGTATCTCTGTGTGTGTGTGCACGTGCTTGTTTGTGTGTGTGTCTTGACAGGCAGAGTTGATGTCACACTGAGCCTCTTCAGGTCGAGCGCCAAGTGTATCTGTCATGTTGTCTTTCATGCTAGCTTGAATTTGGGCTCCAATCTGCTCCTAAGTGTCCTTCACTGAAACACTATTGATTACCCCCACACATGCTCAAACAGTAAACATAAAATCTGCTGATGTGAAACACGGATAAACAGACACCCCTACAGAGAAGGGAGGGAAGGCAGGAGCATCTTATCAGGCAGAATTCTGCGACGGAGGAGTTTTATACATGTATGAATATTCAGATAAAAGAGCATTTCCAGTAACTAACCTGTGCCTGCAACCATTCTGAATTTGGAACAATGAGATCAACATCATAGCCTTCTCTACGTTCAGTGCATGGCAGAGGATGAGAATGTAGATTCATTCATTACTGATGCTGCAAGGGTTTTTTTAACGGCGGCTACTTGGTGTAATGTCGTTTGATGTATGTAGAGCCGTTTGGGATCTTTCATCCTTGACATGTGGGGGTTAAAGCGTGTCCATAATGTGAGTATTTTGATCTCTGCTCATGCATTAGAGAGTGCATCAGTTTCGATGTTGGCTGTTGGCACTTGTGCCTTTTTTTTTTTTCTTTCTTTTTTTTTTTTTTTCCTCATACAGAGCATTGACACGTGTGCCTCCCAGCATGCGTGCCTACATTTATTTGTATTTGCATGTTAAAAGATGCAGGGCAGTGAATTATAGTAGTCCTGTTGTGCAACTTACTATTGACTGAGCTCTGAACACTAGACACAGTGATGACCTTTGAGGATTCTCACAGCAGTGGCAGAAATAAAAGGACGTACGCATTTCTGTTTTCCAGCAACAGTTTTTCACTGATTTACACAGAAGCTCAGACTTTCTTGGAAGAGCATGGATGCAGTGAGCGAGTGTGTGTAGGCTTTATGCCAGAATATTTGTTGCGTCCTTTTTACCATGCATAAATCACTAGCACTCAATGCCAAGAAGCCAATCAACCACATTTAAACACTAATGAAACCATTCTTTATTGCAAAATTGAACTGTGAATGTTTTCTTCTCCACCTTCCCATCTCTTCTGTATTCTACTGTTTCTGTGTCCACTGGCTCCCAGTGGCAATGCATAACTGAATGGCAAAGTGGAAAACGTCTTTCTTAATGAGCATTTGAATTCAGGTTCGTCGAGAGCGCAGTTTTTGGGTGTCTCGACAGCTCACATTGTTGTGGTTTCTCTCCAGGGGCATTGGATGAAGAGGAAAGTGAATGAATGTGGAGAGCGCATGGAACCATTATGGCTCTGTGTGTCATTAATCAGTAGCTGATGAGAGGCCGTTTGAGGGAGAGATGGAGCCTATTACTGCTATGGCACTCTCAGGACTGTGCGCGAGGCTCTTTTAGGCTGCCTATTTTGCGGTCAACAATACACCAGGTACAAACACAGTAAACAACACTCGAAAGGAAATCATTATTCCAACAAAAAAAAAAAAACACAACAAATTCTGCAAAGGGATCATTAGTTTTCTATGTTATTGAGCTGAAAAAAGGGGAACATTTGGAACTTTTCTTGTGCCACGCATACTTTTTTTTTTTTTTTCGTTTTTCTCCTCGTTTTCCTTTCCCTCCTACACGTCCTCAGCATCTGCTTCTCCACCCTCCAGATTGAATCTTCTATTCTCTCAGCTCTTTGTGTTCTTTCCTATATGTTCTACACTCTCCTCCCTCCTTCTCCATCTCTGTCTCTTCCTCTGTGTGTGTGTTGTTTCCTTTCTGGTAGTCTTGTGTGAGGAACTTGGTAGGAGGGCGACATGAAGAGCACTCGCTTGTGAGTCAGTGAGAGTTGAGAGAACTGAACGAACAGACTCTCCCAATACTTTAGAGAGAGAGAGAGAAAGGAAGGGAGCAGTAGCCAAGTCCTCAACGTTACATTTCCCTTTGTTATATGTTCCACTTTTACGCAGGGGGCTGCTGAATGGATTGCAGTACGCAGAGGCTATTACGGTGAAGCATCCTGGCTGTAGGGGAGAAATCTAAGAGGATAGTTTGAGAGTTTATGTGTGGCTGAGTGGGGCAGGTAATGAGGTGAGAGTCCCTTCTAGCCAAAGGTTAGCAGTGGTTACGAGGGCAGGTAAACATACCAGCTGCTCCTGACTGCCTGGCCTCAAGGCCGCGGTGACACTGGTAGAGGAGGCGAGAGCAGGGTTTGGGGGGGGGGGGGGGGGGGGGGGGGGGGGGGGGGGGGGGAGAGTAGAGAGCAGAAAAAGCAGGCCAGGAAGATGGATGGGAAGCCTAAAGGCATCGTGAGGCAAAATAGGTGGCTGGATATTCTCAGATTGCAACATTTACTGTAAGTTACAGTATTTTCTCAGGGTTGATGGGTTGCCTTCCAGGAGTCTTTTTCATCGCGGTTGTTTCTTATGTCCATTTCTCTCTGTAAGAAGTAATAATATGTAATACAAGAGGTCAAAATATCCTGATTGCATTCAGATTCAGGAAAAAGCATTCTTGCATGTCACATTTAATCAAAAATGTAGGAAACCCAAAGCTATTTATTTAGGTTTCTTGATTCTATCACTTTCAGAAATATTTAGAATTTTTTTTTTTATTAATATGCTTATTTGCTTCCTTGCTGAAAATTAATCATCGGGATCAAACAGATTTCAAGTGCATGTGCCAAGGATGGCGCTACAGGGACAGGATGTGATATGATGTGCTTAGCTTAGCATAGAAAGGGGGAAATTAACTTGAAGAGTCTTCCTACCAGCAGAACTGAAGCTGGTAGGACAAACATGTTTAAACTGTACCTGTCACTGTAATATTTTATTTTGTTGTTTTTATGCACCTTTATTGCTGGAACCATTTCTCAGAGTCTCATTGTCAGATATTAAACAGAAATGTTGGTCAGAATGTGAAGGGAGTGTTTATTAATTAACAGAAAAATAAATGTAAATGAGCCACAGTCTTCTAGACTCATTTGCATCTGTTGTCCCTGTTTTTTAAGTTACCAATATTATTTTTCTTAAAGGTACAGTAATTTTTTTTTTAAAGTTTGTAATTACTCATAAACTCAGAATTATCCATTAAAATACACAGGAGCAGGTGCCAGTTTGTGGAAGCCACCATGTTACTCTGCCATCTTGAATACAGTGGCTGAGACCATTGCCATTCCGCCTAATGATGTGATATGTATGTTGCTAGAGACCACCCACGCTCTTTCAAACTATATATATATATATATGAACATTTAACATTTGCACATGTATATTATCTCATTGTTTTTCTGCTCCTCTTCTTCATCTGCTTCCTCTGCCGCTGCTCTCTTTCTTCCCTCATTTCCACCTTTTCCTCCTCACCTCAAGCCTCATCTCCTGAGCTGAAGTGAGGGCTCTAACACACAAAATCCTGCATAAATACGCTGATTTATTTCCAATATAGTCTCAGTTACTTTTTGTCAGCAGATTAGTCATGCGGATCTCCCATCTCTGGACAGCTGACAGCCAGCTAAACAACAGCATCAGCTGACATTATTTCAGTTAATGTTAGGTTTGACACTTCCCCTCTGATAAACCGTTTGATTACAGTCTCACATCGTGTGAGAGTTTATTCACTAACCGTCAGAGTCAAACAAATTTAGACACACTTCACTAATGCCGGTTAACAGCGGTGCTTACTGACAGAAAAGTTCATGATATCCTCAACAACTCACCTCAGTATCGCTGTAATCGGACAGGAGTGAGCTTCACTGACTCATCGACTCATATTGGACTCCTTTCACAAAGTGTTACAGCCTCCTCCAGAGTAAATAGACCTGGATACCCAGCATAGGTAAACAGAGGACGGACAGCCTATACACTCACTACAGATGAACAGAGATGACTCAGGGGTAAAAACATAAAATAATGCAAAATATTTAATTGGCACAAGTGTTGATTTTATTCAAATATGTTGAAATATAGTGTTCGCAAACAGTTGTAGAATCACACCAGCCAGCTGCAGGCATTACGGTGTGCAGTCTAAATTGAATGTTTTTGATGCCTCAGCTGACTTAAAGGTGTTTGTCCCACAGCGGCCACTGTAGCTAGGATTGAATTAAGAGTGGTAAGAAAATATGACATCTAGCGGGGAGATTTTACACACTGTACCTTTATAGCGTCTACAGACGTGGGCCTGTTCAACCAACAAATGGATGCACAGGTGCAACACTTAAACACCACCACTGGGTTGCACTCACCCAGTTTATTGTCCAACGATAAAGACTGTTGCCTCAGTTCACATAAACCCACCATTGGTGGGATCTCATTGGCAGATATGTATGTGGATGTATACAAGTGGTTGTTTTAACCTCTTCATCTGTTACCCCTGGTCACTTATTAAAATGGCAAATGCTGCCACACAAATGCAAATCGACTACTATCACTATAGTTTACTACTGAAAAAGCCCTTAACTGTTTCTAAAAGTTTTTTTTTTTTTTTTGCATTTCTTTTTTGTACTGATGAACCACCTAGGACTGTTCATAGTAATTAGTGAGTCTTCAGAGGTGTAATCACATTCTTTTTTTAACCTTCAGACGGAGATGATTTTGTGCTTCCTCCAGTCTTTATGCTAATCACTAACCGGCTCTGCAAGTAACACACAGACTTGACAGTGGTATTGATCTACTCATCTTACTCTCAGCAGGAACGCGAAAACTGATTAAACTGTCCCTTTAAACTGAATGTTAGGGTAGTATTGTGATTATGGTCACTTGTGGTCCTTTTATTATATAAATGTATCTTTTTTTTTTTCTCCTCCTTCTGATGTGATGCAGTATGTAAATGCTGAGATGCAGTCTATTACAGCAGATATCATGATATCCTTATAATTGAATTGCAAAACTTATAATAAAAGTGCAGTGCTAAAACTAATGGTATGTTAAATATCCAACATGTAGAATTTTAATAGGACCACTTTGTTTTTGAGACAGTAGTGTAATGTATCATAATTGCTTTAATGCGTTGGATTTTTGAGAGTGCTAAAATCTAAAAATTATGTGCTCCCATCAATGTAATGGCAAACTGACCTGTGCTTTTAGAGCACTTGTTACTCTTCTGTTAAGTATCTGCTTGCTGTTTCCAGCTCTACCTTTTACCTCCCACCTTTCTGTGTGTGTGTGTGTGTGTGTGTGTGTGTGTGTGTGTGTGTGTGTGTGTGTGTGTGTGTATGAGTATGAGAGCGACAGAGAGAGAGAGAGAGAGAGGGAGCGTGCAGGAGAAACAGTGTGTTTGTAGTACAACATATCATTCATGTTCTGAGTGGACAGCTACATTTGGCTAATGCAGCCCTGCTTTCCCTGCTGGCTGGAGTCGACCACCTCAGTGCCAGCGCAAAGTGGACTGTAAATATTGACAGGGAGACAGCAAGAGGAGAACGGCGACCTTGTCAGGAAGAGAAGCAGGGAACGAGAGGGAGAAGGAATGACTGAGGCACAGAATGAGAGGGAGAGAGAGAAAAGATGGAGATGCCTTCTCCCAAGGCAACCGAGTGTGCTTTGATGCACTGTGGCAGGGAACACACTGTGTCCCTAGAGAGGGAGAGCGGCATCTCACACACACACACACACACCATGCAGAGTTTTCACATTAACCACGACACAGCTTTTCAAAATGTCAGAATGCACAGCCACACTTGGAAGATGCTTACACATACACACAAACACAACATGTACTCTTAGTGTACGCCAGTGAGATGAATGTAATCCTCAGACAGTCTAAATGCACAAGATTGAGCTCTGGAATCACGGTAGATTAGAAATGACCAGCATTACTGATTTGCCCAATCCAAAAACCCCTGGCAACAGCATCACACACACACACACACACACACACACACACACACACACACACACACACACACACACACACACAATTCAGTCGGTGTTTCCTTCCGTCAAATCAGTAAAGTCTGTCCTCCCTGAGCCATTCAACTGGTTGTGTTGTCCGAACAAGCACAATCAATTTGATGTGATTTGTTTTGTGCTGAAATGAATTGTAATGGCATCATGAGTGCAGTGAATAGCAAATGACAGTGATGGTGATTGTGGTAGTGGGTGTAGTAGGTCTTCAACTGCTGGAAAATTCATGTCAGAGGTAGCTGCAACACTCAACACTGTAGCACTTGCATTGATTGTGAATAATTTAAGTATGTGTGCAGGTCTAAGTGGTGTGTGTGTGTTGGTTTAAGGCCTGCAGCTCATGAATGTGCCCTTGTAGCGTAGCCACAAGCTGTACTTTATTCTCCACCTTTGTTGTTTCACCTTTTTTGCCTCATTTTCTCTGCTCCTGTCCCTCCTCCTCATGTCTTAATCTCACTCTATTCTGTAGTGATCTGTGCACCTGATCATTAGGTTACTGTATTACCAAGTGTATACACAGATCAGCCTGAATGAATGCCCCGATAGATGGATAGGGTGTGTGTTTTACCAAGTTACCTCAGAATCTAAAGGGTAGGATTTCACTTTTCTCTTAGTGAGCAATGAGATTACATGCACTGTTCTTTATCTTAATCTCCTTCAGAGGCCATCAATTCATTCCATCCTAATCTCATCTCCAGGCTCTCTGCTCTGACCACGGTAGCCTTGTGTTTTTCTATGCCTGGTGGGGGGACTGTAGCCTGTGTCTCATCTGAGTTCAAAAGGCTCGAATTTCAGCTGATATGGTTTGTCTCATTACGGTGAAACTTTGCATTAAGGGCGAGCTTTTTCCTGAAACTTAAGTTTCCACTGACATCTTAAAAACAACAAAGGAGAACTCACAGGAAAGAGAATACTAAATCAAATGTTTTCTCCTTCAAAGGCATTAATGGTGGTGCGGTGATCAAATGCTAAGACTTTATATAATTAAATAGACATTTTTTCACTTTGCTAAAAAGCATGCTGGTGTGTGACTTGAAATATTTGTGAGCGTAAAAGCGGGGAAGATGATGCACAGTGAAAGTTCACAAGCGGGACGATACCGCAGCATTACTGCCACATGGCCAAGGCTACGTCAAGCTGAGCCAACAGGCAGCCTCAGGCTTTGGATATTTTGGTCAACTGGCCCTTTTTAAAAAGTCAAGCCAACCCATTAGGAGTGAATTTGATCATTAGCTACACTAGGATTGTTTTTCTAGTGACAAATCTTTTAAGCCAAGACCAACCGTATTTGTATCTGAATCTTTTCTTCAGTAGATATGAAGGATTTCAAGGTTGGTTAGTAGGCATTCAGGGAAGCCAAAACTTGTGTAGGTGTGTGTGCGTGTGCGTGTGCCTGTGTTGCACAGATTTGCTGAACAGGTCAGGGAGGGTAATAAAAACAGGCTTATCTCTACTCGTTAGGCACAGGAGATAAGAGATGCAGAGGGAGACGCTGCAGATTTGTGCTGTCGTAATACAGGGCCATACAAGTGAATCCCAAATTGCACCGCCAATGGAGCAGGATGACAGGAAAGAGGGGATGATGGGAGTGAAGGAGTGACGGATTGAAGGAGAGGAGGCACAGATAAATGCAACAAAAGCCCAGCCTGTGTGGGGAAGTGGGGGATAGGCCAGCATGTTAACCTTAATCCCTTCAGGGAGAGGCGTAAACACACAGGAAGAGAGAACAAGGGATTGAGTGGAAAAGAGAGGGATGTGAGATCTTTGTCTTCCTGCTCTCCCCTTCATCCCCTCAGTGTGTGATCAGCCAGTTGCAGGCAGCAGCCGGGAAATCCCTCTGTACTTATCTGAAGCCAGCCTCTTAATCACAGCCCTCATCTCACTTGGCTCTTCCTGCTGCCTCTACCTCTTTCCCTCTTTCCTCTCTTCTCACCTCCACTCACTGTCATACTCCCAAACTGCACTGTTTGGACTCTGTCATCTCCCCTTGACTCATCTCTCACTGAATCCTCTTTGGGTGAATACTGTCTCCACATTTTAGCTTTCCAGACAGTGACTCACTTGCACTAAGTTTTTAAGGAAACCTGATCTGTTTCCTGACACCCCCCCCCCCCCCCCCAAAAAAAAAAAAGTTTTTGAAAAAAACAAAGGTAGAGCTAAAAAAAAAAAATAATAAATCTAGCCACTAGCTGCAGAGCTGCAGCTGGGATTCATCCATGCATCCTAAAGCTCAAGAGATTCTGGTGGTATTTTCAACTTGCTGAAGTAGGTCTGCAGTAATTTCAGACAGCTCCAGCCAACCATCCAGGCACATCTTCTCTTCCGTCACTCCTACACCTCCCCCTCCTACCCTGTGCCCGGTGGGAGAGTGGTGGTCTATGGTTGAGTGGCTGACCAGGCAGGCATGTGTGAGCAATGGAGGGCTCACATATAGGAAAGGGATAGATGTCTATACGAATGGATGGTCCTTGCATTGATCTGCTCACAGGAATGGAGCTGACCTTTAACTGAGTTTGTACAGTGGACCATCATCTCTTCACCAAAACAAGAAAAAAAACACCACATGGTTGGTTGAATGAGCTGTTCTCTGCCTCAGGGCTCCTCTCCACTCAAATGAATTTGATCATATTTTGCGCATGCTGTTTTTTTGTGTGTGTGTGTGTGTGTGTCTAATTTTATGTTTAAATATGTATGTTATGTGATGTTTGTTTGGAAGGAAAAGCAAGGGAGTGAGAGAGCAAAGGGCACGCGGCAGACCAGTGTTTCAGTGTAAATGCATCATGCTGTGTGACAAGAATGCAGCACAGGATGTCAGCTGTTTCTTAAAACAATGCTGTGTGTTGGTACAATTGTGCTTGCATGGGTGTGTGCTCCTCATGTGCCCTATTTGTGTGGGTAAGAGCTCGTCTGGTTGGATGTCCTTGGCGAAGAGCTGGGCAGATTTAAACAAGCCCAGCAGAAGTGTAGTACACACACACACACACACATTCTCGCTGCCTCTGTCTGCAATATTTCATTAGCGCAAGACATGGCTGGTGTCCAGGGCCAACAGAGAGGGCACGCTCTCAGTCAACTCATTCACACACAAGCACCGCACCTCAATCCTTAAAATTGGCCCTTTCCTGCAGCTTTCCCGCCTCCATCTAAGGTTATCTGAAAGGAAGAAACAGCCACTACCTGAAACCTGCTGAGTAAAAATGTCACTGGTTGGATAATGACGCCTGTGCGATAAGGCAAAGCAAAAAAGGGTTGGGGGTGGGGGGAGAGTACTCTTATAGTGACTAGAAAAAAATCCCACTAGCCAAAAATATGGAGAGAGGTGTGGCAATAAACAGATACGGCAGTGGAATGAGGAAAGACTAACACAAAACACTGGAAAGATGAGACAGGTTTTGGGTTTGGAATCAAAGTGGCTTGTGGTAAATCTGAGCTTTGGCGTTATAGAGACACAGCACTACCATGTGGCAGTTGGAATGCACTGCATCAAGGTGATTTTATGTGATTAGTTGAAATGTGTCTCCTGCAAAGATGTCAGTTGCAGCAGCTGAACCGTAGTGAGACCTGAATGCCTGCCAGTATGCCCCATCCAGACCGTCTGTGTTGCTTGAGATTTTATCAAGGCTCCCTCATCTTTTTATTCTTCTGCACAAATCATCTCTCCTTTCCCATTAAATTAAAATATTCCCCCTGACTTTGAAAGTGTCACAATAAAATGTTCTTTCTCCTCTGTTCAGCCCTTGTAAAAAAAAAAAATTGAACTAATTATTTAGCATTGTTAATTTTAAAGTGGTGTAAAATCTGTGTTATATGGCTGAGCTAAAGTGAAAGTATGTTTTACAAGCTTTGGACACTTCTGAGATTCAGACTTTTGCATGAATAATTATTTTTAATTTTCTGCAGCATGGCCTAAATTGTCTCTCCAGCATAGTGGCTCATTGTTCTCTTTTCCTTTTTACAGAAGTGCTGGAAACACTTAATCTTTTTGTGAATTTGAGCGATAAATACAACATTGAAATATTTTTTTTTTCCAGTGTACTTAAGGTACAGGGAAGGATGGACTTCTTATTGCTTGCAGGGAATGAAACCCATTTCCCTCTTCATGTGTGAGTGCCATGGCAGTTTGCGTCTCTCCGGAAAGAGGGAAAACTACTTTAGATGCATTGAGGGCACCACGTGTTGGTTTTGCTCCCAAGATGTGAGGAGTATGAGTTTTGCTCCAGAAGTAATTACAAACAATAGAAAACTTTGTACCCAACAGAATAAATCCAAACAACATAATTAACCAATTTTATTTATTATTTCTGGAGAACCCTTTTGTTTCATCTTTAAAGGGCTGCTACACTTATTGATTGCTGTGCTTTTGATACTGCAGGCTCAGCTCTCATATTTAATTTTACACAGTGATGTATGTTATTTATTTAAAAAGACATCACCAAAGCGTGACTGCAAACTGTGTTGATAGTACACTGATTATTTTTTTTTTAAATAAATTACAGCCTTTATTAAGTCCTCACCACAATTAAAGAGTATTAAGAGAGAGGAAGCCAGAAGAGCATGCAGGGTCAGTGGTTTAAAATGATGTGCTCAGCTGTGTAATGAATAACTGGACGAGACGTGATTATTAGGTCACATTTGTACGTGCGAAAGAATGGGAATTATTTTAGGAGATATTCAAAGTAGACTATTGTTAGAAGTGAATCGTAATTAGAGGGCTAACAACGTTCAATCATGACCCTTCCAATTATTAAGACCAGAGTTTGTTCTCATCAAATGAGCTTCAGATCCTCTTTGCCCTTTACCACCTCCTCATTAGCATAATCCCCTGGGAATGCGAGGGATAATGAGCTGGGCCGCACCTTCAGTAAACACACGCTGTGTGCGCGCATTTCGTGGTTCATACTCAGTGTGGTCATGGTTCATTAGTGGAACCACTGCATAACTCCACTGGTTCGACTTAATCAACCATGTGACTTGACACACTAATCAAGACCCTGTCTGTACTTTACAGTGTTACACCTAGACACACACACAAACACACACACACACCACTAAACTCTTCTTCACTGATGAGTCTCTCTGTCTCGCTCTCTTTTTTTTTTAAATTATGAAGCCACTCTTAGTGATGGGGTTGACAATGTGGAATAACTTCATTTATCTTACTTACAGCCTTGTAGTACATGAGTTTTAATTAATGTTAATGTTGTTAAGCTAGTTGTTCCCAAACTGAGAGGAGGGACTCCTTGAAAAGAATTAGGTGGAGAAATGAAGGGGAAAAAAAAACAAAAAAAAAAAACGGCGCAGATCTGTTTTACAAAAATATGTCTCCTGGATTTTTTTTTTAAAGCTTATTTATTTTGTCAGGGACCATGAAGAAAAACATTAATCTCATAGGAGAAGGGATGCATTGTACCAGATTTAGCTACCAGCTAATTTCCATCTGCAGTCTCTAGGCAGGTAGACACGATGCTAAATCTGAAATACAAATCATATCCGAGGTACTGGATACAAATAGCAAGATATGATGAAGCATCCATACACAGCTCAGCAACCCCCTGGCCCTACTTCCATTCCATAAACACACATCATAAAACACTCACACACATATTCAATGCCCAGACTAACCCATTGGTGTACCTGCATATTATAATAATCAGGCTGATATAGAGATTGGAGAAGGAAAAAAAAAAAAAAGCTGTATGTGATCAGTGGTGACTTCTTGACATTTGTTCTCAGACTTGAATAAATTACAGGTTCATTGCCTTTACTATTCCCACAGCTCTTAGCTGCTTCCCATAGCTGATGCCTTCTTCAGACTAACTCTCACATCTATTTATTGGCTCGGAGCCGCTGCGAGACAAGAAACAAGGACTCCAGGAGGTTACTGACCTCAGTAAGAGAAATACTGCAGCACTAGTATACAGGCAACTGTTTGTTTTTCCCCCCACCCCAACCCCCCACCCCCGTGTGGTTTAAAACAAAAGAGATAAACAAGTTCTCCAATCTAAAAAGCCACTTAAGCTGTGTGGCCTTACAACCTGTAAGAGCACACCTGAGGTAGGAGATAGGCTTCTTAAATTATTCCAGAAGCCTAAATAGCAGTTTTATGACAGCAAAGGTTTGGTTAAGTTTAGGCCTTCCTTCTTTATTCCCATCATGATTACTGGTCCTGCTTCAGAACTTTCTTACTTTAACACAAACACATGCTGTGTTGGGACAATTCATAACATTTTTAATAATAAAACTCAATTTGGGGTCATAATCCTGCCAAAAAAAAAAAAAATCTATGGTGTCTTTGTTGTTGTTGCGATGGCAGTCTCAAAATAAAATGAGCGCCACAGGTGTCGGTAGGTTGATTTTTTTTTTTTTTTTTTTTTTGTTACCGTTTGAGCGAGCGAAGCCACAGTGCCCTCCAAAAGTGCGGGAACAGCAAGCCCAATTAATTTGTTTTTCGCTGCGCACTGAAATGTGAGCATAAGATCAAAAGAAGCATGTGAGACGAGAGATCAGAGTTTCAGCTTTTATTCTCTCGTATTTACATGTAGAAATATTAAACAGCACATTTTTCATCAAACCACCCAGTTTTTTTCAAGTGAGCTCAAGTTGTGGAGCAGAATGTTTTCATCTAAAGTCAAAAATACTTAATATTTGGTTTCATATCCCTTGCTTTCAATAATTGCATCAAACCTACGACCCACAAACTTCATCAGATTTCTTCTTTCTTCACTGGTTACACCTTTCCAGGCTTTACTACAGGAACTTTTAGTTGTATGTTTTGCAGGGTTTCTGCTCTTCACGGGGTGAAATTTACATTCAGTTGGTTTAAGATCTGGTGATTGACGGGGCCAGTCCCCCCCAATGAAGTCCTTTGTTGAGATGACAGTGTGTTTTGGATCAGTGTCCTACTGCATAATGAAGTTCCTCAGTTTGGATGCATTTCTCTGTTAATTGGCAGACAAGAATGATTGTATAGACTGCTGCATTAATTCTGTTACTGCTCTCATTAATAAAGATGATTGAGCCTCTTCTCGAAGCAGCCATGCGTGCCCAAACCATGGTACAACCTCCACCATGCTTCACAGATGAGCTTGTATGTTTAGGATCATGAAAAGATCCCATACTTTCTCCACACTCACCAGTCCATAAAATTTTGTTTCAGAATTATTGTGGCTCATTTCTCCATTTTTTTTTTTTTTTTTTTTGCAAATTCCAGTCTGGCTTTCCGATTTTTAGCCATACTTTGCATCTTGCAAGTATGGCTTCTGTATTACTGTTTTCTAAGTCTCCTTCACACAGTAGACTGATATTTGCACCCCTGCTCTTTGGAGGTTGTTCACAATGTTTACAACTGTTTTGTTTGGGGGTTTTCTTTACTGCTTTCCTGTCATCTGTTGCTGTTGTTTTTCTTGAATGACTGGTTAGGTATCTGTTGGTCAGGACACCAGTGATTACTGCCAATATTTTTGAAATACCTCTAATGCAGGGATCCTCAAATCCAGGTCTTGAGGTCCGGTGTCCTGCAGGTTTTAGATGTGTCTCAGCTTCGACACACCTGAGTCAAATATAGAAGCTGGAGAACTTGACTGCATACTGAGGAGGTAATTCAGCCTTTTGATTCAGGTGTGTTGGATCAGGGACACATCTAAAACTGGCAGGACACCGGACCTCGAGGCCTGGATTTGAGGATCCCTGCTCTAATGGATTTCCCCTTTTTTTCTTAGCTCCAGAATGACCAAATTCATTGGCCTTGCCATTCCGTTACTTTTGGAGGGCATTGTAGCCATTTCTGCTATTTCTAGGTTAAGCTAACAAGTTGCTTTCTGTGTCTTTATATTAATTTCACAATCATAGAGTCTTAATCTAACGTAAAGCCAGAGATTTACTCTTTCCTTTTCTCTTTTAAAATGCTTGCTGTTTTTACCTGTTTTGTTCTGTTTACAAGTTATTTAAAGGGATAGTTATTCCGCATATCAAACTCATTTATATTACTTTGGACAGTTTTGATGATATCGGTTGTAAAAATGTCCGCCTTCCTATGAATATAATGGAAATAAATGGCACTTACCTTGCAGTACTCAAAGCAGCAATAAAAACACACACACACACTTGAAAAACTTGGCTGCTTTGTCTCTCTTCAGAAATCATGACCCGGTGCAGTCATGATTTGTGTGCAGTTTCATACAGGAACTATTTTTACTGTATTAAACAGCATCCTTAACCTTATCACTATGCAGAAGAAAACACCCATCTAGTCATGAGGAGAGGTTTTTGTTCATCCCAGCGTGACAGGATGTAAACACTGATGGCGTCTCTTCTCAGCTGGGCCCTAATGTTAGATGGTGGGGGAAATAATTATTTGATCCCCTGCTGAATTTCTAAGTTTACTCACTTGCAAACAAATGAGCTGTCTCTAATTTTTATAGTAGTTTCATTTTAATGGAGAGAGACAGAATATCAACCAAAAATGCAGAAAAAAAACACATTACATAAAAGTTCTAAATTGAGTGTCATTGAGTATTTGTATTTGAAGTATTTGATCCCCTACAACACAGACAGACTTCTGGCCCCCACACACTTTATTGATTACAATCAATAAATCAGTCAGTTACAGATACTGCTGATCTGAACTTGTTATGTGTAGAAAATACAGAATCAATTTCTTACATTGCAACCTCTCCACCAGCATGGACAAGACCAAAGATCTGTCCAAGGATGTCCGGGACAAGATTGTAGACTTGCGTGAGGCTTGAATGGGCTACAAGACCATCAGCAAGAAGCTTGGTGAGAAGGTGACAACTGTTGGTGTGATTATTTGGAAATGGAAAAATTATAAAAAGACCATCAGTTATCCTCGGTCTGGAGCTCAATGCAAGACCTTGCCTCATGGGGTGAAGGTGATTACAAGAAAGCCGGTGGATCAGCCCAAAACTACACGGGAGGAGCTTGTTATTGTTTTGAGGGCAGTTGGGACCACAGTCACCAAGAACACCAATGCTAACATGCTACACCGTAATGGATTGAAATCTTCTGCTCAATAAGGCACATGTACAGGCCTGTTGTACGTATGCCAGTTAACATCTAAATGACTCAGAAGACTTGGGAGAAAGTGCTGTGGTCAGATGAAACCATCATCAAGCGCTTTGATGTCAACTCAACCAGCCATGTTTGGAGGAAGAGAAATGCTGAGTATGAGGGTGAACACTATCTCCATAGTCAAGCATAGAGGTGGAAACATTATGCGTTGGGGCTGTTTTTGGCCAAGGGCATGGGATGACTTTGCCACATTAAGGGCCAATGGACGGGGCCATGTATCATTAAAATCTTGGACGAGAACCTCCTTCACTCAGCCATAACGCTGAAGATGGGTCTTCCAGCATGACAATGAGCCAAAACATACTGCCGAAGTAACAAAGGAATGGCTAAAGAAGAAGCGCATTAAGGTCATAGAGTGTCCTAGCCAATCTCCAGACCTCAGTCCTATAGAATATTTGTGGAGCGAGCTGATGCTTTGAGCTGCCAAGCAGCAGCCAAGAAACCTAAAGGATTTAGAGAGTTTCTGTAAAGAGGAGTGGGCCAAAAATCCCTCTGAGATGTGTACAAACCTGGAGACCAACTATAAGAAATGCCTTACCCGCTGTGCTTCCCAAAAAGGGTTTCCTCACCAAGTACTAAGTCATGTTTTGCTTGGGGACCAAAATAATTATTTCACTCAATGACAAGCAAATCAATTTATAACTTTTATGTAATATGTTTTTTTCTGCATTTTTGGTTGATATTCCTTCTCTCTCCATTAAAATGAAACTACCATAAAAATGAGTGTGTTCATTTCCTTTGTAAGTGAGCAAACGTAGAAATTCAGCAGGGGAGCAAATAATTATTTCCTCGACTGTGGCTGCACACTTCTTTTGGTTGGTGGAAATTTAGAAAATAGTTCCTGCATGAAAAGGCCCATGAAAAAACACTAAGTAACTGGGATTGATTTCCAGAAAATGTGCTGCAAAATTTCTCTTTGAGTAATATGTGCACCTCAAGGCAAAGTGGTTTTATTATTTTCAAGAGTAGAAATACATTTCTAAACACACAACTGGTCAACTTGCCAAAATAATAAATAGCTAGATAGATAAATATCACTACAGGCCAGATAAAAGATGCATAAATTTGAATTTAGGTGGACGTTCTCAGTCTCTGGTGTAATGATTAGCAGGCGCAGTGTTCAATCCAGATTTATTGTATATAATATTGAAAGAAAGAGGGACTTCACTCTATCTCTGGGCTTGTCTAATGGTATTTTAATCTTTCTCTTTAATCTTTCCAGTGAATCCTCTTCCAATGAAGGGGCCCACTACAGGGTCCATCATTGGAGCCATCATAGGGGTCATTATACTCATAGCTATCATTGGAACTGTCATCGCCCTGTGCCGCAAACGCGCTGACAGAATGCACGGAGAGTAAGTATCTCTGTGAGTGACTGAGTGTGGATGAGTAAATTTTACTTCAGTTCAGTGTTGTTGTTGTTGTTTTCAGTGAGTGTTTGCTCTTTTTGTTATTTGCAAATTGGTCCATTAAACGAAATGCCATGCAGCATGTCTCATACTTTTGTGAGTCATTAAATGTGACAACAGTGTATTTTTGCCGTTTAGTGGTCCACCAAAGTACAAGCCCCCTCCTCCAAAGAAGGCAAATAAAACCACCAATTCTGCTCACATGGTGAGTCACTAATTAACAACTGCTTGTAAGGACAGCAATATCACTATCCTGACGATTGTTAGGTCACTCAGCGAACAGTTTTGTTCTCTTGCCATTTAATGATTGTTCAATTGTGTTGACAGCTGCTGAATTCAAGCCATACCCCAGTGATCCACGACGACTACTACTCTACTCCAGAGCCAGTCACGGTAAGGACGTATGCTGCATACAGATGTGAGGATGGCACTTAAATGCATATTTTTTGGAGAATACACACAGATAATTATAGAGAAGTGTGAGCATTTTTTTTTTAATCAAATGTTCAGTTAATGAGCTACATAAAGCCCAGTCTGATGTCCGGAGCAGTAAAAAGAACAAATACAATTTCTAAAACCACAAATGCAGTAAACCCGCTGCATTTGAAAAGTAGATGATATGAGTGGCCTGAGATGTCCCAAGAAAACTATGTGCAGTGTATTTGGTGTACTTATTCACTGCATGTGCATTTTTTTTTACATTAAACAGTGGATATGCAAAAGCTCAAAACTGTTGCATATACCGTGTTTGGGAATTAAACAATAGTATTGTACTTTGTACCACTTTTCAAAATTTAGAAATACTTTAGATACATTTTCACTCCTGTTTAGTAAAACTTTAATCACTATTCCAGGAATAACATCACATTTTAGTGAAAGATGATTAATATGATTAGCCCCTCTACCAAAGCCATTGGAACAGAGTGCTGTTAATTTTACAATCCCCAAACACCATTAGATGAGAGCATGGATAGCAGCAGACTGAATATAACTGAGTACATCAAGTACCATACTACGGTTTAATGTACATGTACTTTATTTAAACACAATATTTTGATGTTGTGCTGCTTTCTGTACTATTTATTTTTAAGCTTTACTTATTTATAATTTGGAGATTTAATTGCATTATTATAGCTCAGGCTTCCAAGCAATGTTTAAGTGATTCAAAACATCAACAGCTACAACATAAAGGTGATATAAATATTAATAAATCAATAATATCATGTAAATCATTCTGAAAGATGTTACTCCAAAAAATGGGTGCATTTATTTTAGGTACTTTAAATATATTTTGTTTATACAAACTCTTCACTATTAAAATATGTGACTCTTAATACTACTATTAAGTCTAAATAATTTTTTCTGCTTTGCAAAACAATTATCCAGCGCAAGATTAGATTTAAATTCTTGTGCAGCTCCCCATAATTAATCTGTAACAGGTCACAGGGCTGCACACGAACAGCCAATTTTCTTCATTGATTTTATTTCTGTTTAAATATTCTGATTTCCTGGGCTAGCACCGCTGCTCCATTCTTGATCTCAGCTGGGCCACCCCATTTAAAAAATAGTAATCAAAATAATAATTGAAACACCCCCTGATACGTGTGATAAGCTGTCTTGCATTTGGCCTCCAGTTATTAATGAGTTATTAAAGACTAAAGGTGACCACATATTGGTGTGTTGGTGTAAAGCACTTCGCAGTGCTGGTTTTAATGGGTGCCATATTAAGCTTTGTAATTATTGTTGTTGTCGTTGACAGTCATTATTCCGTTTAACAATTAAACTGTTTAAAATGAAAGTTAATGGTTAATAAAATACAATCTTCTGAGTGAAAGAGCTTCTTTATTAATGATACTACCTGAGTCCAAATGAAGTCATCTAACTTAACCTTTGGATGTGGACATAAACCCACTGCATCATTTCTGTTTCATCTTGTTTAGAAGGTGGTGATAGAAACCTCCTCCTCCTCTCTCACAATAACAAAGACATATGTAGTATCCCTTTAATTCCTAATTGAGATTTTAGCTGTATAACATGCTTACGATTGCTTGTTGTTGGCAGGACCTGGATGCCTACCAAGAAGAGAATGTTGATTTTAATGGTGGCAGAGAGAATGAAGTGCATTACATGTCTGCTGCCCCCTCTCGCTGGGATGATCCAGAGAATAATGAGGTCCCTCCTCCTTACATGCAAATAAACAGTGACCACCAGGACCATCACCCCGTCCCCAATATTGGCCGCGGTGAAAGCTTTGTGTCGTCCGCCATGTTTGTGTGAGGGCCAATAAAAGTCACAGAAAGACACTAATGTATGTAAATATGAGAGTGCGCGACCGATTGAATGAATGAATAAATGCTTATTTCTATTAAAGTATAAGATGCATGAATTTAGCTCTGTCAGAGAGTAATCTGGTGGGGATGTGAACATTTGATGCTTAGTTATGAATTTTCAGGTTACAGGTAGTCTTTATTATGAAGCAATCACGTCCAGCCTTGTGTTGCTGGTTGTAAACGTCCATCAACTTGAGCCAGCAAGACCCAAAATATTGTTAGTGTGCACAACTGTAGCGCACAGCTGCAAGAATGTATTGAGATTTTTTTTTTTTTTTTCTTTATCCTTAAACTTTCGATAAAGCGAACACTGTTGTTGTTTTCATATTTAGCTTATAAATACTGTTGGGTGGCGAGAGCACGGAACAGATGTTGACACTGAATCTGCTTACATTGCTGTCATACATATTTTACTGCTATGGCTTGGTTAAAAGAAGCACAGTATGTGGGATTTTCGTGATACCTCTTAGTCTTATGTCTCATGTTGTTGGCTTCAGTCCCACTAAAACAGGCACCCTGAGGAGAAGCAATTAGCAGCAGTTAATCAGGCGTTGCTGAGAAGAGACCCACAGACCGTGACGACATTAGGTTTTAAACTGCAGTCAGTGGGGTTAACTGCTGGTGCAACACTTTGTTTTAATGTTTGTGTTTGATTTAAATGTTTTCTTTTTGTCCTCTTATGGCTTTTATTTTGTTGCTTCTGGCATTAGCCTTTCTTTTGTAAGTTTCATGTTTTCCTTTTTTTTTTTAACTTGCATCCATCTCTCCATATTTAAAGCCATAGTTTTTCTGAGCTCGGTTTCGCTCAGTGCAGGACTGCAACTTGATGGATATCTTTTACTTAAAAAAAGGCACAAAAAAAATTTTTGTACCAAATTTTTTTTTTTTGTATTATTCATAGCACAATAATAAAAACTAGCATGCTGTGTTAGATGAGGGCAAATCTGGATTATGTCTATGAAATCTGAAGCAGTTCATCTCTCTAGCAGAGGATTAAATTCTTCTTTGTGGAGTTCAAATTGAGGTTGGCACAAAGCCTGCTTGTATACTCATATCTCCATCCATTATCAGGGTCAAGGGTTAAACAGGTCAGTAGTGTTTAGTCAGAATATTTTTCCTCCATCCTGAAACTGAAGATGTCTTTTTGTGTTGGTGCCAACCGAGGGTTTATTTTATTTAAGTGACTTCTTTGAAAAGTGATCTACTTCCAGAAATAATATGGGATTGAATCTATTTGTTCTTTGTGTGTTGTGTTATCATGTTCATTGTGACTGTTGTTCATTTAATAAACATGTAAACTGTGATCTTATTAAAAAAATGTAAATCTGACTTTGTGATGTTGGTATTCATTGCAGCAATTTATGAAACTGTGCTCAGTTGTTATTCCTTCATTTCACCAGATGGGAGCAGTGTGGACTGAGAATGCCTGAGTGGTTAGCACAACAGAAACAGTCTTGATTAGCACCTGCTAATGTGTAATACACATGATACAGATACTGTATTGGGATTTTTTATTTTATTTTATTTTTTTTTAAGTTATGATTTAATACTCTCACTTTGTAGCACTTAAGAGTGAATGATACGGGAACGTGGAGCAAACTGGTGCTGCAGCAGATTTTCATGTGAGGACTGCAGCAAGCTTTAGCACACCTGATACAGTGGTAGGCACACTCTGTGCTTTCCCTCCTCTTGTCTGACTCATCTCTTTCTATCTTCAGCTTTACTCCCTCCAATCCCCTCTTCAAAGTCTACGAGCACAAGAAGAGTATCATTTTTAGATAAGCATGATTCATTTGCAGCACTGTGACTACACCAAGGGGCCCAAATGTGCATTCTTACAGATCCAAACTGTAAGGATTACATGCATCACTTTCGTGCACCATTGACTCATGTATAAACCATTTGCCTCTTGCAGCTTATCAGTATTAATTGGCACGGTGCACAGCAGTGTCCTGACTGAGCTGGGTCTGCTGCAGATTAGCCTGTGGTACTGCAGACGAAGGTGAGGCTTGACTAGCAGCTCACCATGACTTTGCAATCTGTTCCCTGCCTGAAATTCTGATCACATAGGTACATGGGGATTCTAAGAAGTACTGAATGTATAATGGGATTATTGCTGACATAATGCATTCTGTTAGGGAAGGCTATTCAAAACTTAACACCAAGGTCAGCTTGAAAGCTCAAGTGGTACCTTGGATTTTGTTATTGTGCATGTATAAAAACAGTAAAAATTATGGGAATTATGGGAACATGATTCCATTCGTTCTTATTTTACCTGAGATGCAGTACTCTATGGTGATTTTGCAGTCTGCATTACGGTACCTTCTTTATAAACATCTGGATCGATAGATATGATGGAAATTGATGAGTTGGTAGTCCTTTGTAATGGCTTTGTATGTATTGATTAAACAAGTTAGACTCTGCATTCCCACCATACTATCAGTTTTGCACACAATATGGAATTGAACAAGTTATGTCAGGATTTAATGAGCAAGTTCAAAGTATTTTTGAAGCTAATGGAGTAAAGTTTACCAGACTAAGCAAAGTTTGGAAGTTATACAGTTTTCTGTTTTTTTTGTTTTTTTTTTAACTAGCAGCAATCTGTGCAGTCACAGCGCTATAAGATAACTAGACTTTGTGAACTGGTATCCAGGTAATGGGTGAAAGAGAAGGCAGAGAATAAACCTCTCATGCCTTTGGTGCTGCTAAGCTGGTTAAAAATAGAGGCAGAAGAGAGGGATTGAGAGAATCGGGGTGGACAGAAAAGATTGGGGGGGGAGGGAGAGACTGCTAATTTGACTCCCAGTAATGTAGGTAAGCAGGGAATTAGTGGGTGACCTTGGCTGCAAGTAAAACAAATGTGTGGCAAGATGTTAAAGGCTCAGAAAGAAACACACTTCACGCAACTACAGTGATCCTGAGTGCTCTTTGTAAGCCACCAGCTCCCTGAGCCGATGGACAAACACTGCCTGGGCTCATCATGTGCATGACAATGATGAGCATGTTTGGCTGTATGCTGATGGCTTGGTTGGTGAGTAAAGACACATTTATAAATACAGGCCTGACAGGGATTACTCCCAGAACATTTTGAAGGACCTTGAGTATCTATTTTAAGAGTGCAGATTAAAGCTAGCAGTAACATTTAAGCAGCAGATTGAAAGGAAAGTAAAGACATTTGGTTTAGTGCTGCTGTGGTTCTTAGATCTGAACCTTGCAGCATCTATAAGAGGATGAGATGAACACATGACTGCCCCTCTCTGTACACAGCATGTGTGTTCATGTGTTACTGACAGTTTAATAAAAAAAACAAAAAATAAAGGTTGTGTAAGCAAGTTGTTCAAGTATATTATAACTTATGTATGTATTCCATATTGTAGCCCTGACTTTCCACATCCTTCCAGGAAGTAGCTTGAGTTCTGCTACCTCTGAAAGCTCCTTGCCTGCTCCCATTTCTCTCCATCTTTCTGTTATTTTTTTTCCCCCATTCTAAATGCCTTCACTTCTTAATTCTGTACACACCAGGCCAGAAGAACACAATGTCTGAAGAGAGAGCAAGAGGGCGAAGGAGGATCGAACAACGGCCCCACAGTGAGTGACACTGCTGAGACGCCTGCGCAAAAGAGAAGGCATGTGAGTCGAGAGAGGAATGGAAAGTGGGAGAAAGTGATAGAGAGGGTGAAGGAGATAAGGGGCGCAGGCTGTGAAAGAGAAAGAGAGAAGCTTTGGGGATTAACGGGGAGCTGAATTTGGAGGGCAGACAGGGCCAGCAGACGGCAGCTGGGGGAGGCCTGGATCACATCAGATTGGTTCAAATTTGAACTTTGTTTCCCAGATGTTCTTACTTTGAACTTAATCACAGATAAGGTTATTGAAATGTTTTAGTTACACGCACTAGTTTAAAAAAATAAATACATAAAATATATATATATATATATATATATATATATATATATTTGTGAAAATAAATGATTTGTGACAGATTTTTTTAAAAGAAATTTGAGGGAAATGTATTAACTTTAAGATACATTTAATGCAGGGTCAAGTGAGACTATAAATAATTCCCCAAAGATTGTAGGTGTTACAATGTCGAGAGACCAGACTATCTGATTGGCTGTGTTGCTGTTGCACTTATTCTTTGTATCAGGAAAAACAAAAGCCTTCCGAATGTAACACTGGAATAACCTGAGGCTGTTGTTTTTGCTTTAACCCCCCTGTAAGACTACACAAAGATTTTCACAGATTTTAACTGATTATCACGGTCGAATGAAGTCATAACAACAATGTTATCACAATATTGGTGTTGACATTATCAGCAAATCAATTCAACTCAAAAGTATATTGAAGTGGCAAGTGTGTCTGTAATAATAACTGTACAAAGGCATGCAAAAGAATAACTACATAAATATTACACATGTATGTATTACCATAATTTATACAGTTCAATACCGGTATAATGTGCCACACCCACTCAAACACAGTCAACAGACTGTTACATTGATGGTGATATAGTCACATTGTTCAACATGTCTAAAGCAGAACCAATGCTGAGAAATAGGAAATGCATAAATGCACTCTCACTATGTTCTGTGTTTCTCTACATAGTGATATGACTCACAATTGTAATTATATAATTTTTATTTAAGTGAATTTTATCCAGAAGAGTTTTCATCAGCTTCAAAGAGTCTTATTCTGCTCATTCTGGCGCTGACATGTCAGCTACGCTCGAAAGAGACAATAAAGCTCCGGGTGAATATGTGTGAGTGGATGAGTGCAGCTCATAGTGTAAAAAGCACTTTGAGTGGTTAGTACGACTACTCTACCACTCTATAAATACCAGTTCATTTACCATCTGCCATTTACCAAAGAGCTTTCATAAGATCATCTGTGCATCTGAAATACTCAGCAAAGCTTAAAAATTAGTTCAATTAACAAGCTTAATACAAATCTGAGGGCAAATTCAGGAGTCTTTAACCCAGCAAACTAAAAATAACTGTCTGCTACATAGACATATCCACCATAACCACCATATGGTACTTTTGTTTTTTTTAGCTACTAAACAGTTTAACTGAGCAACAGTGTGTTTTAGTGCTTATGAACATACCTTTAATTCATAAGAGGGAGGTTTTATAATTACATATTAAAATAATTTTTCTTTTACAAAATTAAAATTTGTAGCGCTGAAATATCTGTGTGTAAGTGTGTAAAGGCTGCATGTAGTCCGGCTAACCTCAGTATTGCCTAATGACTTTAGGTGAATTGTGTGCGTGTGTGTGTGTGTTATTTGTGACTGTATTTCCCGGGGACGTCGTGATGCCAGTCGGTTCAACACAATGGTTAATATTTAATGCCATCGCTAAGGTAAATCTTTCTTCTGTACCTCCTGAATGACTCCCTTTAACTGTCACCACATTTTTTCATTTGAAAAGATGGGATGTCCAACGTGCCCTTTAAATATCTTCCTGAGTGAGCTCAGCTGTCTCTGCCTCTCTCATGTTTTCCCATAAATGATGTTATCATGTCAAGTTTATCAAGTACTTACTGAGTTATTATCAGCAATGAGCTGTTGACAGGCTATCATCCTTCCTGTGCTAAAAAGTTTAGTATGTGAGAGTGATACAGAGAGAGGTGGCTGTTACATTACACATTCTTCTTAGCCTCACTTCTGATCTGCAGAGTCCTGCTCTGCAGTCCTGTGCTCATATTTCTTCCCCCCTTTCTTTCCTCTCTATTTATATTCTGTTTTTATTTATTTATTTGCTTGCATTAACAAAAGCAGTGGGCATTATCAACAAGCCCAGCAAAGCGAGAGTCCTCCTCTTATGCAGGTGATATTATGTTGAGTCTCAGCTCTGGTCCAGTCAAACAGGGGCTGGTTTCCTCCCTCCATTCGCAGCCATTTGCCCTGCACTGCAGCTGCAGGTGGTACAGTGGGTGTGCACAGATGTGCGTGTTCTCTTTATCTAAAGCAGGTGCTCCACCTGCACAATATGAAAGAGAGAGAGAGAAGTCAAGTTTTATTTCCTTTAGTCATTACAGCATGAAGTCATTTGTGTCACAGCCCGGCTCAAGGGAAGGACAAACTCGAGGAGGTCACACATGATGATAAGGAAGATTATTTATTTAACCTCATGACCTCCTGAAGCAGCCCAGGTATCACAGGGTGTCACATTTGGCATATCCGAATATGTTCCAAGAGCAGAAATTAAGCTTCAGTCAGCAGGATGAGATGAGAAAGGATATGTAATAAAACCAGCCTTAGGTTAAAACTGCAATCAAAACTGTAACGCACAAGTGATGACGCCATGAACATTGCTGAGATTTAATGAGTTAAGATTAATCAGCTGATTCTCCATGAGCGACAGGTTAGGAATGGAAAAAAAAACTTGCTGCTTAAATTAAACAATGGATACCACTTATAGTCAGACAGCCTTTGTGAGGGCTTCAAAAGTTGCAACTAATAGCTTTAATAATGCTCACTAAATAATTTGTTGCTGTTTAATTATTAAGGTTCTTTCTTGACATGAGGAATTAATAGCTACAACAAAGCATCTTGTCCATTTGTGAACTCGTCATCACAGCCTTTGTGAAACTTGAGCATGGAGGTTTGTTATCCTTTAGATTTTCAAAGGTTATATTTGGTAATAATATATTTATTAATCCCAGCAATTAAGGGGTTTTCATTTGCCAACCTATTCAGACTCTGGAAAGTACGCAAAACAATCAAAGTCCGGCAACTCAAACATTGTTCTTATTGTTGCTTTTTTATCTTATCAGAGAAAACTATAAATCATCAGTATACATGTGTGTACTTTCACAAAATGAAGGAGTCTTATCAGGAAATGACACCTGGAAGTTGTTTGCAGTGACAACTTTAAATGTGAAGTTGAACTCACCTGACTGCATTATAGATCTTTATTGATGTCTGCAGCCCCCAGCTGTTTCTTTTCAAGTTATTTGCTTAACACCTACCAGGTCATTGGTGACCCATCTTGGCTTAAAGGTACAGTTTGGTTTTGGTTAATCCTTTTTGTCTAATCCATTTTAGAGACAACTTTTTAAAGTTAGCATCTTCTAGCTTCTGAAAATGTGTTAATTTATCATGTGGTTCAAACAAACTCCACCCTAAGCTCAGATAGGCAGAGGGTGGCCTGGCAGATGTTTAGAGCTTAAGGTCCTTGTGCTTGTTGCATACAAACAACAGCTTGTTATTATGGTAAGGGACACTGAATTGGGCTATCACGGCACTTGAGGGCTTCTTTGCTTAGTTCAGATTATCTGTGCCTTAATTAAACATACTCATGAAACCATTCATGAGCTCTCACTGTCTGCATGAAAGCATCTAAATTCGTGATATGTCTGCGATTACTGAGGCATCCTTCAATTTGTCATCTGTATAAATAATCAAGAGAATTTCTACTTGAAGCAGACAAAAACAAACTTGTACTTGGACATAAATAAAAGCCAAATAGATTCCCTTTTAATTTCTAAGGATTATTCACAACAGAGCTACCCCTGCACTGAGACAGACTGGCTTCCTAATCAGCCTGGGTTATGCTTTGCTTCACTGTATCTTTGAAAGAGTAAACGAGTAAAACCAGCCAGTGAAGTCGACACAGCGCAGTGCCAGATGTTTTATTCCCCCGTGATGACACAACATTTGAACAACTGAGTGCCTCTTGGGTTCTTATCCAGACTCCCTCCCCTTTATCATCCCTAATTTCATTCAATCCAAAATCACATTTCTGGGCAGTCTCGCAACCTTGTCTTCCCGTACACAAACACACAAATGCACTCACACATTCAAACAGCTGCCAGGGAAATACTTGAATAACGGCACATTTTTTACAGAGTGATGAATGGCTCAACTGCTCATTCAGTCAGAGGAAACCAGCCTTGATTTTGTACCACATGTTAGCATGTGCAAGCTGACATAACATAAATGAATCATGACTTATTTGAGGGTTAGAGCTACTTAAGTTAATGAGGTGTGTGTGTGTGTGTGTGTGTGTGTGTGTGTGTGTGTGTGTGTGTGTGTGTGTGTGTGTGTGTGTGTGTGTGTGCGTGTGCGTGCGTGCGTGCGTGCGTGCTCCTTTTAGCCTGTCAGGGTGTGTCCAGATGTTCATGTCAATTTGATCGAGCCTGCAGCCATGCCCGCAGTTCTCCATAATCCTCATAGAAACAGCTTGCCAAGGCTTGAATTTATCAATATAATCCTCGAGCACAGTTAACTCTAAAGAACACAAAGACATCTATCCCATTATATTCATATATTGATCTCAATCTTATCTGGCTGCAGAGATCATTGCTGGACTTTCAATGTGGGCTGCACGCTGTTATCTACTGTTGAAAGCATGTTTGACAAAGATAAATGGGAAATAAGTGCAGCAATTTACTGAAATGTGCAAGCATACAGGGAAATACAGTATATAAGTCAAAGCTTGAAAGTCAATATTTGGTATGACCACATTTATTCTTCAGCACAGCCTGAAGTCTCTGAGGCAGCTTTCTAGTCTTCAGGAATAGTTCTCCAGGCTTCTTGAAGGACATTCAAAGCTGCCTTTTGTTCTTTTCTTTGTCAAAATGATCCCACACTGCTTCAGTAAAGTTGAGGTCAGGGCTCTGGGGAGGTCAGTCCATGATAGATAGTGTTCCATTTTGTGTTTTTCTATCCAGTTATGTTTTTACTACATTAGGAGCGTGTTTCAGATCATTGTGATGCTGAAACATGAAGTCGTTACCAATCAGATATTTTCCAGATGGTATTTTATGGTGGATCAAAATCTTATGGTACTTTTTTCTTCTCAAAATTTCATCAGTTTTAACAAGATTGTCTAGGTCTTGGGCTTGACCCAGTGTTTTGTGTTTTTGGACTTTTGAGTTTTGGTGTTTAAGAATTATTTATTATGATCTGTGTTCTGGAGTTCTGCTTTTCCCTGCCTTTCCAGTTGAGTTATTATCTATCTCCATATCCTCTTCGAATGTCTTGTCTGGTTCTGTGTGTTTGTATCTTTCTGTGGTCCTGCCTCCCCCTGTCTTGTGTCAAGTTCTTGTGTCATAGTCTTGGTTTTTTTGTTTACCACTTCCTGTTTTATTTTGATAGTGTCTTTGGTTCTTCTGCTCCCTGTGTGTCCTGCCCAGCTGTTTGCAATTGTCTCATTCCCTAGTGTATATATTGCCTCAGTTTCCCCTGCTGTTTGTTGCGTTGTCTCCTTCACCGTGGTGTTGCGCTGTTCCTGGTTTTGTCCTGAAGATTCTTTGTTTTTGGATTATTACTATTGTTCTGCTCCTGGAAGGATTTTTTGTTATTGTGGTTTTGAACTCTGGAATAAAGCAATCTTGACTTCATGCCTGACTTCAGAGTCCGGCATTTTGGGTCCTAACTCTGCCTGCCACAGTGCCGACCTTGACAAAGATCTCCAACACCACTGGCTGAAATGCAGCTCCAAATCATGACAGAGCCTTCACTGTGTTTTAAAGATGGCTGTAGACACTCATTGTTGTACTGACCTTCATGAACATCTCTGTGCTGTTGCCACTGATTTTCAGTCCAGTTCTTGTGTAATGTGGCAAACCTCAGCTTTTTCTCCCTGTTTCCCTTCCTTAAGAATGGCTTCTTGACAGCTGCCCTTCCACTGAGACCATTCCTGATGAGGCTTCAGTGAACAGTAGATGGCTCAACTGAAGGGGGAGATGCATCTCTCAGGTCCTGTGTCAGGTCTTTGCTGGACACCCCCCAAATTTCATTGGTTCATCCCTTCAGTTAGATACTTTTTTTAATGCTAGAATGATTCATAGGTTAGTGTTAAGTGACTTAAACAAAAAATCTTCCTCTGAGAATGGTCAGGTTCAAGGACTGGACTGAAAATGACTGAAAAAGCAGCCCATGTCCACAAAATCCTGAAGATCACTTTAAAAAATGACGAGAAAGTCTGGCTCCTTGGAAGTAAAATCTAAAGAAAGTAGGTGTGGCTCAAGACTTTTGCACAGTGCTGTATAAAACCAAAAAAAAAAACAATAAAGGAAAAAATTGTTTCTTCAACAAGTTTGCCTCCAAGAGCTACACTGCCCTCTGTCTCTCACCTTACTCTCCAGTGGATGTGGATGACCTTGGATTTGCTGCTGTAAAATATCTGTGGAAGTTTAAATGGAAATGTGACAATCCCTTTGGCTTTGCCCACAGGATAACGTTCCGCTTCACTTGTTTGTGCATGTGTGTGTGCGCATGTGTGCAGTTAAGTTGCAAGCTGCGTGTTCCCCTACGTACTGTCATGCATAACCTTGGGAGCTATCCTTCCTCTAAGCATCATGGGATGGCTCAGAGGACAGGGAATTATCCAATCAGCCGTTAGGGTCACCCCAGTCAAATAATTCTGGAGACTCGCTGCCTCCCACCCCCTACCACTACTGTTTTCATCTCTTTTCTCCTCATCACACTAGTCGTCGGTTCACACGCACATCCACTAAGGATGTTTTAGGTGTAAATGCGTACGCGAGACACATACAGTATAACTAGGGCAATTAAAGTCGAGTGTAACTGACGTGTTACAGCTCAAATTAGACTCACTGAGAGCACAGCAGCAAGGGAGAAATAAAGTGAGGATGGAAGGGAGGAAGAGAGGGCGAGCAATGTGTAAGAAAGGTGAGGATAAAGGGGAAAAAAATAGAAGTCTGTAGAGGACACAAGACAGGGTGACATCCAAGAGATGTGCATACTAAAGCTCTTTTGCAGCATTAGCATCTGCATTTTTGCCCAGCTAACATTCCTCTTGCCTGTAAGTGTGTGACTAAATAATTCTGAGTGAACCTAAACAAACATATCCTTAAATTGTATAGAAAAGCCTCAGTGGTTGGGATACAGCTAAGCTTAAAGGGACAGCTCACCCCAAAGACAAATATGCGTGTTTTTCTTCTGGCCTGTAGTTCTGTTTATCTGTCTAGATTGTTTTGTTGTGTTGTGAATATAATGGAACTAAATTTAGTTTGTCTTGTAGCGCTCAAAGTGCCAAAAAACCCAGCGGCAATGTCCCTATTCAGAGATCATAACCTTAACAAATAAATTTAAAAATACTGAGCACTTGGAACATTTTTCTCAGCAGCACCACAACCACAAACAAAGGAAACATCACAGCTCAGCTCAGGGGGATGTCATTAATGTTTACATCTTGTCTTGCTGATGCGAGAATGACCTCTTCTCATGGGCAGATGCACTCTTCATTCTGCAGAAAGATACTGCAACCGGTGAAAGTAGTAGTTCCTACATGGAAGTGGTCACATAATGATTTGTGGGTTGTTTTTTTGTTTGTTTGTTTGTTTACACTGTTACTCAGTTTTTCCATCTGTTTATGGACACTCTGAGCCTCAGAAGGCAACTAACATTAGCTCCATCTCAACTAAGAGAAGACATATTTCTAAAACTGAGCATCTTGGACTAAAACAGTCTCTTAGTTGATCCTCTGTTCTATATCTCACATATCCCAGCTTGTTATGGGAAACTATGGTTCAACATTAGTAGCATGTGGGCAGTCCGTGGGTTAGTCTGTTGGCAGTGCGTGGGCAGCTTCCCACTGCCCATTTACCTGCAGAGAGCGTCTGTTGTCAGATGGGGGCAGTATCCAAAGTATGTGTCCATGTCTGTGGGCTATGCACACGTGTGTTGTTGTTGGTTCATCAGCCAGCCATAAAGATGAGTAAAGTTATAGCACCGAAAGAGCTGAAGTCAAAAAACAACAAGAAGTGTCCACTGCAGCCACTGTCTGTACTTTTCATGCTGTATTTTTTTTTTTTTAAATCTTTAATGCCTTTTTGTTTTTCACATTTCTCCCATTCCTAAAAAACTCTGCTGTTGCTCTCCTCCCTGCCCCAGCCCACTTGTCCACAAATCGGCATTCAACAGACACAGCATCATCCACATCAACCACTGTGCACTTGGGATTTTGGGGGACTGCATGGGACCAAGTTTGTGGTGCTTAAAAGTCCCTTTCTGTAGGCTCTCCATGGGTAAACACATAAGCAAACAGACACAACCACAGTACCATAAATTAATCATCAGGAAGCTGGGCCCAGAGCACACAGTAAGCCACAATACAGCACTCCTGGAGCATTTAGAGTTAAGAGCTTTGCTCAACGGCCCAGCATTGGAGGTCTGGCAGTGCTGCGGCATGACAACATTATAGGCTGGAGAAAAACATAAATTTGATGTTGAGGTAAAATGTTCCTTTGAGGTCTAATTTCCACAAATACAGAATCCAGTAAAACTAGGCAGGTGCATTTCTATAATCACAGTAGACTAAATATTGAAAACTCCTCTCATGACATAGACAGGCCAACAGTGTCGTTTGCAAGGGAAATTGGAGGTGTCACTACTCTCTCATTAGTATCCAAGCAGCAGGCTGCACACTGTTGGCTGGAGTCCAAAGGTACAGTACAATGCAGCAGTCCAGCCTTGAGGAGATGAATGGATCAGCTTCTCTGCGTCATTGAGGGGTAAAACGGGATGTAGTTTGACAATGTTCTTGAGAGAAAGGTTTGAATGCATTGTGGCTTTTCCCCACACTCCTTCCCCCTTTAGAATACACATCTTGTGTGGATGCACATACGCAACCCCACTGAGAGAAAAGTGTGAGAATCGGTAATGAGCACACAGCAGCCTCTTTCTGTCAAAACCATGCTCAGGATAAGGGCACAGATACGCATCCAGTGGACAAGCCCAAGGGACAGAAGACAAAGAAATACACACACACATGGATAGCACACATCTGACACACACTCAGAAGACAAATGAACTTCCAAAATTAGCAAGAAGAGTGGAGGCATGTTTCTTCTCCTGTAATATCTTTACTTTTTTTTTCTTTATTATATTTGTGTGGACATCTCTTGCATGGTCCAGTAAGCCATTGTCTGATGTGACCGGGTGCAGCAATAATGAAAACACTGCTGAGGTTGCCTAACTGGCATAGCACTCCATCACACTGACTCATTGGGCACAGCAGCATCAGACACACACACACACACGCAGTGCACATGGTCCATGCAGAAATATGCTGACATATAGGCCCCCACAAATCCCACACTATGGTCTTGGTGCCTTTTATACCATCTTTCTGTTACATGCACACACAAACACCCTCCCTCTATCACCTGGAGCAGAATGAGGCCATACACGACCACACAAAGCAGCGCATCTGGTTAAACCACAGCATTGCAGTTCCTGCTGCTGAGGTACCATGCACATGAGATCTGAATGCCTTACTTGGCGCGCTGCAAGCAAAACACGCCATTAGATCACTGTCAGCTGTTGCTAAAACCACATTCACTCCTTTATCCAGCTTTAGGTTAAATATTTTTTTGTAAACTAAATCTTTTAAAGAAATACTTATATATTTGGAAATGCCATTATTTGCTTTGATGCCAAAAGCTACATGAGACCATTAATAACACTTATGTGTGTACAGTAAATATGAAGCTACCACTATGAGAAGGCAGCTTAGAGTACACTGTAAACAGAGGGGTGAACAGCTCACTCGGCTTTATCCTAGTTAACAAAATCTGCCTAGCCAAGCAAGCACTGACCAAAGTGCTGAACATGGAAAAATAGAACAAAACAATACGCAAAAGGTAAAAGTCAACACCCAAAATAAGAGCATCAATAAAATATAAAAATAAAATACAAAATAAAATACAAAATTAATCAAGAGTCAGGATAAAAATAGACTAAAAAATAAGAAATAAATACACAACAATACAAACGTATCAAGCTTGGTCGAACGCCAGGTGAAAAAGGTGGGTTTTGAGAGAAGATTTAAATATGGCTAGTGAAGAGGACTTAAAAACAAATAAAAGAATTTTAAAATTAACTCTAAAATAAACAGGAAGCCAGTGCAGTGAAGATAAAACCGGAGTGATGTGTTCCTTCTTACGTGTTCCAGTCAAAAGCCGTGCAGCAGCATTTTGCACCAGCTGAAGATGAGACAAGGAGGACCGGTTAACGCCAAAATACAAAGAATTACAGTAATCCAGCCTGTTAGCAACAAATTTGTGGATCACTGTATTAAAGTGATCTTTTGACAAGATATTTTTTATCTTGGTGAGCTGTCTCAGGTGAAAGAAACTAGATTTCACCACAGCATTAATTTGACCCTCCAACTTAAGGTTTTCATCCATTTTAATGCCCAAATTTGTAATCGTGGGCTTAGCATACTGCGATAAAGAACCCAGATCCACAGGAGTCAGCCGCCCCATGATGCCCAGACCAAAAACGATCACCTTCGTCTTTTTATCTTTAAAATTCAGAAAATTTAAAGCCATCCGAGCTTTGATGTCATCGAGACACTTTGTTAGTCTGGACAGAGTTCGCATCACTTTGTTTTAGGGGCGTGTAAATCTGGGTGTCACCTGCATAGCACTGGAAAGCAATTTTATGCTTCCTAAGGATGGAACCAAGGGGGAGCAAATACAGACAGAACAGCAGCGGTCCAAGTATTGAGCCCCGGGGCACCCCACACGACAGAGGCGCACAAGATGATCTAAAATCATTTAGGCTAACAGAAAATGTTCTCTGGGTCAAATATCAATTTAACATTCTAAGTGAGAAATTAAAATGTTATGGTCCACTGTGTCAAAAGCAGCCGTTAGATCTAAAAGAAGTAAAATCACATAGTCTCCTGCGTCTGTAGTTAGGAAAATGTCATTAAACACCCTTAGCAAAGCAGACTCGGTGCTATGGAGAGGCTTAAAACCAGACTGAAGAGTTTCAAGGATATCATTTTCATCTCAAAAGGCTTTCAGTTGGCTATAAATAACTTTTTCCAAAATTTTTGAAAGAAGAAGGAGTCTAGAAATTGGCCTAAAATTTGACAATACAGTGGAATTTAATCCAGATTTTTTTTTAAATCAATGGCAACACTGTCACATGCCTACCTATAGAGGTTTTACTCGGGATTATATGCTGAACTATTTCTAGTAACTGCTGCAGGCCAAGAAATAGTATGATACAAAATATCCCAATTTTCCTTCTTTACAGTTAGACTATTTTCCACGTATGGATTAAGCTTGTGATATAGGGTTTGTTATTTTTTTAACCATTCAGTGTCAACGTGATCTGTTTCCATTCGTTATGTTAAACCAAGTAAGCTGTCTCCTGGCTCTAACTTCATAATTATCATATGACCGAGGGTGGTGTTGATCCTCTCATTTATTTGTCTGTGAGCATACTCCACAGATTTTCTTGGCAAACAAGTGCTGAGAGAATCTTTATCCAACTTTAACCACATTTTGTGCCCATATTATTACTACCTCTGAATGTGAGCCTTATTCTTATTCCCTTTCATCCTTTTCAGAGAAATTCTTGTGCAATAAGAGTGTGGCGTGCTGTCAATTTAATCTGGATGGGGTGACGTCTGCACGTCTGCCTCAGAGGGAGAGAAAAGCAGAGAGGTGGAGTTAGGCAGAACTACGCAGCTGAACTTTTAATCCTCTTAGTGTCCTCAACTATCTATCTCTCATTCATCTGTCTTCTGTCTGCAACTAACTACTCTTCTACTTATTGTATCCATCTGTCTGTTTCATGTAGCTCTAAATTGCCTCTGAGGTAAAGATGAATAAATTTCACATCTTTCTTGCTGTTTCTCTCACTTCCTGCCTCATCCGTGACTCAGCCCCTCTTCCCTCTTCCCTCCTCCTTTATCCTGTTCCTCCATGTGCTCTTTCCGCTGTACCCTCTCCATCCCTTGGCCCTCCTGCAAGGTCGTTCCCAAGGACGGCCCGCTCCCAGCATCCCCCGCCTGATAGGCCGACAGGCATTAAAGGGCCGGTTCCCCCGGTGGAGCACATGGCTCAACTCCAGCTCTGCTACAACACTGTCATCATTCCCATCACTCCTGAGGCTGCTTACTGCACTTGATACAAGCATATACACATGCACACATGTGCCAGCTCATATGTATCAGTTAATCTAAAGGCTCAGCTAACAACAATATATCTCATGTGCTTGTACACTATCCTGATTCTTAAATCAGGCTGGGGCTGCTTGCTATTCCACAACAGGTCACTTATCAGAGTGACAGAAGATGCTTGCCTGCAAATACACCAATGCACATAGGCAATGAAAGAACAACACCTGACCCATGCTGACAGATAGCCAGCACTGTGGGAACTAAGCAAACCTTTTCCTTTACTATACCCTAGCGTGACACACTACAAGCTCAGCAGACCTGAAAAACACAAAGTGAACAGCTTCGATGCAAAGCGGCTTGAGCAGATAGACAGTCAGCAATTTGGCCTCTGTCGACAACAAATTCAGTCAAATTTGGAATAGAATGAGGATAAAACATAAAATCAGTAAAATGAGTCGTGAAGGATTTCTTTTTTTTTTAAATGACTGCAGCACTCATCTGCTAATCTGCTGAATAATCAGAGAGCTCAAAAGCCATTTCTCCTCTTTCCGGTGACCTCATTTACAAGGCAAATTGACACTGTGGTATTAGATGCAAAATGCCTCTGCTTTGTTATACTTCAAGAATTTTATCTCATTCCAAAATAAGTTTTTTACATCTGAACAACCTGGCCCTGTGTGAAAAAGTAATTGCCCCCCAAACCTAATAACTGGTTGTGTCACACTTGGTAGCAAGAGCAGCAATTAAGCATTTGTGATAACTGGCAACAAATCTTTGATATCGCTGTGGAGGAATTTTGGCCTACTCTTCTTTGCAGAATTGTTGTATTCAACCACACTGGAGGGTTTTTGAGAATAAATGTTTTGTTTAAGGTCATGCAAAATCAGTTCAACCTCAATCTGATTTAACTCCAGACTGTGACTAGGCCACTTAAAACCTTCATTTTATTTTGGTTTTTTGAGCCACTCAGAGGTGGACTTGATGGTGTGTTTCAGATCATTGTCCTGCTGCATAACCCAAGTGTGCACAAACTGATGGCTGGACAGAGAGTAGAATTCATGGTTATATCAATTACGGCAAGTCATCTAGGTCCTGAAGCAGCAAAGCAGTCCCAGACCATTGCACTACCACCACCATGTTTGACTGTTGGTGTGATGTTCTTTTTATGAAATTCTGTGTTAGTTTTATGTCAGATGTAACGGGACTCAAACCTTCCAAAATGTTCAGCTTTTTCCTCATCAGTGCACAGAATAACCATCTCAAAGACTTTATGTCTCGGCTGCTTTGAAAGATTTAACTCAGAAAGATTGCTCTTTCTGAGTTAACTTCAATAGTTACTTCCTCCAAACCATCAACATGTCTACTAGACCCCATTCCTGCTAGACTGCTCAAAGTAGTCCTACCATTAATTAATGCTTAAGGCAGTAATTAAACCATTACTTAAAAAGTCATCACCAGGCCTAGCTGTCTTAGCTAATAATAGACCAATCTCCAACCTTCCTTTTCTCTCAAAAATTCTTGAAAGAGTAGCTGTGAAACAGCTAACTGATCATCTGCAGAGGAACAGTTTATTTGAAAAGATTCAGTCATGTTTCAGAATTCATCACAGTACAGAAACAGCATTGGTGAAGGTTACAAATGATCTTCTTAGAGCCTCTGACAGTGGACTCATCTCTGTTCTTGTCCTGCTAGACCTCAGTGCAGCTTTTGATACTGTTGACCATAACATTTTATTACAGAGATTAGAGCATGCTATAGGTATTAAAGGTACTGCACTGCAGTGGTTTGAATCATATTTATCTAATAGGCTCCAATTTGTTCATGTAAATGGGGAGTCTTCTTTACACACTAAAGTTAATTATGGAGTTCCACAGGGTTCTGTGCTAGAACCAATTTTATTTACACTATACATGCTTCCCTTAGGCAGTATTATTAGAAAGCATTACATACTTTTTTACTGTTATACAGATGATACCCAGCTTTATCTACCCATGAAGCCAGTTGATACACATCAATTAGTTAAACTGCAGGAATGTCTTAAAGACATAAAGGGCTGGATGACCTCTAATTTCCTTCTTATAAATTCAAATAAAACTGAAGTCATTGTATTCGGCTCCAGAAATCTTAGAAACATGGTGTCTAACCATACACTTGTTCTGGATGCGATTACTTTGGCATCCAGTGAGACTGTGAGGAATCTCGGTGTCATTTCTGACCAGGATATGCCCTTCAATGCACAAATTAAGCAAATATGTAGGACCGCTTTTTTGCATTTGCACAATATTTCTTAAATTATAAACATCCTGTCTCAGAGTGATGCTGAAGCTAATTCATGCATTTATTTCTTCTAGGCTGGATTATTGTAATTCATTATTATCAGGCTGTCCTAAAAGCTCCCTGAAAAGCCTTCAGCTGATCCAAAATGCTGCAGCTAGAGTTCTGACAGGGACTAGAAAGCGAGAGCAGATTTCTCCCATATTGGCTTCTCTTCATTGGCTCCCTGTTAAATCCAGAATAGAATTTAACATTATTCTACTCACAAACAAGGTTTTGAATAATCAGGCCCCATCTTATCTTAAAGACCTCATAGTACCATGTTACCCAAATAGAGCACTTCACACTCAGACTGCTGGCTTACTTGTGGTTCCTAGGATACTTAAGAGTAGAATGGGAGGCAGAGCCTTCAGCTTTCGGGCCCCTCTTCTGTTGAACCAGCTCCCAGTTTGGATTTGGGAGACAGACACCCTCTCTACTTTTAAGATTAGGCTTAAAACTTAGCTCATAGTTAGGGCTGGATCAGGTGACCTTGAAACATCCCAAAGTTTTAATTTACCTCTTTTTACTCTGTTTATACCCCATTTGGCACTTAATCATTAGTTATTATTAATCTCTGACTCTCTTCCACAATGAGCCTTTTGTCCTGTCTCTTTCCCCAAAGCCCCAACCAGTTGCAACAGATGACTGCCCCTCATCGAGCCTGGTTCTTCTGGAGGTTTCTTCCTTTTAAAAGGGTGTTTTTCCTTCCGACTGTCACCAAGTGCTTGCTCATAGGGGTTGTTTTGATTGTTGGGTTTTCTCTGTAATTATTGTAGGGTGTTTACCTTACAAATATAAAGTACCTTGCAGCAAATGTTTTGTTGTGATTTGGTTCTGTATAAATAAAATTGAATAATTTCCCAAAAGTCTTCATCATCAAGATGTTTTTTTGGCAAATGTGAGATTAATCTTTGTGTTCCTTTTGGTCAGTAGTGGTTTTCACCTTCTCCCATTTTTGCGCAGTCTCTTTTTTGTTGTTGAATCATGGACACTGACTTTATATGAGACAATGAGGCCTGCAGTTAGATGTTATTCTGGGTTCTTTTGTGGCTTCCTGGATGAGTCGATCTGCTCTTCGAGTAATTTTGGTCGGCCGGCCACTCCTGGGATGGTTCACCACTGTTCCATGTTTTCTTCATTTGTGAGTAATGGCTCTCGCCATTGTTTTCTGGAGTCCCAAAGCCTTAGAAATGGCTTTTTAACCCTTTCCAGACTGATAGATGTCAATGACTTTGTTTCTCAACTGTTCTCGAGTTTCTGATGTGCTGCTTTTGCAGGTCTTTTAGCCTATTCACTTTACCAGACAGGTTCTAGTTAAGTGATTTCTTGATTCAACAGGTCTAGCTGTAATCAGGCCTGGGTGTGGCTAGTGAAATTGAATTCAGCTTTTCAAAAAATGTGGTTAATCACAGTTAATTCATGATATAACAAGGGGGTCAATTACTTTTTTCACACAGGGCCATGTAAGTTTAAATAGCTTTTTCCCCTTAATAAATGAAATCATCATTTAAAAAACTGCATTTTGTATTTACTCTGGTTATCTTTGTCTAATATTAAAATTTGTTTGATTATCTGAAACATGTAAGTATGACAAATATGGGAAAAAAGAAATCAGGAAGGGGGCAAATGCTTTTTCACAGCACTGTCTGAAATAAGTACATAACTAGTTTTAAAGTGCTGGTAGGCAGAACTTGGTTTAGAACCAGTCTACTCTTTCATGCTAAGTTAATCTGGGCTAAGCTAAGGTAAGTGGCTTTTGGCTGTATCTTCATATTTACTATATTGCATGTTCTCCCTGTGCTTGCGGTGTTTTTTTCTGGGTGCTCCGTTTGCCTCCCACAGTCCAAAGACATGCAATTAGGTTAGGTTTATTGGTGATTCTAAATCACCCGTAGGTGTGAATGTGAGTGTCTATGGTTGTCTGTTTCTCTGTGTTTGCCCTGTGACAGGCTGGGAACCTGTACAGGGTGTAACCTGCCTCTGGGCCTATGACAGCTGGGATAGACTCCAGCCCTCCTGCAACCCTGAAAAGGATAAGCAGAAGAGAATGGATGGATGGAAGTTGAATGAGCCTCTTCAGCCAGCACGACAGCAAAACATCTATAAGGGTGTCTTAAATCCATCAAACCGTTTTCTTAACCATTTATACAATTTAGGGAGCCTGGAGTCTATCCAGGCTGACATGTACATAGGCAGACCCTGGACAGGTCACCGGCCTATCACAGATAACACAGAGACAGAGAAACAGACAACCACAATAGTGCTAACCACTGCACCACGATGCTGGTTGTCAAATAATTTATACCACGATCAGCACAAGTTTCAAATTATGTTTCTTAAATACTGCTCCTCAGAGAGTTAATTAATTGTTAATTTGCACAGACTGCACACTATCAGCACCTTCTTCAATCTACCATCACTTTGGCTGCTCACTTTATCACACTCAAGGTAACTGGTAACTGCAATCACTGGCCTTAAAAACATCAGGATTTTACTGTGACAAATAAGGGGAAAAGTGTCAATTTATTTAAAATTAAACCCTTTGGCAAATATTTATCTACTTGTTAAATAACAAATTATTATTGTACTGACTAACCTTAAGAATTTTTAGAATTTCCTGGTTGAGAAACTCCAGTGAAAGCAAAGGCTATGTACTTTCTTTAATTTTATTGTTATTTAACAATTGGTTAAAGCATCAAAGAACTCCAAGGTACTTTCTTCAAATAAAATTTAAAAGCCTTTATTCTCATGGCATGGTCATGTTTAACCTAAAAACCTCCTCCACATTTCAGGAGACAAGACTTCATCATGCAGTGAAACAGAGTTCATGAAAACACTGGATCTTTTCCAGTATTTTCATAAACAGGAACTTATGGTGTTCCACCAATGGTAAGCTTCCACCTAGGATGAAAGGAGTCCAAAAGATAGCGACACCAGGTCTAAAACATTCAGCAAATATAATCCAAATCAAACAAGATAACATGCGGCAGCATCAACCACAGACAAGATGAATGCATCTCCAAAGGCAAATAAGGTTCCTAAAAAAGGAACAGAATTCAAGTTCTCACTTAAGCCAGGGTGTTTGCTGGACTGTAATTTATAAATCTAAAAAGCTTCTCCTTGGTGTTTAACCTTTGTTTAACCAGGCAGGTCATTTAAAGGAACCTGTTAAATTAATTTCCAGCTATTTTTTTTTTTTAGACTCTACAAGAGTAGCTTAATCCAGACTTCAAAATAATCCTCATTTTTTCCATGCATGGCTTTGGTGCATCCCCCTTAGTTCATCAAAAGTTTGAAACAAGCTTTTTTAACTCGAGGCTAAAAAAAAAAGAAAGAAAAAAAAAAGGCTACCCTCCCTTTTAGCCAACTTTTCCTTTGATTGGAGGAATCTTGCAAACAAAAAATTTGGACCATATGAGGATAGGACTGCAGTGTTCAGAGCTGTCTGTCTGAGGTGACCATATTAAGTATATGACTTCTCTTTGACATTATACAGACCCAAAAATAGAAAATCTGACATAACCTGTGAAATTACAGAAGTTATACCTTCATTGGCCATGTTGTTAGGTACGTGTTTCAATTGTTTGTTAACACAAATATCATACCAATCATATGTCAGTAACACAATGCATTTAGACATGTAGACATGTTCAAAATGACCTGCTCTAGTTCAAACTGAGCATCAGAATGAGGAAGAAAGGTGATTTAAGTGACTTTGAATGTGTTCCAGATGGGCTGATCTGAGTATTTCAGAAACTGCTGATCTACTGGGATTTTCCTGCACAACCATGTTTAGGGTTTACACAGGATGGTCCAAAAATGAGAAAATATACAGTGAGTGAAAATGCCTTGTTGATGCCAGAGGTCAGAGGAGAATGGCCAGACAGATTCCAGCTTTCAGCAACTAAAATATTCAGTTGTTACAACCAAGGTATGCAGAAGAGCACCTCTGAACACACATGCTGAACCTTGAAACAGATGGGCTACAGCAGCAGAAGACCACAATGGGTGCCACTCCTGTCAGCTAAGAACAGGAAACTGAGGCTACAATTCAAATGGGCTCACCAAAATTGGACAATAGAAGACTGGAAAAACTATTAGTATACTATACTATACTATACTATACTATACTATACTATACTATACTATACTATACTATACTAAGAACAAAACATTCATAATCTACCAGCTGCACAGCCATCATGCAAGAATAAAACCAGACAAAGAACTATGGTAAGACACCTTTACAAAAACATCACATAGAAAAGCTTTGCAGTAAATTGTTAAGTGCACTGTATCTTAAACTACTTCTGCCAAGATCTGTGTGTATATATACAGTGTGTGCAATGCGTAATAATATAACATTTGAAGTAATTATGGGGGAGAACCTCTGTAATCAAGTGCATTGCACCAACTTTAATTGACATAACTTCTATTTTTAAAACAGAAAGAGCAGTGTGGCTGCAATGTGTTAAAAGCAGGAAATGAAGTAATTGGCATTTATGGTCTTAATGGAACTTTAAGTGTGCTTCAAGTGCAGAAGGAGAATAAATACCTAATTGCAGGCAGTTACATAAAATGAAAAACAAGTGGATGGATGTTTTATGTCTAATGGCCTTGCAGACTGAGACTTTAAATGTTCATTAAATGCATTTTACTTTCATTCACAGTTCTTTTACTCATTTATGTTTGTAGAGAAATATCACACAAAAATCCCTGAGCTGAGTAAAAAGAAATTAGCATCTGATAAATTTCACAGGAAAACGCATTAACCAAAACCACATAAGAGGATTTCAACAATCAGTTCAATGTAATTAAAACGAATTTAAGTTGCAGATGAAATGAAATCACTAAGAGCATGATATTCATTATTATACATTGTTTGTAGATATTAGTGTGATTGGCTTGTGAGCGGTATTCCAAATTGTAGGGAACGTAGCAGAAAGAAAATATAGTGGTGAATAGAGAGTGGAGAAAGGCTTTGCTGCAGTGGCTGTGGTGCTGAAAGAACAGCTACCGGACGAGAAGGAGGAGTCAGGAAGGAGGGAGGAAAGGAGGAGGAAATGCTTTAGAACCAGATGCACAGAGAGAAAGGAGGAGGTGACCAAAAATGATTTACTTGAAATAATTTGAACAGTAGTAAGATGAAGTCATGTTCAGATTTGGTTGATTATCACATAAATTGGTAAATAAGTTTAAGATACTTAAAAAAATAAAATAAAATTGTATTTTAAGAACATTTTGATGTACTTAAAGCACTTTTTGTACCTTGTATTTTTTTTTTAACAGCTCCTTTTGAAAACTCATTCTTCTTTGCTTTGTTTTCTACATTTTATTACGATACTGGCAAGCATTGTAACAAGTCACAGCAGGACAAGCGCAGACATGATTATAAAACCTGATAAATAGCTGGTGTTATGAGGTCTGGGCACTTAAAATGCACACACAATTGTAATTTACATGTTCATCATTTTATTAGGAGAGTCTACCACAACAGTTTTGCATGCTGTAATGTTAAAAAGGTTATTTTTCTGATACTGTGCTTTGAGAACTTTGCAGCACTATTTTTAGCTTGTGTCTCTTTAAGTTCCTCCTACATTTTCAGTTTCCCGGATGCTGTAAGTGCATAGAGAATTTTGTGCTCGCTCATGCAGCCAATAACAGGGTGTTTTTTACAGATTTATTTTTGCCATTTTAGACTTTATTAGACAAGCAGTAATACTTGACTTGAACCTGAGTCCCTGCAGTAGCTTTTTGGCATATGGGTCACCTGCTCATCCAGGTGAGCTATAGCATAGCAGGACATTTGAAGTGTAATGTGCATAGCTGAAACAGATGCAGAGTAAGGAGTAAGCAGTCTGGAAATAATGATAGAGAGTGAGGCAGCTAGCTGCATATGGATTTAGTTGAGGCAGCTGTTCATTCTTCACTATGTAAGACACTGCCATAAGTTGCATAAGTGGGCATTATGCCAGATAGGTATTGAAAGAAAACCCTGGATTACAAATAGGGCATTTATTATGTCCCTTGATTAGACATCCTCTAACACTTTGTGAGCATGCACAGACTGTGCTTAATTAACATTTCTCTCATTCTCAAATTTATTGCCTCTCTTAGGGTGGGGAAAAGGGACACCTTTATCATTCAGTAAAATATGTTTTGCGGGACTTCAGACAATTCATTAGCTACACCTGACTTGAACCTGAGCAAAGGCATAATCAGCTATAATAAGTAACAGGGACAGATAGCATGGCTCAATTAAATAGATGCCTGAGGCACCACCAGCTGCAAAGGAGAATGAAATGATCCTTCTCACTGACTCTTAATAAGGACCCAATATTGCTAATTTCCAACTCCACTACTCTTGGACTCTCCTAGAGTAGCTTTGCATTCACAATTCAAAATAATCCTTACTCATCTTATACAAGGCATCTACTAAGTACCTTTTCCTTTAATGCCACTTTCTCTTTAAGTCAAATTTCTTCTGATTGGCTGCCCCTGGAAGGTTTGCAGTTGGGTGGGGGTGAGGGGACGAGCTGTTTGCCTGAATTTGCCATATTAGGGATATTCCCTCTCACTGGCATTACACAGAGAGTTTTAAAAAACTGTGAAACTGAGCATTTAAGTAGTCTGAAGTCTGAGCTTTTCTCATAAGGGTTACCTGTGCATATGCTAAACACAAAATTTCAAACTTTGGCCATGTTTAATATGAGCATCCACCATTGTAACAATACATATGACAGAAAATAAAGAAAAGCATAATAGATCCCCTTTGAAGCCTGCTGCTGATATCCAGCATGTCTTATGTATTATTTTAAAAAGCAAAAAAAGAAAAGAGCTGCTCACACTGCAGTAAATAGCTGATACTGGGAGGACAGGAGGACGCGCAAACTGAGAGGACTGTAGGAGGACACACTGCAGGGGGCTGACTCTCAGATAACCTGACTTTTTTAAAAAGCTTTTCTGGCCCTGTGATTCATTTGCTCACACTGCTGAGTAAGAATGATGTATGAGTAACCGGGTTACTGATGTTCCCTGGAAATATTATAATGTGATCCACAAAACGTAATGTCTGAAACAAGCTGTATATGTGCAGTCGTGTGCTCTGCTTGGGTCATGTGGGTATCATTAAGCCAGAAGGTTTAACAAAAGTAACCCTATAATGAGAAACAATGATCTACATCCTGAAATTAAGGTGTCACTGATGTGGCAATGTAGCAAACAGGACATTTTGATATTAATGGCCTATAACTTCAAATCCCAGTGTTTGCTAAACAGAGACAGAGTTAAAGTGGTTGAGTTGCTTTGAGTTGCACAAGGTGAAGGTATCATTTCTGTAAGGTTATTAATGATACTCACAGGAATGTAATCCAAGTATGGCAAAGTGTATTTGTTGCTTCAAGCTTTTTGTATTAGTCTTTCCATGGAACATCCTCAATACAAGTGAGTTGCACACATTTTAGACAACAGTGGGGACCAAAATGGCTAGATCTGTCCCTGATAAGGATAATACACCTGTGGGCGTGTGCAGGGTCTTTAAGTGTAAAATAAGGGAATTGTGAAAGCATGTAAAACTAGACCTGGTGAAATTACAGCATAGTCTGCATATTCTGGAGAAATGGCTGTATGATTACTGCTATTGCTGAACTTAGCCTGTGGCTTGCTGATAAAAACTCGGTTCCTTCCACCTGTGTCAGTTAAGCAGCAGTTAAATTTACCATGGTGATGACATTTTGTGTGACTGACTGTACCCAACTGTCAAAATTTCTCTGAAATGGGCTTAGCACGCGGCTCACAAAATGGCTTATTAAATCCAAACCGTAATTCGTAGCGACATGATTTTTAAAACTGTGAGTGTTCCAGTAAGCTCCTCTACAAATCTGTTGTATTTTTGTGTTTTTTGTCTTAAAAATGTGGCCACAGGAGTGATCTCAAAAAGAGGCTGTTAATGCTTTTCTCCAGAAATCCTTGATCAAATTATTATAGGAGTCTATGGAGTTGTTACAAGGCACTCCTCTCACTCAGTCACCTGCATATCAAAAACTGTACATCTGTTTGTTCCGAGGAATGTTGTGTTTGAAAGAAGACAAATTTTCCTATGAATTGGTGGTAAAATGATGGCTGTAGAGTGAAAATTGTGGGCTCACCGTCACGTTGAATAGGAAACATTTTGCTTCTCTCACTCTGTCAGTTAGTCCACTCTAGCTCTGAACATTTCAACCACTGAAAGTAATCATTAAATAAATTGAAAATGCTATTGTTTTGATTTTTGAACTGTGTTCCCATGACAAATAGTGTGGGAAAAGAGCAAATGTTTTGGAAAAGTTTTTCCATACAGCATATAGTGGGATTGTTTGCTTTGCAACAATGGTAAATGATAAATAGACTGGTTCTTATATAGCACTTTTCTACTCTATTTGAGCATTCAAAGCACTTTACAGAACATGTCTTATTCACGACCATTCATAAAAGCACTTTATTCTACACCTATCTGACATTCAAGCACATTCACACTCAATTTGGGGTTCAGTATCTTGCCCAGGGATACTTTAGGATGCAGACTGCAGCAGCCAGTGATCAATTCACCTCCCTACCAATAATCCCAAGGTGTTTGTTTCTAACTGTAAAATGTTTATTCCCTTGGGTTTATAAAACCCTAAAAATCTCAGAAAGTTGCTAAAGCAAGTTGTAAGTTTTAGACTCTAAAATACATTTTCATTAAAAGAACACAACAACTGTATCAGATTGGGACAGCTAATAAATATAAATCACGGTTTTTCTATTTACCGTCTGCCTATCTGTATTTTTACTTACTTTGCGCACACAAATGGATTTTACTTTCATACAAACCTACTTCTTGTTATCGTCACACATTTCTGTTTTCCAATCTCATTGTCTTGCATTCCGTATCCAATTTATGATACGTCTTCTCTCCTTCCCCTCAGTGCAATTGTATGATAACCACAGCTTCACTCGTGGTCTTGTATCGTTCCATCCACACTAAATCCCTGAGGAATTTTCCACCACCCACCTGACTCTGCTCTCCTTCATCTGTGTCTTATTTCCCTGCCTCCTTTCTCACGCTTTCTTTCTTTCATCCTCCTTAAGCTCATCAGCCTTTCTATCATTTATCCTCCTGCCATCTCCTCCCTGCTCCTCTTTTTATTCCCCTCTCTCTGTCTTTCTCTCTCTCTCTTCCCTCTTCTCTCTGTCACTGCCTCTTTTCCTCCCTTCTCCCTGTTCTGGACACTGTGAGTGGAACACAGATTATGTCAGACATTTATAAAACCGGATTAGCTAGGATCACCTTCACACGTGCACACATGTACACAAAAACAGATGACTTCGTACACCCACCCCCCCCACCCCACCCCAACCCTAATTTAAGCTGTCCATAGATACACTACAAAGCCAAAAATATGTGGACACAGCTGTTTACATAATTACTAGTAAAGTATGCTGCACTTCTGGACCTTCTCTGTAGTGGTTTGAGCTAACCCCCCTCCAGTTCCAATAAGGATGCCTCCATATACAAAGAAAGGTCAACAATTTGCTTGCACACTAACCCCATAAAGTACCTCTGGGATGGCCTGGAATACTGACAGCAAGCCAAGTCTTATTGCTCAGCTTCAGTACTAGCCCTCCCGGCTCTAGCCCTTCTGTTGCTGAATGGGAGCAAATTCCTGCAGCCACGTTCCACAAGCTTGTGAAAAGATGAGTAAAAAGTGTTGTAGATGTGATAATGTTTTTCAGTGTTTTCTGTTCTGTATGAATGCAGTGTTCTAATTTCAGCATACACTTTGCCATTAAGTGTTTTGACACTAACAAATACACTAGCAATACACATGCAATTTCAGTCTGACCCATGCATTTTTTTTTCCTGCACCCTCCACACACATGTCCTATGACTGTAAAACCCTGTGATATACAATATTCATCTGCAACCCCGACTAATACAGAAAACCCCTGACGCCATATTGTGCAAAATCACTGACTCTGCGCTCATCACATGTGCATGTGGCACTTCAAGCCATGCAAATCAGCTTCACATGAATAAGTCAGACACAGCACCGTCGACATGAGCAGAACCCACTGAATCAGTAAGAATAACAATAAGAGCCAGCTTTTGCTCTGTGCCATGTCTCGCTTTCCTTCTCCCTCTTATTCTTTTCTCCCTGCATCCCCCCCTCACCCAGCCCTCAATTTCTGACTCAGCAGAACAAGTCAGACACAAGGTCATCTGACTGCTGTTGCTGTGGAGCACTTGATTTGGGGGGATTCTTCCCTCCCCCTCTTTCTCGTACTGCAAGACGGGTAAGCGTTGGGTAGTAGAGAGGCAGAAAGGAGGGGGAAACATAAAGGCATGACAGAGGTTATGGAAGGGGACAGCTGGCAGCCATTTAAATTCAAATGTAAAGAACTTTATTAGCAGCAGCCATGCTGACAAAGTCACCCTCACTGGCAGCACTGTGCGCTTCAGGATCAAATTATTAAGCCTAGCTGCACATTGCATATATGGTAAGCATATCTCAACATTTATTTGTTGCAAGGATTTTGTTGACAGCCGCAGAAATTGAGTGAGTAAAAATCATGAAGATGTTCTTGTTTGTGTTGCAGTGTTAAAGATGACAATCAAATGTTATCAGTTCAATCACCATCTGCCAATCCCCCGAAGATTATAAGCATCTGTTATTACTGGAAGGATACTAAACTGAAGGATACAAAAGAAGTTCTGTTCTTTTGTTCATTCCTTATATAACTCGTATAGATTAGTAAATCAACTTGTGAAAAAAATTACATTCAATTTTTGTATGAAAACTGCTCAAACATTTGGTAGATATCTTTAGATGCATCCACAAGACATAATTTTTTTGGAAAATTACCACAATAACAGAAAAAAAGAGGGTAGGTTAAATGTACATATTCATGTTACTTTTCATAGTGTTGGCACTGACTTTTAGGGTGAGTATGCCACAGGCAGAAGAGCGGGTGGTAAAAGGTTAACAGCCAGCATTCATTTGGGTTAACACAGAAGCCTGTTATTAATACAGACAAGGAAAACTGTGCTTTGAAATCAGATTTTGTACAAGCAGTGATGGAAAAACAAAGTGTTAACATTTAACATCTTGTTGGTGCTGTATGAGTGGGATTTACCAGAATGTGTATGTGAAACTTTACCCTGTCCATCTGGTAATTCAAGAAGGTTATGAAAACACCAAACATCCGCAAACAAAGTGATTACTCACAGCTAAAATAAATGTGTTCTTACTGATTCATCTGTTCTATTTCAGATTAAATAATAAAACTAAAATGCAATGTGCATTATAGCATCTTGTTTTTAAAAAGTATTGCAGCTGTCCCCCAACTCTGAGCTAACCTCATTCTGATGCTCTGGGGCTTCACGGGGCTGCGTGGTCATCGTCTGGACCCACAGCAAGAAACGCAGTCAGGCATGGCAGCAATCTGCTGCAGGGACAGCACGTGTGACTCCCAGCTTTCCCTTGCAAATCAGGCATTGCTGTGCATGCATGCATAGTATATGTGTGTGTGTGTGTATATGTAAGTCGGCAACTCTGCGCGTGTGCTTTCACTGCAGCATCACACCTTCATCGCAAAGCACAGAGAATTTTTTTTTAAAGATACAACCAAAGACCAGCAATGACAACCCACTGCTTCATATGTGCCAGCTTTCGCTTGCACGTCCTCTGTTTGTCTCTCTTTCATGCTCTCTGTCTTTGAACTCTTTGACACTGTTACAGAAAAAAAATCACAGTCTGTCCATCTTTCTGCCTCACCAGTGTTTAATGAATGCAGCCCGATTTATTAGACAAACTCATTAATCTAAGTGTGTATCCTCGCAGCACCTGTCAATCCCACATATGGACATTTTTTCTTTTTTTTTTACAGCTAACCTCATAAATGTCAAGCAAAGTGAAAAAAGCTTAACCTTGAGAAATTTATTATAGTGGTCTGATTTCTTTTCTTTTTTTCTTTTCTTTTTCACTTCTGTTAAGGTTCATCCAGGTTCATGCTCTTTGTTCTTTTTTGTTTTCTTAGAGTAAGTCTCCCCATGTCAGATAAGGTGCTGACTCTGCATTGTCAAAACTGTACACCTGCTGATATAGGCAGTCAGGTTGCAAGCGGCTTCCTGCAGCTGACCGTGTCCCCGATGTGCAGTGACAAACTGATGGCTGAATTGTGACTCTGGCTTCACCCTCATTCTTTCTACCTGAATTTTCCGCACACGCACTGTTTGAATGTCCTGCTCTCTTTCCTCTGTCTGCTGTGCCCAGGCCCACTACTGAAGTGACATGTGGATGTGCACAACATGCTCGTGATAGGACCAACACGACCGATGACATCCAGGGCTGCTTAACGCATGCAATAACCTAATGCACACAAATCCACTATTTTATGTGACAGAAATACATTACACGATGAGCAAACACAATCACGACAACTAGAATCTAACCTTGTGCGTCCATTTATACAAAATTTCAGCCTAGAGACTCGCGATGCTGCTGGCCGCAAGCCTCAGAATTCTGCAGTAAAACAGGAGGGGCAGAATTGGCTTTCTATTGGCTGCTTGTAGAGTAGGATAAAACCAACTGGTTAGCGATCCCAACAACGACGAGGCGCTCAGAATTATGATTGGCCATCTGTGTCAGCGGTGGGCGGGTGCAATTAGGCTTTCGATTCACCCATTCGCTTGAGGGGGCGCTCCTTCCACTGGCGGAGTGGTGCGGCAAAGCCGCGGAGGGAGATCGAGTTCTGAAGAGGTAGCACTGTGGCTGGTTAGTTTCGCCGGTCTTTCACCGCAAGTATCAGAGAGCAAAGGGAGGAAGCGGTTCCCCGCGTGATGCTCCGCTTGAGACTGCAGAATTTCATTTGAAAGACGTCCCTCAAGGGGAGACTGCAGCCTAACCTCGCTGAAGGTTTGAGAGATAGTTTATTTAAACCAAAGAAAACTCTTCTGCCAGACCTAAGCAATAGATAACTTGTCTGACATCGTTTTCCTGTTTTGTTTTTTTTTCTTCACCTAAGCAACACAAAACAACTGAACATATCTTCTTTTGCTTTTCAAGGCAAGGCATTTTGATATAATTCAACGTGAGGGGCTGACACCTCTCAAGCCGTGCATCACCTGAGAGGAAAAGAGTGACTGCGCCAACATGGGGGTAAGAACTGGCGATTGCAACTTTGTAACTGCGTTGTAGCCCACCTGAAGTGGCCTGAAAAGTGAGAGGAACCTTAAAGTCTCGCTCTTGATGAGGAAAGCTTTCAAACTGAGCCGTGATGTCGTTTTTGTCCTTAATGGAAATCCCGTTTGTCTGTCTGACATTGACTCTAATGCGGAACTGTGTTTTACTCGGTCTAGACTGCGACAAATTGATGTAGCTGCGAACACCTATCTAGTGCAGAGGTAAAAGAGAACAGGTTTGGGTGTTCAGTTTGGTTTCACTTCAGGGCGATTTTGACTTGAATCAAATATTATGTTGGCTCATGTGGGCTAATTTGCTCTGTGATTCTCGTTATTGCTGTCGTTCTGATGAAATGTTGAAAAACTAGTGCCAAAGTCTTATGTCTAAGTAGTGTAGGTCTGTGTGGATTCCAGCTTGTCACTGTGTCATATGTGTAGGCTATTTTAGATAGGATAGGCCTTACTTCGACCATAACCTTGCCAACCACGATAGGCCTAATCGGTTTATTGTTCCTGAGTACTCTTGTATGAGAGAGGAGGGGCACGTGTTAAGCTTCAATCATTAAGCCCTAGTTTAAAAAAAAAAAAGTTTAAAAAATTAGTTTTGTTATATTTTCCGCAGACTTGCATATACTTGTGATGCATGGCTTTCATTATGATTAAAGGACGCAGTGAAACATGACCTCCTTCGTGCCCTCGCTGCCCACCCTCCATCAACCTTCCTCCTGCCCTCTGCTGCGTTAAACCCCGCTGGCATTTCCCTCTCTCCGGTCATCTGCTGCCGCGCAAGCGAAGCATCTGTCCGGTGAGGATAGTGAGCCCACCGCGTCCTTACGCTGGACGTTATCAGCTGAGGAGTCTATCCTCGGCACCCTCGCTGACCCGTGCGTCATAATGCGGTTACCACGAATAAGCGCTTCACCAGCTTAGGCTATTTCCCCTTTAATTTGTGACATAACATGGACTCGATAATCGCCAGCAGTGACTACATTTATACACACTACAGATTAAAGAAACGATGAGTCCGTCAGGCTACACAAGAAACATGACAATAAGATTCGTCCGTATGACTTTAGAGAGTCCTTATCCACTGCGCGCATCCATTAAGCCATTAAACTCATTTGAGTTGTTTCCGGTTATATAGTTAAACTTATTAGCCGTGTAAAATGATCAGTGCGGTCTGATGGAAAAATACTAAGCAAAGCCAAGATGCTGCTGCTGGTGTGAGCTATTGCGCAATTCTGCTCCATCATCATCCTGCGAAGGGAGTTGTAATATTTAACCCCGGTGTACCGGCTGAGCGATGCGGTGGCATGACGCTGCAGACAGGAGACCATGCGGTGCTGAGACATTTCCAGCGCTGCGGAGGCAGTGCAAGCCGGTGTCATCACAGTGACACCAGCTGATGTTGCCCTGCAATGTCTGACATTTCTCCGCCAAGAGGGAGGTTCATTATGTTGGATTTGGGGGAGGTAGAAGAGAGCCTCCGGTCCGTGTCAGGGTCTTCATTTAGATGTGGAAGCTAACCCGGCAGCTGTAGTGGGCACTGCGTCAAAAGGGAAGGGAGTGCAAAAAAAAAAAAAAAAAGTGCTTACGCATGTACTGCTGCTGTGTGGAAGTTTGGCGAAGCAGTGAGGGGGAGACGTTGAGTGGAAATAGTGTGTCGTTTCGGAAGATGCCCTGTCTCCACGGAGGCTGGTGTCACAGAATAGAATTAAGAAGAAAATATGAGCTTCCCAGGCGATGTCTTAAAGGTGTTTGCGTTTGCCCTTTAGACGCTGAGGTTACCCTGAATGGGAAAGGGATGGAGAGATGGATGGATATTGGAATAGTGGTGGGCGGAAAAGTGTTATTACTTGTGCTGATGTACAGCACTGGCATCTCTCTGTCATTCCATCTTTCATCTGAGAATTTCGCACTAGCGCACTGTGCTATAACACTGCCAGCTGTCCTTTCCCAAGGCCGCAGGGGGCATCGTTTGCGACGTTCCTTCTGCGTCAAACCGGGGGAGGGGCCTCTGCTGTGGAAATTCCCTGTAAAGGGCTGTGATAGGCCGGCACGAGCAGCCACGCAGAAAGGACACAGGAGATAATCGGAAAACAACCGGCACGTTTTGTCAGACATCGAGATATACGTTTGAAATTTGGAAGAGAACCATTAAAGAAAGACAATGGTGTAACTCACACATAGCACCACCTTCTCATCTTTCTCACTATCCTTTCTGCATTGGTGCAGATACAGTGACCGAGGATGAGTCCATAGGAGGAATGTAAAGTGAGATGTAGATGGAGGGCTCCTCCACACACGCATCATCTGCAGCTGTTCACCTTCAGACACGTGACACAAAGGAAGGGAGTGTGCCATTGCTGAGAGAACAATGAGCACAGAGAGAGAAAGGAAGGACAGATAAGTAGTGATTGGTCTGCAGGAGTAGTGAGGGAAAGAGAGAGGGATCTAGAGTGAAGGAGGTGGCATATGTTGAGGGGAGGGGTGGTTGGATATATACTCTGTTACAGGATAATGACCTGATGGCTCACATTACTGTGGCTCATGTTTCCTTTTTCTGTGCCTTGTCATATTGGTTAACCGGAAGAGAGAAGAAAAGTGGGATAGGGGAGGAAGGATGGGTTTGGGTGAAAGATCGTTATAGGTTTATTAGGATTGAAAGGTTAGTGTTGTGGTGGAGAGGTAGATGAGATGTAATGCAAAACAGCTTAAATCCCAATAAAGAAAAAAAAATGTAGGTGTTTAAGTAGCAAAAAGACTTTTTAAGAAAGGTCATAATGGCTGATGGTGATGGGTGTGTCTGTGCTGCTGCGAGTGCAGTATGGCTGAAGAGAAGCTCCTGATAATGACAGGTCTCCTGTAAGACTGGATTCATTAATTACTTTATTATATAAAGGCTTTCAAACTGGTACCCGTGAAGTGTGCGCTGTTATAGAAAAGAAGTTAGAAGGTGTTACAGAAAGTAATTCAGGAGTTGGATATGTGTGGCCACTACAGAAGCCCAGCCCTCAGTTTGGTGCAGAGTGCTGCACATCCCTCCCCATTGCACCTGCTGCCTGATGCAGATAGGCTGCACTGAACAACAGCTGATCTGTCCTGCACGTTGCAGGAACCAGTAAAAAAAGCATAAAAGATCTAATGAACTACATGGTTTGCTAACCGGTCTCATGGCCCCGCCGCCCAGAGGTCAGCTAAGGTCAATAAGGTGATTCTTTGAAGTGGACCTCCACTGTTCGCTTCAAGCCATTTGGATCAATAGATGTGCTTTGTAATGAGAGCAATTTCCTTAGTGTGAGTGCTGCTTGAGGACAGATTTCTGTAGTGCTTCAGTAACACACATACACTTAGCCTCGTCGCTAGCATAAACCTACCAATAATAGACCTGAGCTGTGAGCTTTTGTAATGCTAATAAAATGTAAAGGTCAGCGCTGTCTCCTATCTACATTACTTTTAAAACAAAATTACAGTGGACAGACACATTGATTGATATGGCCAACAGCTTTGCAACATTAACATGCTGATGGTCTCCCATGAAGTGAGTCAGAAGGGTTAGGTTGCCTAACTACGGTAACATGACTAAATCAGGGTGTTGTCCTGGAGATGTGTGTGTCCCTATGTGAATACACTAAAGAACAACACGTAACACTAGGCAGCCCACAGTGGACAAAGGCTTATCACAGACCAGAAACAGGTCATTACCTTCCTTTATTTGATTTGTTACCATTTAAGCTGCAGCATTCTGCAAGTAAATCTTTTTTTTTTTCTTCCTGCAAATATGTCCTGAGTATTAAAATATACATTTTGGATTTGTTCATGTGTCTGATAGACTTGACATAAACGACCCTGTCTTGGAATCATAAAGTGATGCATGTTTAACCTGGTATGTTAATAGGTGTCTGGTAGTTGTGTATGGATATGCATGTGTGAACATCTGCATATCTCAGTGTGACCACCTGCCTGCTGGGGAGCGCTGAGGTGCCCTCTTTCACACCATGGCAAGATGCCATGTTCTCTACGGGCACCAAGAAATTAAGATTTACAATGCTAATCTAAACCAAGCCACATTCACTCTCAGGCCAAGACACACAAACAATAGTGTACAAGTCCTTCACAGCTACGAGTATTGGACAGTGCATTGTACAGAACAATAGTTACACAGTTACACAAATTGTCTCTGTGGGATGAACAGATGTAGATAATGAAGGACAGACAGATGGACAGAAGGCAGCAGCGTTGAGGGGGGCTGAGGGATTATAATGTAAGTTGAGATTTTTAGTTTGAGTTATGTTTATGTTTCTTGCTTTGGTTTATTTTTAGTTTTCTGAGCCGGCCTAAGGCAGATCAATGAAGAGTTATATAGAGATAATCTCTCTTTGTATGTGTATGATTTTGAGATTAAGATTTTCGTTTAGTATTCAGTCACAGCCTTTTTTTGAATTATACATTGTATACTGTTCCATCAGATTAATCCAGTGGATGCACTTATATATGTAGTATTTCATTTCCCTCAGTATTAAAGGAATGTCATTAGGAAGTGTTGCAGTCTCTGTCAGTTTTCTTCAAAAAGGTTTTACGGCACATTTTCCCTTCTTCACATCTGGTATCTGCAGTTCCCTCCTATTGATGTCTCTTCACTTTGTGAAACAGAAAGATGAGAAAATGCCACATCACTCTCAGGGCTGATACAGAGAGACAAAACGTGGCTCTTTGGCAGTTTCTTTTTCAAATATTAATCATCAGTTAAAAGTAACCATTTAATTATTTCCTTACCCAACGATTGCTACAAAGATTCAATGATAAATCCAGAGATTTAATTTATGCATTTGGTTTATCTAAATGAGAATGGTGTAAAAAGAAGCGTGAGAGATACATATAGAAGCTGAGAGGCATAGTGGGCTAATCCAGTGTAGTAATCAGACTAGCTAATCCCAACAGCCATGTCCCTTGGTCCCTACCCTGAGCCCCCCTACTGTGGGCCAGAGCCCTTCCATCCTGCTGCAAGAAACAGCAGATGGCCCAATGACCTTGTAAGGTCTCTCTCTCTCTCACACACACACACACACACACACACACACACACACACACACACACACACACACACACACGCACACACACACACACACACACACACACACAGACACACACACACACACAGTACTATAGGGTATATACACATGCCACGGTTATGGTACCATGCATACAGATACAGAGAACAAGCACACACTCACTTAAACAGTATTACAGTTTTGTGTAGTGAACACTTTTAACAGTTTTTACAGTTTGCTTATTAAAGCTTTATGTTTGTCACTTTGAAGTGTTTAAATGCTTTCATTAGATAATTTTTTTTTTTTTGGGATAGGAGAGTGACAAAGTATCAGCGTGTCTATGGATATTCACAATAAAAACATGTTTTGAAAATTTAAGCATGGAAAGCCTACTGCTATCATAACTTTTTATCATACTTTTGGTTCATATGTGCTTAGAGGCCTTGCTGCCTCCACTTAATGTTACCCTTAAAGACAATTAAACTAAACTGAGTATGCATCCAATCATACACGAGTGGCTTTACTTTAAACTTTACTTCTGTTCACCATTCTTTGGTCATGTTGGAAACACTCAGTAACACCATGATGTAGCTCTCACATGGTAAGTCCACAGGACATGAGTCAGACCTGTACAGAGAGGAAGTGTAGTCTCATATGACAGATATTGTGGTCCTTTTAAAAAAGGGCACTTGTAAGTGGGCACAGACGTATTTCTTCCATCTACAAATCTCTTCCTCATGTGAGTCTCGCACAAAGAGAAACAGCATTCTTGCGTTTGTGCGTTCATGAGCACCGGTTTCTGTTCTGTTGTAAGGCTGGGAAAAGAGGAAGGAAAAGTACTTCCCAGTTCCAGACAAACCCACCATCAGTTCTCATGCCTCGACATGTCGTCCTAAACATACTTGGCAAAATAAATCCGCTCTCAGGTGCCACTCCTAAACTGAACATGTCACTCACTATGTCTTAAATGTCATGTAAGGTAGAAGATGCACTGTTAGGTAGGTCCTTTGTCCAAATCTAAGCTTTGTTAGCTTTCATTCTCAGGCCTCGCTGACTTTCAGTTTCTTATCATTTGTCATTTATCATATTATTGTACAGTGATTGGGTCTCTCTTTTATTCACTCTACATCTCCCTAACTCTCTCTGCCGCAATGCGTGTAGATGCTGCACATACGGAGTGTAGCCAATACAATGACTCACCTCTGCTCATACAGACACAGGCACATACTTATTCCTTCAATCGATTGCCTGTGTGTGTTATACAGCAGTGAATACAGTGCCCAGTTGCAGGTGCATCAATTATTGCTCATCCTGGATCACATCGGGGGATCAGAGGAGTACCAGGCCGCTGCTGAGCTTCGTCACTATGCCGATGGTCGTGCTGGTCTCCATGGTTACTTGCCCTCTAAACACTCACTCATCAGTGTTGTTCACATGAGGGCAAATTATGTAGTTTGGTCAGCCAGAGCAGGACTCAAACACGCAGGCAGATCATGAAAAAAAAATAGTTATTGATATTTTAAACACATTTTGATCAATCAGTCAATCAGGATATCACCAGATATGAGTGATTGCACTCTGTCATCCATAGAGCAGCATGGAATTTCTTCATTTCCTGATGATGCCAAAGATATGTCTGTCCATCACTCTGTGAGCTTGGGGAAGAGTGTCTGTAATTCCAGACACAGGTCTCTGTTTCCTTCCTCAGGACAGAGGAGGCTCATTAAATTACTTAGAACTGAGAGCCGTACAGACACACAAAGGCAACACATGGTCTGTCTGTATGGCATATTTTCTTCTCTGTTCACCTGATTTAACAATTAATATCAAGAGAGAGATCTATAGATTTGAAAATATATATACGTAGCAGTTGACACTCATTCACTTTTAGCTTCTATCGTTTGTTTTTGCACACTAACTGAGGAAATTTAGGCAGGATTTAGGTTTAAGACATCTTGTCAGGAGTTTAACAGCTGGCTTCACTGCCATGAATGGTTGAGTGCCAACCACGCACAAATCTAAAACAGGTACACACTTAACACTCTGTAAATAAGGCGAGACAAAGGATAAGCTTCCAACATATCACTTGCTCTGCTAACAACTCATTCATATCTGCAAATTAACATTCACTTAAGGGCACACACAGACACCCAAAGTGAGAATCTAATCTATTAGCATATGAGAACACATACTCAAAAAAGATAAACACGACATAAGTGCAGTTGTGCAATCTATTAGAGTGGGGTCACTGAGGGTCAAACACTGACATGGAGCCAGCAGACAGACTGCTGGTCAATATCTAATTAGAAGCATGAGAGAAGGGTGACAGCAGCTCCTCTCGCGCTCCCACTCTCTCTGATCCTTTCTCCACCTCTCTGTATCTGTCCCCGCTTTTCACCTCCCACTGATGTCTCCTTTTCCATGTGCCCAATCCTGTCTGTCATCCATCTCTCTGTCTTTACGTTTCACCACATTTCTCTCTTTGTTTGAGGCTCATCTCCGCCTCCCTGCCAGTCACCATTATTGTCTGTTTACTGTATGTGTGTGTGTGTGTGTGTGTGTGTGTGTGTGTGTGTGTGTGTGTGTGTGAGTGAGTGAGTGAGAGAGACATAAGGAGAAAGAACTCCATGTCCATATTTATATCATCAGTTTAATCATGCAAATTTACAGGAGAGCAGGTGCACTGTTGAGCTGACAATGCTCCCTAAATGTGTCACTCTCTGTGGAAAAAGTAGCTACAACAGCAATAGAAAGTCTGACAGATGATGCAAAAACACCCATCAGGCTGTTGTCTTTGGAACTATGGTGCCAAATTACACTTGAATAGAAGGCAAATCTGTAACTTTCCATGTTATTCAGCACCTTTGATTGCTGAACAGATATGTAGCCATTATTCAGCTTAGCGTGCCTAGGATAGACATGTATGTACACATGTACGAGCAAGCACGTCCTCTTTGCCATTCTCAGAGACACACATTAAAACACATAAGCACGCACATGCCCAGGGTCTGCCTCACAGGGGATGAGCAGCAGTACTTTTCCACTGCATCAGTCTCTGCTCCCCACACCCTCTTCCTCACCAGGCCTGCCTGGTCTTGCTGCAACAAGAGATTTGCTCACCTGTTCTTTTGTTGCAGAACTATATGTGTGTCTGTTTACACTGGCACGTGTGTGTGTAGTCAGGTCAAACAGCTATCTCATCTGACACGCTACTCTCTGCTTGACATGCTTGAACAAGTGGTTTTATTGTTTGCTTTGAATTCAGAAGTGGTCGTTGAGCCGCCCTCACTCCATGGATTGGTAATTTTCCTATGTTGTGTGTGTGTGTGTGTGTGTGTGTGTGTGTGTGTGTGTGTGTGTGTGTGTGTGTGTGTGTGTGTGTGTGTGTGTGTGTGTGTGTGTGTGATGAAGCTTTGGGTTTTTTTTTTTTTTTTTTAATGAACACAAAACCAGAAAGGCAGGTCTGAGGTATTAATCGCATACAGAAACATGAATTCACAAGACTTTTACACAACAGCACAATTACAGCTTAAGTGGAAAATTCAGTGGCAGGTTGATCTTTATTAGTCACATTAGTCCAGCTGTAGGGATGTAGGTTTTGGTGTGGTCTGGGTGTGTGAGTTTGCGTGTCAATTTGTGTGGAGGATTTGGGCTCTGGATTCATACCCCCTCCCAGGTGTTTTTGTAAATATGTCAGTTAGATTTGGACAAAGGACCCATTTGTTGATGACTGATCACAGAGTTATGTTAAAGATCAGATAAGCAGTTTATATCTGCTTTGCAATTGGTCAGGCTGTAGTTAGTTGTACATTTCTTCCCTCCTAAAATGTTACTACCTGGCTGTGCCACTAGAGGGTGTGTGTGTGTGTGTGTGTGTGTGTGTGTGTGTGTGTGTGTGTGTGTGTGTGTGTGTGTGTGTGTGCATGTGTGTGTGTGTGTGTGTGTGTTTTCCTGTGAAAAACGACACGGCCAGCACCTCATCATATTTAAGGTGTAGGTTAAGTGTGAAACCATTAAACTATTTTTTTTTTCTTTTGGCACACAATTTTTAAGCTTAAATTAAGATGACTGCCATTATTGATTATTAGTTGATAAGTATTGACGTTTTAGTGTCTCTTATGTGGATTTAAGTTTGCAAACCCCTGCTTGGAGTAGGGTATTTCACAGAGCTTAACTCCCCTGATGAGAAGGTTGGGTCAGCGAGGGGCCCGTCTACCGGGACCCACTCGCATCTCCTGGGAGAAATTCTTGTCGCTCCATGTCACCTCTGACCTTTGATGAAGCAGATTTGTATGGATGAGGCTCAGCGGTCAGGCTGCTCCCCTTTCAGACAACAGGCTTGAGTTACAGTTATAGACGTAGGAGGACTAAAAAAATGCAGTGATGGAGAAAATCAGGGTTATTATTGGCTTACTTATGTTTGATTAAACAACGTGAATCAATTTCTAAGGGGAAACTTATAGTAATTTGAACAATAGGTTTGAAGGAAAGCAGGCAGAGGAGAGCAAAGACAGCTAACATGTCTGTGTTTGTGTGTACATGCAGTTTATTTCGTTCTTGACATCAAAGTGTCTCTGATGGTCTAATTGTGTAATGCAAACAAGAGTCTTGTAAGAAATGCTTTGATGCGTGTGCAACTCAATTTTCCTGCCTGGTCTCTCTCTCTCTCATGTCCTTAATTCTTGTTGCTGGATAAGTAAATGAAAAGGAGCAAAAGTGATGTAAGACCTACAGGTTAAACCATTTGCACTTGATTATGCTTTGATGTGTCCATTAGGATGCTGTGGTCATTGAAGTGAGCATTATTTGATCAATGGTGATCAAATGGGCAGGTCGGGCTGTGGGCACATGCTTTGATGTGCGGAGATAATTCACGCTTAGTGAAGTTTTTTATTTGTTTGAGCAAAACTGAGCCACCTGGTTAATATGTTTGCACATCTTCAGTAATGTTTATAAAAATAGGTTTTTGTATTCATGCTTTTTAGCTAATATTCTCCTCACAATCTAAAAATAAATGACATTATTACTTCCCAAGAAACACTACTACTACCTCTCAAGGCCACTTCACAAGGATACAACATAATTACCTGTGTAATGAAACAGATCTCATCAAGGGCAATTCAGTAAAACCCACTGCCTTTAATTCTGCTGCAGTCAGTGGTTGATAAATACTCAAATAAATACTCATGAAGGCTGCTCTCTCAACAGTTTAGAAATGTTTTCAAATTTTACAATATAGTTTTTAGCAGACATAACAAACCCAGAAGACAAAGGCTACTATCTTCATGATCTAGTCCAAAGGCATGTATAAAACATGTGTGTATGTCTGTAGTATGGGAGATCAGACAGTTACCGCGTTGCCACCACACAGGACAAAGATGACCGATCCCCCAAGAAGAAGAAGGGGGGAAACAAGGACATGGACGACCTGAAGAAGGAAGTACCCATTGTGAGTAAAAGCTTCCCTTTTTTTCCTAAGAATAGTTGTGTAACTTAAAGAGTGTTAGAGGTTATAAAGTTTTATTGCACTCTGTTACCATCTTGATGGATTCAGTCGTCACTGTTGAGTGGACAAGTACAAAGGTCTGGACATGAGCAATGTCTGGGGTCAGTTCATTTTCATCCCTGTCAGTCAAAGGATGATTGATTCCACTTGTCTCAATATTTCAACGTTTTTATACTTTTTTTTTTATTATTATTTTTATGTTTTTGCATTTTTGAAGAGCACTTTCTTTTAGAATATAGTTAAGGCAACAAAACTGACAGCTTTTTTTTTCAGACAGAGAATGAATGTTTTTCTTATACAGGCTAAAGTTTTTGTATTTTTGCTGGTAAGAGGGGTGACTTATTATCAGGAGGTCGTCAGTTTCATCCCACTTTTCAGCGCAAGAAACAGACACCATGGTCGCCATACCTGGCTGCCCTTATACTCTTACCCCTCAGGTGAACTGCATGCATGGAGTTAATTTCATTCATCATTAACTTATTAAATTAAAAACAAAAAAAAAACTCAATTCATTCATTTAATTTGGAGAACTTTTCCCACAAAATATCTCTGCATGCAAAATAAACTATAAAATTCTGGACTAAAAGAATTTATAATCTGTATTGTTTTTATTTTTTTGTTTGTTTCTTTTCCTTAAATGACAGACGGAACACAAAATGTCCGTAGAGGAAGTATGCAGGAAATTCCAGACTGACATTGTGCAGGTGAGCAAATGACGCCTAACTGGTTTGAGGGTATTTTCCCCAGTTTCCCACTAGGTGGCGTTAATGTAATTCTCATGGTTAGTGTTGGTGACACTCCAGCCCAACAGATCACTAAAGATGAGAATGTTAGCCCATGCTTTTTTAGCATCATATCAATGCAGACCTGCCTTTTTCATTCTGCTTCCTCTCTGTTTGCCGCAGGGACTGACCAATGCCAAGGCAGCAGAGTTTCTGCTCAGGGATGGTCCCAATGCTCTCACCCCTCCTCCCACCACCCCAGAGTGGGTCAAGTTCTGTCGCCAGCTGTTTGGCGGATTCTCCATCCTGCTGTGGACCGGCGCCATCCTCTGCTTTCTGGCTTACGCTATCCAGGCAGCCACTGAGGACGATCCCGCAGGGGACAACGTGAGAAATCCATGCACACATATACACAATTAATCACACAGATTTAGCCCAAACATATTCATCTCTGGCCTATCTACAGCTCATTAACACACCTGTCACACCTAAGACTCATAGATATTAACATAAATAACACCTCAGTAAATAGATTTTACACATACTGTACTTTGTGGCTTCCAGCCACCCCCACTTATTTATTTTTAACTCTCTCTCCTTTCAGTTGTACCTTGGTATTGTGCTCACAGCTGTCGTCGTCATCACCGGTTGCTTCTCATACTTTCAAGAGGCCAAGAGCTCCAAAATCATGGAGTCTTTCAAGAACATGGTGCCTCAGGTAAATAGATACTCAACCTGTACGTAGTACGTACAGGATGAAATCATCCATTGAACATTTGCTGAACATGATAAGAAAATTAACACTTAAGGTGATTTAAAGTACAAGGACAGCAGAAAACGTAGAAGTCCTTGTTCCCTCTGGTCCTGTAGTTGCTTGTCCCCTGCCACACCTTTACCTCTCTGCTAACCTTTGCAATTTGGAGTAAATGCTGTCTAAACAATAAATATTTGCACAGCTGGCCGGTGCTTGCCAGTGTTACGATTTCAAATGATTTAGTTATAATTAATTCTGGAAGTCAGACATATCTGCTTAAGGTCATTCTGGCATCATGTAATGACACCCCCCCCCCCCCCCCCCCTTCTCTGATGCCTCCTTGCAGCAAGCATTGGTGATCCGCGAGGGTGAGAAGGTGCAGATCAATGCTGAAGAAGTGGTGGCCGGAGATCTGATTGAAGTGAAGGGTGGAGACAGGATCCCTGCTGACATCAGGGTGATTTCAGCTCATGGCTGCAAGGTAAACACGCACACACACACACAAACACACACACACACACACACACACACACACAGTCACATACATACATTCTTGTTTTTGCTTCTTGATGTACATATTTAAAAAAAAAAAAAAAAAAATCCTTTATATTTTCTTTTGCCCAACAGGTAGATAACTCTTCCCTAACAGGAGAATCAGAGCCTCAGAGCAGGTCACCTGACTGTACCCATGACAACCCCCTGGAGACCCGAAACATTGCTTTCTTCTCCACAAACTGTGTGGAAGGTATTGTCACCATGGCAATAGTATTGCATGCTGCTGTTACCTTGTATGTCTGTGGTTGGATTTAAAGCCGCCAATTTGAGCCAAGTGATAAAGTTTACAGTTAAAGGGACAGTTCACCCCAGAACATGTTTTCTACTTTGGCCTGTAGTGCTCTTTTGTCCATTAAGATGGACAACTTTGGCAACTTGATCAATTTGGTAGATATAGGCTGTATATACTAATATGATAATGTACTAGAACTAGATGACACAAACCAGACTGAAAAAACCCGGCTGGAGGGTTTTTTTTTTTTTAGAAATCATGCCAGTAACCAAAAAAAAAAAAAAAAAAAAGAAAATCCACAATTTCCTGTAAGAACAGTTTGCAGCTACCAGGCTCATGATATGATATAAACTTTCATGGTTTATATAAACATTCTTAGCTGAGTTGTAGTATTAGATGGCTGCACACACAGACACATACATAGATTCATGTTTTTGCTTTCATAGTTTAGTTTAGTAAAATATAGTTTGATAGAAAGCAAATAGTTCCTACAGGAAAAGGCTTTCAACAAGGTCTGCAGATTTTAATTTTTTTGAGTAACCCTGTGATGAGTTCTAAAAATGTATATTGCTTTTTTAAATGCTTTTAAAAACATTTTTTAATAATCAAAGATGGCAGATGATATTTCTAAAACACCACAATTAGCTAGACATATATATATACACTGTATACTGTGTTTCTGATTGATTGATTTTTTTAATCACACCAGGCACAGCGCGTGGTATTGTCATTTGCACCGGAGACCGCACAGTCATGGGCCGCATTGCTACTCTGACCTCTGGCCTGGAAACTGGCAAAACACCCATTGCCATTGAGATCGAGCACTTCATCCACATTATCACAGGTGTGGCTGTTTTTTTGGGTGTCACCTTTTTTATCCTGGCCCTCATTTTGGGTTACACCTGGCTGGAGGCCGTCATTTTCCTCATTGGCATCATTGTGGCTAACGTGCCTGAAGGGCTTCTGGCTACTGTCACTGTAAGTGAACAAGCATTTGCTTTGTTTTTTTTCTTCTTTTTTTTCTCACTTACTTATTTCAGTGCATTCCCTTATCTGTTCTTTTGCTTCATTCCTTTTCTGTGGTATTTTTCAAGATTCTATAAAAATAAACAATCCTTCCCACTTTATCTTGTTTTACTATTCAGTTAGATAGCTTCTTTTAGCATCAAGGTAACAGACATTCTCACCTGCAGCTGATGCACCAGAATACATCAATAATTATTAACACTATAAATGCATTTGTCTGCAGGTATGTCTGACTCTGACCGCCAAGCGTATGGCTAAAAAGAACTGCCTGGTGAAAAACCTGGAAGCTGTGGAAACCCTGGGCTCCACCTCCACCATCTGCTCTGACAAGACGGGCACCCTGACCCAGAACAGAATGACTGTGGCCCACATGTGGTTTGACAACCAGATCCACGAGGCCGACACCACAGAGGACCAGTCGGGTTAGTGAAGGGAGGGCATATGGGCGCCACCAGCATCTCAGATATATTAATAGTGTGAAAGAATTAAGTGATTACTAAAAAATAATTGCATATATTAATATCCACTCTTTTGTTCCTTCTGCAGGTGCTTCATTTGACAAGAGCTCAGTGACATGGCAGTCTCTTGCTCGTATCGCTGCTCTGTGTAACCGTGCACAGTTCAAAGCCGGACAAGACTCAGTGGCCATCCTGAAGCGTGATGTGGCCGGTGATGCCTCAGAGTCAGCCCTGCTCAAGTGTATCGAACTGTCATGCGGCTCAGTCAGGGTGATGAGGGATAAGAACAAGAAGGTGGCTGAGATTCCCTTTAACTCCACCAACAAATACCAAGTGAGTAAAGGGTCAATATAGGTGAACACACATATTATATATTTAGTAATGCATCGGATTGTTTTATCTTAATGCTTATCTCTGTTTGCCTGCCCTAGCTCTCAGTTCATGAAACAGAAGATCCCAATGATAACCGTTACTTGCTGGTGATGAAGGGAGCACCTGAGAGGATCCTGGACCGTTGTTCCACCATCATGCTGCAGGGCAAGGAACAACCTATGGATGAGGAGATGAAGGAAGCTTTCCAGAATGCTTACATGGAGTTGGGAGGACTGGGAGAGAGAGTACTGGGTAAGGTCAAAAAAGGTGAAAATGGATGCTCATGTGACAGAGTGGCCATGGAGTGTAAAATCACAAAATTTTATTTAATAGCAAGTTATTTGAGAATGTATCTCCAAAAATTGCATTATCTCAGCTGTTGTCTAAAATCCTATTTGACATACTGTATATTTTCTGCTGCCACCTCTGTAATGTTTTTATCTTTGTATGTATACCTCGCCAGGGCAAATGATTCTTGATCTTATTTTATTTCCATTGATTACAATAGATAAAAGGATAAAAAGCCCAAACTATCTTCTTGCCGGGCTGTGGATGTTCCATCCAATCACTTTTATTCATTCATTTATTACATCCATTTAACTGAATTAAATATCAAAGAAAAACTTCAACGAAAAATAAAAACCACACATTTTCCAAAGTGTGTGAGTAAATGTGCTAAAACTCAGTATATATCTTTGCTGTAATGTTATGTTACAGTGTGACTTTTACATTTTATTTGCTTTATTTCAAGATCATATATATATATATACACACATACATATATATACACATACATATATATATATATATTCTCTCTCATCAGCTGTCTTCCTTATCCAAACAATTTTAATTACAGTTCTTACTGATTTTGATAATACCAATAAACAAATATTTCAACTGTTCTTTAGTACTCTCATTTGCAACATAGTAAATAAGGGTCACAAATTAATGTGTTATTAATTTCAAACCTCTTCTCACCACTGACAGACCTCCACCTATTTTACTGGCAATATTATAAATATGTTTCGACCACACTGATTTCCAATCCACCGTTATACCTAATAGTTTTGTCTCCTGCACTTGTTCATCGAGGGTCATGAGCTGTAGTCCATTTAATGAAAGTTGTATACATTCAGTAACGAAAAAAAAAAAAAAGCACTACTTGCAATGAAGAAATTTACTCTGACAAACTTTCAAAATATGCAACAACTCGGCATCGTAGGGAAGACACTTATATTGAAATTTAGTAGACCTCTCACTTGGTTTTCAATTTTATGTGATGAAACATTAACATTATTTTATAAATTATGAACTGGTGAATATTTGACACAAAGCACTTTTGGACTACAACTGTAAAGAAGTGTACTGGAGTTATTTGAAAAATGGAGTGAGTAATGGAAAAAAATGTTCTCATAAATTCAGCATTAAATCACACGTTTCCTCCCACTCCAGGTTTCTGCCACTTGCTGCTGCCAGAGGACCAGTACCCCAAGGGCTTTGCCTTTGACACAGATGATGTTAACTTCCAGACAGATAACCTTTGCTTTGTTGGCCTCATGTCCATGATTGACCCTCCTCGTGCCGCTGTGCCTGATGCTGTTGGCAAATGCAGATCCGCTGGTATCAAGGTACGCTGTTTAGATTCAACACAAATGTCTTTGATCATTACGTTTAGTCTATTCCTGCTGATCTGAAGTCATTTCTGTTGTCCTCAAAGGTCATTATGGTCACTGGTGATCACCCAATCACAGCCAAGGCCATTGCTAAGGGAGTGGGCATCATCTCAGAGGGCAACGAGACAGTCGAGGACATTGCAGCTCGTCTTAACATACCCGTCAGCCAGGTCAATCCCAGGTGAGGAACATTTACAGAAAAAACACACACAAAAGAAGCAGCGAGTCTCACAAAAATGGAAGCAAATTATGAGGCCCACATTAATGTTTTAACATCTCTGTTTAGGGATGCCAAGGCCTGTGTGATTCATGGCACAGACCTAAAGGATCTGTCTCAGGATCAAATGGATGACATCCTGAGGAATCACACAGAGATCGTGTTTGCCAGAACCTCCCCACAGCAGAAGCTGATCATTGTAGAAGGATGCCAGCGACAGGTTGGAACATTTTTAATATACTTGCTTTAAAAGAAGCTATAGGTTTTCTTTTTGGGAATTGGGTTATTTCCAGGAATGGACTTCGTGGTGTCAATATACTTTTGCAACAGCAGATGGTGCTAGTTAACCACCACATGAAGAGTCTGTTTTCACAGTATGAGATAGATTGCATTCAAACAACCAGAATCTTTTATTTTAGTGTTTTTATGTGAAAAAAAAAAAAAAACATCAGGCTGTGAATTTTTTATATACATTTTCCAAACATGAGCTTTTTCTGTACAAAAAAATAGAAAAATAATGTTCTGAAAGTCCTAAAATGTAAAATAAGGTAATAATAGAAATTTAAATGCATATAATATTTTATATATTAATGTATATTAAATTTATTTAATAATCCTGGAGATTAAGTATTTCAATAAACTGGTCAAAATCAATATAACTTTGCTAAATAATAATAAATTCATGTAACAAAAATAGCTTTTTTTGTTATGTCCTTAAATTAATGTCTTTCTCGTCCTTTTTTCATTTCTCCCAGGGTGCTATTGTAGCTGTGACAGGTGATGGTGTGAATGACTCACCTGCACTGAAAAAGGCTGACATTGGTGTTGCCATGGGAATCTCAGGCTCCGATGTGTCCAAGCAAGCTGCAGACATGATCTTGTTGGATGACAACTTTGCTTCTATTGTCACTGGAGTGGAAGAAGGTGAGATGACCCAAAGGACAGCACTGAGAACACTTAAATCAATAAAAGGTTTTATAATGAGAATCTAAGAGAGGACGGAGGAGGAGGATGGAAATGACATTTTAGGGAGAAAGGGGATATTAATGGTTGTTTTTGTTCCTGAAGAAATGTCTTGCGTGAAAGCAGAGTTTTGGCTCATACACTTGGATTTGTGTTTTCAGTGTTGCGCTTAGTATGTGATGTGAACTCTCTGCTTCTTTTCCCTTTAGGCCGCTTGATTTTTGATAATCTCAAGAAGTCCATTGCCTACACCTTGACCAGCAACATCCCAGAGATCACCCCCTTCCTATTTTTTATCATAGTCAACATCCCTTTGCCACTGGGAACCATTACCATCCTGTGTATTGACCTGGGAACTGACATGGTGAGAGCTTATCAAACACTTTTTGTTTAGGATGATGAATGCAGCTTTATGCTCACGCACAGCTCATACCGTCCTCTCCCTCTTCCCTCAGGTTCCAGCCATCTCTCTGGCTTATGAAGCAGCTGAGAGCGACATCATGAAGCGTCAGCCCAGGAACCCATTCAGGGACAAGCTGGTGAATGAGAGGCTTATCAGCATTGCCTATGGACAAATTGGTGGGTAAACTGAAGACTGAGACTGTTGATCCAGGCTGTGAATTGTCTTTGGTGTGGATTGAAGTTGGATCTGAGTTACCTAGAAGTAAATTTGTTGTAAAATCAACTTTATCCTCCCCCTTTTTTTTTGTTCACAAACAACAGTAGCTCGATTGTCTTTGGAGCTATTTTCAGTGTTTGGGGGGAAAACTAGATTTAGTAAGTCAGAAAACCTAAAAATTTGTAACTTAATCTGGATGTGTGTACATGTTTCTTAAGGTATGATCCAGGCTCTGGGAGGCTTCTTCTCCTACTTTGTCATTTTGGCTGAAAATGGATTCCTGCCCTCTCGGCTAGTAGGGATCCGGCTCGACTGGGATGACCGCAGTTTAAATGACCTGGAAGACAGCTATGGCCAGCAATGGGTGAGCGTGCAGTTTGTGCGAACTTTGTGTTTTCGTGTTTTGATGCTTCATCTTACTATTGTGGTTCTCTCCTGCCATCACAGACATACGAACAGAGGAAGATTGTGGAGTTCACGTGTCACACAGCTTTCTTTGTCAGTATTGTGGTCGTGCAGTGGGCTGATCTCATCATCTGCAAGACCAGGCGTAACTCTGTTTTCCAGCAGGGCATGAAGTGAGTCCAAGAACCGCACTCTGGGTTCAGTTTCCGGAGCTGTTCACGACACCTTAGTTATCCTTTCAGACAATGTCATTAGCATAAATAAAATCGAAATTACACTAATAGATATCTCAGTTTCTGCATTGTAAGTTTTCCTCATTAAGATGTTGTGTTTCTTAACCCAGGAACAAGATCTTGATCTTCGGCCTGTTTGAAGAAACAGCCCTGGCTGCCTTCCTGTCCTACTGCCCAGGCATGGATGTGGCACTCAGGATGTATCCTCTAAAGTGAGTTTCAGTAATACACAGATACCTACATTCAAAAATATCAAGTTGTCTGTTTATTTGATTGTGATTCTCTTGTCCTCTCCACAGGCCTACCTGGTGGTTTTGTGCATTTCCTTATAGTTTTCTCATCTTTGTTTACGATGAAGCTCGAAAACTTATCCTTCGCCGGAACCCTGGGGGTGAGTTAAGTTTTGTTTTTATAATTTTTTTAAAAATTATTTTAGCTTTTTTGAACTCTCCTCTTAAACAGGCATTTGTCTAAAGGAGCACGTTTTAGTTGTACAGAGGTTGCTTTGGCATAGTAATTTTATGCTGTCCTAAGTTGAGAGTAGTTTCCCCTTTTTTCTGACTGATTTGTGGCAGTAGTTTCACATTGAGAGTGGGTTTAATTATCAAAATAAGCTATATCCCAAATTACTGAAAACATAGTTTATCTAACCAAACTTTTCTGTTGTGTTTTTCTCTCTTATTTGCACTACAGGTTGGGTGGAAAAGGAAACATACTATTGATCGCCGGAGCTTCTTTGCTCGAGCCCCTCACATCTTCCACTTGTTTCTTCCCCCAGTCATTCCATCCTCGGCAAAACACATCTCCAGATGTCCCGCCCCCTTAAAGACAAAAAGCGCTTTGAAGCAATTTTCATCACAACTGCCCCAAAGATTAAAAACAGCAAAAGCACCTTTACAACTTTCTACATCGACCTGCCCCCTTTCTCCCCACCTCCTATGATACTCTTTGCATGTGTTCTCTCACTGCTGTGTACATAAACCAATATATCTATGAAACGGCAGCTGCATATTGTGTATGTAGATTTGAATGAGCTAATGATACAAAGGGAGTGTCTATGCTCTGCAAAAAAGGGCCATCCAGCTACTTCTCCTCCCTGTTCTTCCCCTCTTCACCAACACTGTCTTTCTGTACACCTCCGTTCCCCCTCTCGTTGCCCCTCCTCGCCAACCCTTTGCTTGTCCTCCAATCACACACAGATATACACATCACACAGTGAGATCCCATCACCGGCACTACTTCGACTGCCACCTTTCGCCTCCGCCTCCTGTCTGTGGAGGACCAGCGGCGTGGTCATCTCCCTGGCATTTTCACCGCGTCCATTTTCCTTCTCTTCTGTTCCTTAACGGCCAGCGTTGTTTGTTTTTTAATATGTGGGGTAGGGGGGGGTTTTGATGATTTTAATTCTCTTTTTTATTTCAAAGATGGGAGGGGAGGTGTGTGAAAGCTGCTTTTCCTCATTTAGACGTTCCGAAGCACACCCCCATGCCGTCCCGTCCCCGCCCCTCCCTCTCTGTATCTCACGCCCCTCCCCTCCCCTCCCTTCCCTCCTGCCCCGTTTGTCTCTGTTTGTGTGCACTGTGTGAACCATTGTCCTCGTTAATAACTATTACAGTACACCCCCCCCCCCCAAGTTGGTAAATACAACTCAATCTTTCTGTGTGTTCTAGGAAATCTATATAATTCTATACTGAATTTAAATGAAACAATAAAGGAAAAAAAACATGTTAAAAATGGCTCCAGAGAGACATTCATGAAGACCATTGACAATATTGGTGAGCTAGGAAAAAGTGAGAGGTACTGCACCTGTCTCTCTTTTTGTATTTGATTTGGTTTACGTTATTTTTGCTGGTTTCTCAGGAGGCTATTCGAACATGTAACAGCAAAGCAGGGCTTTAAGTTGTGTTTTTACCAAAAGACAGAAGTCGCCAACCAAGACTTTCTGGTTCCTGTCACTGCAGGTGTGCCGGTATGATGTGGTGAAGTGTGCTGTGAAGTGGTGAGTGGGGATGATGAGCCCATGTGCCCGGGGTCTGTTAGCGGATCGGATCCAGATCCGATTCGGCCCGGGTCTGTGTGCGTGTACATGTTGGAGACCAGTTGCCTCAGGCTGGGTCTGTCTCAGATGGCTGAATGGGTTGAAAGTTGAGAATTAAAAGAAAAAAAAAATCCACAACTAGTAGAACATGTGTGTCAAATAAATGAAACCAACACCAATAAAAACATCTAGACATTTAATACAACCTAGACCTGTCTGTGTGTCTTTGTTTTCATTTTTGTACCATAGAAAGCTTTAATCTCGTTTAGTTCCTCATATTATAGTTACTTTATTTGGCTTAGATAAGTGCTATTCATCAGTGATGGGTGCACACACTATAACTAATCCTGCATGAAAAGCCACTTTGAGTTCAGTAATTCCACCAGAAGCACTGAACTGCATTTCTTGAACTGCTAGTTTGTCATCTGACAGCATTCATGAATACTGACAGGTTCTCATCTGCTCGTGTATACTGGACAATAAATCAAACAGCTTCAATAGACTGCAACCTGTGAATATTACCCCTATATTTTATTTCAGCATTTAAATTTGTAATAAAGCAGTTTCCTCATTATGAAAGCTATGCAAAACACCATACATCTTGTGCATGCGATGCAGCGTTATGGATATGAGATTACAGCTCAGCAGAAATGACAGAATAGAAATTTGAGGATGAGATGCCACCTAGTGTTGTGAATATATGCACTTGAACCTACAAACTCCATAATGTTCAAGTGCCATAGGAGGAAGAGTTGGCAGCAGCCCAGGGTAATGCACCAAAACCACTCTGTGTACGTGTCAGCATTGTCTGACTTCAACATAAACGAGCTCAGAGATGGGGCTCACTCTCAGCAGGGGGGACATAGAAAGGGATTATTGCTCTACTATTTCCCAAAAGCCATCTTTTAAGTTGATAGAAAAATAATAGTGCGAGTAATGTGTTTAGGAATGAACAGCTACTTTTTGATTAATATGTTACATTCCTGCAAACAAAGTAGATCACCTTTAGGGAATGGGCTGCAAATGCGCTGCCTCTCTGAGCCACAGGGGTCATATATTTTAAATGAACTGCTTATTGCCCACCAAGTACACAAATCAAATAAATTATACATAATGTAAAGCTCTGTAATGTGAGAGTTAGGTATTGTGTGAGGTCACTTTGCCACAGAGAGCTAAAAAAAAATTTTTTTAGGACACGTCCCTTTGAGGGAGAAACACAAAAACTTTCTGGAACCGCTCCACTGCTGCCCAATGACAAACCCACCGTCTCCCACGCATACATACACACACACACACAAACACACATGCACACCCACTTTCTGTCACTCTCCCTGACAAACACGCTCACGCTCTCACCCTCGTTCTAATTTCCCCCGTGTCTCTGCAGTGAGCTCACTGCAGTGCGACTCTTCCCCCCCCCCCTCCTCCCCGCCACCCTACGTATAATAGAATATCGATCGCTCGCCTTTGCCGCAGTGTGTAAGCGAGTGCTCCTGTGGACGAGTGTGTGTCTGACTGGGGCCCTCCAAGGTCATCACCATGGCAACCTGAGCATGGGGTCCTTTTGCTTGCGCTGTCACAGAGCACAGGTCACAGGGGTCACATGAAAAGGGGGACAAGAGGGGGTTGGCGAGCGCTGCAGCGTTTGGTGTACTGGAGACAGAAGAGGAGCCACAAGGGCTGGAAGTGTCCTATTCCACTGTGTATTCAGACTGGACCAGAATAATGAGAAAATGTACCGACTAAGTGCTGCCGAGGGACACCGAGTTCACTACAGCTCCTGCCATGCATGCACAAACTAAAGTCAACTGTAGTAGCAACTTTAGAGAAAAGAATTATGACTTCATTTGAGACTAAATTAAAAAATAAATAACAAAGAATTGGACTCCAACAAGCTGGCTTTACCTTAAGGGTTTATTGCACTTACAAAATATAAAAACAAAACACCCAACGTACATCAGAAAATAAATGAATGATGAATTTCAAGAAAATATCTTACATTTATGTGACCTTCAGACCCGAAATTTCCAAGCTGAGCTAATAAATATGTATACATACAACAAGGAAATTATAATCCAATACAAAATACCATGATTAAGTACCAACCTTTAAAAGACATCCCCTCATCAACCTATCTATATTAAGAAGCCTATGAGAATGACTAAATCTGTATTTGTATTTTCATGAATAATAATTTTTAAAAATGTGCATTTGTGCATGACCAATAGATGCAGTTTTAAAGCTTTAAATGGCACTTTCCTTTGGAAACAATCACAAATTCTCTTTAGAAGCGTGAAAATTTATACACATTATTAAAATCAGAGAGAAGGTATCAGCCCAAATATCTACAGCAAAGAGCACAGCACAGATAGCCCATTAAGATATAAGTTGAGAAATACTGCAGGGAACAAGAGACTATTTTACACAGATCAGAGGCATCCAAGGTTTAAAATGAGCAGAGAAAGGCATATAATCTGCATGAATGTGCAGTTAGATTTATGCTAAGAAATTCCTTTTTTTTTGTGCATATGGCAATTTATGTACTTAAATGAGCTTCAAAAAGGTGTCAGTAACATGACATGGTGCATTCTTGATACCATGCTGAAGGTAAACTACAGGGAACACAGGATACACACAAGCTAAGGAGCATATATAGGAGCAGTTCTTCCACAATCCCTGTGTGCAAATGTATTTGCGGGGTCAACGTGATGACAACCGGCACCTGCTGATAGGGCGTAGCCTGCTCTTTATACAGGCTCCATGAGGAGCTCTTCCATGTCAGATCCCTCCAGCTCACGGAACGCAGCGTGAGAGCCAATCACAAACAGCGTTGCTCCTGGGAGGATGTATGACAGCAGGAAAAATGGGTGTAAAGAGAAAGAATAACAAAGAAGAAGGTTTTTCTTACAGAATTCATAAAAAAAAGAAAAATTAACGAGATTTCGGTTCCACTGTTACAGAGAGGTTAGCACTGCAGACAGCAGCTGAAACTACATTTCCAAAAATCATAAAAACACACTAAGAATTACTGAGATTTTTTTTTTTTTTCACAAAAACTCAGAACAATAACGCAGAACAAGTACCACGTGGTTTGGCTTACCCAGAACCCAAAACACGGCAGCTCCAGCTCCAGCCAACCAGAACACAGGTAGAGAAACAGCTCCAGCCAGACTCATCTGGTGAGGGACAGTCAGCTCCTTGCCTGGTTAACATTTAATTGTTCAAGCAAGATTCATTTTAGCAGCTGTTCACTAATGTTAAGAGTTATGAAAACCTTAAGATTTTGATTTAACAAATAATCAGGTATTTATGTAAAGGAGTTATTTTGTGACACTTTTGCTCACCGAGGACGACCAGTTTGGACTCCAAAGATTTGAGGTGAATGATGTAAAAGGCACCAGCAAACACAGCCAAGGCAATCAGTAGCATGGGCGAGCTGATGCTGAAGAGAGGAAACATCAACATTCAAATCAATTATTACAGCGTAACAGCTGAAAGTATTAATTATTTTACACCTTCTCCCTTTTTCGTTTCTCATTGGCCAAAACAGATTTAACCAATTTTGGGGCTTACATGCAATAGAGGATAAGCCCCAGGAAGATGAAAGTGTAGTTGCTGTTGTAAATTTCCACATTTTTCACCACCCTCTGGCACAACTCTCCAAAGTTGCGAGGTTTGGAAAACTTGCGTTGGTCTACGAAGCTGGCCCACGGTCGAATGGACAATCGGCGCTTGTCAAACCACTCTTTAGCCACGCTTGCTGATAAGCCTTTGGGAAGCCAGAGCCTATGGAATAAGACGAAGACATTTAGAACCGGATATGTTGACAAAAATTAGGCCATATTAAAAAAAAAAAAAAAAAAAAGTACATTACATCACTCTTTGGCTCAGTAAGCTAACAAACATTAGTGGCAGACTTTAGAGACTTAGAAGCACATGTCGATTCTACTGTGTGAAAAATCTGAGACAGATAGCACTAAAAAAATAAAAACTTTTTAACGCATACCTTGCCAGCACTCCGACTCCTCCTGTGCCAGTTGGATGAGCATCCTCAGCACTGAACAGATCTCCCGCCTTGCTGTCCATGTCTACTTGACAGTTTTCCCCCTTTGGCACTCCAGATGGCATGTACAGACTCTGCTGTGCGATAACTGCAAGCGAGGAAACACAGAATTTAAATACCATTTGTAAAACATTTTAACTACAAATGTTAAAATCTCTCTTGAAGCAAAGTCTCACCCAGTGGAGAACAGCCACCAGGCGCTTATCTAGGCAGTTATTTTGAGACATGATCTCATTTTAAGGGTCATCCAGACATAAAAACTGCATGTATAGAATCAAGAAGCTACTTTCAGCTGCTCCGTTACTCACAAGGGCTTGCTGCTCTGCACGTTTGATTTGGCAGATTTTTTTTTTAAACACTGGATGCCCTTCCTAACCCAAAGGGATTTGTGCCTCCTCCCGGGATTGAACCCGGGATCTTTCTCTTGTTAGGCAAATGTGTAAAGCCTCACTACACTGTGTATAGAACCAAATCTATTTAAAAAAAAAGAAAAAAAAGAAAAGAAAAGTTCAATTAAATAAAATTTTATTTATAGCGCCAAATCACAACAAACAGTCACCTCAAGGAGCTTTGTATTGTAAGGTAAAGACCCTACAGTAATTACAGAGAAAACCCAAGACATGATCTTGTCTTGGGTTTTCTCTGAGCCAGTATTTGGTGCCAGTGGGAAGGAAAAACTCCCTTTTAACAGGAAGAAACCTCCAGCAGAACCAGGCTCAGGGAGGGGCAGTCATCTGCCACGACTGATTGGGGCTGAGAGGAGAGACAGGACAAAAGACATGCTGAGAGCCAGAGATTAATAATAACTAATGATTAATGCAGAGTGTGTTATAAAGAGAGTAAAAAGAGGTGAATAAAAAGAAACAGTGCATCATGGGAACCCCCCAGCAGCCTAGGCCTATAGCAGCATAACTAAGCGAGGGTTCAGGGTCACCTGATCCAGCCCTAACTATACGCTTTACCATAAAGGAAAGTTTTAAGCCTAATCTTAAAAATAGAGACGGTGTCTGTCTCCTGAATCCAAACTGGGAGCTGGTTCCACAGAAGAGGCGCCTGAAAGCTGAAGGCTCTGCCTCCCATTCTAATCTTAAGTATCCTAAGAACCACAAGTAAGCCAGCAGAGTGAAGTGCTCTATTTGGGTGATATGGGACTATCTGACTTTATGATAAGATGGGACCTGATCATTCAAGAACTTGTAGGTGAGAAGAGGAATTTTAAATTCTATTCTAGATTTAACAGAGAGCCAATGAAGAGAAGCCAATATGGGAGAAATCTGCTCTCTCTTTTTAGTCTCTGTCAGAATACATACATGAATGTAAAAAACACTTTAAAAGTTAACTGACTTGGCCCCAAAATAAGGTTTAAAAAAAAAAAAAAAAAAAGCTTTTGTCCCCTTTAAACCTGTACTTCTTCTGCCACCTTTATTGTGTAATTCCCACATAGATTTCAAATTAGGATTCTCTCACTCATAATGTCTCTGCTAGTACCAGTTCCTTTTAGCCATTAATTTTCAAAAAATTCTATGCAGGGTTTCCCCTGGCTTAAAATAAGTCCTTGGGGGTGACCCTGAACATTAATGTGATTAGTCACATACTGTAAAGGCTAATAAAGGTGTTAGTCTTTTTTTGTTGTTGTTATTTCCGACCACCTCATAAACAAATTTGTCTTTTAAGCTTGACTATACTAAACCTCAATTAAAAAAACTGATTAAAACTTATTTGAGGGCTGCCAATTTGTTTTTATATGCACGATGGATGGATGGATGCAGGAAAAAAAAAAACCCGCTATGTGACTGTATACATGGTTGGGCAGGCATGTCACTCATACTAGGCCAAAAAACAGTTATTGTGTTGACTGGTGTTGGGTATTAACTCTGTTCATATTTAGAATCATAAGCTGTTTTAAACCATCATATTATAATAATAACAAAATCTGGGCTTCATGATGGCGTATTCTGTCTTGCTTCTACTGAGGAATGAACGTTACTAGAAGCAAAGCAAAATACATGTATGTGAATGAGAGGGAGACATACGTAACAGTGAAGGAGCAGAGGTAGCGAAGGTGGACAAATTTAAAAACCTGGGATCAACCATCAAAGCAATGGACAGTGCACAAGAGAGGTGAAGAAGAGAGTGCAGGCATATTGGAGCAGGTGGAGACGAGCACTATTTGTAACAGAAGGATAGCAAAGGTGAGACAAGATGGTAATGAGACCTGCTATGATATATATAGACTGGGCACAATGGCACTCACAAAAAAGACAGGAAGCTGAGCTGGAGGTGGTGTTGCAAGTGACTAAAAGAGACAAAGTCAGAGAAGCAAAGTGGAGATGGTTTGACATGTGCAGAGCCAACCAGGATGGCAAAGGATGGTGAGGATGGAGCTGCCAGGGAGGAAGAAAAGAAGAAGTCCTCAGTGGATGTAGTGAAAGAGGACATGCAGGTTAATGTGACAGAGTTGGATGTTAGAAATGGAGGCAGATGATCCACTGACGTTGACCCCTAAGGGGAGCAGCCGAAAGAAGAAGAAGAAGAATCAGGGCTTCATCCTGGCACCAGTTAAATGTTCCCTAAGTACTTATTCAAAACAAAATATCAACCATTTACTGGCTATAGCTAGTAAGTAGCTTTTAATACCATTACAATCTCTGATCCTAGAGCATGTGATAGAAATCTTCTATCTATACCGCCTTCATCAGCTGATAAAAACATAAATGACAATAATCAATTTTGAGTGACTGTAAATTGGAACTGCAAATTTAATTTAAAGAGTAAACACTGCTAATTAAATAGGGGAGCCTGTGTATGAAGTTGGTGATTAACAGCAGTTATCTGCCTGCATTTATCAGTCTTGTGATCCCCACAGGCTAGAGAGACACACTCAAAAGACGGATCTCAGCCACAGTGAGAAGAGGAAAATGTTAGTCAGCAAAGGGCTTGGTCAATGCCACATCACTGACCACACCCGGATATTCCACAGCGCTATTTCCAGCAAATGCCCACTTTTTCACTTATAAAATATTTAACTAGATGGCGTTTCTAAACCGTGATATATACACTACATCACATCTCCCAGGTGTTTTCAAATAACTCCTGACGGTTGTTCAAATACTGTCGCAGCTAGCTTCTCTGCTAACATCCACTCCAGTCGAGGCGAATAGATGATTTTATCGAATCGAAACTTTGCACACCTATTTATAACGATCAGAAATAAATCTCAGCTTTCAGATTTACAATGGGTTAATTAAATATACTCACAGCAGAAAAATCGTTAAACAGGACTTCCTCAAACCTTTTGTTGCTGTTTTAGGTCCCGGATATGATGTGGATGTTACATATATTCCTGCAGCTGCCTTGGTTCTAAACACCGCCACCTACTGACAGCATCTAGCAATTCTCCTCTTGCTCTTGTTAGGTGTATCTTAGTGCAATGAAAAATTCTTCTGCTTGTATCCTTACAGAAGCTTCACCGCAAAGCTCGCTCAATGTCGTGTTTTGCTATTTCCTTATTTTTCATGCCGCAGCTGAGATAATATAAGTTAAGCGCCGTGGAATTAGATGTTTTTATTCATTTGCGCCCGTACAATAAAAGAGCCCGTTTAGAAAAACTGTTCTGAGATCAGTTCGAACGGACTAGCAGATCCGCGAAAGCAAAAACGTGACTGGGCGTCACGGTGAAAGTCGGACGGCTGGAATTGGTCAATTTCACAGCGCTGACGTAGTGCGGATCCAACTGCATGTTGCTGTGGAAGTTACTAGATCATCCTACGGACTGGGAAGGTGAGTCGCCACTGGTTACCCTAGTTTTTTTGGGAGAATTATTGTCACTTTAAAATGCTTTGAATATTTTCTGCTGGTGCATTTTTTATGTTCACATTTATATGACCCAGGGCCTGTCGATAACACAGCCCATTTGTAGCTAAAGTAAGCTAATGTTAGTAGCTAGCAAGTGATATCCTTTGCATGTATCGCTAATGCATACAAAGGAAAAGGTTGGTTTATTTTTTTAACAGTATAGGGAATGATGTTATCTATGTTTTAACGCCCTCAGTGTGGCACACCTGTTAATTTCAGGTTTGTTATTTAGCTAAACAGCTGTTTGTAGTGCAGTTCTTGATGCTTGTTGTGCTCTTTCCTCAGATAAACGTGACTGGTTACGTAACTTGTCAAAAAGGAAATTTTGCTCCATCAATTGCTACCTGGCGTCTGAAGAACGGCTCGTGCCTTTGGCTTCCAGCTGGTTAGTATGCATTCTTTAACGCGAATGGAAATGGCACATTTTACAGGGGAGGCTGTCCATTGTGTGTTTAAAGACCGTTTCGAGCTAACGTTGAAAATGGGAAGAACAGCTGAGCTAGCTGATACAGCCTTGATACAGACTTGACAATGGGCGTAACGCTGCAGTGTTAGGACAACAGTATCATTAGCTGTGCTACAAAGCACAGACGGCTACTAAATACTGCTGTATGTAGCTACACTAGATTTGTCTGGCCTTTTTGTTGGAACGGTGTTTTATCGCTTAAACTACACAGACTACTTGTATTACACAAGTAGCAATTTAAAAAGCAAAGTGTATATAAAATGGAAGGAATTAGAGGTCAAACCTGTTAAATGAGAAACACCCTTTACAGGAAAGCTAAGTACTATTCAGTATGTGTGCGTACATTACAGGGTTTTTTCCTGACTAAGATTAGGCCTTTTGGGGGGAGGGTGACTGTGCTCATAAACACTATTGGTCCACACGTAGTTAAAGCAAACCTGACCTTTTAGATTTGATGCCTGACCTAATAGATTTAAAATTATCTCATGCTAAATTAGTCCATATTTCTAAATTCAATTTTTTAAAATTGAATTTTAAAGTCAGCTGAGTCAGCTGGTGTGATGTGTAAAAAGTTAGGCTGTTATTGGCTATGGTTACATACTAAGGTTATGGGCATACTATGTCACATAATGTGTTTGTTTACCATAAATGGCATGCTGATAAGAATTTTAAGTGCAAGCAGTATTTTTTTTTTTTTTAAAGTTAAAATGTCAACAAACAGTGAAAGAAACACTGTTTCTCTGACAACTTATCCAACTACCAAATGTGTTTAAAAATCCTAGAGCTACTTTTTACTTACCTTGCTAAAAGCTTCATCATCATCATGGGTTCATCTTCTTATACACTGACTACAGTTTTTCTAGAGTTAGCTGCAGGTTCTTCATTGACTTTGGTTTTCAGGCCATCACTCTTGAGTTTTTAGATGTATTTTGTGTTTGACCAAGTGTTTCCACAGATTAGATGTGTTGCTGTGGGCAGCTTTGCATTTTGCACAAATGTTGCAGAGAGCGATGTCTGCGTCGAGTTTTGAAGAGTAACCACACCTGAGACTGCTTTCAGCCTGCGACTGCTACCATTGCCCTGTCATTTGTTGCTCTTCAGCACATTCCAGGAGTGACATCACGTGGTCTCACTGTCTGTCTTTCTCAAATCCAATGTTCTTTGGTACTGAAATTTGGCACAGATTGATAGTAGCACTGACATATTTTGGTCAGTACCCTGAAAAGTAATGTGTTCAGTACCCAGCCCTACTGTACAATGCAAAATTTTTATCTTATCAGGTTTATACAGGTAGTTAGATGCATCTTACTACACATTGAGAAACTTTGATAACGGTAAATTTTCTGTGTGTGTTTTATGTCCCGAATAGTGTTGTCACTGGTGGAAAGGTAGAGAGGGTCCATAAGCAAAACCTGACCATGGCTACAGTGCATCACCAAGGCTACCCGCTCAGGGATTCACTGTACTGGGATGAAACAGAGTGCCTCAACTACTATGGGATGTTGTCTCTCCATGAAGTCTTTGAAGTAGTCGGTTCTCAGCTGACAGAGACTGACATTGAAGTGCTGTCGTTTCTTCTGGACGAAACCTGCTCTGCAACACATCCTCTTGATCCAGCAGGCTGGACAGTTGAGCCTCGTGAGGACAATCCAGATGATTCAGGTGTGGTCCCGAGTCCACAACTGCTAAAAGCATGGCGGCAGTTAAAGTCTAAGGGGTCACAGTACCCCTTTTTTGACCCAAAACCCAAGAGTGGCCTTGAGCTTTTGCTACAGCTTGAGAGGAGAGGATACCTCAGTGATGGAAACCTGGAGCCACTACTGCAACTTCTAAGAGTCCTTACCCGTCATGATCTGCTGCCTTTAGTGTCCCACAAGAAAAGGAGGACAGGTGAGGATTTTGAGATTGTCTACTGCTGTTGTTAATCTCAAATGGTTTGCCATTATGTGTTGTGTGTGTGTGTGTTTTATGCTTTTCAGTATCTCCAGAGAGAATTGGACAGAGGTATAACATAGAGAGCACAGAGTTAGTGTGTACCTCTGGAATGAGTAGCAGCTGCAGACAGACAGACACTCCTCTTGCATCTTTCACACAACAATTAGGAACTGGTAAGTGCGATGTACTTTAGTATTGGGACTGAAATAAAGTCTTCAGTGTTTTTAGACTGCTGGATTAGACACAAACTGTCCAAAATAAGTAGTTTGAATATTTTATACTCAAAATGTTTTTTCTAACCTTTCTGTTATCATTCCACCCTGCTGGGATAGAAATTAATAGATTTATAGAGTGTTTAATGAATAGCTGTATAATGTGTATATGTGAAAAGGTTTTTCCTAGTTCAAACTTGGCCTTTGGTGATTGACTCTGCAGGTACACAAGATGTGAGCAAATATTGGCAGTAAAGTTTAGATGAAAAGACTAAAAGTAGTCTTTGCTTATGCCTTGTGATCCTGAACTCACTCATCCTGTGTGTTTTCTGTCAGGTATTTACCCTCCTGTGGCTGGGCCATCTACACGGAGGCGGAGGAAGAAGAGGGGAAATGGCTGGAGCCGTAGGTCCAAGAAAACAAGCAGGCAAGGCCAGCCTCTGCCTCCACCCCCTGCACCACACAAAGTGTCCTGTGGTAAGTGCAGCTCATGCATTCTTAAAATGTTGTCTTCTGTTGTACCTTCATCCTGCAGATCATTTTTCCTTCTTTATATAAACAAGTGTTTAATTTTCAGCCTATTAACATCTCCCTGACATCATCATATTTCCTGTTTAGTTTCTTTAATTCTGATGTTGTTTATCTATTCTAAAACCCAGCTAGAGTTTGGATACCAAAAGTATTTTTCTTTTCTTTTTGTCACCCCCGAAACACACAAAAGCACAGACTCTGTGCTTAAGAAAATTCACATTACAAAGCTAGCATACAGCTGTGTTTTTGCTGCTTTTTTTTTTTTTTTTGTGGAAATCCACAGAGCAGTGAAAAAGTTTGACATGTTATTTACAGACTCCAGAAGAGCTGGATGAATTAAAGAGCAAAGAGCAGTACACCTACTTTTAGTACCAGATAAATATGTGGAAGGTGGGTGTGCTCGCAAGTGCCACTGCATTTTAACTATTCCTGGAGATGCACAAAACATGTTACAGCGTTGAGGGGGGAAAAAAGTAGTTGTTTTTTTTTAATATATATAACCCAGTGTCACAATTGGTGAAAACTCCTGAGTGCATTATAGTCTAAAGCGATGCATCTATCTCTGCTGCACAGACCACAGTTGTCATACTTTTTTTTATATTGGTACCAAATGTGCTTAAAAACCCTAGAGCTACTTTTTAGGTCTAAGAACTCAATGTGATGCCTCGTGTGCGTTTCCCTTTGAATTGCCCGGCATCATCCCTATTTTTAAAGCTGTTACACATAGTGTTTTTGTTGGTACACTATGACATTGTTGAGACTTAGTGATAACCCTTTAACTGATTATACAACATCAGAGAGTTTTGTTACTTTGAGTTTCTCCCTGTGAGACTTCTTTACATTCTTTTCCCTCATTCCACCTTTACTCTAACCTTTTGGACTGTGTTCAGCTGCTGTTGTTAAGACTGCAGACTGGTAGGCTGTGTCTTGTCCTTTTGTATTTTTTTTTTTTCTCTTCAATATAAGTGTCCAGTCACTACCAGATACAGCCATTGTTCTGCTTTGCTGCTAAGCTTGAAACAGAGTGGTTCTGACAACTGTCAAACCTTACATATCCTAAAAAATCATTCTTAGCAGTTGTTTGAAGCTGTCTAACTCCACTGAAAAGCTGCACTATGTAATCCATTGTCAATGTCCTTTTCCATATTTCAACTACTATCTGCCTTTAATAAATCAATGCTAGTTTCTCTTCGTACAAAAAGACCGAGATAATACTAACATCAGTTTCTCTTTGTGTGAAGTTTTCGTAGTCATTCATGTAGACTTTCCCAAACTTCTTTTGAATGTCCATCTTTGCCTATTGGTCAGAAATACTTATTACAACAAAGCGTGATGATTCTGACTTCATTTAAAAAAAAAAAAAAAAAAGAAAAGTGAGAGAAATCATTAAGGACAGCCTTTCTTAGCTACTCAGGATGAGTGATGTGCCTGTGACTATAAACTGTTGCTGTCTTGACTCCACATTTGATTCCACCAGGTTGACTCAAGATTGTGACTCAGATCGAGTAACCTAAGACACAATGGATCATGGAGACTGAGGAACAAAACAAAAAAGTCTGTCACTCCACTCTGTCCGCACATACTGCAGTGTGCGTGATCAACTCAGTCATGCGCTCTCTCACAAGTCTGGGCCGATGCCTAAGGTAAAAGAGGCTCTCCCCCTTGTTACAGCAGGGGTTGGTGCTGCCGCTTTGCTCTGTATACGATGCTTGTGTATCATAATGTAGCTGCTCCTTACCCTGTCTCCCTCAGAAAACATAATCTACTTTCAAAACGTCATCCTGTAATGTCCTTTAGTGTTGTGCACTGTGGAAGCGAGAAAAATATATATTTGAGAGTTTTAGCTTCCTATCTATTTCTGCCAAGAGTTATTGGTGTCAGTGTTTCACAGAACTAACAGAGTCCTCAGCAGTAAGCCTCAAATATGATGTGTGTGCAGTGATCTTGGGGAAACCTTGAGTCAGTTTGCTTTTATTCAGACCATACCAAAAGAGGAAGCATGTAGCAAAAGTATTTTTAAACTCCCTGATATTTGAAATCAGGGGAACTTATTTTCACAAATATGTCCAGCTGTAATAGCCAGTAAATGTGGCTGAGTCTTGAAAATAAATAAAAGTATAGTGTTAACACCCTCCAACTAGATGATGATATGTACATGTGCATACTCTATATGCACATAAATGACGCTGGTTACTGTGACTACTAAGCTATCAGCCACGCTGATAGCATAGCTACTCATCACCTTCTTGAATGGTTAATTTGCCTACATATCCAGGAAACCACTGCAACAGTTAAATCTTGCAGGAAAATTAAGTTGGCAGCGTAGTAACTGAGGGAAAATACAGCATGTGCGCGTATTGTCAGACTCTGTTTTAGGCTCTTTCTGATCAGGCCCGTCCTCCATTTCAGAGTTGTCATTTCAAATTGTCCTGCAGGACTTTCCACAGTTCATTAAACTTTTCATCATATGAAGGGTGTCACATGTCTTTGTAGAACAGCCAATTCTCTCTCAGGAAAGACCTAATTGGTCAAAGCCTCTAGTCATGGGCTTGATTTTTTTTCTAAAGCCTGAAAAGAGAGCCAAGGGAAGTTGCAGAAGTCTAGTTTTCTCTTGGACCACCCGAATTACAAAATACAGAAAGGCAGCTTCAACCTAACAGTGACGCTTACAGAAAACAAATGTCTGCTTTGCTGCCATTAATAAAATTCAACAGCCAGCCAAGGGAATCAGCAGAATTGAAGCAAAGTCCTTCAGCCTACTACTGTTCAGTTTGAATGATGCATATTCTCAAAGGTAGAATAAATGGCCATGATCCACCAGTCCTGGCCTTTGCTCATATAAGAAGGTGGAGTTTCTAACACCAGATGAAATCATGGAGGTTTTAGCTGTGGTAAAAGTTTCGGTACTAATATAGAAATGAAAACTGTTTAGCCTAAATGAGGTCTGATACTATTTATAAAGAAAATGTAACATCTGATGACTAACCCAAATAAAGATCTAGGTTATCCGTGGTTGAGGTTACAGTGAAATATAAATTGGGTTTAATATGCTGAAGAGTTTAACACAGAGGCAATAGCGAGCAGTGCATATCCTGCAAAGACGAAACGGAAATATTTTGGACATGTTTGTGAAAGTATAAGTTATCACTGCATATGTTGAACCCTTTGGAGCAGTGTTAATTTTGACAGCAAATTTTGATAACGTTTTAGTCAGTCTTTTGACAAAATTGTAATTTAGTTTTAGTCCTAATTTAGTCATCTGAATAGTTTTAGTTTTAGTCGACTATCTACAGTCGATTCAGTTGACTAAAATATAAAGGGTGGGAAATGCTTTTTCTTCAGTTCCCTTGAATTAGTCATTATACACACTTATACAAAATTAAACATTTATCAAAAGTTATGGAATATTATTAATGCTTGAAAGACCAATATACACACAAACATATTAAACAATATTATTACTTACCTGACCTTGTTTATTGAGCATAACAATAAAATATTGATGAGTAGGCCTGCTCTGCCTGAAAAATTCACAGGCTAGTGTGGCCTTCCCAGGTTTAGATCTGCAACTGTGCGTTTGATTGGATGTTTTCCTAACTTGACCCACCCTGTCACAAAATTAAATCAGTTCTGATTGGATGTCGTCCCTGCCAAGCATTTTCGTCCGTCTCGTTTTCATTCGTTGACAAAACTGTCAATTAATTTCGTCATCGTATTTATCCTTTTAGGTAGTTTTTGTTTAGTTATCGTCTCGTTTTCGTCATGAAAAAAAGGGTCGTTGACGAAAACTATGACGAAAATAGTTCGTCAACGAAATTAACACTGCTTTGGAGACATACCAAGCTTATAAATAGCTGCCTTGTGATTGAACTGACTCAAATTAACTTGGCAAACTGAAACTTCACATTGCCAGCTCTGGATGTTTGAGACACACACACTCTCTCACACACACACACACACACACACACACACACACACACACACACACACACACACACACACACACACACACACACACACACACACACACGAAAAAAAAAATCCTAATTGGGCATGGAGTCCTGTTCCTGTTCCATTGCAGCAAATCTAAAATGGCTGCCAACAGACAGCTCTTTAAAAAAAAAAAAAAAAATGCCTGTGTAACCTTTACTCAAGCCGTTCTGGGGAAAATCACCGAACTGTGCTCTGCTGAAGGAAGCTCATGCTGTATCTTATCTCTGTGCCCTGTGTGAGCCCCGGTGTGCGTTTGTCGAGACACAGCAGAGATAGATAGGGCAGTTCAGTCCAATGCTGGCCCATAGCATTTGAACAGACCTCAAATACTCTTGTCATGATTCATCTCTTAGATCATTTTCAGTGAAGTATCTCAATTACATTCTGACAATATGACAACTGTTGTTACAAATGTCTTAAAGGTGTTTGTACCTTCAGCTCAGTAGTGTTTTTGTGCTGTCTAAATGGGGTGCTTGTGAAGGACCTTACTTGGTTGGCACTGTTGATTTTAAAGGTGTGGTTTAAAAAAAAAAAAAATGGGTCAGTGAAGGTAAGGTTAAGAGGTTTGGTCAAAGTAAGGGTAATCCAAGTATCCCACTTAGATAATACCATGCTATAGTTGAGAGCAACAGTAAATACATTCCCGAGCTGATTAACTTGGCGATTCAAGCTATTGGCCTTACAGAAACCTGATTAAAACTGAGAAATGACTGCTGTGCCATGCCTGCTTGTTGGGGGTGGGGTGGGGTGGGGTGGAGTTGGGGGGACAGTCCAGTTAACCAATATCCAACCCGCTTGTGCTTGTCTGTTTCTCTCCTTTCTGTGTGTTCGCAGTTCTAAACAGATCAACCTGTGTGTCAGGAAAACTATATCCTCACACACAAAGAGAAGGAGAGAATGAACAGTAAATATTCAAACTACACAAAACGGTACAGATGAGTTCTTTTGTTTGTTTTAATCTATGGGGAAAAAGTTCATCAGGCAGACACAGATATTTTGCCTGTCTCTCAATATCCCCCCTAACTCTCCACTCTCTTGGTCAGTTGTTCAACAGAAAAATGGATCGATAAAGAGTTGAAGCTCTCCGTGCCAAGTGACTCCTCGTAAATGGGTACTTAAACTCTTTTTTTTTCTTTTTTTTTTCCCTCCTCTCCTCTTGGTGGGGTGAGATGAGGAGCCAAACGGACTTGGTGTTTAAAGTGAGAAAATGAAAGCTGTGGTTCCTAATGTCCTGTCTAAGTGGATGTCTCTGTGTGTGATGAAGCGTGAAGTGCTCTGTAACCCTAACAAAATGACTATCACTGTGTTCCTGTGGTTTTAAATGGGCTCCTCCTCAGTGTCACTATCTCGGCCTCCATCCTGCTCAGTATGAAATGGAAAGGCGAAATGGAGGACATCCATAAATGGAGTAATTGCATGAAGGGCAGGTGTTTATCGAACCCTCAGCCCTTACACACCATAATGATTCAAAGGGTCAAATTGGTGCTTGGACTTTATATTTTGCTCTGTTCGTACTGAATATTCGATAAAGTTAGATTATCTGCAGTAATTTGCTCCCCTTTCAAGATAGATTCTTTGACAGTTCACACCTCAAAATGCTAAAATGCAGATCTAAATATTTATTATTAGCTGTATTTGACATTTTATTTTTGATATTAATTATAATAGATTATCTTTAGATACTGATCATCAAATGCAGACTTTGATGTGAATGCAAGGGGGGGGGGGGTTATTGTGCTGAAAATGTATCTGGCTCAGACTGCAAAAGGTTTCCTTCAGGATTCTCAGGAGTTTTACAGCGTTCAGTTTACCCTCTACCTTCACGGGCTGCTGCAGCGAAGCCTCCACACAGCATGATGCAGCCACCAACACGCATGTGGGGATAGTGCATTTCTAGTGGTGAGAAATTACTGATTTGTGAACATATTGGACAAAATTAAAAAAAAAAAAAAAAAAACCTAATTCTGTGTGGAACTTGCATTTTTGTAATACCAACTTACAGTTAATACCATGTAATACCAACAATACCATTAGCCCACTGGTTTTGTAGGAAGTATTTCCAGGGTCAGAGTTTCTGTTGGCCTCTTAGTGCTCTTCTTCACTAATTGTTGCACAAATACATTATGCTCTTTATTTCATGATATTAAACCAATGTCCCATATAGTCTAAAGTATTACTTAGAGAAAAGGTCACTGAAGTATCTGTAATGCTGGCCTTCATTTATAGTCCTGGCCAAACTTCAGTACTCTACTAAATATTAAATGAACATATAAAAGGGATGAATACTTTTTAGAGATGTTTTACATTCTTTAGTGACGGTGATAATTTAGGGAATAAAAAGGGTTTTCTGACTGTAATGCATCAAACTGCTATCTGGATGTATTGTTGATTGACCTGAAGAAAAGTTATTTAGTCTAACATTATTTATTCAAACATTGTAATACAGACATGATTTAATAAACAAAAATGTAAATTAATTAATTAATCAAGGATTTCTTGTGAAATGTTGGCACTTTATATCCTTGTTCCATAATTCCTTTTTGAGGGAAAATTGTTCCTCTTGGATCTCTTTTGTAGATGAGTTTAATTCGAATGATTTTCATTTCAAACTCTGCATATTTTTAACATCTTAAAATCTTATTGATTTAGTGTCCCCTTTGAACCAGTCGTCTGTTTTTGTAGTAATCTAATTACAGACGTGTGAAGTGTGACTGCAAAGCCACTGTTTGCTTATTGCTCTCCTACAAATGTTAAGAGATGCAAAATCGATGCTTTAATTCAACATTTGCATTTCTAATGTTGGCATTCTCCAAACTTTATCCCTCTTAAGTCTTGCGCTGTTCCCTAAAGCCCCGAACAAAATGTGGCTGCAAAGAGGGGTAGATGTGACTCAGGTCAAAACCTGTGTTAAATACTGTCGCTACACTTGAACTGTTTTAACTATTACATACTTGATTAAGAGTTCAAGACAGGTGTCTTGTGATAGTACTTAGCTTATACTCTGGTTATTGTCTTTGTCAAAGTCGAGCGTGAGTTTTACAGAAATAACGGGGTCCATTTCATGCGAAGATGTATTCTGTTATGTGACCATGTGCTGCTTAATTCTTCAAAATAAGTTTCATCTTCTAACATTTAAAGCAGATTTTTTTATATTTTTCTGAGCCATTGTTTGTTTTAAGTCTCAGCACTCCTTTTTGTAAGTTTTGTTTGTTTTTATTTTATTTATTTATTTTTGCTTAAAATTCCATCATGCATTTAGATGCAAATATGAAAAAGCCGCTTCTGCACATTATTTCACTGAGACTCTAATAAGAATGTTTCTGGAAGAAATGTTGCTGGTAAATACTGTTTACATCTACTAAAGGGGTTTGAATGGGAGGAATGGATTTTTGTTGCAGCAAAAGCCGTCAGAAGCTGATTTCCCACTTGGAGCTCTGGAATAATGACATGGGAGATGATCTCAGCGTTGCTCTTGCTCAGTACAGTATGTATCCTCTAATCTTTCTCGCTGTGCTGTTGCATGACCACCAGTCCTGTTACTGCGGAACTCCAGACGCTATCTATTCCCAGCATTAGCTATTTTGCTCTGAATGAATCTTCCCTTTTTAAACACCCAACTGGAACAAAAGCCGCTTCTGGGCTTGGCACTGCTGAGTTGTTTTTGTTACTCCCACTGCAATATTTGCTCAGGGTGCCAAGTTCATTTGAATGTATTCGTTATATAAATGCTACAGCCGTGATTTATGAGGACCATGCAGGCTGTCGTACAGAAAATTCTCATGCACCAGCTTCTTCTGAATCAGTCATGTTGCTAAAAACTAGAAGTCCTTAAAAAGGAATTGCCTATCCAAAAAAAAAAAAAAAAAAAGGATCTACACAACCGGATCAGCCAAAGATGATTTCTCTCAGTGCTCTGAATATCTTTCACTGAAGCAGACAGAGGGGCTTGTAGTTGTATTGAGCACAAGTTCACATGGGTTGGTCTAAGTCCAGTGCCCTTTGTAAATAACAATTTGCCCTGTTCCACCACCATATTTGCGTATTTTGTCAGGAATTGGTCAAATGAAATAGTTAAGTGTACAATGTTCAGTCCAGTTAGTAATCCTCTACAGTCTCCTTTTTGAAACTCTGAGCCTTTTTATGCTTTAATGTGTTGCATAGAGTTGACTGAACCATCTTTTAACATTGTTGTGTTTGTGTGTCTCTCTCTCTCCCCTTTGTTTCAACTTCACAACCCCTCCTTTTCTGTCCACTGTCTGACTTCTACTTTTTTTTTTTGGTTAATCTTTCACTTTCCTCTGCCCTTTTCTTGCTCTATTTTTGCCTTACTCTCATTTTTCACTTCTCTGTACTCACTATCATTACTTTGACCCCCTCACTCTCTCCCTTCTGCTACTCACCCTTTTGTCCATCATTACTTCCTCCTCCCTCTGCCATTATCAGATATTCGCCTGCGTGTCCGGGCTGAATACCTGGAGCATGAGTCGGCGCTCCGCAGTGGCGTCTCCTCGGACAAGCGTCAGCCACTGGAGCGTCAGTTTGAGTTGTTCAGTCAAGCAAACTCACTGCTGCGTGCCAGAGACCTGGGTTCCATCGTCTGCGACATCAAGTTCACGGAGCTGGCCAACCTTGAGGCTTTCTGGAGTGACTATCTGAGCGGAGCTCTATTGGAGGCCCTGAAGGGTGTCTTCATCACAGACTCTCTGAGGAATGCAGCCGGCTCAGAGGGTGTGCGCCTACTGATCAGTGTGGACCAAGATGACTATGAGGAGGGCCGAAGGCTGCTGAGAGCTAAGAAAATTATGGTTGGGCACCCAGAGACTCACTAGGATTCATAAACTGATAAGACTCTCTGGGGTGTATTATATTAAACTTGAAGAACAGAGAAGGAAGGAATGTAATTATTAGTGGGAACAGGCAAGCTTGGAAGTATTTTGAGGCCTCCCTTTGTAGTTGCGTTCTATGTAATGACCACTAGATGGCGTAACTCACCATTGGTTCTTTGTGTTCATAACAAGCCTTTAATTTTTTTTTTTTTAAGAACTGTCAAATTTTAGTTGGAAATTTACTATTTGTAAATGAAATCTAAATAATAGATCAGTGTACTTTGCCTTTGGCTTTATGCACAGGTGCTACGTTATAAGACACCAGGATGACAAAGATTTTTTTTTTTTTCTTTTCTTAGTCACATTGAGAACTGGAACAAGCAAGCTTGATCTGTGTCACAAGATCATGTAGTAAGCCCCTCAGAGTTTTATGTGTCTTAAAAAATAAATTTAAGGCAGCTGGGCTACCACAAATGATACAGAATAATACATTTTGGTTGATATAAACACATAAATATTAATGCACAGTTGTGCCAAACTCGTTATTTATAATTTATTTAGTTTTTTTTTTTTTTTTAAATATGTAGGCAGTGGGCATTTAGATTCCAACATTTGAAATTCTCAAACACAAAAGGACTTTTATTCAAAATGTCATTCTTCATTATCAGATACTTTACCAAAAATTGGGGTTTGGAAGAACGTGGCAATTCTTATTAAAATCTGTTAAAAGTATAAAGGAACCTGCCAATTAAAGTTTCTGGTCTTCAGTGAAAAAACGTAATGGGAAAAGTGGACAACTCTCACTACAGATCGACCTAAGTGTGTAACTTTGGAGAGTCCGCACGTCTATATCTAGATAACAAACACTGGAATTTCCAGTCTTGTGTACCATGATAACCCAACTTGTGATTGCTGTGGTCAGTGGATACAGCAGTTGCCAGTAGATGACAGCAGTGATTAGGGCTAGGTCTCAACAGACCATGGAAGATTCATCATCACAAGATTGTCAACGGCAGCCTGGATAATGCAACGGTGGCTTGTGTCCGGGCTTCCAGCTAGGCCTCAGCAAGTGCTGCTCTCAGCAAGTAAAGCGCAGGACAGTGCATCGGTCAATAGAAGTGATGTTGGGGAGATCAAAATCAAAAGTGTACATCCCAGCTCCACTCAGCCCTGCGATGTAGGCCCAGTAGAGTGGCTCATGGACAGCTGTCGACTCACCCTGCTGGAACTAATGCCTGGACTTCACTCATGGAGGACGATCAATAAGCCCCCTCACTCTAAGTCCCTTCATACAGGCACGACTTAAGCAGGCAGACACTGTCTGAAGTGCAGTCTCTGCAGGACCGGGCACAGAAAGGGACAATGGACATTTCCATGTTTACTTTTGTGTGTATTTGTTAAGTGAGATAACTAATGTATGTTTGTATTGTTTCATGGGAAGATTAAAAAAAAAAAAAAATGAACAGAATAATTTTTGTTCAAGAAAAATTTACTTTCTGAAGGTCAATTCTTCTTTTTGTGGAAGTCTTTATATATTAGAATTTATTTCATGTGAATAATAAAGATTTTGATGGCCTAACGCTGTTTACATTTATTGCCTATTTAAGATATCACCACTTGTAATATTCTGAAATTGTCTGTCTTAGCTGTAAGGTCATTTTGAACAGTTTGAAAACTGCGTGTCCTCCCACTTCCCCAAAATGGTCTGAAGTGGACCATCGAATAATTATTTCTTCTTGCTCTAAGAGAGCGGCATTATGAAATCCAAGAATGGTGTGTGCCTCCAACATGTTAATAATACATCTGCTTTTTCCAGTGACAATTTCTTTCTTTTGCCGTTCACCGGCTTAGAGGTGAGACATTTAATAGGGTTTTCTTTTTGTCTCCAAGATAACTTCCTGTTGATGGCACCTAAAGTGTAACTTTAAATGATAATCACTTTAAAGGATACTATTATTTAATGCTGTAACATTTAACCCGTTTTTATTCTATCCTTCATAGTATGATTCAGGTCAGTTTTGATTCATCCCAAGAATCCCTTTTTAAGTGTCTGCAACAAATTTTAAACTATAGATTAGAATTTATAAACAGCATATCTGGCATTAAAAATAGCAATAAATTGATAAAAGAATTCTTAAGTTTTGGGAGAGCAGATAGTGTACACCCCCCCCCCACCCCCAAATTTTTTTGGGCCACAGCAGCTTTTATCTTTAGTGGAGAGTGACAGGAAAGACATGCGGGCAAACTGGCGACAGTCCTGGACTTGAGCCTCTCAAAGGTTTTACAACATCCATTTTTTTGGAGGACAAACATCTCACAGTATCTTGTCCTGCTTTACGCAAGACATGAGAACACAGTAATGATTTTATTGAATGGCAAGAACAACCTAGATAACCATGTATCACCATTATATGGTTATATAATATTACCATTAAACACTCCTCGCTTTTATATCATAGAGAGTTCTCATAGGTACCATTTATAAATAATAGAACACAAAATTTGCTTTTGCAAACTAGTCTGTGCATTCGGAGCAGTGGCAGGAAACGCTGTGTATGTGGGATTTGCACGTTTCCCACACTCACTGAAATGGCAGCTCAGGTGCCATTATAATCTTACGACACCCCCGATCCCTCTTTTGAGCACTTTTAATCTCAGCTCAGAGTTAAGTGGATTCTAATTTGTTTAAATTAGATTATGTTCTTACATTGTGGGTCCTTGTGCTTTCAGAAGCACCAACAGTTCCGCACGCAATGTATTTACATTTATATAGCAGTTTTCTAGTCTTATTGACCACTCAGCACCAAGTGCATTTAACTACAAACCACACTTTAACCACACAGTACACTTTAAACTTTATACAACACTTTATTCTATACACTTAAGGCATTTTATAGAATCACAAATGAACCTAACATGTACACTCCCCTCCAAAAGTATTGGAACAGTGAAGCCAATCCCTTTATTTTTCCTACAGACTGAAAACATTTGGGTTTGACATTAAAAGATGAATGCGAGACAAATGATCAACATCTCAGTTTTTATTTTTTTAGGTATTTACATCTGGATCTGATACACAGTTCAGAAGACAGCACCTTTGGTCTGAATCCACCCATTTTTCTTGTGAGCAAAAGTATCAGAACATGTGACTGACAGGTGTGTTTTGTTGCCCAGGTGTGTCCTGTTACATCGATTATTCAAACAATAAATAGCGACAAATGCCTACGCTCAGTTTCAGATTTGGGTTTTGCTTGTGCTGACTGTGCATTTATAGTTAGAGGAGTAACCAACATGAAAACCAGAGAGCGATCTGTGGGTGACAAATAGGCAAATGCGAAGCTGAGAGAAGATGGAAAATCAATCAGAGCCATTGCTCAAACATTGGCCATAGCCAGTTATGTCAGTGGGTCACAGGCTTGATACAGATTTGCAACTAAATATTAAGTCTTATTCACTTTAACCTATTTTAAGTTCATCTGTTCCAATACTTTTGCTCACAAGAAACATGGGTGGCTTCAGACAAAAGGTGCTATCTCCTGAGCTGTGTATCAGATCTGGATCTAAATACTTGTAAGCTGAGATGTTGATCTTTTGCCTCATATTGATTGTCTCAAATGTTGTCAGTCTATAGACAGTTCCCATGATAGTGTCAAGGTCCTCCTTGAACCCTGTCACTACTGTCCCATAAAAAAAATGGCATGTAGAGTTTCACAGTTTCCAGATTCCATAAAGCCATCATTTTTATTTTATTTGACTCACACTGGTAGACCTAAAAACGATCACAACATACATGGGTCAAATCTGACCTGGAACAGACTCAATGCACAAAAATTTGTAGCATCAGTGAAAAATGTAAAAAAAATATTTTCCTTTTTGTGTATTTGGGTCACTTTAGGAAAAGTCAACTAATTTCCAGCTAAAATGATATGTAGGGTATTTTTGTTGCTGTCAAGTGTTTGTAATCATCTCCAAATATCTTGCTTTGCTTGCCTTGCTCCAGATTACACTAATGGCACCATTACAGCCCTCCAAGAGATATGAGATTGTACCCCTTTAAAAGAAAGATGTGCATACCTTTGTGTATGGCATAATGCAAATGTAGCTGTCTCATGCAATCCAGAGAATCTTTGAATGGAGGCCCAAAAATAACTAGAAAGCCTTCAGTAATTTCTTTAACTGTAACATTAACAGATTTGTGGCACACAGATGGTAGTTCTTCCTGATGGTCTGTGAGGTCTTTGACTTATCCGTGGGCCTCCTTGGACGTAATGAAGTCCTCTGATGTAGGCCAACACGCTCCTTGGTCACATGAATAAATGATGTAAATGTCAGCTAAAGGGCACTTTGAAGAGCCATCTCATTTCACTCTTAAAGACAAAACAAAAACAAGCACCCTTTAAGGGTAATGACTTTTCCTAATTAGTTCGTGTTATGTTCACCCAGTTAATGATCCTGAAGGTTGAACGCCCAAATAAGTCTTGTTTTTTATTGTAATTAATTTATAAAATGTTGTATCCTAGTGGTTATATTTATTTAACCAGTCATCCATGTAGGCTGCTGCGGTAGTGCTATGCAACAAAGCTATAAGAGTACTTTTTTTTGTCTTAAATATTTAATACACTATTGTGTCCATGTCACAATGCTTAACGCTGTCTTTAAAGATGCCACCATTACTGGATCAGTTAAGAGCACTCTGGCAACACCCCACATCTAAAAAGCTGCTGAGTGTACAAATGAAGTTTTATTATTGAGTTGCCATCATGGAGAACAGTAAGCGGGACCAGCCCTCTGGGAAAAACCTGATAGGGCCATTTCTCCTCTGTTCAGAGTATGCCTTGTTTGATGGCCAGCTAAACTGCCCCAGGCTTGCCTTGGGGAAAACTGAGATTTTTGAAAGCCCAGTTCTCACCACGCCCAGCCTCAAAAGCAAAACCATCGACGTGATGCCCACAGGGATCCCCAGACACTCTGCTTAAGAAGTCTGCAAAACTACTGAGGTCTAACTCAAAGGATGCTGCCATGTTCCTCCTCTGAACAATGACTCCCTCTTGGATGGCCCTGCCACTATGAGAGATGTGTTTGTCAGAGAAATTGGGACGCATATCTGGAACACTCAGGAACATAATGCTCGCAAATATCCAAGGACGAGACACAACACGTCCCACCATTATTCCTGTCCAGCAGCTATCTGCTAGAAGTCTTCATGAGGCTCCTCCATCACCTTCTGATTTTTCTTTTTTTTTTATCTTTCTGCAAAGCCCAAAAAAATTAGGTTGAAGTTGGTATGGGCATTGCTGAATCTCCCCCAACCTTCCGCAAAACTAGCAAATTTCCCATTCAATCTCCTAATCGGGATGCTTAACACAATGATCCAGCATAGTACAAAATGGTGCTGATTTGTCCAGTGGTATATTTTTCCAGGAGGCAGCTTCACCCACTGGCCCCTCTAAAGCATGCTAACTAACTAACACAATGTACTTTGTTCAACACTTACAAATATAGTTTGTTTTACAAGCAATTTTTGACAGGACATGCTTCAGAGATGCTGTTAGGTAAATGCATCAACTACCAGCTCCATGATCTCATGCCAAGAGATCATTTGTCTCACTTGCATGTTCCTCTGCAAACTTCCACAACCAAGAAAATTGTGCAGGGTTCGATGGAGAGGTGATGGTGCATGAGCAAAAGGAGAATCATTTAAATCTGCATGCTTTAAAATTGGTATTGGCAGAAGGCTGTGATCTCTCAGTGCCCTTCTACTGTCTTTGTGCCAGGCTATCGGCAGCTAATTGGCTGCTGGTTCCAGTTCTTTATCCTACAAGCAGACACGAGCATTATTCATCTAACTCTGCAAGAAAGTGAAAGAGTCAAACTATTTCTTTGAAGAACATCTTGACTTTCCGGTGATCGAGGTAGCACTCTAAAGGGTCTTTCTGATTCTGGTTAACAGGATCTGAGTTTGTGTGTCATGGCAAACTCCTGAAGTCTGCCATCTTTCCAGTATAGGCTGCTGCTGCTGACACCCCATCACCACTGCTACAATCACCCCTTCCTTTGTGGCTTCAGAGGAGCAGCAGCAGCTTTCAGTCAAGAAACTCCCTAATCTACATCCAGGTAAGGGTACTGTAGACATTTTAGTGCACATGGCTGGGAAAACATCCAACCAGTGGAAGCCGTGGCAAAAGGAAAACAATGATGGAACCAAAATTGCTCATAATAAAACCATACTCTTTCTTTTCTTTTAACCAGTTTCAACATGTGTTTTCACTTTCTATTACTCACAATATAACTGGGAGAAAACTATACAAAGCTGCCATTTTTGTACACCATAGCACTGTGGACATTTGGTGAAGTGAATGTTCAGCTGATTGCCTAAACCACTTCACAGAGACGATCAGAGGTGGGTTTGTGTTCGATGGTGCAAATTGTATTGGGGTGCAAAAGCTAATGTAATGCTGGATTGTGTGGCAGGGGACTGGTCATCATCCTCCTGAAGACTTTATTCCACTGTCCGCAGGTGTTCTTCTCACCTCGTTGATTGGATGGAGACTCAAGTCATCTCGTGGTAGCTCAGGCCTAAATCAGTCTCCTATCGAAACGTGTCATCTAAAGCTGATAGACACTATAGCCTTCAGTCGGCCCGCTGGGGCTGCTGTTATTGTATGTATACCCTGCAGCACATCGTACATTGCTCTGATGGGGGAAATGCTGCAGCTTTTATTGAGGGGGAAAAAATTAGATTAGGTAATCTTCTCCAAAGCCATCATCCTTGGTTTATCTCTGTGGTTGGTAGTCAGGAACAGCGAAGTCCACGCAAGCTTTTTGAAATACAACAAATGAGCACTTTTTTTCAGATGCATGAAACCAGCTGCCTAAATTACATTTCTAATTAAAATGGTTTTGCATATGGTTCATTAGAAATTATACTTTTCTATTGCAGAGAATCTGATTGAATGTACTTGCTTAATTAATGTCAGACCCCTTGGTCTGGTTAATCAAATGCAACATAAAACCATGTTAGAGTCACTGTGTTTGTCAGCTGCAGCTTACTTCGCTCATGCTGGGCAGAAAGCAGTGATCTGTGTGTGTGTGTGTGTGTGTGTGTGTGTGCGTGTGTGTGTTGCTTTTGCGACCTGCAGGTGGCAGCATATAGATGGTTGGCCAATTTGAGGAGGCCTCATATTCAAAGCAGCATCGAAAATCCGCTCAGCTGTGTCAGAATCACATGTTTCGTGTCAAGAAGTTAGAGAACTTGGAGTAAAACCTCCTTTAACGTGGATTTATTCTGATCTTTAACTGCAGGAACTTTATTGCTTCTTTTATACGTGCTTATTATGCAGGCCTCTCAGCCCCCGGGTCACGCCGGGCCCTTGAAAGGTCTCCCACCCGCAAAATAAATCAGCGCCATAAACATCAAAGTGGCAAACTGGCATCTTCGAGAGAGCGCTGTGTTTGTTTGTGCGGCCATGATTAACTCTCCCAAATGCTGCTGATTGTTCGTTACCTCAGATGTGGCGTGATCCCCCTGCCTGCACTTTCAGACGACCGTCTCGCCTCGCTCCCCACTTCCTCCCTCTCCCGTGCACGCGCGCCTCTTTCTCCTCAGCAGCAGCAGCAGCGCCACAGCCACCGGGTCGCCATGGAAACCGCTGAGAGACATACGTCGAGGGTGAGAGATGGAGAGAGAGAGAAAGGGGCAACGAGGGACAGAGAGAGAGAGAAGGGGGACATGAAAGGTTAGGGTGTTACCATATGACCCCCCACCCCCAACCCAACCCCACCCCGCCCAACTCCCCCCCACCCCCCACCCCCTTCCTCCAACCCCCCCACCCAGTCCCAGCCCCTCAGTTTAATGCTGAGCCCCTAACCCAGATCAACTGCCCCTCCACACAAACACACAGTGGCCCCCCTTTCACGTACCTCTGCCTCCCCCGTATCCTCTCCCCCATCATTTTGCTCTCCATCCCTCTCTTGTCCAGACAGGCTGCTCGGATGGCGGGGATGGAGACGTTCACCGATGGAAGCACTGGTAAATTTTCACACCCATAAAGAAAAAAAAAGAAAAGAAACAGGAAAAACAAGAACATTATTCTAGGGGCAGAGTGCAGGGACTTAACTATTTTCGTCCATGTGTCTTTTCACCCTTTACTGTCTTCAGCTGTACTATACACTCCCTCCTTTCACCTTCTCAAATCACAATCTTTCTCTTCTGTGTGAATTCAAAAGGTATTTAGTCCACTTGCAGGAGCCCGACTTTTCCTCATGGCAGCGTCCTGGGGAAAGGCAGTGGAGGGAAGAGAGAGGGGTAGAGAAATATCGGTCCTAATGATTTTTTTGTGCGGGGCTGGGCTTTTTCTTTCTTTCTTTTTTTTTTTTATTGATTAGAACGAAATTAATTCACAGGAGCAAGCCTCGTGTTCCGACTCCCTCTCTCTCTCGTCTCCCCTCTCTCTCCCTCTCTCTCTCGCTCTCTCTCTCTGCTGTCCTCCCTTGCTCCTTTGCTCCGTGGACGAATAGCGTTGTGTCTTCTTGCCTGCTCTGCATGTTGTATTATCGCGGGAATATTTGATTCGGAATGTGCTCTGTGTTATGCATAGCCCATACCCCAAGCCACGCTGCAGCGCTTTCGTGGTCTTCGTAATATCACGCACATTATTGGTCTCATAAAAAAGAGATGGGGATGTGTGGTTTGTTTCCTTTGTAACTGAATGCATTGTGTGCGTGTTTTCTTTTTTCTTTTTTTTCCCTCTCTTTTATTGCCTGTTTTTTTTTTATGTAGCCCTCACAACATTTGAATTCATGCACATCTGCCAGCGTGTAGGTCTTGGCTTGAAGGAGAATTAGTGCTGAAATTGAGACGGCTACAGGGATTTTCTCTACTCAGACTCCATTGTTCCGCTGATTCAGCCTCGCTGTGTATTCTCTTTGTTGTTTGCTTCCTAATTGTAAAAGGCCGCGGCTCATTTGTGCGCTCTTTCCGCTCAATGCAGGTGCGAGTGTTCGTGCGGGCCGGTTGCGTTAGCGGGCAACCTGTGTCTTAATTCGTGCATAATGCTGTCCGTAAGGTAGCAGTTTACAGGCAGGTTCACTCCCGCTGTGGGGTTTTTAATCAATGTGGTCGATATTTGCTCGTCGGTATCCCAATGTCCGCAGATAGCACAAAAACACCTCAGGGTGGCGAGGGGGCTGATACGCCGCCGAAGGGAAATCGATGGACAGACTGAGTTAATTATGAGAAAATCAATTAAAAGGAGGGGATCTATGGGCTTTATAAAGCCGAGCAGGAAGCTCGCATCGGCAGAGGAGAGGAAAGGAGAGGAGCAGGCAGTGAACACCTTCCGACCGCTGCTTACCTCTCTCCGCCTGGCCGCTGCGCTGCCTGCGCGACGCCCCCTGATCCTTGTAGCAAACAGCTCTGCTGCATCCTTGACTTACACCGTGTGGAAAAGCCTCTGCATCATATTACATAAAGTAAACCACTAACATGACTCTTAAACATCCCCCCAAAAAGCATCAAATATTAACGATTCTTTGGTCAGTTGTTGGTTTTGTTTACGCACAGCCCTGCAGGGATCCACACCTCAGCTACTGGCCCCGAATTATAATCGCTGTGCCTTCCTTCAGGTGTGCTTTCCATACGCACCTCTCTCCTTTTGACCTTTGCTCTTCATTAAAATCTACAGATCTCATTTAGGGCCCAAGTGTCATATCTTAAGGAGCTTGGGTTTCTTCTAAAAACATTATCCTAAGCTTTGATCCATCCCACTGATGCCTCTTTTTATTTGGGGGAGATTAAAATGAACTGCGTAATTTAGGCGTAAACTACTGCAGACTGAGACTCAGCGCTTTAGGGCAGGACCAAGTTCAAGTTTTTGGCTTCATTTGCAACTTGTGACACTGCGAGTGAGTGTGTCAAATGCCCGTGTGTGAAGTGTAAGTGTCTAAAGTCATAATATTAAATAGGGCCCAGTATAAGTGGAGAAGTGTTAACCACAGTCCACAGATGACTTCAAACCCCAGGAGACCGAGGCACATGTTATGGTCAACCGACAGTTCACAGACCGCTGCACTAAAAGGAAAAAACAAAACAAAGAAATTGGACGAGTTTCATTTATTTACCAGTTATGTGTTTCAATCATTTATTTCCCCCAGTTTGCATTTTTTGTGGCTCATATTTACCAAGGTACTTCTCATTAAAAACTCTCTGATTTCTTGCATATTCATAGCTGTCACACCGAGGAACAGACCAGGCGTTTTGCAGACAAGAGAACTTAAGTCATACCTAATCTTAATATATACTTCTAATATTTGCATTGTCTGTGCGTTTTTGTTTGTTTTTTTAAATTTATGCAGACCCGTTATTTTCATATTCATACGTTCAGATTTATTAAAATGTTTGATTTTATGTTTCCTTAATGCGCCTCTTGTCTTGCAGTAAAAATAATTTGTGTAATTTTCAGTATATTATACTTTGAATTGCAGACTCCTCATTATCATTTCACATATTAACATTTCGTCTTCGCCACCCAGAACGTGTGATTTGCTCATAGGTTATTACAATCATCTGCATTTTTGTGCAGATGATTGTAATAACCTATAATGAATGCATTCATTATTTGGCAAGGTGTGCTTAAATTAAAACCCAGACCAAAAAGGAAAAAAAAAAAAAAAAAAAAGAAAGCGATTTTAATTTGATGAGAACTTTGCACAAAGTTTTAGACAAAATAAATAAATGACCTCCAAATCGTTTTATGATCTGCTTGACAGAAACATCCTCAGCTGCACTCACAGTAATTGATCAATCGAATATTTCAGACTTCTTTTGGCTTTTTCTGTCTGGATGGGTTCATTTTCACATTTTATTTTCACTTTTTTTTTCTGGGAATATGTAAATATCGTTGCACTTTTTTGTTTGTTTGTTTTTGCATAAATTGTGAATATTTTAAAATCACCATGTCGAGTTTATTTCACCGCCATTTTCATTGCTGTTACTTCTGTTTGCTGAAGTCGTACGCATGATATTCAAATAAGAACCCTCGGCTTATTCTGAATCGGGAAACTGAGAGGGTGATGTGACGCCTGCAGTTTTGAAGCAGTCCTTATGTATTTCGATTTGAATTTCAAAATGATCATCTTAAAAATCCTTTGCAGCATAGTTCAGTGATATTTATGAACTCTAATTGTCGTATTTAAACACAAGGCCTCGCATTTAATCCGTATTTTGATGTGTTTAATGTGACACGTGCAGTAATTTCGATGTATTGCAGTTTAAAAAAAAAAAAACCTGTTAATTACGGAAGTATAATCAGCAAGTTCATCTCAGCGCGAGGCAGACAACCGACACTCGGATTATAAGAATAGATCTGACCAGCTTTGCAATTTAGGATGGGAGCTGATATGGCTTTATTTGTTATTTTCGAAAATGATTTAAGTGAGGAGACAAAAAAGAAATGTGCAAATGTGGGTGCGTCTTTACAAAGGAAGGGAAATGCTTTTGTCAGAGCAGTTTGCTAAAGTTTTTAATAAAAACCAGGGATCAAATATACAAAATGCCACGAGTCTATTAATCAGTGAACTGCTACTTGCACATTTAGGGAAATTAAAAATAAATAAATAATAAACCCTGCACTCTCTTTTAATTTTTGTTTCAAAATGTAGCATTTTTAAAAGAGTGTCCTCCTGGAGAATATTATTAATATTTTATACTTTATCCAAAGTGCGTGATGATCCCTAACCCTGACACACTGTCCTGCACCTTATCGACTTCAAACAGACCACACAACCAATACGTTCAATTTTATGGTTTATGTTAACGTGTATGCAGCCTGCTTCAAAGCTCATTTCATAAACGGTTTATTGGCTCAGGTTTGATGTATACAGCGCGATCGTTCCTCGAGGCTTTGATGTACATTTTTCTGTACGTTTTTTTTTTTTTTTTCCTTTTTTGTCACTGGGCCACTCCAGTCGGTATCAGGCACCAGGGGTGATACAAAATAATCCATTTTCTGTGCACGACTCTCCTCCCAAATGGTGCGGCAGCTCTCCGTGGCCCGGTGCACAATGCGCTAATGACCCGCAGGTCAAAGGTCGTCTGGCCAGTTCCTCAATTAAGGCGGAAAGATTGCAGTTGCACGATGCATCGTTTTTGTGACGAGAAGAGGCCAGAGAGCGGTATATAGAATATTAGGATTTCATCTAGTAGGTAAACTTTCCACCCCTGAATGCTTTATGCTCACCAAAGCGCAAAACACGTGGTTTAATAATTTCTGCAAGAATTCAGTTGAATTTTTCCTCACATCCTTTTGGAAAATAAAATGGTGTGAAATTACATTTTAAATAGTTTCTATTTTTCTGTCTTTAAGTTGTAGTTGATGCTTGGCATGCCTACTTGCTTAGTTTTCTTTTAATGTAATTTACTGGCTACATTTCGCATATACACTCTTAAAAAAATGGCCTTGGCACAGAAAACATTAAGATCAGTGAAAAGGTCAAACACACTGTCAATGTGGTGCTTTATATTTCCTACAGAGGAAAATCAAAAATCATTTATTTATGTATGGTTGATTTTGCTGTGTGGAGGCTAGTATCTGTCCCCAAACATAGTCATGTATCAGTTGTGGTTATTGAAAATAATCAATGGGCAATTCAAAATCATCGCTGCATTGATTAGCTGATAAATGTTGGTGGGCTTAATCATCTGAAATGGATCACATTGTCGATGACGCTGTCTTTCTTAACCTGACACACTCGGGCAGGACGGCAGCTGCGCAGTCCGAGGCTTCGCCGGCACAGACAGGACTTCAATAAGTGACAAAAGAAAAGTGATAAATTGATCAAAAATGACCACAATGAAACAAACCTCTTGTGAGGCCGCACATGTCCATTACATGAGTGTGTCTGCAGGGTTTGTGGTTGGAATACATCAAGGGCTCAGGGTCAAAGTTCAGCTCCATCCCAGACTGATGACCCTGCAGACTGACTGACCTTTTGGAGGGGTGGGGGGGCTTCTAACAGCTGGGGGAGGAGGCTGCACATACTGGACGGGCTAGGGAGAGGCGATGGGGAAAAAAGGGGTAAAGATGGAAAAAGATGAGGTGATTTTTAGGACAGAAGGGAGGAAAGCAAGAGCGAAGGTGAATCTAAAGAGGATATCGGCAGGAGGGAAAAGCAGAGGTGCACGGTTACCGCAGTGGACCTTGAATATATCCTTGTAGTTTTGGTCGATCTATTCAGTTGCGGTCTCCCCTGGTTTTTGTGTTTGGCTCTGCTTTGAAGCAGTGAATTAACACCTGACCCCAGCTTCTGACCCTGCCCCCTTCCTCTAGCTACCCCCTCCAGATTAGCAAATATGTGCTATCTAGTTTGGACACACACACACATATTTATACAGCAACACAAAACCACAATCACAAATGTACACACATAAGAACTTAATGTATAGAGCGTTTAAAAAAAAAAAAAAAAGAAAAAGAAAAGAAAGGACAATGCAGCAAATGTACAATGTCCACACAACCTTTGCACATCCCATCGTCTGTCCACAACTAATTCCCCTGAGAGGAGTCTCAGTGTGTTACTGCTTGTCACCCTAACGGTCAGTCTGTAATGGCTGTCTCTCCCCTCACAATGACCAGGGAGGCAGACACCCCACCACACACACACACACACACACGCACACACTGAATCTCATTCATTTTTACCTGCCGAGCAGAGCCCAGTGTTGTGTCCCCCCCCCACACACAAACACTATGCAACATGCTCCCACCCTGGCATCCTACCACACCCATGCTTTTGTTCATACCAGTTGACACCTTTGGATACCTCACCATTTAAAATTAAAACCACACACACCAGACGTGAGTTCACCTATTGAAGAACATTTTCTCTTTTTAGTTTAGATCCGTCTTCCAGTGTGTCCGCATGTGCATGTTTACTGTAAGTGGGCCGTGTTTTGTGTGTCTTGTGTTAAATTGCATCATTTGCCAGACACCTTCTAAAGAAGTCTGAGACATGACAAAAAAAAGCAGCATGAGTGTGCAAAATTCACTTCGCTTTCAAGTTAGACAGCAGAGTCATTACCACAGCAACACCAGTTTATTTTGAAATCTGCTCTGTTGCATCAGCCCTATTTTAACATAGAGCCAATGTATTTTCTTTTTTTTCAGTGTTAAACAATGATTTTCTTTTCTTTTCTTTTCTTTTTTTTTTTTTTAAATCCAATCCAGTCTAAAATCACAGACATTATATATATATATATATATATATATATATATATATATATATATATATATATATATATATATATATATATATATATATATATATATAAAAAGGAGAAACTCTAATGTGATGTTTTGGTTGGTTATTATCTTTCAAAACAATCCCAAAAAGGATGAATTTATCTAAATATAAAGCAGTGAAAAAATCATGGTAATGATGTTACCAGCACACATTTAATATTTTTTTCTTTATGGATTATTGTAAATATTTAAATACACATTTTTATAATTAGGGGGCATTTTTATTCTTTTTTTTTTTCTGACAGGAGAGAAATGAGGAGAAAGAGGAGAATAACATCTCCAGTCAGACTTGAGCTTGGCGTGTTGTGATTCATGGTCAGCACCCTGAATTCTGCTGCCTCCTTTCTTACAAATAGTTTGAGATATTTTCATTAACAGAGCCGTTTTTCCTTTGATCGACTTATCAGAAAGTCTACAGTGCTTCAGCATTAAAGCACTGGCATAATTTAGGAGAGACCTACAGTGGACATTACTTTATGCTTATTTACACTCAGAGGATTTTTTTTTTTAAATCACTATTACCAGATTACAGTGGCATATCTACACTGATGGCTACAGGTTTCAGATACCCACAGCATACAATTCAATCCCTCTCCTCCCAGCAAGAATCAAACTTCTAATTCTTGGCAGTGTTACTGGCATATGTTACCCATTGAGCATCACAGGACCACATCCCTTTCCCTCTCATCCCATCTCCCACAGCCTCCTCCAGGCTATTGTGCCGAATGATGATGGCCGGTCTGACCGATAGGTGAGAGGGGAGGTTGGGAGTAGGCGTCTCAGCTGGGCTGGTCAGCAGAATTTGTAGTGCCCACCCTCTGCCTGTGAGTGTCAGCAGAGAGCAGGCGGTGTGTCTGGCTCAATTAGGTTTCCTACCTATCTTCCCACTGTGTCAGACAGAGGAGGAAGGCAGCAGAGAGGGGGAGAGCAGCGGGAAGTTGCCCAGAGGAAAGGCAGGACAACAGAGGAAGCAGGAAAAATACATCTTTTTATCCCTGCTCTCTCCGTCAAAAGCCCTGTACAGTTTCCTCTTTCTGTGTGCCTCTCATTCTCCAGTTTCTGCTCCTCCATCCCTCCTGCCTCTCTTACTTTGTCCTGCTCTCACCCAAACCCCTAATCCTCCTCCTTTTACCCCACACTCATTCCTTAATCCTAAATCTCTTCTTCTCTACCAGCCCTTTATCAATTGTTCTCCCTGTACCTCTCTGTTACTCACCTCCTCCCTCTTCTTTCTGTCTATCGCATCTGAACATGCCACCTCTCAGCATAACCCCTTTACACACTCCAGATGACTGCAGCACACCTTATTTTCTGTCCTTCATCTCTTCAACATTTTTTTTCCTGCTTTTGTTGTTTTTGCTATCACCCACACATCCTCTTTTTGCCACCACCGCCCCTCGTTCCTGGCCTCGCCTTTGAATGTGTTGCTCTCTGTCCGCTCCTCTGCCTGGCTCAGATGTTTCCATCGTAATTAGTGTCAGTATAAATTCATTAGAGCTCATTCCAAAATCGTTTTTTCCTTTGCTGGGAGAACTACAATGTGGTTGTCAGAAAGCACTTGTCAGCTTTGTTTTTTTTGTTTTTTTCTCTGTCCCAAGAAAGCTCACACCAATTTTAGTCACCCCAGTCATTTTGTTGGATGTGATCAATTTTCTGTGATTTTTGTCTCAGTGATTTTCAGCTCGTCTGTGTTGTGTGAGGGTTCAGCTGTGTTGCCATGTATAGCTCAACATTTTCAGCCTTTCTCTGAGGGCTAAATGAGGAATATGAAGTTTTTTTTTTTTTTTCTTGTGGATGTTGGGAGAATAATCGTGGACAGATGTTTCCATTAGCAGTTATATAACAAAATGATAACATAATGAGCTTTTCTTTCTTCGAGATGATAAACAAAAAGAAAAAAGAAATTAGAGCTGACGTTAAGACCACGGTGGAGAAACTACTTTCAATTTCACAGTGGAAGTTTTTTTTTTTTTTTTTTTTGTAGTGAGAGCGGGCTGTAATTTCACCCCTGAGTTTAACCACACAATGTTTCGCAAACAGTCTTTCCGTGCCACCTCAGCACTGCTCATATTATTCAGATAACAAGAGAGCTTCTGTCATGTTCTACAAAATAGGATATGTTTTCTTAATCTGTCAATGGCTCCGGCCCTGAAAGACTTCATTTTTGGCTGAGCAATGAAAGGCTCAAAAACATCAATATGGCTGAGCAGGATAAGAAGAAAGAGCCGTATTCCTGGTCTGTATCACTTTTCCCTCCATACCCCCCCCCCATTTGTATGGTGCAGATATTGGGTCTCAAGCGAGAAATCAGGATTGCGTTCCCACAGAATGGCACCATCCGTCTGTTGAGGTGGAATAGGAATGTTATACGGAACCAATGCATCCAGACTGGCCTGGACGTCTCAACAATACAGCTTCACACTTTTTTCTCTCTCCCTCTCCATCTCTCTACGTCTCTCCCTCTCTCTCTCATATAAGTTTCTCGCTCTCCATCTCCATCATAACCACCACGGTGTGGAGGAAGAGGTTCGGATTAGGCCTAAACATACAATCATGTCGGCTAAGCCATGACTGCCTGCTGATCACTATGGGTCCACCATGGAAATAAAGTCTGTGAAGAGAAAGATGGGGGAAAAAAAAAAAAAAAACAACAAAGAAATTCAGTCCACTTCATACGCCTCTCACTTCCATTCTCTTTGTGCATTTAACGTGTGAAAAAGGATTGCTGAAAGGATGTCAAGAAGCAAGAAGAAATAGATAGGAAGAGAAAGACAGTTATCCTTGCTTTCCAATGCCGGTCACACTACAATGTGCATGGTTGATAACTAATTCAAAAAAACATGCATGAGCTGGATTTATCTTTTCAAATAACTTGTATGTCTGAATGTGATTTAAAGGGTGTTTTTATGCAGCTGCCTGTGGCTGATCAATGCTGTTCCTCTTGTCATGCTGTGGGAATATCACATTGGTATACAGTCTTTCAGCACTAGGCGAAGGGACCATTTTGCATTGTCTATGGATAACATTTGGTTTTCAGAGTATGATGTATATGGATAGGGTTTGAAACTGTATTGTAACTGTCAGTGCAGAGAAGAGAACAGCCTCAGCACTGCAGACAGCGATTTCACCGATGTGCAGTCGTTGCTTTTGGGTCCTGCCTTTCTTTCTGCCCCCCCCCCAACTCATCCTATTTTCAGCCTTTCATTTTTTACACAAGGGGAAAATGAGGAAGAACAAAACCAACATATGAAAACTAAAACATGACAGAGAGGGGAGGGGATGGGGAGGGAGGGGAGGAGTAACAGAGGAAGGAGAGGCAATCTCAGAAAACAAGAGGGCTTTCAAAAGTAAGGGATGAAAGCTAGTCAGGCTGTTATTTTTGAAAAATGATCCTTGTGTAGTGCTCCTCTTAAGAGCCAGGTACATATTATTTTATCTTCCTGAGGAGACTCAGCGAGGTGTATCAACGCACACACACACAAATAATACAAAAAAAAAAAACAAAAAACCTGAGCAATGCTTTCTTTTAAGTTGCACAATTTATTGTCTTTAATGGGATTCCTGACAGGTGTATTTTGAATCGCTTATCAGCTTCCGTGTGAAATGTTTCTCTAATCACCTATCAACTTCTGAATTTTCAGATGTGCTTGCATTTTGACAACCAATTATTCAAAAGTGCTCTTTTGTATCTCAAATGTATGCACCAGTCCAAACTGGCAGAGTGCCACCATGTTGCAGGCAAAAACACACACGCACCCTCGCAAACACGTACTCCCTCTCTCCTTAATGGAGGCTGGTGCTTGCTGGTCGGTGGCTGACACCTGAATTAGAGTGAAGCTGGCGTCCGCACAGAGTCATTTTGAGCTCCCCCTTTGACCCTTAAAGCCAGGGATCCCACAGAGGCGCGTGATTTGATGTGATGAGATGTTAGACTAGTGGAGTGAGAGCCTGAAAAAAATGTAAATGTCTTCTTCTGTTTGCGGCTGAATCTGATAACACACGTCTACCCGTCTGGGGTAGAAAAACACAAAGACCATGAAGTTTTATAAATATTGATATTTTGTTTTATGTTGCATATGAGATCAAATTTTTGATACTTTGTAGAAACTTTCAAATGCTCTTCTAGTGTGAGCATCAGGAGGAATGTTACTCATCATTACAGCAGCGCACATCTTTCTGCTGGACTGTGCATCGGTATGTGTGTGTGTGTGTGTGTGTGTGTGTGTGTGTGTGTGTGTGTGTGTGTGTGTGTGTGTGTGTGTGTGTGTGTGTGTGTGTGTGTGTGTGTGTGTGTATGCGTTCAACACGTGTCTCCCGTATCAATAGGTTAATAGCTGAGATGTCAGTTTCAGTGACTCGCTGATTAGTTGTGTGTGTTCACTAATCCACACTGGGGCGGGGAACTGTTGGCTTTCCCATTGATTTTAGCGTGGTGAGTAGGCAGAAGATAGAGAGAGGGGAGATCTATTGATTGACCCCAAATTAGCCCCCCTACCACAAACTGCCAGCCCGTTCTGCCATTTCCCGCACTCCGCCGCAGCTCCCTCATTGGGCGCCCATGCTGACAAACATTCAGTATGATTGGACGTTTCGACGGGGAGTAAAATGTCCTCTCTTTTGATGTCCCTGATTTGGAAGTGTTGGTTGTTCGTGGCTCTGGCTTTTGCTTGATTGGCTGTCTGGTGAGGATGAGTGCTACGCTGTTCTGTATCTGACCACGGGGAGCAGCCAGTTTGGAGCCTTTGATGAACCAAATAGCACCACTTCCAGAGGGAGGGTATTACTTTTGTGTTTCTGATCACAAACTGTGACCTTATTTGTAACCCTCAGCTCTGCTGCACGTTCCCTTTTCTGCAGAATATTTAAACAAAAAGTGTGGATTAAAAAAAAAAAAAAGAAATTCAATTCTGCCCTGCCATCCACATCTGTCAACTTTTCCTTTTCTCCTCTGTTGTCCTTCACGACTCCCAACCAGTTCTTTATCACCATTTGTGTCCCTCAGTCCCTGTCTTTCTCCGCCCCTCCCTCCAATCCCTCTTTCCTTCTCTCCTGAGCTTTTCCTTCCCATATATCACTTCATCTCATCCCTCTGTGTCTCCCTCTGATATTCCTCTTTAGGCTTCTGTCACTCTCTCCCTTGCTCCCCCTGTGTCTATGTAAGCAAGAGGAGGTTGTTAAACATTTTTCTTCCCTCTTAATTGTTTTGACTGGGGCGATTGGCATCCCGATTAGGCCCATTGATTTCCTGGCGCTAAGTGCATTGATTTTTAAATTTCTTATTGATCCCCGCTCTAAATCTCCTGCACGCTTACTCACACAGTCTCACCGTTCGCAGGGGCAGAGATGGAGGAAAGGATTGAGACAAGAAGAAGGAGAGGGAAAGGGAAAGGGGGAGAGACTGGTGTTAGGTAAATACACTGACTGGTGACAGCGTAGTGAATTAACAGAGTGAGAGACAAAGAGCAGGAGGTGAGCAGGGGAAAACAGAGTTATGAGCTTTAAGGGGAAGTCGAGTTTAAAAAAAAAAATCACACTCAGACACACACACACACACACCGTACGGGTATATACATGCAGTGTAGAAACAAAAGGGCAAAAAACATGGATAGCTCCTCAATCAAACTATTTTTAAAGCATTAAACCACTTCTACACAGTGTAATGAGGATTTTAAATCAATTTATCTTTACTACCTCCTGCCAAAAATCTGTGAAATGTAAAGGGAATCAATAATTTTGTAATTATAACAAGCGTCAGAAACGACTGGCAGTAACGGCTGCCAGCCTGGTAGCCGCCTGGATGGAACATGTTCATCTGAAGAATGAGTCACTTTATGGGTGAACAAAGGTTTATGAGGGATAGACAGATATTGGAAATGTCAGAGATGGAATAGAGTGTTTTGTCTTTGCCTTGCTATTTCACACGGTCTGCAGAGCCTACTGGAGACATGTGTGTGTTATTTCTGGCTTATGACTGTGTTAGGTTTTAGAGGCCTGCTGGACTCCGAATCTTACATGCCCACTGGTGTTTCTCTGAAGGTGGTGGACCTAATTGGCTGTATCCGAGTCTGTGTGAGTGTGTCTGCACACTTGAAGGTGTATGTGTGCGCAAGAGCTTGATGTGAAGTAAGCGATGAATTCTTTCAGTGCATGCACAAGAACATGTATGTGTTTGTATATGTGTGTTGGTGTACCTGCGTACGTGCGTGTGTGTGTGTTTGACCTTTCCTTGGCTTAAGTGTTGAGGCTCAAATTCAGACATTTAGTTGATAGCATTTTCTTTTTATAGCCTCTGTACTTGACCAAATTGCGCTAACCTTTTCTAAAGTCATTTGCTGCTTTTCTGTCTCAGCGTGCAGTTGAGTGCCTTGCACAACACACAATATATGGACCATATGTAGCATTACTGTGTTGCAATTACAATTTACTCTGCGTTGATCCACTTAAGATAAGTGCTTTCAAAAGGAAAGGAAGGAAAAGCAACTATTGTCAGCAACAGTGGGAGAAAAACTTCAATATCACTACTGTTGTCAAAGATGATGTAATGCTTCTCTGCAGTGGCATTAAATGTAGGATGTTTAAAAAAGTGAGCTTTAATAGCTGCATTATTATGATGGTAAAGACTGCAGTGACAGTTTTGATTAAGCTTTCTGTGTTTACATTTTCTGTCTGCAGTGTGCATCTGCAGAAAATGTAAAATAACATATTTCAGGGTTGAGCGGAGTGAGTGCTGGCTAAACAATAGGAGATAAAGTGTTTAAAATGCATACCCTGGACTGAGCTGCTGTTTGCTTTGTGGTGATGGGGCCTGTGTTTGCCCTGATGATAGGGATAGGGATGGCCTGACGGCACATGCACCCTCACACACACACACACACACACACACACACACACACACACACCCTAGTTTAAAAACACTCGGATACATTAACATGTGGCTTTACTCATTTTAGATTACGCATGTACAAACATACACACACACGGAGGCACCTGCAGAACTGTACTCTCTCATTCACACACACACACACACACACACACACACACACACACACACACACACACACACACACACGCGCGCGCACACACTGTCCTTGGGCACAAAGGGACCTCTCACACAATCAGACAGACAGACACCACTTCGTCCAACACACACTCAAAACATAACCTTGACCTGTCGTACTCCCAGCCTGTAGTCTCATACATACTTCATCCGCTCACTGGGGGATGTGTCACACACACAATGACTTTTGAGTACATTCTGATCACATGGGCATTGAAAAATACAAATTCATACTGGAGGGTTGTGAAAAAGACAACACCTCCAACTTTATACCTGATGGAGTTTTGAATTGTACTGTATAAATTATGATCATTCAAGCTTTTCAGCGGATTGAATTTAGCTGTTGATTATTTCTTCTTGGAAAACAGTGAAAGGTGGCAGAAAGTCAAAAACCCCAAACTATTCAAGCTATAAGGAAATGAAATGAAAAACACAATTTTTCCTTTTTTTTTTTTTTTTTTTTGGGAGAATGACAAAATTGTTAATCGATTACCTAAATTGTTGCCAATTAATTTTCTGCCCACTGACTGACTGATTGATCAACCAGTCATTGCAGCTCTGCTAATTAATTTCAGATTTATCTCTCACAAATTGGGACTCTGGCTTCTCGCATTCATCCAAATGCACCTATAAAATTAGAGCAGATACAGGCCTACTCAGTGATGAATTTCACTGTCAAAGACAAATTCGAAATAAATCTCTCACTGTGGACTTCGAGCGTGTGTCGCACTCTGATAATTTTCACAATATCCTCTGCGGCCCCCAGGGGCAGATTTTTTTTTTCCTGTTATTTCTCTCTCCATCCTCTCCTGTTTGTTTCTATCCCTGTAAAATGCTGGTTGCTTTACTGAAATACTGCAGTGCTTTATCTGCCCTCTTTTTCCTCCCTTTAGTCCACTCTCACTCTTTTTTTTCCTCCCTTCTCAACCCCCTCACCCCCACCATCCAGCCCCTTAGTTGTTGTTGAAGATGGTGGTGGTGGTGGTGGTGGTGGGGGGTAAGGGTGGGGTAATGGGTGAGATAGAGAGGGGAGGGGGTGGGAGCAGAAGCAGCCGAGACCCAATGACGTGGGTGCGACATGTAACCGTGGCGCAGGAGAGGAAATCAATACATGAAAGGATGAGGAGCACTGGGGTGGATTACCGTCTGGGGCCCTGGCTACTGGAGGGATGCAGGGAGATGGAGGGGGTGTAGATGAGGCCTGGGGGGGTTGGATTTTGTGTGTATGTGTGTGTGTGTAGAAAGAGGAGGGGTGGTGAGGGTGAGAGGCCAGATTGTCCAGTCCCCTCTCTCCTGCATCCCCTCCCCTGACCAAGCACTGCTTGAATCTTGACCCATCCCATCAACCCTCCCTTGGCTTCTAAACACTGCTCAGTGTCGGTAGGCTGCCAAAGGTGGACCTTCAGCTCTCCACACACACTCACACTCACACACACATATGCAGGTGCAGTGCACTCTATAACGTTGAGTGAATACATTGCAGCCACTGTGTGTTAACTCTGCTGATAACCCTAGACTATCTGTATGGGGAATAATCGGCTGATATTACCAGTGTAAATTAAAGAGCACCAGCGAGACTGTGTGTACGCGTGTGCGTGTGCATGCGTGTGTGTGTGCGTGCACAGGGGGCTTCCACAGGCCTGCCACAAACCCAGATAATAAATATCTATTATAAATATCATTATTATTGGGCCAATCTCCCCCAATAATGGAGCCTCAGTGAAAGATGGCATGAGGGACTGAGCTGGATATTGGCAATATATCAGCATTGATTATTGAGAGTGCTGACAGAGAGAGGGAGGCAAAGTTAATAAAAACTAATATAAAAGACAAGGAATACAGAAAGAACATGGGCTTTAGCTGGATCAGCTGCTTGTTCGCTCAAGGAAAGCGAGAAAGGAAGGCGGAAGGCTGGAGATTGTGGTGTACAGTCATCGTTTGTGTGAGTTTGTGTGTATTTTATGTTTCAACATATGTGTATCTGTGTACGTGAGCGTGCGTGTGAAGTTTTATCATTCTCGATGCGCATTTGGTACTTTTTGTGAGCATGTATGTGTGTGAGACTTCTGCGCGCACACACACACACACACACACACACACACACACACACACACACACACACACACACACACACACACACACACACACACACACAAATTCGCACAGCTCACTTCTCTTCTTCCTCACCTGTATGTGTGTATCTTCTTGGATTGATTGAATCTTGGTTGGCTGTGAACTCTGCAGTTAGGATCCAAAGCCTGCACCACATCTTGCCTTCCCACACACTGGCACTAACCAAGATGCACAAACAATACCTGCCCACCCACTCGCCAACACATGCACTGACAAAGACACCAAGAAAACAAACCTCATAAAAACCCATGCATCATATCCATATTATCTTGACAAATCTATACATCATGTCAGAGCATGGCATTGTGTGAATATTACATTTTGCCATCTGTTATTGATGTGTGTGTGTGCTGAGAGGATATGAAAGGAGTGTGTTGATGCCTTGCGCTGCCCGGATGAGACGGGACAGGGCGACAGAGAGAGAGAGAGCGTTGTCCATTCTAATAGGGCCTTGTTAGGCCACTGACAGAGTCAGTAACGCCACCGTTGGCTCCTATTGATTCCCGACCGACGCTGTTATTGATGAGTGAGAATTTAATTCAACCAGCTCGTTTGTCAACATGACATCACCATTTAACTATGACCATGACATGGCCGCAAACACCCTCGGATGAGCCGGGGTCACACACGCAGAGCGGAGCGTGAGCACAAACACACACGTCCTGTCTGATCAGTACACGCCGTTTCACAGAGGAGAAAGATTTTTTTTTTTGGTTAAAACTTCATGCTGCCTTTTCTTCTGCTTCATCATTTATAAAAAAAAAAAAAAAAAAAAAAAAATCATGTTCAATATTCAAACTCTGTTTCCAACCAGTCAAATCAATCATTCAAAATGAAGAACAGGCAATTACCAAGAGTGCAATAAACAATATGACTAATGAATGGACCGTGCTGTGACTAATGTGTAGCCTAAGGATACTTTGGCTCTTTCTGATTGGATACATTTTTCATGCCACATCCTGACCTACAGCACATGACATGGAAAACATTTTGTGGGGAGAAATTGAACAAATTGCTTTCTATGAATAAATCTGCTTGTGACTACTGTAGGTGGGGACGGCTACGTAACCAACTACCAGCTGCAAACAAAGTGATTTTTAGAAGAAAAAAAAAATATTAGCTACCAGATTATAAAAAGTATTTGACTACAAGTTTCTAAATATTGTAATTTGCTTAATTTAACCCATCAGTTTAATATTTTGTCTTTTTGTGGGAAATGTTGTCTAACCAAATCCATTAATGTTTAATAAATTCTGAAAATATTCAAGAGCTTTTCAAATGTGACGTCGCTTTATAAACTTTTCTTTTACTTTTTTACATTTCATTTATTACATAATCACGGGGATTAGTTGTGGTAAAATTACTGGGTAATGTGGGCAGCAGAGAAGTGTGTTCACCACTATGAGGAAATCAATTAATAGTGTCTTTTCTGCATTAACTGTAGTTTAATAGTAATTTAACAGATAGATCAATATTGTGACATTATGACAAATGATGAATATGTATAAGATTTTTATTAAATGTAACAGACAGCACAGACATTATGTAATGTAGAAAAACCTGCGAATTCAGTGCAGTGTATTGTAAGTAGAAACCACATTTATTTTGTAATTTAAAGGGAAAAAAAAGTTTCTGAAAGAACTGAAGAATGCAAATAACAAAAGATACACTTTTAGCCTTTCTTTGGTACTTAAAAATAATCATTCTGCAGCTAAATATTAATTGTGACACCTTATCTTTAGTATCTGCTTTTCAACATTACATCCATTGTATTTCTCTGAAAAAAAAAATAGAGGCAAAACAAGAGCGAGAGAAGGACAATTTTGGAAGATATTTTTCAATACAGCAGGGCAAAAATACAGCCAGAAAACAATGGAACCAGCTTTATGTATCTCTGTATGGATTGGGAGGCTTGATAGGGAGGGAGGTGGACAATCAGGACCATGGGCCTTCAATGAAAGCGGTCCAGCAGGGGTTATTGGCTGGAGCGGCCCCTCAGGGGAGCTCTCTCGCTCCCTATCTCTTTCTCTCTCTTTAGGGTTGTGGGTCTCTCCAGGTCCCTTGGGAACTGAAGCGGTAGCACCCACCTCGCTGCAGGGGCCCTATAGGCACCAAGCTAGAAACACACTGAGGGGGGAGTTTGCTGAATTCAGGTGGTCTGTCCCAGATAGACAGTAGCACAGACAGATAGACAGAATATAATCTCAAAGTAGTGAAGCCTTTGTATTCTGTGCGTATTTTACTTGTCAAACAGTTCAAACCTTTGCAGACATGATAAGGAAAAATAAATTTAATTGGGTGAAAATCAAAATTCTGCACATGCCTGAATTTGTGTGAAAGGCGGTCAGCGAGAGGACACGAGAGTTTGTTTCTACCTTCAAAGTTTTCGGGTCTTACATCTGCTGTAGAATAAGGAGATTCACTCATCATCTGATGTCTAGTGAATACCTGAAATCCACACAGGTGTTTTGATGGTGGCGTGTTTTTAAATGTGCGACTGCCTAGTTGATAGTTTTCTGTGTCTTTGTGGACGTGTCAGGGGGAAGAAAAAGAAGAGTTTGGTAAGAAGAGCGCATGGAGGACAAATGGATGGATGCTGTATGTGTTAGCATCCACCCCCCTCCTCCTCCTCATCCTCCTCACCCCTCCAACACCATCTTATTTTCCCCTCCTTCAATCTCGCACACCCTCCCTCCATCCCTCTCTTCCACAGACGCGCACAACCACACTACATTCTACAAGAAATAATTGCTTTTGTCTGGAAGGAGTGTGGGGAGGAGGGAAAGGGGGCGCGCATGGCTCCCTTTGTGGAGAGAAGGGGGTCTTTGAAGGACAACTAGTCACTTCGCCCTTCCCTCCTTCTTTCTCCTCTCTCTTCTTGTTGCCTTACCTACCATCTCCTCCTTCTCTCTCATTACTCCACCACCTTACTCCTCTTTCTCAGTTTTCCACTTTTCCACTTCTCCCCTTCCTCCTTTCCTTACTCCCCATCTCTGTCTTCCCCTCTCTCCCTTCCTTCTCTCTCTCCTTCCTCTCTCCTCTTCCTCATTGGACCTGCGGATGTCATCTGTCATATGTGAAGCAGAGGGAGAAGGACAATAAAACCAGGTTGTCTGCTACAGAGGATGACACATTTTTCATAATTAGGAATATGCCAGTTTTAGTGTGCAGCTCACATTTCTTGGCAATATGGCTGTCTGCTGATGACTGAGTAAATGACAAGTCTGGTGATGATGGGAAAGTAATTTATTGCACGTGCAGTTTCCATTAAAACGGGCCTAATCGCCCACAGCATTAAGTGAGCAGGCATAAACAGTCCTGCGGGATGGGGCTCTGAGGCCCAACAGGAGCAGGAGCTCGCTCATTCCGATCGATTTGCCCGTATTGACTGAAATGTTTAACGTATAGATTTTTCTATTTAAAAATCTATATCGACAATAATCTGGTGTGTAAGCGCGCGGCGTTGACTGATGTTGGCCTGTAATTGACAGCATGTAACATGTCGGAGCCGGGAGAGGGAGAGGGCAGAAGGGAGCCCGGCATGCGTGGAAGAGGGCTTGTGGTGATCACCTTTGTAATAAAGTAGCTCGTCCCCGGACACCTGCTGTCTTGTTCATTATTATTATCATTATTATTATTATTATTATTATGTATTGTTTGTCTCCTGTGTACAAATTAAAATGCAAGCACTTAAGCATGCATATACTGCTTTTGTCTCACTTTGCAGACTGTACTGTGTTCATATTTTCTCATGCCTGGAACAGCAGTGGTCGCTCTTGTCTTTCTATCTATCTGAATAATGATAGACCCTCCTCCGCTCAGGAGGGCTTATTAAACGCAGCAGTGATGAGATGACTTAATTGAGTGCATGCTGGGTATCCTGGTAGGTATTAACACTAAGCACCTATAGGTATCCATGGATTTTCGTATCGGGTCTTCATCCCTTCCCAAGGAGGTCGGCAGTAATGCACTGATCACCATTGGCATCATTATAGCCGGTATTATTGGGGGGTGTCCAGAAATCAATACAGGATACCTTTTGCAGCGGTAGTGAAAACGAGGGAGATGGGGTGGGTGGTGGTGGAGGTGGAGGGTGGGTAGGTAGGAGGGAGGGATTGAGGGATGGAGGGAGGCGCGGGGGTGGGGTGGTGATGTGTGAGTAGTAGCGGGTCCTCTCTCGCCTCAATGTTGCGGCCAGCCTAGTGGCAGATCGCTACAATCCTGGAGGGAGCCGGGTCGAATGAGCTGTTGGGGTTCCCAAATAATAACGGGGACAAACAGACAGACAAAAAAAGACACACAGACGGATGGACGGAGATAGGCAAGTGTTCCGATAAAACGCGACACCATAATTCGGATTTCAATAGATACGCTTTCTTATTTACGTTGCTTTTTTGTGTGTGTTTTACTCTGTTTTTTTTTTTTTATTTATTTACCCGCTGTATTTATTTATTTATTTATCTATCGATTGATTGCGTTTTAATTACTGCCTTGTGACAGAGAGCGAGGGAGGAGGAGCGTCAGGGCCAAGCGCGCGCGCGCGTTGTTTGTGTGTGTATATGTGTGTGTGTGTGTGTTTGTGTCCGCGCAGCCCTTTTTTTTTCTTTCCCCCCCACTTGTTTATTTAGAAGCCTTTAATGAAGCTGTTTTAATAAACGCTCTGGACGCGACCCGCCGCTTTGCCCACGCGGATGAATGTCTTACATGTAGCCTCCATGCAAAGGGAAGAAGAGAAGGAGCGCGTGCAGCTAGAGACCAAATATAGTAGATCAAACCAAATAGTGCAGAAATCCAAATAAGACTTTCTAACTCTGCTGGCCTTTTTTTTTTTCTTTTTGCATTGTCGTGTCTGTTGATATGTATCCCTGTTGTAGTGTTTTAAACTGCAAAGCGAATACCAAAGCCAAGCCCGGCCGGTGATGCTACAGGAATAGGCTAGCGACTGTTCTCATGCCTCCTCACACCTACAGGAAACACTAACTGGTGAGGAGCGAGGAAGGGGAGGGATAAAATAAGCTCCCGGGCCTCTATGTTTACTCAAGGAAAACGATTTAGCAGAGCAAAGGTAACAGAGAGACGCAGGTGCATCAACGGCAGACAGGTGACATGCAGCCTTTTTGTTAAAGCTACTCTGAATAGGCCTGTTATAGTAACACAACTTTTCCTGTAGCCTGCAGAAGTGAGCCCCGGTCTCTCTGTCCGTCTGTGTGTTAGTCTGGACTGTAAGATAACTGCTGCACTCAAGGGACCATCCTACATATATACTATTTTCTATGCACGTTTACACCAAAACAAATGCCGAGCACCAGTCTGCAAATGTAAATAAAAGTGCGCAGCTGGGGCTACATGTGTACACACCTAACGGCGAATGTTCTGAGCTCTCCATACCAAATATTTCCCAAAAGCTGTCTACCAGAAAAACGGACGAAGATACACAAGCCTCAGAGGAGGACAGAGCTTGTTACAGTACATCTGACAGATTATTTGCATCAAAACAAGAAGCCGGAGGAAGATCATGTTTGTTCCCTTGCCGGTGCCGTTCGTGTTTCAGAGAACTACCCCTGACCTCAACGCCTGGCGTCTCAAATCCCCTCTGGCTCTCCGCTCCAACTCCGGTAAGACATTTTTTCTCTTCTCCCTGCTACACCTCCTCCATGTCGGCCAGCCCCGCAGACCCGCCCCGCTTTGCTCGGTGCCGATGCACTTGCGGCGGGCAGAGCTGGTGGCGCACACACCCACTTACACACGCACACACACACCTCGAGCTCCTTTTGAGGGCTTAAACAGAGTCCTCCGCACTTGCGGGGCGGCTGATAAAAATCAGAGAAGCTGTCCCGGGCGCTTTGCATTGTCCAGACTGATTGAAAATTAATTGCGTAAAATGTCCTTTCTTTCGCTTTCCGTTCAGTGAGATGATGCGCCACTGTTCCACCCGTGTGTTGGTTAATTTCCACGCCGCCTGTGCGTTCCTATTTCCGAGTAGGCTATTTTTTTCTCTCCCCGTCTCCGTCACCGTCCTTCCCCTCTTCTCCACTGCCTGCGCCTGAGCCTCAGCCTCCGACTCTCCCCAACTAGACTCTCGGCAGGCAGGGAATATTCATGCCAACTTATCGATCCTGCGGAGATCGATTCCTGGGCCGGTGGAAGCAGGGAGAGGGGGAGATAGACGGAGAGAGTAGGTGCACGGAGGAGTAACAACATGCGAGAGGAGACTGGGGACACGCCGTTTTTCTCTCGTTTTATTTCACAGTCAACTGTTTTGTGTTTGTGCTTTATTAACGTAGACTAAATAACTTGTTAGTGAGTCGGCTTTGAGCTCGCGGAACCCCTCTGATTCTGCGTGGTGTGCGCGTTTTGCGTTGTCCAAATGCAGCTAAACTGACAAGGCTTGCATCTTTGTAAACACCACTAGAAATAGGCTTGGGGTGATTACATCTCTCTGTCCCATTGCCTGAGCTGCTGCACGCTTGAGAGCAGACTAGAAGAGGGAGTGTGGAGTCGGGGGGGGGGGGGGGGGGGGTGCCGACTGAGGCTGGGGCACCGTCTGCGTTTCATCTGCGCCGAAGTGGAAGAAAAGGACGCATGGTGGGAGCAGCCAGTCCGGCTTCAGTGTGTTGCTGTGAGAAAGCTCTTGCTCAGTCTAGCATCGACTCTTTCCTAGACATGCAACAGCTGCTTAGCTCTTTACCCTCTTTACATCTCTGCTTGCCCTGCATTCCTGCATTGTATGGGGAAGTGATGCAAAAGGAGGAAAATGAGGTCAAAGGCAAATTTTTTGGTTCACCTTAGTCATTAACTATTGCATATATAGAGAGAAACTTGTATGAAGCTGTGTGTCTGAAGCTCTCCTTGGAAAGTGGATGCGCTCTTAAAGGCCCAGTCCCCAGCTCTCCCCTCATTTCCAGATCAGTTCAAGCCCATTTGATTTGTGAGGCGCCAGGCTTCACCCTTACTCCACATACTCACTCAACAGTGCACAGTGTGTGACAGTGAAGGGATAGGTGATAGAAGGGGATAGAAAAAGAGCGTAGAGGGATGAAAGGGACCTGTTACCTGCCATATCTCTAGAGAGATACACGGAGAAGAGTGGGGAGAGTGGTTGGAGGGTGGAAAAGGCAAAGGAGCGGGGACCAGGGGGGAGGAGTTTTTCGGTCTCCGCTCGTTGAAAAATGGCGAATGTCAGGATGAGATAAAAAAAAAATGTGGAAAGAGGGAGAGAGAAGTGGGTGAAAGTACGAGCAGATGACAGAGTGAAAAACGAGGAGGGAGAGGAAAACCCAGTTTGAGCTTGAGAGGTGAGAGTAAACCAAGGATGAGCCATTATGTTGCAGTGTCCCAGGCCAGGGCATCTGAATAAGCAGGCATCGTGATGGGATGTGTACACAGGCTGCTCAATTCCTTAGATGATGGGATAACATGATTCACAATGCTATGCTGATTTTATTCCAGTTTGATAACGTAGCGCAAGGTGCTGTCCTTTCTGAACTCAGAGGGTTTGTTGCCAGGGGAGCGCTGGATCAGTTCAGCATCTGAGGACTAAAACAGGAGTTGCTTCTTCATCGTACATCAACAAATAAAAGGAGTGATGTTGTCTGAAAGTATTAAAGATACTAAGATTGAGTGGACACGCCCACAGAAGTGTGCTTTCACTTAGTCCACAAAGAGCCTTTAATATACTCTCTCACACACACACATACGCACACTGCTGTCTGGGTAGTTGTAGGGCTCTTGACTCAATCTCTGAGTTAACTTGTCTCTTTGACTGGTGGCAGCTCCTTGACTCCTTTGCGTTAGAGCCTTGTGTGGGGTCAAAGGTCATGGAGGGAGCGTTAGACTCAGCCCCACCTGACCCCCTGTGTTTTGATTCTCTTTCATGTTACAACAGGCCTTGAGCACTCATGCACAACCCCTGTGGGGGCTCACACACACACACACACACACACACACACACACACACACACACACACACACACACACACACACACACTGTCATGAAACAGGCAGACCATCATATACAGTACCATAAAACAAGCACGTTAGGCTGTTTGCACCTGGACAGCAAGCTGCTGTAACTGATCCAGGTTTTGTTCTATTTTTAATGGCATTGTGTCTGTGAAGGTACAGGTCATGGCCACTGCTGTGTGAACTTTTTGTGTGTATATGTGTGTATGTGTAGTAAAGTGTTTTGTGAAGCCATCAGCATTAACTGGTATATAAAAGTTTAATGAGACATAGAGGAGAAACCACAGATTTCCCACACAGTGCAGGGCTTGATATGATATGATATGATATGATGTGATGTGATGTGATATGATATGATGGGACATCAAGGAGACTGGAGACTGCTTTTCTCTCTCCTCTCTCACACACTCTTCTACACACACACACACACACACCCCTAAATTCAGTTCATCTCAGCTATGCACCTTCTGTTACACACCATTAACCACCATCTTCTACCGTATACTCTCCAAATCTCTCTCTTTCACACACGCATGCACTTACAGTATGATCACACACGCTCCTCAGGTTTTAGAAGCTTGTAAGTTGTTTTAGTTCTGCCTCTGCATTTCAGGCTGAGTAACATTTAACTGTACAGTTATTGATATTTGTTTTCCTCATAACATTTCCGGCCAGTCTGATGTTATTATTTCCTTCAGTGTATTCCAATAAAATGTTCAGTCTTAATCCATTAATCAACATGTCTACAGCTCTGCGTCTGCGCTCGCTGCCAACTTTTAAGACATTTCTACATGTGTATAACACCGTGCTAGCATGTCTTCTGTCGTGCATGTGCTTACCCATTTGCTCTCTGTGTGTGACAGAGAGAGAGTGAGTGTGTGTGTGTGTGTGTGTGTGTGTGTGTGTGTGTGTGTGTGTGTGTGTGTGTGCAAGAGCATGAACACACGTGCAAACCAGTGTGTGTAGATATAGATCGGTTTGTGGAGGGGAGCGTGCAAGTCGCAGTGTTAACATGATTGCAAATGACAAAATGTCAACCTGGGTTTGTTAGCAACATAATGGGGAATCAATAGACACGAGAAAGATGTCAATACTACATGCTTTATTGCATTAAGCTACCTCTCTCCTTCTCTGTAGCCCTCTCTCTCCTCTTCTTGTCCCTTTACCTCCCACTCTCTGTCACAATACAATTCTCTCCCCTCTCTCTCCTCTGTTCTCCTCTCCCTGTGGTAGTAGAATTAGATTGCAGTAGATGAGCCAGCCACAGGGTTCTGAATGCTGCAGGCTGATGGCAGAATGCTTCAGGAGCTAATGGGCTATCGGCTCATCTATTTACGTATATTAGGCTCACGTAGATGGCCTCAACAAAATTTGACAATGTGACAGGGCCCAAAGGAGCCGCAGCAGTGACGTCTTATGTTTAAGTGATGCATTTATGTAAGGAGACAAAAATATGAGTTACTGTAGGACAGTCATAAAATCATCTGGCAACACAAAGGCGCATCTGTGCCATCACACCTGCTCTGTAACTGTGTGCTTTGGGTGACTTTTTAAATATATAGTACTGGGAATTAAGCTTTTTCATGGTTTTGGATTAATCCAAACAAATCCGGTCTATAAAGATTATTAACAGGGTGCTGCTGTGTTATTGGTGTTACAGTGGGGTTTAATAATTCCTTTTAATCCTATTAACTGTTTACCTTTTTATTGGATTTGCTCAGGTGTGCATATGCGGCAGTGGGTTGTATTTATATAAACCATGTGGATGTGTGTGCGTGTGATGTGCACTGATGTGTTTATATTAGTTGAGACTAATGTAGTATTAATGCTGATGAGGTCCCTTAGCTCATTAGAAGCAGGGAGTGGTATTGAGTTTCTCCCGGGGATCAGGAGCAACCAGGATGTACACACACATCCGCCCTATATTCTCAACAACCATTAGCGTATTGATAACCATTATCACGCGCACAATATTACACACATTCACCCAATGACCTTTAAAGACATGCTTTTAAATATGCATACTCCAGCACGCAGCAGGACATGGCATTAAAATCATGCAAACATATTCTTCTGAAGATGTTAATGAATAGCACTTACAGGCTATCCATTATTCTCCAGTGGGTTCACACAGACACAGACTCACACTTGGAGGAATGATTTTGTGCAATTGGTCATGGTGTCTGCTGAAATACAGCCTAGCATTAGTCCTAACCAGGGGCTGGGTGAGCGGGCTGCTTAATCAGACCTGGAGACCTTAATAACAGAGAGAACACACACAGAGAGGGATAGATGGAGAGTGTGTGTGTGCGTGTGTGTGAGAGAGAGAGAGAGAGAGAGAGAGAGCGGCTAATCAACACATCAGCAGGAATAAATACAAACCAGCTGATTCCATCCTTGATATTGATTTACACTTCCTTCTGTGTTTTCTAGTTACCTCTCCTTATCTCTCCTCCAATAGCACACAGGCAATGTACATACAGAGAACTCAGCCATACTTGACCTCTACATGGGGGACATCCTGCTCTGAGTATGTGTGGATGCTCAGTCAGTGCTGGCCTGGTTGTGATCAGTGTCGGAGTGGTCATCACCACAGGCTGCCAATCAAACTAGGCAGTCAAAACGGACCACTGAACGCCTGCTGCCTATACACTTGATTAGCTGAACTTGTGGGATTTTTCAAAAGGATTTATTCAGACATCAGTGTAAAGTCTCAATACATTCCCCTGCTCACTGGGACACAAAGATGTGTTTCTTTGTAGCAACACGCAAGGTCTGTCTGGACACTTTATTTGCTGAGATGACAGTGGTCTCATTTCCAAACCAACAATGCGTTTTTACTGGCCGCTGTCTTTTTTGTTGTTGATTGCCGCAGGCTGTCACCTCTGCCACCCTGCTCATGTGCCAGTACATTTAGATAATAAAAAAGACCAATAAAACCCAGAGGTTTGATTGGGTGTCTCCCCTTAGCCCGGCAGAGCTGATGACTAAATCAGGGGTCCTTCTCTCCATTTCATTTAGCTGATAAGATTTATGGTAATGAAGGGTTCCTATTAACCTTTGAGGTTCCACTGCTGTCCTTCAGACTGAGGGTGGATGGCGAGTGCTTACCGATCGGGTTTTGAGGCGGAGAGACTGCGAACATGTCTGCTATAAGCAATGTCACATCATCTTAAATGCATCCTCTGGAGTATGCACACACACACAGACACAGACACACACACACACACACACACACACACACACACACACACACACACACACTCTTCAAGAGCACCTCAGCCTTTTGAGAGAGTTGAATGCATGTTTAATCTCTCTCTCTCTATTCCTTCTGAGCATGTTTCTATTTTTTTATCCTTCCTGTTTTCAATCCTTCTCCCTGCAGGTGATTCTGTTCTGAAATTAATCTGTTTTACTCCAACACCCCTTCTCCCTCTTACCCCCCTGTGCAATATCTCTCTTTCAGAAGTGCACAGTCACACTTTTTTTATTTTTTCTGGTTTAATATGAAAATACTCCATAATTTCAAGTAATTGTATCTGATTATAATAATGCCTTTATTTTCTGTGACAGATGATGAATGAAAATACATCCAAGGCATACCAATAATAGCTTGTCATGGCAAAGCCCCATACGAGGGGTAGTTGTTAAAGAATGTTTTAGAAGGGATGTTTGATTGGAACACCCTGGGGTGGTTAGCACTCACAGCAAGAAGGTCCTGGGTTTGAATCCACCATCTGGCCGAGTTCTTGCTGTGTGGCGTTTGCATGTTCCCCCCCCTGTCTGCGTGGGTTTCTCTGGGTACTCCAGCTTCCTCCTACAGTCCAAAGACAAGCAATTAGTGGGGTTAAGTTAATTGATCATTCTAAATTGCCCATAGGTGTGATTGGTTGTCTGTCTCCCTGTGTTAACCCTGTGACAGACTGGTGACCTGTACAGGGTGTATCCTGCCTCTTGCCTTATGACAGCTGGGATACACTCCAGCCTCCTGTGACCCTGAATTGAATAAGTGGAAGAAAATGGATGGATGGAAAAATAATAACAAAATACAAAATGAAATGAAATGCACCCTCTGCATGGACCTCATTTGCACAGGTAAGGAAGGAGTGATTTAAGTAGGTAACCATATATATATATAAAATGCCAGTGACTAAAGAAAATACTTCCCCATCCTTCCCTGTCTCCCTGTCTCTCCTGTTCCCTAATCAGGATCTTATCATGGCCTTATCTTCACTACCACTTATTAGCAGGTGATTCTGAACTACAGAAGGAAAAACAGTCATCAAAACATTGACCACAGCCTGATTAACAGATGAAGTCTAGCAAAAAAAAAAAAACTCATCACGTGATTAGTTGTCGAGTACCCCACTGGTGTCTTGGAGCTGAGCAAAGTGAAAATGGGGGAAAGGTAAAAGTTACCTCGCTGATCATCCTTTCCTCTCAGTGAGCTGGAGCGGGCTTGGAGAGGGGAAATGGCCAGGTATGGAGAGAAATGCATCATGAACCCACATAGAGACCTCATTTTGTTTTATAACTTGATTAATATTCTGCTTAAATGGCAGCTAATTACTATTTATCAAAAGGAAAGGCACACTTTAACTAGCCAACTGTGACGCTAAGCCAAGTTTAACTCAAGCTAACTAGCATGAACGCTAGCATTGTTTGGGTTATAATACCAGAGCAATGTAAATTACACCATGACTAATGCAAACTAATATCATCAGTAAGAACTGTGTGTATATTAATACTGTAGCATGTAAATTCCTGTTGTAATTACTTAAAAAGTTCAGGTTGAGCTAACCACTGGTGTTTGAGCTTAATATCAGGCTTGTTTAATCCAAGTTAGTTTATTCAGTATAATCCTATCTGTGTATATTTGAGATTGCAAAATGTAAATTAATGAGCTTCTAATGCTTATCAATTACTTAAAATGCTGCTCTGTGCATACTAATATTCACTACTCATTTAGTGTAGCATATCACCATTTATGAATAGTCTGTCAATTGATATTTATCAAAAGCCTACTTTTTAACATCCATAAACTGGTTTAGATTCTAATGGAGGATCAGGTGTATTAAAAAAAAATGTTCATCACAGCTTGAAACTAAATGCCAGTTTAACCCTCTTTATGACTAATATTTCAGTGATTTTTGCTTAAGTATTTGTTTGCTTAAGAGGCTTTTTTCCCGTCCAAATTAGAACATTTCATTTTAAATAACCTCCAGTGCGTGTTATTAATTTCTGCCCGCATGCCCCAACGATATTAACCGGCTGTCTTTAAATATTAGGAAGCAGAAAGGAAGGTAGAGGTACAACCCCTCCCTCGTCTATACAAGGGCTGCACCCCTCCGTCCCTTTGTCTGTTTGTAAAGGGGACAAGGGAGGAGGTGCAGAGTAGGGGGTGCCAGAGGAGTGACTAAGTGACCTCTCTCTCCCCTTTCTTTTGACGCTCCCATGTTCTGTCCATTTTGTCGCGCACGTCCCTCTCCCTCCCTCCCCTTTCATCCTCTTTCGTTCCCCCTTTTTTCAGCCTGGTTAAGTCGCCGTGGCTGTTGGCCTCATATGTCCTATTCTCTCTTTTTTTTTTCCTCTGTCTGTCTCCCTTCCCCTGCTCTCTTTCCCTCTCTGTTCTCACATCTTTGGCAACAGCAGCCAGGTTGCCAAAGTGTCTGTAGGACACATTAAGGCCCATAAAAGCCTAGTCTGCGGTCACACTCTTAACCACCAGTCAGAGGTAGTGTACAAAAGTGACTTTAAATGAGTCTGTGATTACCCTGGAACATGGAGAGATACTGAAGTGGCCAAGAGAGTGCGAGACAAGGACGGAGCGTCTGAAAGGGTAGAGAAAGCACAGCTCTTGGGTGTTTCACAAGTCTCTCAAGGAAAATTGAACAGAAATGAATATTTGTTTCTCTCCTAGCTAAGAACTAAAAAGACTACCTGAGAGGAACAAACGATGACAAGTTGTAGTTGTAACCCAAATTTCCTGCCACCCACCAACCCACCCTCCCCTCAAACTGCCTCAAACACCCTTTACCACAAACTGCACGTCCCTCCCCTCCTCAACACCCCACTTCCTAATTGGCCACATGCTGCCATGAGTGACAAGTGTAATCATCAGTCAAATTATGATAGGGGAGAGAAGGGGTGGAGGAGGAAGAGAGGAACAGCAGAAGGTGGTGGTGGAGGGGGTTGAAAGGGCGCGCTTTGATCAGAGATAGAGAGGGGGTGAGTGGGCAAACAGACAGAGCTACATGGAAACCTGCTGTCCACACACCTGCTGCTTCATAGATGGGCAACATTAGCAGCCTCAGACCTTGGTGGATTATAAAATAAAAAATTTTTTTAAAAATCACAAGACGAGCATTTTTGTAACTGCTGCTAATGCCAAAAAGGTTTCCTAACTGCTTACAATAGAAAAGCTGTGGAACTTGACTTGTATCTTTTTCGGTGCTGCTCATTTCAACCTGAGTAGCAACAAATCTCCATTGCTCTAATTACAGTTGCAATACAGAATAGAGCAATGAAATCACTGGGTGTGGTAACAGCACACTCTTTGATTTTCGCTTGGACACGTCAGGCCAGGTCCGTGTTATATTTGGACATAATTTGTTACTGAGAGCAGATGTTAGCTTTCCAGCCAGCTAACGAGGTTTACAGTAATTAGGAGTGCTGATGAAGCGCTTTGATTCTCCGGCTGTGGCGGCGCTCTCATTAGCGGCTAGGTAGCTAGTGCTGCAGCAGGCGCTCCAGTCACATCCTATTAGGCGGCTCAATGTACACTCTGAATTAAGACCAGGAGATTAAGTGGAGATGAAAACTGTCGGCGTACACACACACAAACACACACACACACACACACACACATAATTTTCAGACTGTTTTTAAAAGACCAGCAAAGTCCAGATATATTCAGTGTTATAATGAGCCTGTTAAAGAAGATTCCTCCTCAGGCACTAATCATATATAATAATATTTACTAATGCATGTGCCAAAGATTTTAGCAACAGACATTTGGTTTTAACAAAATAACCTTGTATGTGAGTGCTTTTTCAAACGAAAGGACACATGCCACAAAGAAGAGATAAAAGATATCACAGATTTTAAGATTTAGGACATATTTCTGCATGTGTGTCTGTGTGTGTGTGTGTGTGATTGAATACAGGCTGGAATCTATTTCCCCAGTGTTCCTTACAAATGAAAGGACAAAAAGACTGCCTTGAAAATACTCCAACACAGTTTTTCCCCCCTTCTGTTCGACTACTCGCTATTCATCAATACACGCTCATCTCTTCTCCTCTCCTTCACTCCTCCCCTCTCCTCTATCTGTCTCTGTCTTTCGTTGTCTTTTGTGTGATGGAGTGATTATTGAGGACGTGGCTCCTGTGTTTAACACTGGTTGATGAAGTCTGCCTTTGTCTGTCTGCGCTAACCTGTCGCAACCGGGACACTGCTTATAGCAAAATCAATACACAGAGTAGAAGAGAGAGGCTGGGCGAGGGAGGTAGAGGGGAAAAAGGCGAAGGATGGGGTGGATTTGGGGGGGGCGAGGGGTGTTTTGAAGGTAGATAAATGCACCTAGACAGACAAGCGAGTGTGAGCGTGGAGCAGGGAGTCAGTGGAAAGAAAATGGAAGAGGAAGATGGAAGAAAATTTAAATACTTGACACGAGACACAACCAACTCTGAAACGCAGCAACAGTGAACGAGGGTGTCGCTTGCCTGTGCGTGGCCCTGACCGAGGGCCCGGTTGTATCACTTGTGGTGTGTGTTCATGCGAGTGTTTCGAGAGTGTGTGTACGCCAGCAGAATGGGGCGGCCTCTGTGTGGCTGTGTGTGCGAGTAGCCGCGCTCTGTGTATTTGTGTGTGTGTGTGTGTGTGAGAGGGAGAGCTTCATTTGCTTCCACTCCCCAGAGTCAAAGCCGATGTCAAGAGAAGAGGGGAACAACAGAGGATTGAGGAGGAGAGAAGGATGGGATGGGGAGAAGGAGAGGTATAGGGAGTGTGGTGGGGTGGGGTGGGGTGGGGTGGAGGGGCAGTTGTGTGAGAGAGGCACAGCTGGGAAATGAGAAATGCAACCCACCCTCCCCTCCTTTTCTCTCTCCGTACCACCACCTTACACTCACACATATGGCGCACACATACAGACACACACGATCCCCATCTCTTTATCCTCCCCTCAGGAAAGATGGAGTGGAGGTGGAGGTGGTGGTGGTGTTGGAGGGTGGGGTGGGGGTGGGGTGAAGGAAAGGGAGAGGCAGGGGAAATAGGAAGAGATGGAGAAGGGGACAGATAGGGGCATTAAAATTCATGGTCCTTTTTTTTTTATTTTCCCTGCTGAAAATCAATAGTGTTTACTATGAATGAGTGGAACAGTGGACAACAGTGGTGCCGGGGGGACAGAGAGACAGAGAGGAGGAAGAAAAGAGAGTAAGGGTAGGAGAGGTAAAGACGTGGAAGGGGAGACTTTATTGCGATAGGCAGAAGCACCGGAGGCCAAGGTTAAAGACCGGCAGGGGCAGCGAGACAGAAAGAGAGAGAAGCACAAAGTAAATTTGGTTGTCTTCTAAAACAGACATACTGCCTTGTAAATGCATATTTATTGTTCTCCATCATAATAATGTAATGTAATGCGAACCATTATATTCCCTGCAGCAGCATCAGCTGTTCAGCCGCCTTTACTTTTCTACCTTTCCATTCCTCATTCCTCGCTTCAGCTGACTCTACCTTTCAAAAACTGTGTGTGTGTTAATTGGCAGCCCGCAAACACAACCGACATGCCCCCCCCAAAAAAACACACACACACACACACACATAAACTGCAGAGCAGTTCACACTGAGTTGTTCAGCAACCCTGACCCTGTTTCCTGCTGCTGAAAGCCTAGAAGTTCAGGATGGCTTACCAGTGTTTTGATTAAGCACTGCCAGTGTGTCTCACACCACTTGATCAAAGAACAACAACTGTGTGTTTTTTAGCTGTTTTTTTTTTTTCTTTTACTGCATGTATCCCCAACATGTTTCATAGCAATCAAAGCTTTAAAAAAAAAAAGGTTCTGCTGGCAAAATTCAGCCAGTAAATAGAAAATGGACCCTTTAGGATTGTCAAGTTCTACTTCCAAATTACTGCAAAGTTTTTTCCTTTCAGTTTTTTTTTTTTTTGGCTTTCATTTTTTTCTCACCCAAAAAAAGCATTTCTTTTTTCTTGATGTATTTCTTCCTGTTTTACATGCATGGTATATCAAACTCTCACCGTGGAGTCTTGTGTCTTTAGGTTGTTTTGTGTTGTTTTCTGTGCTGGATTGCTTGATTTGTGAGTGTGCGCTTATATGCCAGCGCAGCTATCTTGTGCAAATCTAGCCTCCCCCTCGTCATTGTGCACACAGTAGTGTGTCTGTACATTGTTGTGCATATGGAAGTGTGTGTGTGTGTGTGTGTGTGAGAGAGTGAGCTGTGCAGGGGGTGATATATATTCAGGCAGCTCATGCATTATGGAGAGTGAAGGTGAGAGCGTCTAAATGTGAACTGCTGGTATGTGGAGGGTTCAGGGCCAATCTTACCGAGGCCTTTTGTATTAGCATAGCATCTCCATTTCAAATCGGCCTGTCAAAAATCAGCAGCATGTTTTATTCAGTAACAGATATTGATCACATATTATGCATACATACAAAATCTATATTGCATACTAAATCTACGCTTTTGGTATGTTTATGACGCTGCTTTGTAAATATCCTGCATAAATATGTAGGTGTTTGTTATGCACATAAACTTCGGAATACCTCAGTGATGCGAACTATATCTTTGTTGTTTTTGCCGCTGCAGCTGTTTGATGTGGTACTTGCATGCAGTAATGTAGATCAGGCGCTTAAGTTTGGCGTTGAGATGTTTACAGAGCAGTCGGAGTACATCCCTGTGTGTCTGTGTGTGTGTGTGTGGACATTGCAGCATCTGCAGGGATGAGAAGAGTTTACCGAGGTCAGAATGGCGTGTTGGTGATTTCCAGTGGGCGTGGAGCCTGTGTGTGTGTTTGTGTGTTAATGCAATGCCGCAAACTTCAATTTCTCTATCCACTTACACAGGTTCTAGCGTCCTGGTTAAAAATGACCTCCAACCACCCTTAAACATTAACGGCCAGCATTTCACTACAGCGGCTGCTCTTTGTCTATCAACATGTTTTTTTTTTTTTGTTTGTTTTTTTTCTATCAAAATTATATCTGTATGCGTTAAACTGGCCCGAGGCCATCTCTGCTTTTCTGTCACGTGCCGGTTTTTACCATCACGCTGCATCAGTGCCGCACTAAATTTCTCTTCTCTAAATGACTGGAGTGGATGGGAGGTTGGTCTCGGTATACGGGAGAAGAGGACAATGCGGGCTTTAGCTGTGCTAGAGCTTCCTTTTTCACCCTTATGAGCTGAGGTGGCCCATTTGCTGAATGGGCTGTGAGGAAGGTAAAAGCTGATTTGTTTGGGAAAGGTTTTTTTTTTTTTTTCTTCCCCCAGATCACAGATCACATGACTTTGTCCTCAAACTCCCCCTTCCCAATACACTGAGGTTTGATTCAGTGTTATTCTGGCTGTCTTCTACCTCCTTGAATTTCTTTTTTTTCCAACTATCTTGTCCACCCCCCCCTCGCTCCCTGGTCCCCCAGCCCTCTCAGTACTCTGTTCCCTTAGCGACTGTTTCCAAGGCGCCCATTCCCAAGGGCTGGAGGAGGGGTCCAGTGATGTCATCCATGCATAACTGTATACCTGTAATTGATGTCCGGCTCTCCCTTCCTCTCTGTCATTGTCACTTATTTCTTCTCCTCAGTTGCTCTTTGTCCCTATACTACTATACTTTCATACATACTCTAAGAAATTTCTATGTTCAATAACAGTAAAGTAAGGACAGCATATTTTACTGAACTGCTGTTTGACAGCAACCACAATGTATAAAGATGTTACACAAAACCACAGTTCAATTCATAGCTTGCTAGCTTTAGAAGGCATGAATAATAAAAAGTTCACTTAGTCGTGAACAAAACTTAAACTCCACGTTCACTCGTTAACTGACCGACCTGTAAAAATGACAGTTTTCACCATCTTGGTGTGCCGTCACCAGGATTTTAGCAGGAGTATTGCAGATTGTTGTGTCGCGGTTTGCTCTCTCAGTTTAAGAAGTCTTACTGTTTTATTTTTCTAGATTGCGCCGATAACGACTCATGGTCGAAAAGTGCTCGTCATCCACAGCAGTAATTTTAAGAAGTGTACTTATCAGTTTCTGTCTGTTTGCATGCGTGTCAAGACCAGACACTCGTGTTGGGTGCACTGCTACTTTTGAAATATATTTAATTTTTATACCCTTACCAATTTAAAAAAATTTTTACTGTTTAAAAATAATGATTTACAGGTTTCGGCTCTAAAGGATACGTGTTACCCAATACTGTGAGCTGTTTGCCATTATACTAAAATTTTAATGTTCCTACTGCAATCTGCATGAAAATTTATTACTGTTAAATATAACCCTGTGTACTCCCAATTCAGTTTTTTCGTTTCTTTTCAGTTTTTTTTTTACTTGTTAGAGTTCCTCAGATTTGGGGAAAGCTGTCATAACGGTCACCCTGAAGATGGACCCTGGTCGGGCTACAGTAGACTTGACGCAGCGGCTCGTGCACGCTAAACCTTAAAACTTGTTGAGCACACAAACAAATGCTGAAAAAAAAAAAAAAACAGATTACAAATATTACACCTCCATTCATTCTCAAAAGTGGGGTCTAAATGCAAAAAAGCAGAAATAAAAATGTAAAAGACTTCCCAGTTAATGATTTCAGCTCAATATTTATATTTACATCATTTTTTTTTTCACTCATCAAATTTACGGCAGCTTTCAATTAGTTTTTTTCTCAAATGGATCCACATTAACATATATTCAACCATATTGATGAGTAACTTCTTGTACTTTTACCCGGTTACATTTGTAGACCCCCACCCCCTTTCTCTTTGTCATCCTTTCTCTACATCCCAAACCAGCCTTCCACCATCTTCTCTCTAAAATAAAATTCACTTCTGATTGAGAAATCACTCCAGTTTGTTCCACATTTTGATTTAAAGTCACGAGTGTTATATTTTAACACTATGAAACGGTCACACTTATCTTTTCACTAGCCGTTAAGAGACAGACAGTTGAGCTGCCCTCTGTCTACAGTGTACATGACTCTCTACATCTGCTCCATGTTTAAAAGGTCATTTGTCAAACCTGACATTTTCTGCCCTTACCAAAGGTTTCCTCAATATACAGCCGGCTTTCCCATTCAGACTTTACGTTTTTTTTTTTCCTCATCTATTTGTTTTCTTTTGTATAAACCTTTTCTGACAATACGTTCCTCTTCGGTGTCAAAAAATATCAAGCGAATAGGAGGCTGAATTCTATCATCTTGTAATGTTCAATAAACTAAGAAATGACAGATGTGGTTCTGTGTGTGTGTGTGTGTGTGTGTGTGTGTGTGTGTGTGTGTGTGTGTGGGTCTGGGTTGCCTGGGTAATGGGGCCAAGGACTACAAGAAATGCAAGTTTCAACGGGAAGTGTAGTGAGTGGGTAGGCACACACTCAAAGGGGTCTGATTAGGGATTAATATGTGTGTGTGTGTGTGTGTGTGTGTGTGTGTGTGTGTGTGTGTGTGTGTGCCAGCAGGATGTTTTTACTCAGCACAGGTTGTCACTATCCTGTTTCCCCCTGTGTGCCTTTTGTTCCTCCCCTACTCCACCATTTTGGTTTTTGTCTAGGACAAAAAGAGGCCCCACAGTAAGGCCCCCCCACCTGAACGCCGCCTCCCTCCTGACATTTTTCAAAGCCCCCTCTTCGGCGCACACGCATACACGCACTCGCTCGCACACACGTAATGAAACGTGTTTGGAGCAAGTTAACAAATGACTTGCAAGTTACCACATTATATACGCTGATGTGTACTACAGTCTACATCAGCATTAGAATAGCTTCAATAGAGTTGCACAGCAGGAAATCAGCCAAGCTATGCTAACATGCATGCACAAGGACACCTGAAAAACTTTCTGTAAGTAATTAATATCAGAATAAAAGGGTTGCAAGCATTAAAACAAAGTGTTTTTAATGCAGCTTAGGATCTCTACCTCTTGCAGCTGGCAGAAGTGACAGTTTTCTCCAGCCAAGTTTCGTCTGTGCCCTCCAGTCTCAGTGGCCAGGTTGTGGTCACACGGTGTGTACTTAGTTAATGTCTTTTTCAGTCTCTCGCCATCCCTCTCTGTTCAGCTGTGTGTGCTGTGGTGACGGGAGGGCACTGGATGGCTCGTTGAATGAACTCTGTGGTTGTGCTGACAAATCAATGATAAAGAGTAATGACATCAACAATGTAATGTATCTCCCTGTGCTTTCATTGACTCGCCCCCCTCTACCCTCCCCAAACTACCCTCTTAACATTTATGCCACCTTGGCTCTGTGACTTCGCTTCTTTGCTTTGCACCATAAACGATGTTTCTGTCTCTTTATGTTTTGTCATTATATGTATCTTTTATCTCTGTCGTTTGTTTCTCTCTGTTGGTCTATCTTCAAACTCCCTCCCTCTCTCCCTCCTTCCTCCCTCTCTTTCTCTCTCTCTATTGATCCAGTCATAGTTTTCTCAGTCTTCACAGTACTGGGCCGCTCTAATCAATACAGATAATTGTCTGCTCTCTCTCGATGCCAAACATAGTCTCCCCTTCTCCCCTCTCTCCCTTTTTATCAATGAACCCCAGTCTTCCCTCACCCTCCTCACCCACCCAGCCCTCTCTCGCTCCAGACGGGGATTCCCCCTCCCCTAATGACGGGAGATAACCTGCTTTCTTTACCGATTTTTCTCCCACCCGCCCTCCCCCATACACACACACACAATCCCTGCCTCGCCCGCTACCTCCCTTTCCTCCCTCGTTCATCGATTACCGTGAGAGTCGGGGCCCGGCCTGCCCGCCCTACAGATGTAAACACACACAGCGCTCGTGTTGTGGTTTAGTTGCCATTCAGCTTCTCCTCGTGTGCGGGCCTGTTGGTTAATTGATGGGATTTAACCGTTTTTTGTGGGTTTACAGCAGCTTTCTGTGACGAGGATGATGTTATATGTATTCACCGTCTGCCCTGTGGCGAAGTCTGATCTTTCATCGTTCTCATTCGTGACATCGAGCCAGACCTTGACCATGTAGAAGGCCACCATTGTCGCTTTTCAATTGTTCTGGTGCTGATGGAAAAATGGCCACAGGAGGAGATGCTGTCCCTAAAGTTTGAAGTATTGCCAAAGTAAAATTGTAGAGAAATTTGTCTTGGAGAGATTTCTAATCTGTACAGAATCACCTAACATTAGTCTCTTCAGATAAGGAAACCTTCCAACGTGAGGAAGAGCTAGCAGTGGAGGGAAATGGTGTACACTGTAGTAATATCAGCCTAAGAACTGCAATAAGAAGAAAATTGACAGTTGTAAATAAATAAACAGATACTCGGTAGCTTACTTAATACTTAACATTTTTTTGATTAATATTATGCAAATAATATTATCTGAAATAACTTAAAGTCTGAGCAAAATATGAAACGGTGACAACTGGAGCGAACATCCACAGAAGGACCCAGTGCAGCATTCATATTCTGTCTCTACATATGAAATCCTGTGTGTTTAATAATGCATCCACCCATCCAGCCAACCAGGCGAGTTATAGGCCTGCAGGTTAGTGTGCTCTGTGTGTGTGTGTGTGTGTGTGTGTGTGTGTGGCTGCATACATGTGTGTCTACCTTTCGATGAATGCAACGTGGAGTATCCAGCACAAGTCTCTGATGTATTCTTTATCGCTGAAGTCAATCTGGAGCAGTACATAAATACAAAGAAGCAATATCAATGACAATACATATATATGTATGTATACAGTATATGTATCCAGTGTTTACATAAATATGTCATATCCACTTGGATCTGCTGAAACTGATAGCTGAGGCTGTGCTGTATTTCTTTTTGGTCTTTTTTTTCCACAGGAGGAGTAAGTGAGATGGAGCTGCAACAGATAGAAACAGTTTCAGGTTAAAAATAAGATGATGGGAACACAGACCAAATCATTTCTGTTTGAAATGTAAGAGTGTTTTTGGAGTTTCATGAATATATTTGTGCATCAGCGAGTTATCAGTACGGCTACGTGTGTGTGTGTGTGTGTGTTTGTTTATGAGCAGGCCAGTGTGTGTGCGTGCATGTGTACATCTGAAAGAAATACAGCATGTCTTGAGGCTAGGCTCAGGTTTACATGTGTGTGATCAGAATGAGCAGAGCTTTAAAGGCCAGCAGTGCGGGGAGTGGGGGTGATATTGTCTTGGAGGAGGTTTGGGGGTGGGGAGTGGGGGCATCGGACAGAAGACAACAGGGATCCTCCTCACCCCCAGGGAGTTGAACCTACAACCCCTAACCATCTTCTAGCCCTCTGGTCATGGACTTGAACCCTGTAACCCTCTGATGGACAATCTGTTCCTTCTCTCCCCCAGCCTCACTGCAGCACTCTGCATGCCATTAACAGATAAATAGGGTGTGTGTCTGCTCACGTGCAGACACATGTAAGAGTCAAGTGTTTAGTCCATTGGCTTTGACTTTGACATTGGGTCTTGCTCCCTTTTCATTTGATGCTTGTCAAGAAGAAGAAGTGGAAATAGAAGCAGGGAGTGAAGTACTTTTGTCTTTTTTTGTTTTGTTTTGAAATTCTGGCTTTGGAAACCTGTGTAAGATTATTTTTTGCTTTTTTTTTTTTTTATTTAAATTAAAAAAGTGGTCTGCAGAGGCCTATTCCATCTCCCCTAGTGTCCCTCTTACCAGGACAGAAGCAGAGAGGTTTATGTATGCTCAGACCCAGCTCATTCTTCACCTGTCAACAAAATCATTCTAACCCCAGAAAAAAAATGGAGATACAGTAGTGAGGAGGACAGGAGTGTGTGTGTGTGTGTGTGTGTGTGTGTGTGTGTGTGGGGAGGGGGGGGGGGGGGTAGTGAGAGAAGAAAGATGGGGAAGAAAGAGTACACGGGCTGATATATTCCTCTTAGCCTTTTTTCCTCCTTTTATTTCTCCATTTATTCCCTTGTTTGTGTTTGTGGTCTCTGCTTATCAGATCCCAGCTCCATTCAGGGCCTCAGTCAGGGGAAGAAGCCAGACGCCTCCATCTCTTTTTCATTCAATCTCCCTGGCTCTCTTTCCCTCGTTCTTTCCCGTGTTCTCCCTCTCCTAACCTTTGAGAATAAGAGCCTTGAATTTGAATTTCAGAGCGACCTAGCGAGCGAGAGGAGGTTTCGAGGGAGGAGGAGGAGGGTGAAGAGTAAGAGGGGAGGGGAGACTGGTGGAAGGGGCGAGGGGGGGGGCATGTTGGAGCTGCGGTCGTTGAGAAAGGGCCTACTCAGCCCGTCCCCCGGCCTACCCCCTCAGACTGGCCCCGATCGATACAAACTCGGAGCAATAAAGCTTTCCCCCTGTCATCTCTGCAGAATACAAAGCAGAATAGAGAGAGGGAGAGAGAACGAGAGGGAGAGAGAGAAAAAGGGAGAGAGAGAGAGAGGTGAAAAGCTGTTCCGCTAGCCAGACCAATTTCCTAGCCCCCCTCCCCTCGTTCGCTTTACCACCACCTCCCTAACACACCATCACCACCACCTCTATCACCCCCTTCCTTACCTTCTTCTTATCATCACTCTTTCTCCCCCCCGTTTTTTTTTTTACACATTATATCCCCCAGACTGTATCACTGAACAGCTATCTCTCCATAATAAATACAGCATGAATTAAGTATACAATAGATTCCCTGTTTCCCAACTATCAGAGAAGGAGAGAGAGGTAGAGAGAAGGGGGAGAGGATGGAGGAAAAGTGGAAAGAAGTTGCTAGGGAGTGGGGTGAATGAGGAACAGAGAGTAAAGATAGTTATAGCAGACGATGAAGAGTGTGTTTGGAGGGGGGAGAGTAGGGACAAGGTAGAGAAATGCGGGGGGGGGGGATTACAAACAGAGAAAGATGGATGTAGCAATACAGGTAGAGAGAAGTGGAGGAATATTGATGATAAGGAGGAGGACGGGGCAAAAATGTGTGGGGATGGGTGAGGGAGCCAGAGAGAGAAGACAGAGAGGTGAGGGGGGTCAAACAGCAATCCCTTGAATTGAGAGCCAATTACTGTAATTGTAATCTGGATTCAAAGCATAGAGACACAGCAGTGACAGGCACATGGAGGTGGTCGTGAACGCATACATGCACACAACAGACAAAAGACAAGTGTATGTGTGTGTCAGTGTGTCCACATCTCTGCATGCTGTGTTGATTGTTCTGTGAAACTGCAGTTGTGCATGCATTTTGTGTGTGTGTGTGTGTCCCTGTCTCCATTCTTCTCCACTGAATGGCAGTGCAGGAGTCAGCCTGCCAATCAACTATTGTACTCTTGTCAATTTAATAATATTTCTGAGTGCTGACCTCCACTGCGCTGCAGCCATCTCTCTATGTGCTCGTGTATTTCTGTTTTTGTGTGTGTGTGTTCCTATATATTTCTGTCTCTCCCTCTTTCACCTCAGTCTAACCCCCACCCCTACCTCCCCTCTCCATCTCCCTCCCCCGGTCTCTGTCTCTTATTCTCTCCTTTATTAGAAGAAGATAGTGCGAATCCTTCATCTCTCCTCCACTAATTCTCTCCGTTATTGTCCCTCCGTTCAGCCCTCCGTCTTTCTGCACTCCTTCACTCATGTCCTCCTTTCTTTTCTCACTGTGATCTATATTGCTCGCCTCCTTTTTAACTCATGCACCGGCCTCCTTCCTGTCCTTTCCTGTTATGCTTTTGCTTTTTCTCATTCTTCCTTTTGACTTGTATCACCTCACATCCCTATATTTCCTACTGTATTTTTCCCACCAGACCTCATCCCTCCATCATCTTATCTCAACTTCCTCACCCTCTCTTTCTTGCAATCTCTTTTCCTTTCTTCCAGCCAACTCTTCCTGTCTCATTTTCATCACCCCCCCCCCCGCTCTTTTTTTTGCTTTTTCATCATCTTAGACCATATTTTGTCAACTCTGTAACCCCCTCCATCATTCCTCACCCTCCCTCACTCCATCCTTCCTTCCTTCCTCATCCCTCTCTCCCTCCCTCCACCCTGTTCGTTCCCTGGGGAGGTCAGTAATAATGGTAGTGATGGAGTGAGAGAGGGAGGTGCGATTATTGTCTTGTCGGGAGTCAGAGGAATCGATCGGCCCAGAAATATGAGGCGCGAGAAAGAGCCGCTGTGTCAGATACAATAACCACCCTCTCCCGGGGGCTTACACACACATACACACATGCGCGCACACACATACACAAACACACACAACATACAGACTCGTATTCGACACGAACATACACATTTATTTAGTTCGACGCAAGTGCAGACACTGACGCGCACACTCATTCGTACCATCTTTCTTTTTCATTAACGCAGCGCACACACATCCCTCTTCTTCTGTGGTGAAGAGCGTTGAGGCAGCCCAATCATCTACATGCTTTGATCTGAGATAAAGCATAGAAGTAGATCTGTTCTGATCATTCTTCATGCACAGATAAAGGGCAAGGCGAGGAAAATCGCTCACACACCTTTCACTCACGTAGCTATAAACAGACATAAACACACACATACGTGCGCACGCCACACACACGATCACACTGAGACCTTTCACTGCTGTTGCCTGGCAACGTGGCCGAATGTCCAATCCGAGCAGAGAACAGTGGCCAGTGATGTCACAGCTGCTGCTGACCAGCAGGTCTGAGGGAGAAAGAGAGGCAGGAGGAGAAGAGAAAGTTTGAATTGGCGAAAGGAGGAAAAAAAAGGGGGGGGGGGTCACAAAAAAAAAAGAGTTGGGTGATGATGAGAGGGTTTGAAGGAAAAGAGGAAGGGCAGGCGAAGAAGAGGACAAGGGGGCAGTTGGACCAAAAAAATTGCCCCTAGAGGTGATGGTTGCCATAAAGTGATTCTGTCTGTATGTATTTCAATAGAGGGACACGAAGGCGCATTCTGCACAACAGCCTGTGTTGTCAGTGTAAGTGAACATTTTTTTGTAAAGTGGCCTCGGTGCTCCTTGAGCTGGTGATGAAGCCGGGCCAAGGGAGCACAGTCCCTCCCTGCAGATCCTTCACTCCTGCACCGAAAGAAGCAGAAGAAGAAGAGTGGGTGAGACGCGCAAAGATAAAGATTTGAGCTTCAACCTTGGTAGCGCCGTGGGAGAGAGCGGTGTCTGTCTAGACAAACCCGACTCCCTATGGGCTGCTGAGATGATATAGAGAGAGGAGGGGGAATGGTGTGAAAGAAGGATGGAGGGGCAGAGGGGCTAGAGGAAAAGGAGCAATTGAGAGGTATCAGAAACAGGAAAGGAATAGGTGTTGCAAAGGTGTAGGCGGCTGAGATGGTGCCGGTCCCAAGGTAGCCAACAGTGTGAGTGTGTTTTAGCTCCTGCCGCTTCTCGTAGAAAACCTCAACCTCTGTAGTCTCCACACTGCTAGACCTACTGTTTATAATCCTGCTACTCCTCATGAAACTACACACACGCACACACACACACACACACACACACACTATAAACAAGGCTGATTCTAAATCTCTCACCTTGTATAATAAGGGTGTTGCTATTGGTCTGTGTGTTTGATGTGGTGGGTCCATCACTGAGCTGTGCTCTGTTCCCATCTATAAGAAGAGGAATATGATGGATTATATGAATTAGAGTCAGTGTGTGTGCTCCAGGCCCGAGGCTGCACTAGATATAGGAGGTCTGAGCCATGGAGGGATGCTGAACTGGTTTGGCATCCTCAGAATTGTCCCTGTAATGACCCATTATACACAGTCTCCTCCCACCTTGCTTACCCAAAGCTAACATCCTTTCTTCAATCGTTTTATCCCCCTTCTCTCTATCGCTCACCTTCATTCCTGTCACTGTTTCACAGCTTCTTCCTTTTTGCTTTACTATTCCTCTCTTATCCCCCAGCCCCCAATCTTAGTAACCTCCAATCCTCCCTCGCTGCTTCTCCCTCACTGTCTGACAGTGGAGTGATTGATGGCGCTCCAGAGGACTCAGCCTCCCCTCATCCTCCTCTCTGGGGTCCCACTATCAGATCGTGTGCGTGCATTTATGTGTGTGTTTGTTTATTGTCTTACAAACTTAACTTCTAGTAGTGACCAAAACACCCTCTGCACAAAACTAACCAAAATAATGCATAGTTGGTCATTTATATTTATTTATTCAGTTTTTGCTGTCAACAATAAGATGAATATTTAGTTGCTGCTGGTACAATAATGCTAGGTGTTGTCCCCATTATAGCCAAGGCTCAGGGCTCCTTGGCCATTAACTGTACAACATACACACGGAGCACACAGATTCACCATGCGCTTATTAGGGCTAGTCCAACAGCACTCCCTTTATACACACACAAACACACACAAAGACGCATACATTGGTAGTTATGTGCGTAGATTGGGGTTTGAACAAAGGTCACGGCCAAAGCCAGGCTGCCAGCATGACCTCTGACCCAGAGGACCGCCTCCTCCACGACGCGCAGTCTGTCACTGTCCTCGGACGGGCCTGGTCAGTCGGTTCCCTCACAAACACGCTCTCACTCTCGCCACTGATTACCAACAGGCAAATAGATCCGCTCTCCTAATCAAGGCAGAGATGTGATTGTGTAAACTATGCAGCTAAATAAAACTGGTAAAACTGAAGGTGTGTTTCAGACCCGAAAATCTGTTTGGCGTCCAGTCTTGGAAAGATCCAGCAGTGCGAGTCCAGCTCAGGCTGATTATTTTCATTGTTAAATTAATCTTTAGAATGAATCAAAAACAAATTTATATGCATCCTTACTTTCTTTGCTTTATTTGATCATCTCAGGTGGTTAGTAAAATGATAACATTTCCACATTTTAAGTTTGGCATTTAGCATCTTTACCCATCTCATCACAGTCGTCACGCTGGTGTTCATGTCCTCATGGTAAAGACATATGTGGACAGTCGTGGCCTCAGTCTTTTTTCTGTGATTCAGGACAAATTTAAAGATGTCCCTCTGTATAACTGAGCACCTCCAGTGGAGTATCGTATGCACTTCTTACTGTGCATCTATCCAGGAGTACATTGGACTGTTGTAAATCACCACATAAAGTATTTATAAGGTTAAACTTGGGAACTCTGCTGCCGTTAGCTTTTGAATTAGTGAACTCGGACCAAGGGAGATGGACAGGGTGGGGAGGGGTGATGAGCAGTGTTCTGACTTCTCTTCTGTGAACGGTTAGAGATTCAAGAGTGCCACCTTGTGGTTGGTTCGTTCTGCTGCCAGAGCAGCATGGTGACAGTCAGATACGAAAATGTAAGCAGTATTTATGCTGAAACATGCTGATCTGCTTCCATATGATCATTCGTCAGGTTTAGTTTTCACTTGTTTACCTCTTAGCCTTTTAATCCTTGTGGGCGACACTGATATCAGCCCATATCTAGTTTATTCTCAATGTTCCACATTCGTGCCACATCTACCCATCACGTGTAGAGATTCACGTTGTGGGTTTCTGTGGTGTAGCACTCTGTGGCGTGGTCAGTGGTACAGTGAGTGTTGTGACTGAGTTTTTCCTTCCTCTCGGGTTAGAGTGGAGCTGTGGTTGTTATACTTAGCTGAGGATGTCTCACATCTTCTCCAGTTGGTGTCGACCTCCCTCGACAGACCACCTTACACCCACTCATGTACTCTCTCGTGGCAGTCCCAACGTCAGACATAAACATAGATATAACCGGGGTGAGGTGGCCATGACTCATGCTAAACTGATAAAACTGTAAGACCCAGCTTAGAATTTGGGGGGGGGCGTGATCAGCCGAGTTTTGGACAAGTTCTGAATCTACGCTGGGTTTTATATTGTACAAATCTATTGCAGATTCTTCTGTATTAATGTCAAGCCTGCTGTTTTTCTCTTTTGTGTGTGAGTGAGTGAGTGTTTGTGTGTGAGTGTGTGAGTGGCTGTTTCCAGCCGCGCCATCACTTTCCGACGGCACCAATCATCCCCCTCTTTTTCAAGTCGTCTATCTATTCGATCTCCTCGCTCACTCACTCTCCCACTCTTTAACCTCTTGCGTGTCTCCAATTTCTTTTTTATCTTTTTTGTATTTTTCTCTACCCTTAGAGCTTAGTTCCTACTCTTTTGAGGCTTACTTCCTGTGTATTGCAGGATGTGGGGAGGAGGTGGGGCTTGGGGGGTGTGGACTGCTGTCATGTGCATGCATGAGAGAGACAGAGAGAGAGAGAGAGAGAGAAAGAGAGAGTAGGGGGGGAAGAGTAATTCTTTCAACCATATGATTTAATACACTCCTCCTTTTAGTTAGAGAGCGGCAGAGAGAGGGAGAGTGAGTGTTATTCTTTAGGTTGCGTATACGCTCTCTCGCAGATATGACCAAGACAGCGGCAATAGCAGCAAAGGACTTCTCCAGTATCTGGTTGCCAGGTGAGTGACTGTCTGTGCAGCCCTCTCTCTTTGCTGGCCTTCATTTACCAAGACCAATTAAGCTTTGCGTGAGTTAGAGGGACCTGTGTGTGTGTGTGTGTGTGTGTGTGTGTGTGTGTGTGTGTGTGTGTGTGTGTGTGTGTGTGTGTGTGTGTGTGTGTGTGTGTGTGTGTGTGTGAGGTGAGATTGTGTGATATGCTGTTGATTAATGCCAGTGGGTCTAACAAGCTGAGCTAATTGGGGAACATCAAAGGGTGAGAAGTGGTACAAAGCAAAAGATGCGGAAGGATGGAGGGAGAGTGGATGGATGGATGAGTGGACGCCTGTCTCTTGCATAGGGAAAGGTCAGACACTTCAGCAGCCCGTAACATGTGTGTGTGTGTGTGTGTGTGTGTGTGTGTGTGTGTGTGTGTGTAAACTGAATATTGAATGCTAAATAACCTTGAGGAAAATGTAGTAAAAAGTTTATTTGAAGTCTTTTATAACATTCAGCTAATGAAAAGCAAGTTCTGCAGCTTGAGTATTTTTCTGTTCTGTGAATATTTTTCATTGTCCATCATCAACATTTTCTTTCTGTTGATAAGCGCCGTTAATCTTGTGTTCACTTAACCGATGCTTTTCTGATAAAGTGCATCTTTGAAACAGTAGGATACTTTGTGCTTGTGTGTGTGTGTGTGTGTGTGTGTGTGTGTGTGTGTGTGTGTGTGTGTGTGTGTGTGTGTGTGTGTGTGTGTGTGTGTGTGTGTGTGTGTGACGAAGCGTTGCACTGATTATTGCTCATTTTCAAATCTGTCAGTGAATTCAAAGCACTCTGATTTAAAGATGATTATGTAAAAAAGTAAGTAGTTTTTTTTGGGTTTTTTTACCCTCAGTATTTAGAAAAAAATTTGTGTGACTCTTCTGCTCTGCGCCTGTGTGGTCAGCTCAGCACAGGCTATGAGAAGCGGCAGAGAAAGTCTTGGTTGACCGACGATAAGCCTAAGAGAACAGATCAGCAGGCAGTTAGCTGACTCACCCGTTACCCGAAATACAATTTCTAAATGTCAATTAGCTCACATTTCTCAGTCTTTGTCGTCATGATACAATTTGTAAAAAAAAAAATTACAGGTTTCTTTAATGTTCGGGGTTTATCAGTGAGTGATTCACGGCTCAGTATTCGCAAAGTCACTTCTTAACCTCCTGTGGTCACTGCTGTGACCTCTGGGAAGTTGCTCTGACCAAAGTGACATGTCCTGCTCGCAAACTTCAAGAAACGGCGCATCACGCTGGATTATGTAACGCACAGCTTCACAAAAGTGCACCGGTGTAGAAAGTTAATGCGGTAAATAGGCATTTTTGTGTGTGTCAGGAAAACAGTTAAATAATTTGAACAGTTTTTTTTGTTTTTTTTTGGCATGCTGTGCTTTGGTTTGATGTAAAATCCAGCATTTTTTGCTCATTTTAAACATTTAAAGAAAATGAATGAGAGAGGGGAAGTGTGGAAATTTGTCAGCACCTAATCTTATTAAATAGCCAAAGTGCATCAGTGTGACAAATAAAAAAAATTATTTACGCTGAAAATTCTGCATAGCTCTCACATGTGGGAAACAAATTATTTAATGAGCATTATGCGCGGCAATCTCTGTCTCTTTTCCAGCATATAAGAAATTTTTGTGCGCTTTAAACAAAAACCAAATAACAGTAACTTGGATTTGACAAAACAACCCAAACTGACAGCACCACAGACCCTCGTAAAATGTTACAGCCTTCATGGTCAGCCTGCTGTAGCATCCTGAGTATTTCCTTCAGCTTCTCACTTTGTTTTTCCTGCTTCATTTCTTCTCTTGATCCCTAAATCATGCCTTCAGGTCCTTGTTATTTTCTGTTCTTCCCCATATTTTATTATTACTGTATTACAATAATCGACTTTAACGTGCTCTTCCTGCTCGTCTCATCCTCACACAGATGTACGATTGGTGACTCTTTGATGTTCACTTTTAAATGGAAAATATTTCTTTTCAATCAAATTTGGCACTCCTCAGCAGGGCTCGGTTACTCAAACCTGTAGTTAGTAAGTTTTATGACTCCAGTTCCCAGACGCCCCGCTTGGCGCTGGGGTTGTGTCCTGAATCAGGAAGTTGAGGGGGGGGTGCAGGGTGGTTGCAGTGGAGTTTCATCTCGGCCAAAATACCCAAAGGAGAATAACAGAAACAGTCCAGACTGAGCAAAGACATTGTTGTTCCTTGTTCCTTTCTGTTGCATCATTTATTCATGACACAGGATTATACAGCATTAAATTTGATGCTGCTGTGGATTCACTCAGTATGTTGTAGCAATTCTGAACTCTGCTGTTTACACCAAAGGTTGCATGTGCTGTAGCAGCGTAACAATGAAAGGCAGACTAATTAAGCCTGTTAAAAGCACTTTCTTATCCCTACAGTAAAAGTAGAGTGTGCAAAAAAAAAAAAACCCTTAAAGACTGCATCCTCTGCTAAAACTGTAAATGCATTCAGAGCATGTAAGTCAGCCCAATGTGAAATTATTTGTGTTTGTGTGTGCAGCAGTGTGTTGTAAAAGAGAGGCAGGTTTTAAAAGAGTGAAAGAGAGAGTGAGAGAGAGCAGGCTAATATTAATAGCTTCGCTGACAGTAAGTGTTGGGTTTAGCACTCTGCGCTCAACCCGGTACAAGGGGAAGTCGGGAGGGGAAGTGAGAAAAAGACACTACATCTTGATATACTGTCCCACCACTGTATTACTGACCACATTATCCACCATGCTACTGTCTGTAGGCCATTTTTAACCATGAATCAACACACACCTTGTCCCTGTGTCCTGCGGCTGGCCAGTACAGTACGATAGGCAGCACTTTGGGAGCTGCGCATTACTGCTGTTTTATGAGCTGGACAGTCATTTTATATGGGGGAATCTGGCTTTAGTATTGTACACTCCACACGCTGCAGATCTGGGTGTAACGGGACCCAATGGGAAATTTACAGCATATTATAATTTTTGCTGTGGGTTACAATTTGTTATGCGTGGCAGAATTTTGTGATTATTTAGAGGAAGATGTTATTTCTGTGCATATTTGATGGGTTTTCGTGAGAAGTTGAGCAACACTGGACAGTTTTTTGGTTTCACTAATAGCCGCATCACGTAATGCTGAAGCAGGTGCCAAACGAAATGCTGGAATAACCACAAACTGACCAGAATAATATATTAACCAGACGTTTGCATCCGCATCGCTGGGTGACCGATTTAGCTTCAGCTATTTAAGGGAAATCCTGCAGTCAGTTTGTGTGCATATGCGCGTGTGTGTGTGTGTGTGTGTATTTACACAGGGTTATAGCCACTGGCGGGAGAATGGCACTTTTCAAGCTGATCATCACTTCCCCCTTCCCCTAAAGACACTGAATGTACCAAAGTCCACTGTTCTCACATCTGTCTCACTGAGACGAATGTGTTTCTGCAGCTGAATGAACATCTGATAAGGGAGTGACTCTTCTTCTCTGTGTCAGTTTTTATAATTAGTGAGTGCACTTTGCTGATGCTTTGCTAATTTAAAACTAGCTTCGGGTCAGTGTTGGTCAGTGGAGCATCTTCTTCATGTATGACTACTGCCCCCTGATGGTGAAAACAATGCTTGACCACTTGCTTGGACATTTTCTATATTTAAGGTGTCATATTGATAAAAGGCTGAGGAGAGAAGCACAATTTATGTCATCTGCAGCCTGAGAGGTGACAGGATGAAGAGAGGAGACATAAAGAGGAGAGGAAGAGGGGAAAGAGTAGAGAGAAAAAGGAGGAGGGAGACTGAGAGTATATTATGCAGGTGGCAGATATAATTAGTTGGTCGTTGGGCAGATTTGCATGTTTTCACAAAAGGGAAGTAGCACTGTGTGTTTGTGTGTGTGTGTGTGCATGTTAAGGAGAGTCAGAGCATGAGAAAAAAAAAGGGTTTCAAATGGACACAACAGTTTGTGGTTTCAGACAAATAAAAAGGTTTTTAAAATGAAATAGTACTATTGTATGGTAACCAATAAAAACACACACACACGTGTGCGTATGTAAACACCTGCTCACCCGCTCAAATTATCTTCATTCCTATCTTTCCTACACACCCTGCTGCCAAAATGCGCCCATGTTTTCGTGATAATATAAAAAAATTAAAGACTTAAGCCTACTGTCTCTCTCCATTCATTGCTGTTGCTATAGGGACTGTCCCAATTCAACCAGGAAGTGATGTGGTCTTGTAATGAATGACACACAATGTGAGACATTTTTAGTACCAAGTCTCTCCCACGTTAAACACCTTGAGTTAAATTTAGAGCAAGCAAACACCTTGGGTCAACCTACTCTTATGTTAAACCACTAATTGGAAAGAAAGAATGAATGAATGTGGGCTCAGTGAATGATTCAGCTACATTGGTTGGTGTACAGTGTGTAGGCTCAGGCTGTGACCTGAAAACATTCAACCCTAACCTATCTAAGATGAGCGCTCTGGTCATATTCTTTCCCCTGCTGTCATCTAGATTCTGATCGCTTGCTTCTTAAATGTTATTCTGCCTCTCTCTGCACTTTTTATCTGACACATATTTAGGAGTCAGCCTGTCTGACTGTTTTATCTATGTGCCTTCCTGTTACAGATATCAGGATGTCAAAGCCAGGAGAGGCTGAAAAAGTCGGGGCTGACTCACCATTGGAGGGCACAGGTAAAAAGTGCTGGTCTTAGTGGAAGACAGTAAACACACACACCCACACATATACAAGGTTTAATATGGATTATGGGTGTAAAAAAAAAAAAAGGAAAAAAAATTGCACATGTATGACTTCGGAAATTGCAGCAGTAAGTTGATGCTGTGATGAAGATGTGATTTATCACTTTTTCCTTTGCCGCCCACGCAGATTCAGACCGGAATGGACCAGAATCAAATCATCAGGTACATGTGACTCCTGTGTGTTTAACTTCATCTCCCACCGCTTTCATCTTTTTATAATTGATCCACCTAAGAAGATTCAGTGTTGTAAACACACTCCTGCACACCGTCCCACATTAAAAAAATATATATATTTACTTGCAACATTTCGATAACAGTGTGTGTTTTTTCTGTTTCCACCAAACGTCAGTACTTCCAGACAACTAACCATCACTTCTGTCATTGATTAGTCCCTTATGTATTTGCAAGTAGCATCGCAAGCTAAAAGATGACAGCGCCTCCAAACATCTTTTCACACAGTCGGGAATTTTTTTTTTTTAGCAGAGAAAACAGAAGAGATGGAGTATAATGTATTTTAAAGGGATTCTTGATGGTAATTTATGAGGTTGTGTCTAATTGTCCTCTTTTAGGCTCAGTCAATGAAAGCCTGTCCTTTTCCTCTGTCTCCAAACCTGAGCAGCACCAAGGTGAGTGTGCGATTGATATGTTCACATTACTGAACTGCCTGGTCTGCGTGTCTGCATGTGTTGTGTGTGTGTGTGTGTGTGTGTGTGTGTGTGTGTGTGTGTGTGTGTGTGTGTGTGTGTGTGTGTGTGTGTGTGTGTGTGTGTGTGTGCATATGTGTCTGGGTCTGCGTTTGCTGTTTGTGCATCTTTTGTGTCTCAACGTCACACGCTGGGTTTATTGATAGTATGGCTGCCTCAGCTTTGTGTTCATTTCTATGCACTGAATTACTCTTTTGTCGCATTCGACGTTGAGGTTGATAATGTGTCAACGCTCCACCCGGTCACAAATGTAAACAAGTTTCCAAAGAGTAGAGAGTATGATGGCACTCGTCCTTTTACAAAGCCTTTTCAGAACTGAAGTAAATCTGAAATATGACTTCTCACCAAAAGGTGAAATCTTCCCAATTTGCATACCACAAGAGATATTCAAATCAGTACGCTGGAAAAGGGTCCCTTCTGCCAGTTTGAGCATGCCTGTTCTGGGAGAAAAAATCAACTATTTGAGAAAGGGGGGAAAAAAAAAACCCTCAAGTGGAGTCTTATTTTATCACACATTCTAGAGACACATTTCTAATCAGTTCACTGGGGGTCCATTAAGAGCATTACTTGAAATTACACACTGATAATATTTAAAACTTCATAATGATTTAGCCAAATGAGCTATGTTGTCACACAATTATGCATGAATTATGCAACAGAGTTTAAGTAAAGTGCTTTAGGTTGCAATTAATTAGTCCAATATCATCTAAAGATATTTTTTTTAAAGTTTCTAAAAGATATCTAAAAGAAGATGCCACTTGCTTACACAGTCTGTACACACACAAAAAAAAAATAGATAATTACAAATATACAAATAGTTTATATTCAATCAAGCCTTAAATCTAGCGCTGGTGAAGGCCCTCTAACCATGTTCACATTCTATATTTGCTTTCTGTCTTCATCTCAGAATAAGATGGAGGAGTGTGCTGACATGTCCCCAGCCCTCCCGTCCTCTCATGGCCCAACCCCCTCACAGACAGCCCTGCAACACACACAGCTCATGCTGACCAGCTCCCAACTAGCAGGGGTAAGACAGACTTGGAGTATACTCACATAGACACGCACTTGGGTTTTGCTTTTGGCTTGCTTGCTCCTCCGGTGGTGCTTTTTGAACACCTTGTTTCCCTTCTTTGCCACCCTTGTGCATTTCCCACTCTGTCTTGATTTCTTAATCCTCTCCTCTCCTTGCTTTTCCTCTCTCCTCTCCTCCTTTTCACCAGTTGACAGCTCTGTTGCCGGCACAGCAGCAGTTGTTGCTGCAGCAGGCTCAAGCGCAGCTCCTGGCTGCAGCTGTGCAGCAGTCCAATGCAGCCCATGCAGCTCATGCTGCCCACGCAGCCGCCCAAGCCAATCAGCAAGCTCAGGCAGCTGCAGCAGCAAATCAGCAAGCCCAGCAGCAGCAGCAACAGCAGCAGCAAGCAGGTCAAACGGGACAGCAGACTCAGTCACAGTCCCAGGGACACGGACAGAGTACACAGGAGCAGAGCGCCCAAAGTGTCCCTGTCCCACCTCCTCCATCCCAGCTCACCCTCTCCCAGCCAATCCAGCTCACTGCCCAGGTACTGGCTGCCGTGAAAGCCACTTCCTGATGAGCGGCATGATTGAGGAACCACTATTAATTCATGGAGCAGCTCATCATGCATGTCTACTGTAGATTTCATGATTCACAGTTTCCACCTTGCACGAACGCACACATTTTCCTTTTCCTAACTCTGACGTTATAGAAAAAGTTTTTCCTTTTGCTTCTATGCGTTCTGATTATAAACATTTCATATACATTCTTTCCTTAGCCGGAGGTACTGTATGTAACATACTAACACAGTGTGACTAAGCCGCCCTTCTATTATTTGAATTTGACTCTTATCATCTGTCTGATCCGTCCGTTCTCTCTCAACTGGAAAGGATATTCAGCAGCTGCTGCAGCTACAGCAGCTGGTGTTGGTTCCCGGTCACCCGATCCCATCTCCTGCCCAGTTCCTCCTTCCACAGGCACAGCAGAGCCAGCAAGGTGGGTAAAACCTTTTTGTCAAAATAACTTAGAGGTACAGACATTTAGACTCATATATAAAATTGATATTATGCTCTTCTTCTTTTTTTTTCTTGTTTTTTTTTTTAGGACTCCTATCGACACCAAATCTTATTCCGCTACCTCAGCAAAACCAAGGGAGCCTGCTCTCTGCTCAGACTAGAATGGGGCTTCAGGCACAGGTACAAGGAAACTTTGAAGCTTTCTTCAGTGGAAAAGAAAAACCCAGCCTCAGCAACACGAGTCATTAACAAACACTTCTGTTTCTGTCTCACTCTCACTTTCACTCCTCTGATGTATCCGCTGCAGCGAGATAAGGGTGTGGAGGTGAGTGGTGGAGGTGTGACCACGGTGCCTTCCGTAACCTCTCACCCCGAGGACCCCAGTGACCTGGAGGAGCTCGAACAGTTTGCCCGCACTTTCAAACAAAGACGCATCAAACTGGGCTTCACACAGGTAGTGAGACACCCCTCTACATCAGCATTGTGTTTTGTTTTGTTTGTTTGCTTTTTGGTGAACAAAGGTCAATTTCTTTGTTTTTAATCTCTCCACCAGGGAGATGTAGGCTTGGCCATGGGGAAGCTGTATGGCAATGACTTCAGTCAGACCACTATCTCCCGCTTCGAAGCCCTCAACCTGAGCTTTAAGAACATGTGCAAGCTGAAGCCACTGTTGGAGAAGTGGCTGAACGATGCAGGTGAGATATGATAGTCATGATAGTCACCAAAACTGGAATATCACATTCAGATCGAGATGATTCACTGTATTTTCCAAGAACTGCAGTTACACAGAGTAGGTGTTATGACTGTAGTGAGTCTTGTGTGAACGTGCCTGTGAATTTGCCCTTCAGAGACCATGTCAATAGACAGCACCCTGCCCAGCCCCAGCTCCCTGTCCTCTCCCTCTCTGGGCTTCGACGGGGTCCCCTCTCGCCGCAGAAAGAAGAGAACCAGCATTGAGACGAATGTACGTGTGGCACTGGAGCGCGCATTCATGACGGTAAGATGAGTCAACTTATTATTACAGTGACTGTTTATTTTTTTTATCACCCAAGATTCTATCTTAATTTCTTTCACGTTTTATGCAAAATGCTTGGTGCTGTTTAAAGGTTCTACACAAATAACTGTAATTACATTTACATAAAAAATGGAAAAAGCAGATTAAAGATCATCCCTGATTCGCTTTTTTGTTAATTGATAGATTTGTGTAATTAAACTGAACTCACTTTGGCCCAAACATAAGATCTGCGGAGGCAGACTGATCTGACAGTGTTTTTATGTATAAATAAAGATGTTTGTGGTTTCCTGTCACCACTGTACACGGCTTTGTTGTCATCCTCACAGCGCTTGTAACAGACAGACTGTTAAGTGAAGCTGAAGGCTTCATTTAATACCTGGTAGTAACGTAATTTGTGCATAAAGCCTTTAATTTTGTGTCATTTTATGATTTTGTTCATTGATGTTGCGAAAATTATTTGTGTCTTGCTGTTGTTAATGTTTTCCATCACGTGGCCTCCTGCAGAACCAGAAGCCTACCTCAGAGGAGATCCTGTTGATTGCCGAGCAGCTCAACATGGAGAAGGAGGTGATCCGGGTCTGGTTCTGCAACCGCCGGCAAAAAGAGAAGCGCATCAACCCAAGCAGTGCCACCCCTCCTCTGCCCAGCCAGACCCCCACAGCCCCACCAGCGCACAAACCACCCTGCTACAGCCCTCACATGGTACGCCTAGTTGAATGCATCACAGTCGTTGCAGCATCTTTCCCAAATTAATTTTAACAAATAGTTGGTAATAAACACACCGCCATCTACTTTTTTTTTTCTCCTGGAAGATGTCCAGCCAGATGTCACAGGCCGTGACCAGTCTCAGCAGCACAACGGTGACCACCATGTCCTCCGTCTGTCCTCTGACTTCCAGCCTCACCTCCACCCACCCCTCTCTCAGCTTAACCCACACCCCTCTCAGCTCCACTCCTTCCCCAGCAACACCACCTCCTCCACCTATTCCTCCCCGCAGCACAGCCAGCCCGGCCACCCCCAGCCACAGCACACTCAACCTTAACACAGGGTAAGAGGCCGTGAGACCTTCACAGCAAAGCATCTCAGAGCACCTCATACCACAGCGGCTTTCACCCACATAAATGCATGTTTGCCAATATTAAAAGTGGAATCAGTTTTAATGAGGATAGCTATTATTCTGTGCTTGAATATTTTGATACCTCTGAATTTGATTTTGACTGATTTTCTGCAAATAAAACAGACTTGACTGTGTTTCAAGTGGAGTTGAATGGAACATAATGCCTGGTGCTCGCAGCGTTTTAAAGGCAAAGTCAGGAAAATTCAAAAGCAACAATTCAGTGCAGAAAAAGAAATGTTCCAGTCATTGTTGAGAGCCCACATTTATACTTAAATTACTTTTTACTGAAAAAAAATGCACTCTATGCAAACTGCAAACTAATGTGCAAAGATAACTGTTGATATTTTGGAAATAACTCAGTTCAAAGCTGCGACGAGTGCATTAAAAGAAAATATGCATCTAAAATGTGTGAAAGAAAAAAAGTGGACCTGTTGTGCTCCTTTCTAGCGCCATATTTCATTAGAGTAGCTCTGCATAATTCATAATAATCCTGAATTATCTTATACCAGGTCTTGGTGCAGCCCCTCAGTTTATCTCCGTTTAAGGCAATTTTCTTCTGATTGTCTGCCTGTAATAAAGAAAAGATTTAAACAGCCAGAGCCGTGTGCCTGAGGTTACAATATTAAGGATAATCATGCCCACTGAGGAATTTCCTATAGAGTAAAGAGTAGGAAAAAAATCTGAGTATTTAGAGCAGTCTGAACCCTGAATGTTTGGCTCACAGGGATTACTTTTATGCTGATGTCATTAACCTGAAACTTTGGTCATGTTTAATATGACTAATATTGCTAAATGGAAAATATAAATTTTAATATGAACTAAGAATTGAATTATTGTTTTTACTTGCATTTTTCTTCGTCTGCAGTGTAAAAACACAACTTCATACGACCACACATTTCCATAAACATTGCTCACAGTTAGTACTGCACTGCTCCACGCTCGGTTCACCTGCGCTTTGTAGTTAAATGTTTTTTTTTTTACTGTATATACACACTCTAACACACACACAGGTCTGCGCACACGGTAACTGTTTGAGCACATAAGCATTAACTGATATCCCAGCATGCCACTGGGTGCCACTGCTTCCCCTGTGCAGCAGTGCATACTAACCCTGTGTGTGTGTGTGTGTGTGTGTGTGTGTGTGTGTGTGTGTGTGTGTGTGTGTGTGTAACTTTTGTGTTCACAGCTTATGGCGAATGGGTAAAAAGAATGGTGACATGTCTAACTACATCACCGATTTTGCTGCAAACTTGAGGTGAATATGACAGAAGCACACACACACACACACACACACACACACACACACTACACACTTTAGACAGTTCAAATGTGTTTCTTTATTGGTTCCTGTATATTCTGTGTTAAAATGAGTAGTCTCCTTGTTAGGTTTCCCTGTTTCTTTGTGCATTTCTAACCTCGTTTGCATCTGTGCAGCCGACAGTCTGCAAACTGCTGCTCTTTGTGTGTGCAGAGATGAATCTGCCCTCTGCCCGTCCTTGCCACTAAACCTGCTTTTTTTCCCCCCCTCACCTTTTCTCCTCTGCCTGTCTCTGTTCGTGTATCTACTTGCACATGTATTGTGCTTGGTGTGTGTGTGTGTGTGTGTGTGTGTGTGTGTGTGTGTGTGTGTGTGTGTGTGTGTGTGTGTGTGTGTGTGCGTGTGTGTGTGTGTGCCACAACAGGAACACTGTGATGGGAGTTAACACAGGGATGAATCAAGCCCTCCTCGGTAACAATCCCCTGGCCACTATCCAAGGTGTGTTTGTGCGTGTGAGAGAAAGAGAGACACCATTGAAAGGCAAATATGAGAGAATGAAAGAGAGACAAAAGCCTACCCTCAGCACGTCTGATAAGCAGAATATAATTAAAAGGTCAGAGCTGAGGTGGAGGTGTATATTATTATTGCATTTCTTGAACAGCCTTAGGATCGGTAAATACATACATCTTCAGCCACAAAGGCTGTGCAGCTTCCTCCTCTAAAACTGTTAGAGAAACCATCCTCTCAAACACACCTACACACATAAATGTTCCAACTCAAATGCACACTGTTCACGACCCATCCATAAACCTTCCTACACTCAAGAACAAGGCAAGAATAGCACAAAAAAACTTTTGTGTGTGTGTGTGTGTGTGTGTCCCACAAGAGTGACCAGTGAAGAGTCCCAACTAATGTCAGTTTAGCAGAGCTAATTTTTAATCTTGTGGGGTGACAGTGAGAAGGGGGAGGGAGACGCACTGAAAAGAGAAGTGTGAGGATGAGTAATACAGTTATACATGGTGGGTGAATCAGGTCGCACAGGCTGATTACCAACTGGAGACACGGATGAATGGGCAAACAAGTGTGTTCATCCACAGTTGAGAGAGTTGCAGAGAAGAAGAATAAATGTATTTGTCATACATTATCATCAACATGCATGAAGCCATCCCATCAAGTGTCTGTGTGTGAGTGACGGTGGTTTACGTTAATGTGTGGGCTTGTTTTTGTCTCCGTGCTGTCTCACTCATCCTTATCCTTTCATCTTTTCACTTAATTATCATAACGTGTTGAGAGTTTGAGGGAAAAAAAAAACCTTCATGCAGCAGTCTGTTTGGGAAGTTCTTCATAAGTCATTTTTCAGTTTTGGTGGTTTTTTAAATATAAATATGTGTATCTATAATAGAACTGGCATAAGACTTTTAGATTATCTTAAGTTAGAGGGGAATTTTAGTCTTAAAACACCACTCAGAAACCAAAGCATGATCACTGAAAAGCTAGAAACCATTTGCTCACCAGAAGTAGCTTCAACAGGCTGTAAAGCTGTGAACCCAGAAGACATTTTGCCCTTTAGAGTAGTCTGGTGGCCAAATGCTTCTGTTAAAGTGCCCATATTATGCTTTTAGTCTTCCTCTTTCCTTTAAAAGGGACCTATTACATTTATTTCCCCTAACCTTTATTCTCGGACTCTACTAGTGTAATTTTGCATGATTCACAGTTAAAAATAATACTTTTTTACCTTATATTGGGCCTTAACCTGTTAAAACCCTGACATATGTGGCTATTACATTTTGGCTTTGCTGCACCTTATAGTTCATTCTGCTCAATAGTGTTTTATACCTTGTTAATCCATGTTTACTTTGTTGTGATATGCAGTAAAATAACCCCACTGTCCCCATCTGAAGACTTTTTTTTTTTTTTTACAAAAGTATGTAACAACCGTGTAACAACATACAACTTCCTGTTTGAAGAGGAAGCTTAGTTTATATCAGGTCTATCTCATCACACTATCTAGGAGAAATTAAAAATACATAACAAACAGAAGCTCCGATCTTCGGAGGTTAATGCAGCCCTACAGTTTACCAACATCTTAAAGAAGCCATTTGATTAGCTTCTCTCCCTTTAAGGCCACAAATTTCTTCTCATTGGCTGCCTCTTGCAAACAGAAAATTAATCAGAAAGTGGGTTAGCTTCTGCGCTCACAGCCAGAGCTGAGATGACAATATTAAGGATATCTGTTCTCACTGGCATCATACAGAGCCAAGAGTAGAAAAAAAACTGCCTTGAAGCAAGCTTTCAGAGCAGGCTGAAGAATACAGAAAAGCACTACAGTTCCACTTTAATTTGTTATTTATAGTATATAAACTTTTTAGAACATAGTTATAAAATGCCTTAACAGAACACAATAAAATGCTTCACAGTCAAAAATAAAGAAGACAGACACAGACAGTTTAAATCCAGGCCAAAGGGAGTTGTTCTCCCTCACTGGACTCTTTGCTGCTGAACTGCCTGAAAAGAGACTCGTTCGCAGTCCTGGAGGACACGGTTTCACTTTAGTGTGATTTCTGATGTAGTTTCTCGGTTTTGTGGGTGCATCAGAGGTGTTAACCAAACAGCAATGACACTCACCCTTTCATGTGAATGGGTGAGGTTGTCCATATTTTTGACTGGTACTGTATGTATAAACAGTGTGTATGTATAAACACAATGGATCGGCTGTCATAGGTGCAGGTGCTTATGCAACATATGGGGTGTTAAACCATTTCTATGTCAAGGTTTTGCCTGAATGCAGCCCCAGTTTTCCTCCAGTTACTTTCATACTTCACTGTGTAAGACATAATGGCCTGACTTCACTTCCTCGCTAAGCTGCTTCTTAGGTGCAGGTGCAGTCTTCATGCATTACTGGCATCTGAAGACCTGAACTTTTATAACTTACTTATTTGATTACTTTTTATGACGACATGCCACAACAATAGAAGAAGACGGCAGTGAGACCTGCTGTGATGTCTGGTTTGGGGATGGTGGCACTGACAAAAAGCCAGGAGGCTGAGCTGGAGGTGGCAGAGCTGAATATGTTGTGATTTTCACTGGGCGTGATGAGGATCGACCAGATTAGAAACGAGTACATCAGAGGGGTTGAGCGGTTTGGAGACAAAGTTAGAGAGACGATTTGGACATGTGCAGACGAGGGATAGTGGATATATTGGACAAAGGTTGTTGAATATGAAGCTGCCAGGCAGGAGGAAAAGAGGAAGATTCATGATGTCGTGAAGGTGGACATGCAGGGGGTTGGTGTGACAGAGGAGGATACGGAGACAGATAATCCACTCTGGCGACCCCTAAAAGAGAATTCAAAAGAAGAAGATGAAGCCACAGCAATAGAAAAATCCCCATATAATTACTGTTTGCACCATGTTCCACTAGCATGGAGAACGCTGCTTCTCTTCTACTTTCAGTGCTGTATTCCAACGCAGTCAAACTCTCCAAGAATGTGTTATTTACACACATTTCTGGTTTTAGACAATAGTACAAGCATTAGTAACTAAAAATACAGACCATTAGGCTAATGTTGAGCAGCTGGAATGGAAGCCACAGGTTTTCCCACAGTGCAGTGGAGTTTATACATTTGGCTTGCGTGCAGAATATTCCCAGTTCAAGACCAGGAGGAGAGGCAGCCTCAGGGGTTCCCAAGCTAGTGTCCTACTTCTGGTCCCAAGTCCAGATAAATGGGAGAGTTGAGTCAGGAAGGGCATCCGGTGTAAAATCTGTACCGGATCAAATATGTGGATCCATCTGCTGTGGTGACCTATTGGGAATAAGTGGCCAATCATAAGTACCCTGGGTTTTGCTAAATAGTACAGCAGCAATCAAAGATCTTTGGTTTTGTTTGTGTGTGACTTCTATTAGAAGCCTATGCGATGTATGTATGTAACCATCACTGCCTCACTTTTGACAGAACAGGGTGGAAATCAGGCAGCATGAAAATATAAAAGTATGCAGACCTATCCTAGTAAATCCCCCAAATAAAATAAAACCACAGATGAGCATAATATGGGCACTTAAGAAAAAAACAAAGCTCAAGCATTCCTCTTGAAGTCATAAACATGAGTGTATTGAAATTTAACCATCTATCTCTGGAACATGTATGAAGCACCCAATAATATGAGCTTGATTTTTATATTCTGATGTACTGTGAAAGTGTCCTCTGGCTGTGGTGGGAGACTTTATTAACCTTTTTTCTCTCCTCCTCTCTGCCTCAGCCCTAGCAGCCAGTGGTGGTCACCTACCTCTTTCCACTCTTGAGGGTGGTAGTAAGGTGATGTTGGGGGCTTCTGGGGGCCAAGGAGGGGGCCTCCCCTCCTCCCTCTTCCTCAACCACCCCGCCCTCCTCCACATGGGCCAGAATCCCAACGCCGGACTGGTCAGCACCGCTGTAGCCAAAGTCTCCCAGCCCTCGCCCTTCCCCTCAGCCAGCAGCATTAGCCCCACACCCTGCTCCCCCTCTCCCTGCTCCAGCCCCGCCTCTTCCTGCTCCTCCAGCGAAATGGCACACAGCCCACCGTCTCTGGGCGGGGCCAAGATTGAGTGACGGCACCAAGGGCCAATCAGAGAGGAGGAGGAAGGAGGATACGAGAACCTCGCCTTTCACACCAAAGCTATCTCTTTCTCTCTCTTGTGCTCTTCTTCCGTTATGTTTTTTCTCAATGGCTCTCTCTCTCCTTCTCTCCCAGTCTTTCGATGCCAAAAATACACAGAATGAAAGAGGAGAGACGGAGGGAAAGAGGTGAAAGAGGGGAGAAGGGGGGGAAAGGGGAAGATTGAAACCAAAAATCTTTATCTATCCAAAAAAAAAAAAAGATGGAAAGGAGGCAATGCGGGACCTTTTTGTCAAGAACATGTGATGTCGACATGGCACCTCTCCACTCTTTCTTTCTTTAGGAAAGCAAACCAATGACTCTTTAACAAAGAGATGGCAGAGGTCCACGTCGAAGTGCATAAACCAAAAATGACAAAAGAAAGACTTTACTATATGACAAAGGAATGGCGCAAGGACAAAAAAATGAAGAAGAGGAGAACTTTGCTTTCATTTTTTTAAAAATTGTTGTTATTATTAATAAGAAAAGCTGCGGGTCTGAAGGAAGAGGAGTGGGGTGGATACATTTAAACCAAAAATTTACCTGAGGAGGCGGCGGAGGAGGAATACACAATGACAAAAAAAAGGAAAAAAAATCGACAACCATACCAAAATCACAAATACCAAAAACCAAAAATACGGAGAGAAAAGCTTTATTCGAAGGACGTGTAAATACTGAAGCTATCCAGGACCAGGACTCTACTGCTACACACACACACACACATGCACGCACACACACACACACACACACACACCAGTCCATCATGTCATTGACTCATTCTGTCTGTGTCAGCTCATGTGTCTCCTCTAAGTTTCCATGCTAGATATTTTTTGAATGATTTTAAAACGTTGTGTACGAGCTCGCGTGTGAATGTTTGTCGGTCCTGCTGTATCTTCATGCATTTTAAGTCTCTTTACCTACCTCAGGTTTTAAGAGCATAGGATAGTTTGTTTTGTTCTCTTAACTTCATAGCAGGCGCGACGTTTTACACTTTGAGAAGTTTTTTTTTGTTAACTATTTATTAGTGCCATTTATACACAGTTCAGCTCCTATTTATTTTTGTATGCTGTTGTAGTTTTAGCTCTGGGTTGTGAGTCATTATCATTGTCATCATCTTCAGGGTTTCCGCCAGGAGGAAAAAAAAAAAAAAAAGTTGTCAGGTCCAGCTGGGGATTTAACATAACGTTCGGTTAATGCGGCGCTCCTCACCTGCCATAATGTACGGCCTACTGGCAGGACAGCAGGACTGCGTAGGTGCAACTTCTGCTATTTTTATGCTGATGAGAGAAAGCGAGAGAGAGAGAGAGAGAAGGAGGCACAGTGTGTTTTTCTCTCCTCTTACCGTGAAGAGAAAATAACGTAGGCTATACCAGCGGGAGAGCACGGCTAACCTTGTTTACATAACTGGCAAACGATTCCAGCCAACAGCTCCTGTTTTGAAATTAAATGAAGTTAAAAAAATTCCCCCTAAGCTTGGACCCAAAGAGCACGCACGGGCTTGCAATACACTGACGGAAACCCTGATCTTTGTCATCATTGTGCACGTTTCTGTCATCATCTGGCATCTTGTTTTTAATGCAACCTTTCTGCAGGAACATACATGGCAACTGTTATGGTGACAAATGCTCATCTCAGCCCTCACCAAGTGCCAATACAGTAGTTCAAAGATAAAGAGTTGGCACACTGAGTTGATTTCAAGGTATGAATGAATTTTATTAAGACGTAAACATTTTGTGTGCTTAGTCAGAGCACTCTTTGCTCGGTCTTAAAGATAACCCATTATGGGCGACTCGACGGCTTAAATGAACATGCCCTGCAAACTTCACACTCTGAAAATGGTGTTTGTAAAGTGTGGTGACCGTTTTGAAAGTATGAAATAGGGCTGTGATTGGAGATTTACAGTAATCACCGTTGAGATTGAAGACTAAGCAAGTCAATAAAGCCAAGTTTAGTCACAGCTGGCTCTCGTTCCTGCCTCGTCAATCAGCATAGACGTCCTGACACCTGTATGTCTAGACACGTTTACTGGTATTTGTCTGTTTTCATCATCACTCCATCAATCACTTCATTTTCCACCTCAGACTGCCATTAATTCTCAAATGGAAACCAAAGCATTTTCAAGGCTGGGTTCTTCTCTAAGAGCCTCAGCCAAGACATGAACACAAGAAAGACACAGAGGTGGAGGTGAGGGGGCAGGGAGCTGAGAACAGGGACGCTTCCACTGGAAGCCCCCCTGCTGTAATCCCCTCCACCAGGCTCGTCCAAGAAACCCAATGGGGGGGGGGGAGCTTTATTTATAGGGAACTGATCCTTTACTGCAAGCCCCCCCTCCCCCCCAAGAAAAAAAGGTATGCTGGGACACACTGTAGTGAGGGGGAGCAGACCTCACACTTTTTGTTTTTTAAAGAGGATACCAAAAATAAACCCAAACCAAAAACAAAAAAACCCCCACAACCCAAGGAATGACAGAAGCAAACCAAAAAGAACCCAAACCAAATGTGGCTGGAGGGAGGAGGAAGGGAGGAGGACACAGCCGAGGTGCTGAAACAAATGAAGCATCTCTGTTAGTCGGTCTGTCTGTCTGTCTGTTAGCTTCAGGGCTGCAGCACCAGCCTCGCTCTGAAACTGTGTAGCATGGATGGAGGCGACTAGAGGAAAGACAGACAGCTCCTCCCCTCCTCTGCCCCTCTCTCCGGCTTGGCTCTCTGGTCCTGGATGGAGCTAAACGCAAATGACCTCACTGAACTGAAATCTTATTTAAAAAAAAAAAAAATCTGTTTTTATTTTTCTGTTGGTTGGTTCCAATTGTTTTATCTCTGCTGTGTCTCTTGATGCCGTTTTATGTACTGTACTTTAGTGCTTATTACTTATTTGGGATAACGTACTCGCTTACTTACTACAAGAGCTATTTTTTTCGTAGTCGTGCTAGAGATTTTTATCAGGTGGTTGGAAAAAATACTGTGAAAATTTAGCTTCCAGATTTTTATTAGATAAAGAAACGGACTGTCTTGGCAGAAAAGAGGACGAACACAAAAAAGCCAAAAACAAAGCGTTGAATAGCAAACCTTAAAAATGCCAAACCAAATACTGAACCAAACCAAAAACACAAGCAGGCAGGGACAGAAACCGCCTTCTCTGCATGAGGGCAAAGAAATGGGTCAGTCTCAACATGTCTGAGTGTGTTTTTCTGTATTTAAGCGATTAGAAAAGACCCAAAAAGGTCTGCGGCGATGTCTCGTCGCTAATCCTGACCCCCAAAGACGGCGGTGTGAAGCACGCTCAGAGATACAGAATGATAACTCACAGCAAAGGCCTCGGTTAAGTTCGATGTGTTGCAAGTTGGACGTAAACGTATCCAAAGAATATTTGGTTTGATCCACACCAGAAAAAACAGTCGACACATGAGAATCGTTTCATAAACCAAGCTTTAGATGTGGGGAGGAGGGCGGTCGCACCTTAAAGGTGAAACCTCGTCTCCACATTGACTCTTAGACGGAATGTACCTGTTAGTGCTTCTATAGATTTTGTAGAAAAAAAAGATCTATGTTCTACTGCTTACTTATCGCTAATGTATTACAAAGAAAAAGCTTACAAAAAAGACTTTGAGAAAAAAAAAAGATCCTTAAAAAAAAAAAAAACATTGATGATAATAACTTTAGACCAAAAATTTAAACTATCTCTCTTTGGATTTTTTTTGTTTTTGTTTTTCCTTGTTAATCATGATTTAGACTTTTGATTGTACTATTTATTCAGGGTAGGGTTGGTTTATTTGCTTGTCTTTATCTTTGCTATTTATTTGGTAATTTATTTCTATAGGTGCTTTTTTTTCATTTTCACATTTTGAGATGTATTTGTCATGTTTTTTTTTTTGTTTGTTTTTTAAATCCCCTACTGAAGTTCTTTCTTCTGTATTCAAGCCAAATAATACCAGAAATGCAAACGCAGGTCTCTTAGAGACTCAGATATGAAGATATCCTCTTTCTTTCTTCGCTCAGATGAAGGGGAAGCTCACGGCAGTGAGAGGCAGCACTGTGTGGACCGACACTTCATGATTTGCAGGGGCAAAAAGGTTTCTGGACGTACACTCTCCTTTGTGTCTGGGTGTAATTAAACGGACAAAAAGTCGGGCTGAAATCCAGCATCAGTGCAGGAAAGGATAAATATGAGTTACAGCATGAAGTGTTTTTTGAGGCACAATGCTGCCTCTGTTCTCTATCTTTTCTCCACAGGGAGAACACACTGAAAGCTTTACAGCTACACAACCAAAAACACAAAAGAAGATCAACTGGGGCCAAGGCTTCGCTGTTTTTACATGATAGAGAGGAAAGAAGGAGGCAAAGGAGAAAGAGGGTGATTTTGAACTCCCAGCTGTAAATTGCCTTCTAACATCTCACTTTGTCTCCGTTTCTCTCTCCTCCTCCCCCCCATGGTTTGTGTTTGTTTTTGTTTTTTTAATCTCTTTCCACTTTTATGTAAGGTGGTTTTGCCTTTTTTTTTTTTTTCCCTCCATACACTGTAGGATGTAAAAGAGAGATAGTTCATCATATACCTCATATTCTTTGATGATAAACCAAATAGATGAATGCTTTAAATCGCGGGGCTCCAGTGGTTATCGGGGTACGGGGATGTGTGGACGGTGTGCTTGTACTGGCTGGAAGCGGGGCACGGTGAGGTCAAAGGTCATTATCCTTAAGGACAAGAGGTTTGGGAACAATTTGGGAGGTAACAGATCTTTGGCTGGATTGTAGTTTTTACTCCATTAGCTACAGATGGTGCAGTTTAAGGTCAAAAGGCCCCACTGTTTTACGCTCCAGTTTGCACTAACACGCACTCACACACACACACACACACAGACACGTGCCTTGTCCCCCTGAAAACCACCCCCGCAGTTTGCGTTGAGCTTTGAACACAGCCCTCTCCTCACATCTGACCCTCACTGCTGCCTCCCTGTCAAACATGCACTGTGGGATTAAAGCTGCTCTTCTGGGATCAAATCTGGATCCATTTTAGGCTTTAAAACGCTTCTAGGTTCGTGCCTCAGAGCAGCTTTATCACTGAGGTCCTTTAGCCCTCTTTCGCCTTTGGGGCTTTAACGCCCGATGAGGGGTCGTGCTGATCAGCCCACGTGCATCAGGAGGCACTGTAGGGCAGGGAGCCATGGGGATGACTGACACCGAGCTTGCTAGGTGACGTACCCAAACACAATTCACAACTTTGTGTTTGTGTGCGTTTGTGTGTGTGTGTGTGTGTGTGTGTGTGTCTGTGTGTGTGTTGAGAAAGTGGAAGTTGGAGGGAGATGATCACATGATCAAAACATCTGGATTCTTCCTGAGAGTTCCGATGTACCTTTTTTTTTTCCCTTACTCTCGTCGTCTCGTGTATTTTGAAGAAATGGAAGCAGCGCAGCACTCGTCTGTGAACCTCAGGGTGTGAGGGACCGGGTGCAAAGTGCAGGTCTCTGTGGCGGGGATACCCCCCTTAGCGAATGATACCAAAGTCAATGCCCTGCCATGTGATCCAGCGCGATGTTCACGCTCCCAAAAATCCTGACGTCCACAAAGTGTTAAGCAACTACATTTTCCTTCATATAACTCTTACTGCAGTTTTTTTTTTTTTAAAGCACAGTTTCATACAGCACGGATGAACTATTCGCTTTCTTGCAGAGAGTTAGATAAGTGTAGAGTAGCGTAAAAACCCACAGACTGTTATATCAAACCAATGTAGCCATGGTGACATCAAAGATTGTCTTGTTTTGAAGCCTCGAGTTTAGTTTTTTTGGCTGTTGCCTTCTTGGTTAATTAAAAACAAGCTGTCACAAGTGCAGAAATGGAAACTGAGGGATGCTGCATACTTGTACAGTAGCAACTGTCAGTCACATGTTAGCCACACTCAAAATCTTACCCTGCTTGTCCATCTATTTTACTCTATATGGGAGCACAACTTACAAATCATTATGTTCTATTCAGTTAAACTAGTGAATGAGCCCATCAGGTCAACTGAGGTCATAGGTCAAGTGAGTAGAAAGCCATTTTCCCACAGACTTTTTTTTAGCATGGAGGAGTCTCCCCCTGCTGGCCATTAGAAAGAATGGCGGTTTAAGGCGCTTCTCCCACCGGCTTCCCTTTTCAGTCCCATCTTTATATACAGTCTTTAACATACGAACCACTGAGCTTAAGAGGTGTGGGCAGGTAACCCCATCTTCAAACTGAATCTTTTCTCAATCAAGTATCCCATGCTAGAAACTGGAAGAGCCTTTTATCAGCCTTTATACATAGTAGGTTAAAAAAAAAAAAAGCCACGTGTGACATGAACAGATTTATATTTTGTACCAAACTGAAAGTAGGTGATTGAATTTAGTGCGAATGGTAAGGTACCTGCTTTCTGCTGTATGTACCAAAGTGCATTTAAACAGTGGTGCTTCATGTAGAATAAAGTTTTGATGACTGAGTGTCAGTGTAGAGAGCCAGCTTGTGGTTGAGGGAAATGTTCTGTGTTGAGCAGGATGGTGGGTTATGTTGGTTTATAGTAGCCATTAGTGGGCTGTCTGTTCACATTACTTAACACCAGATCTACTTGATGTTAGGAAGGTGTAACCTTTCCTCATTGTGTGCACAGGCCGGGTAAAGCGTTACTAAAGCTTGACTCACAGGCTGAATTTTTATATCCCTGAACTTAGAAGAAAGTGAATAAACTGGGAGTTAAGCAGAGCTCAGCTATATTCTCTCCCCTGTTTCCTTTATTTATGCTACACCAGTCTAACCAACCCTGGACTGAAGCTTCAGATCTACCCTACACACATATGAGTGGTCACAGACATCTCATCTAACAATCAGCAAGAAAGCGAATGAGCCCATTTCCCATCTAAACATCTTACTACTCTTCCAACATGCAAGGATTAGTCAAAATTCATCTCTGTGCATGTAGCCATGGGAGATGTAACTGCTGTAGAATGAGAGACACAGCAAGCTGAGCAAAAGAAAACATCAGCGATGCTGCCTCGTCTTCCTCTGCCCACTCTCATCCACACCAACACGCTCTTCCTGTCCTTCATCCTTTCCTCCTTTCTCTCCCTCTTCCACAATACAGCTTTAGTCCAAAGGTTCTCCTGCAACACAGCAAAGCAAGTCAGATGTTAAAGAATAAAACCAAAGAGCTCTAACTTGACCTTCTCTTCTACACAAAGCCTCTCCACTGCATCCTTCACTTCTCTCTCTCGCTCTTTCTCCATCTCTGTCCCCTTCCTGTCGTCTCCCCTCTAACTTCTTATGTCACCTAGCGAGCCGGTCTTTGAAGCATTAACCTCAGCTATCCAAAGGGAAATAATAATAATGATAAAAAATTAAGATGATGATGATGAAATGTATATTTTTAAGTATTTGTCATTGGAAAAATAATCTTAAGCTTCTCATAATTATGATGATCATGATCATGATGATGATGACGATGACAACGATGATGACGATGATAATGAAGTTTCTCTTGGTATCTTTGTAGCTGTTCTGATCCTTCTTAAGTTTTTGTCCTTTCTGCTCGTGCTGCCAGAGTACTGCTTAACTACCATTGCCTCCCTCCCTCTGTCCCTGCACCCACCTACCCCTGCTTTTCATTTGGTTCAACCCAATGTTTGGTCCTAACATCTACCTGTGCGTGTGCATGTGCATGTGTGTGTGTGTGTGTGGGAGAGAGAGAGAGAGAGAGAGAGAGAGAGGGAAAAGTGAGCTGTAAAACACTGAAAAGGGGAAGTTTGAGATTTTCTCTGGAAGTGGTCGCTTGTTAGCTCTCAAACAGGGGAGAGGTCTAGTCTCTTTATCCACCTTTGTGTGTGTGTGTGTGTGTGTGACTGGGCGGGGTTTGGGTTGTTGGAAAGTGGGATGGGTGTGGCAGACAAAAAGATTGTTCTTTGGAAAATAACGAACCCGCACACATGATCTGTTCTGTCAACTGTAATGTACTGTTTGCCAACTTCCCAGTACATATAGCCCCCCCTGTCACAACAGTCCGTGTGTGTGTGTGTGTGTGTGTGTGTGTGTGTGTGTGTGTCTGTCTGACTGCAGGTATGGCTGTGTGACCATCACCCCCCCTTGTGTCTCCCATCCTGTGAGCAGTCTTGCCCCTGTTCCCCTTCCCCTTCTGTCTTCCCCCTTCTTCTCCCTTGTGGTAGCAAGTTAGCCTTTTAGTGTATTTATCTTGAAAACCAAAAAAAAAAAAAAAAAAAAAAAAAAGAAGAAAAATAACTGCTTGTTCATTGTACAGTGTTGATCATTTTAAGTCATTTTTGTAACTGAAAGTGTTTCATTCATCCAAATAAAACAGGAGACAAAAACTGTACAGATGATCCCCGGCTGCCTCTTGTCTGTTCTTTTTGTGTTGAACCACAGGTTTCACTTGGTTTAGAGAAACCTCATCACCGAAACAGGAAATGTACCTCAGCTTGTCATACCACGATTTAACCAGGGGAGGGTGCTGTTAGATTTGATATGTCTCCTAACAGAGGCCAGCTCCATTACCATCCTCAACTGATGAGCTGTTGCTCTTGACCTCCACCTGTATGGAGGACAACATGTGTCAAACATAAATTCAGTAAATACTTCAAATGGGCTTTCGTCCAGTTTCTAAACCATCAACTGATGACAATGTTTACTCGTTTATGAAGCCAGCTTAATATTTATATGTGACATTATTAGATTTTGAAACAAAAATGTTTCTCACCATGAATTTGTCTACTTCTAAAACCTTTCTTTTTTTCTTTCTTTTTTACAGGAATTGGCTCATTAATGTGACAAGAATAATAGAAAACTTATATTTATGTTTCACTACAGACCTAGAAGTAGCAAAATTTAATGCTGCAGAAATGAATGAATGTGCGTGCACACAGAAAAATAGCAGCAAATGCTTGTCGAGCTGAATTAGGCAGATACCCACTGATAATTAACATTCAAAAGAGAGCACTCAAGTTTTTAATCACCCAAGGACCCAAGACACCCTCCGCTCTTAAGCCCTCCAAATGTAAATAATGACACACCACCACCGAGCACGGCCAGCTGCACAACGCTGCTTTCCAAACACCGATCAGAGAGAACAGCTATAAGACAATGCAAAGAGGAAACGTGAAAGCAGACTAGAACGTTATCTTGCCCTGAACAGAGATTATAAACTGAACTGGACAAGCATAGTGACCACAAAGTGCAAATTAAGCAAAGAAGACACAAAATGTCACGGCAACTGAAAGAAAGGAGAACATGTGATCACTGACAGGTGAGGCTGAAACGGAGATGCATTTCCTCCTAAAATGTAAAGCATTTGGTGAACCAAGGAACCCTTATAAAGTTAAGTATTTAAGTTCTGTAATTAAATTTTGTAATTCCAAATTTCAGCAAGCTAAGTGACATCTCAAAATTTAAAAGTCCGATATGCCTTTTTTTTTTTTTTCCTTTCTGAAATTTATTTTCAGCTCAAATCAATATGCTCGGTAAACAGCTATGTGACATACACACACACGCACACACACACAAAAGCAGAAAATGCATAACTGTTTTTTTTTTTGTATGGAAGGGTACCCTCTGGACAGGTCACCAGTGCTGTTCTGGCTAACTCACAGCAGGACCAGATGATCGCCAGTCAACCTCACAAGTATGTCTTTGGACTGCGGCAGGAAACACACCGATTCAAAAGGATCCATTTTGGCTCAGTAGAGTGCCAGTTTCACCTTTGAGTTATTTCTCCAAACTAATATGCGTTTTAACACTGCAGTGATTAATAAACTGATTCATCTGTTGAAAGCAAATTTACCTACAACTATTTTTAACTACTAGATCACTGCTCAAGAAAAAAAAAATGTTACAGCTACTCACACAGTGAATGCATTGCTTTTCCTTATTTTCTTCCATCATACAAGGCTGAAAATCTTTATGCTGGTCAGGATAAATAACACATTTGATGACGTTCCCTTGGGCTGTAGAAAATTACTTTTTTTTTGGTGTAATTGACATGAAAGCATGGATCCATCCAGCCTTATCAACAGTTCAGGCTGCCGGTGGTATTGTAATTAAATGTCACAGCCTCCCCGAGCGTTGTTGCTGACCATCCTCTGGCTGCTTCCAACATGTCACGTCACAAAGCTCAAACTGATGTCTTGAACATGGCAATGGTTCTCTGCACTCAAATGGTCTCCACAGTCACCAGATCTCAATCCAATACAGTACAATCGGATGGGACAAGAGATTCACATCATGGATCTGCAGCAACTGTGTGATGCCATCATGTCGATATGGACCAAAATCTCTAAGGAAGGTTTCCAGCACTTTGTTGAATCTCTGCCGTGAAGAATTAAGGCAGTTCTCAAGGTAAAAAGGGGTCCAACCCAGTGCTAGCCAGGTTTAACTAATGAGGTGGCTGAGTGAGTGTACCTTATTTACATACAGTAAATACATAAAACAGGTTTTCATATGGGACAGCAGATATGGTCACACCAGTATAACTGTAACAGGCCAGTACTGGTGGATAGTGGAACGTTGGGACAGTTTATCACTATGAGGGCTCCCTTCTTCTGAGGAGACCAGTTGCAGGACTTTTGGGAGAGGATGTAGGATTGTAGCTCCCCAACAGTCCAAGTTACTAAACAGAGATGACAGAAAGGCACAAGGGGAAAGCTAAGAAAACAAGAAGCTCTGTATTCAAGACCCACCGTCTTGAATACAGTTAATGAAAATAAAAAGCATCCGTGGTGCACTGGCTCAAACCGGATCTATTTTATATGCCAGTTATTTTCTGAGTGAGACGAGCTCATGTAGGCGAGGGCTGCAGACTCTCATCATGTGTCCCCACACCCTGAAGATAAGTTCTCACCCGGTACACTGGGAGGTGGGGAAGAGACAAGGAGTCACGTCATCCACATCTCTCCCTCCATTTATTTTCTCTCAGCTGCGTCAGGGGACAGCTGCTAAATGACAAACAGCACTGCATATATTTGGCCTTCTCAGATCTCGCTTCCTCATCCAGAAGTGCACGTGTTTGTCTCCTCGTCTGACTCTTTTGTTGTCTCTTTCCTCATTCTTCTCCTCCTCCTCCTCCTCCTCCTCCTCCTCCTCATCAACCCTCTCCCTCTCTTGTTAACTGCCTCTCCTTCAGTCTGTCTCCCTCTTCCTCTCTCCTGCTCTCCCCTGCTGTGTGGCACAGTAGGTGGATGATTAGGTAGGATGCTGGAGTGTGTAAGTGTGACAGCTTTCAGACACCCACCTCCGAGTTGAGTCATGGACGGCGGTGGTGAGCATGTGATCCTATCACCAGGGTGACTTGGGTAGATCTGTGTTGCTGTGTTGTCACATCGATACGTAATGTGTGTTCTGTTTCAAAATGTCGACTTCTTGGAGGTAGCTGAGAAATCACATTTATGCATCTCAAGAATATAGACTTTTTTTTCTCTGACCGTTCATTGCAAATGCAGTTTTAACAGGCTGATATTTCTGTTCAAATGCATTTCAGAGGTGATTTCAGTTAACAACTACCAAGCCTTCTTTTAACAACAGCCCTGTAAATATTAAGAACCCATTCATGCAATTTGGACCATAAGTGTTTGACTTTTTTCAACACTGTCTCTGTTCACCACCACATGAATTTTAAATCAAACAATCAAGATGTCATTGAAGTGGAGACTTCAGTGACTCCAATGACTTCCATACCTTGACATACCTGTCAAGGTATGGCGAGGTCTAGGAAAAAGGGTAGTGGACTTTTTAAACCAGGTTGTTGGACACAATCTTGGAAAGCGAGAGGATGTCAGGGGAATGGAGAAAAATGTACTGGTACCGATTTTCAAGAACAACGCTGATGTGCTGAGCTGTAGTGACTACAGGATAAAGCTGATGAAGCCATACAGCTATGGGAGAGAGTTGTTAAAGCTAAGTTAAGAAGAGAGGTGACAATCAGTGAGCAGCACTATGCCTTCATGCTGAGAAAGCGAACTACAGTTGCGATGTGTGAGAGTGTTGATTGAGAAGTACAGAGGAAGTCAGAAGGAGCTGCACTGTGTCTTTGTGGACCTGGAGAAAGCATATGATAGGGTGCCAAGAGAGGAGCTGTGGTACTATATGAGGAAGTCAGGAGTGGCAGACAAGTATGCGAGCGTGAGTGCAGGACACGTGTGAGGACAGCAAGATGATGGTGAGGTGTGCCGTAGGAGTGACAGATGCATTCAAGGTGGGGGTGGGATTATATCATGCTGATGTTTATATGATGTTTACAGATGACACTGTGATCTGTAGTGAGAGTAGGGAGCAGGTGAAAGAGAGCCTGGAGAGGTGGAGGTATGCTCTAGAGAGAAGAGGAATGAAAGTCAGTAGAAGCAAGACAGAATACACAACGTGCGTGAATGAGAGGGAGACAGGTGGAAAGGTGAACATGCGGGGAGTAGCGATAGTGAAGGTAGATGAGTGAACTTGGGTCAAGCATCCAAAGCAACAGATAGTGTACAAGAGAGGGGAGGAAGAGAGTGCAGGCAGGGTGGAGCAGGAGGAGACGAGTGTCAGGGGTCATTTGTGACAGAAGGATAGCAGCAAGAGTGAAAGAAAAGGTTTACAAGATGGTAGTGAGATCTGCTATGATGTATGCTTTGGAGACAGTGGCGCTGATTCTAAGATTTTCATTGGGAGTGATTAGGAGGATTAGAAATGAGTACATCAGGCGAAGCTGAGATGATTTGGACATGTGCAGAGGAGGGATAGTGGATACATTGGACAAAGGATGTTGAATATGGAAATGCCAGGTAGGAAGAAAAGAGGAAGGCCACAGAGAAGATTCATGGAGTGGTGAAGGAGGACATGCAGAGGGCTGGTGTGACAGAGGAGGAGGCAGATAATCCACAGTGGCAACTCCTAAAGGGAGCGGCCAAAAGACGATTTTTTTTTTGTATTACAACACAAATATGGATATGACATGTTATCACAATAAATATGCATTAATTTAATCCAGAGCTTAAACCACATTTACTTACCATATTTACTTATTTCCAGTAAACTCTGTATTATGCATTACTTTTTAAAGCAAAATTAGATACATGATCAAATAGTTGCTATGTAACAGCTCTGAATCAAAATGTCACGGCATCTCTTGATAGTTATTATAGCGGGGAGCAAATGATATTGTTGTGGCGCTCATATGCATCATAACTTTCTGCGTGCCATTATTGGAGCACTAAATGCTTGACATCATCTGCAAAATGACGCCTGTAAAAGTCACTCTTCATGACTGTAAACTGTGGCGTGTAACTGGAGACCCACATATCTGGTTAGGTGAGGAGTCGGTTAACACAGTTGTAACTCCACTGGGTTTGGAAGAATCCCAGTAAAGGTGGAACTGGCTACAAATAAGGCCTCAGTGTGTCAGTGGTACGCGAAGACAGAATGCCAGCTGTCAGTTTAACCAGGAACACTGCCAGAGAGTGTGTGTGTGTGTGTGTGTGTGTGTGTGTGTGTGTGTGTGTGTGTGTGTGTGTGTGTGTGTGTGTGTGTGTGTGTGTGTGCGTGTGTGTGCATGTGTGTGTGTTGGTGGGTGCCAGCAAGAGGCAGTGCCAGCGATGAAGTACCACTAAACAGATCTGGTTTCCCTCCCTGAGGAGCAGTGTGTGTGTGTGTGTGTGTGTGTGTAGATTACTTTGTTTTGTGTGGCAGTTGCAGCTACTGTTGCCTCTCAAGTCAACCTCCTGCTCTCCACTAAAGCCCCACAGAGAAAAAAAATATCGGTTTATTTCACACAAACTGTGGTTTGAGTGTTAAAATCGTCTGGAAATTTTTTTTTTTTTTTTTTTAGGTAGGAGCAAAAAAAAAAAGAGCTTTTAAAGATTTTGTTGAATGATGTCACCCAGTAATTCAGTTCATTCTCAGGCTCAGATTTGTGAACAGTGAATCTTCCAGGTGAGGGTTCACCTAATGTGCAACCAAAACTGTCTCTGGACCAGAATTTTTTAGGACCACATCACATTTTTCCCTTTTGTTGTCAGTTTTCTTAGCACATTGTCATTTTAAGGCAAAAAAAAAAAAAAAAGAAAATGCACTCAAGCACAATCAGGAAGCGTTTTCCATTCTGCAGTGCTGCTGTTGCATTTCTGTAAACCAGTGTGTACAAATAAATTCTGTTTCGAGCGGGAAAGACAAGGACAGTGTCACTGTTCTTTAGTTTTGCTTTGCTTACTTTTGCCACTGGCTGTTTCACCTTTACCAAGGAAATAGTTCAGCTCTTAATTCCTCCACAGAAATCTTTGCAAAAGCATAAACTGAGTCAGTCCTGTTCTATTCATCTGACAGATTTCTTTAAAGACTCTGTCTTGTCAGCAGCATTGTCATTCAGTCACTTGAAGGTGTACGTGAAGAAAGCGTTTCAGGCAGGCGTTACTTCCTAAAGCTTCATGGCTGATGAACTCAAAACCTTGCTTTTCTGCTTTCTTCCTGTCATGTTTTCAATTCACTGAAGTGCTTATAATGTATTCCTTCATGGTAAATCTACAACAAAGATATAATCAGGATTATATAAATATGCCACAGTTAGCAGTGGATATGTTGTATGACTGCTCTCTAATCCTCCTCCTCTTATCTCTGCTGTCATTCCCTCTGGCTTCACCTTGTCAATAAAATAACGAAAGCCTGAATGAAGGCAGGATGCCGGCACTCCATGGAAATTAACATCAGAGTGCTTTGGGAGCGATAAGGATGTGACAGCCATTTATTCCTTCATCATTACACTTTTATGAGCATTTGAAGAAACAAATACATAAACTCCCTATAAGCTAATAGCGGTAACAACATGCGGGCCAGCCGCCCCCTGAATAACACGTCACCCAGAGCTCCCAGTGCCCCGAGAAACCCTCTCACCTCCTCACAGGCTTTTATTTTGTTCACTCCACAGTATTCAGACTGATCTGTTCAAACTAAATCGATAAGCTGTTCTGACAGCCCCATCGGCTTGGGAAGATGATTAGAAAAAAAAAAAAAACTCCCAAAAGGAGCCTGTCAGTGGACCTTAAGTTTTGTTTGTTTGTTATTTTCTTTTTGATTGTTTACTCAAAGGTGAAGTGAACCTTCACGATCAGCCACCAGTCTTCATCTGGTATGTGTAATCTTCATGTACCAAATGAAGAGTACAGCCATGTTCCTAAAGCCAGTCTTTGCAACCAGAGATCAGACCACCAGGGTCTTCACCCCTGACCAGTGCCCACTCCACAATTGGCGTGAAATTTTACCTCCAAGAATTAGCCCCTCCAAGACCGAGACCATGATTCCCAGCTGGAAAAGGGTGGCGTGCCCACGCTGGATCAGGAGGGATTTACTGCCCCAAATTGGAGGAGGTTAAGTATCTCGCTTTACTGATACACTGTATTGCCAAAAACATTCACTCACCCGTCCATCTCATTGAATCCAGGTGTTCCAATCACTTCCATGGCCACAGGTGTATAAAACCAGGCACCTGGGCATACAGACTGCTTCTGGAAACATTTGTGAAAGAATGCAAATCTTTACCTTAAAATCTAATGATTTTAAACAGATTTTAGCAGTCTTGTTGTGAATCCACAGATAGACCTACTAAGCATGGTCAGGTGGGATAGTCTATACATCAGGTGCACAAAATGTAATAAATTTAAATTGCTGGTGATATGACAATAATGGATTTCTTGATATCACAAGGAAATTGTATGTTGGAGGAAAGCATGCGAAAATGCTTTAGGCAAAGGTCGTCTATCAGATTTTGCACAAGTTGTTACTGTTTACCGTTGTCTCTGGCTCAGCACCAATCAATCACACCTAATCTCTAAGCACCCTTTGAGCTACATGCAAGCAACATGCTGACGCTTAACAGATCTCAGGACAGCGTGGCAACATTTGATAATTACTCAAGCTTTAAACACAATGTACAGCTGAAGCAAATTTTGGTTTGTTGTTAAACCAAAGGACATGTATAAATGGGCAAATCTGTCTGGAAAACTCAGGGATCAGCATATTTTTATGGTACATGTGGAGAGGACTCACATGCAGGACACGCAGACAGGTTCAAATCAGCAAATAATGACCCTTTATTTAACTCACAAAGTCCAGAGTTTAGGGCAGGAGACAGGAGGATATGATTAACAGCAGGTAAAAACAGTTAGGGTGATATGGAAGCTTCCGCCACAGATTTATTATTTTTTTCTGTCCAGTAGTGTTGTAGTCAAGACCACCTAACCCGAGACCGAGACAAGACCAAGACCAGAGGGTATCGAGACCGAGACAAGACCAAGACTTTTAGGGTCCGAGACCAGTCGAGACCAAGACCGAGGGGGGGCGAGACCGAGACAAGACCAAGACCAGTGCCTGACACTACATGACACAATAAAATGTGAAACATGATCAAAATCACTTCTCAAATTGATCTGAAAGATCCGCATTCCCATAAAATTACCCTGATATTAAAAACTCACAGCTCAAATAAATATAACCATCTTTATTTAATACTCCTGGGTATTAAATAAAGATCATTTATCACAGAATGTAAAACAATTATTCATAGTTCATCACAATAGTCTTAACTATTCTCTGCCTTTCATAAACTATGCATAAAGTTGTGTTGTTTTTAAACCAACAACCTTTGTAAAAATGGGTGCTTTTTCAAAACCACATAGCTAAATGTGTAAAACTGAAAAAATGGCAAACACTCATCAACAGTAAGAACTAAAGCCTTTAATCTTATACAGATTAAAGCTGCAGGATGTAACTTTTATAAAAAATCTGGTTTTTACATATTTGTTAAAACTGTCACCATGTCAGACAGTATGAGACCGATAATCTGCGAAAAAAATGGAGCTCCTCCACCTCCTCCCTGAACCGCTCCCAGTCAAAAACAACCAGTCAGAGCCAGGAGGAGGGTCTTAGCACTGTGAATCACTCCTGGTGTATGCTGCTCAGTGTAGTTGTGTGCGACACTTCAAGATTTGGTATCGATCCTATGCCAAGTAAACACAGGGCCATTATCACCGATACTGATACCAATACTTTTTAATAATTATGAAGAATTTCCATGAAGTTTAACTGGTTTGAGATTTTTTTCCTTTGGATCATTAATTAGTTAAAACCCAGGATAGAATTGGGCAAAGTTTATATGTAAGTAGAAAATACTTTATCAAAATAAAAGTTATTGTTCTGAAACAATAGAATAAAACAATTTTCCCCATACATTGATGTCTGGAATTTTTTTTCATAAATTAAGTGTACAAAATCATCACTCAAGAACAAATGCAAACTTTTTCCAGGTAGATTTTTCAGAAAGTATAATAAAAAAATTTAATAAAAAATGTCCCTTCATTCACTAATTTTCTACAAATTTAAATTTAAATTTGATTTAAATGTTTCATAGCAAAATCCTTTTTTTTCCCAAATAAAATATGTTATGCATCACATGACAGTATAACAAAACACTGTGGGGAGGGGAGGAGCAAAGTGCTCTGTGCTGTGACAGGAGCGACACTTAGACAGTCAGCTCGCATCTTTGATGAAACCGCAGCACTGCATACAGGAGAGAAACTGAAGCCAAAGTATCGATCTCATCACACTGATATTGATCAATACCAATACCAACGTTGGCATCCATATTATCGATATTAGGATCAATCTGCCCACCACCAGCTCAATGTACTAATGGCGGAGAAACAACTTACTTACTTCTCTGCTGTTACCATTGGTGGTGGCCATGGTAACTTCCGGGTTCTAGCAAGAAATATTTCTCACCCCAGCACTAATGCTAATGCTAATTAGTAAGCTAATACTAACCACATAAATGCCGCTCCCACTTGTTAATTGAGCGATGGGGCCTAAGACATAACCAGAAAGCAGTAATCAGTTTTTTTGGACGTGTAGTTACATTTCTCGAGGTGCATGTCAGGTTTGCTTCAGAGAGGATTTTCAGTTATACACAAAGGATCAATGCAGAACTCTAAATCAGGCCTTATTAGATCGATAGAATGATCAATTTTGCATATAATCCAGAAAAGTTACATTTATACATCAAGTATTTAATGTGTCCCAGAGTGCCGTTTCCTTCCACCGTGTTTGCAGAAATCACATAAAAAAATACACAACAAAAACATAATCCAGATTCCTCAGCTGCTAATAGCATTTCCTACATTTGAATATCAGCCACCATATTGTGAGCATAAACTATCACGTTTTTAATGCAACAATAGGAAGTGACATCATCTTGCTGGGAACTGTAATATTTTATTCTTGAAGGCCTCTCATAGCACTACTGGTGCTGAAAAATAATGTTTGACTATGGCTTTCTGAATACAAGTAGGGCTGCAACTATCAATTATTTTAGTAAACAAGTATTCAATTGATTACTCCGTCAATTAATCAAGTAATTGGATAAGAAATAATTTTTCATTTTAACAATTCATCAGCATATTTTAACTTCCATACTGCAGATGTTTCTCTGTGTGAAACAAACAGGGTGGATGGAGCAGCTACAAAGTTCTCTGTTCTTCATGTTGCTGATCAGGTGGTTGATAAAAACATTTTGACGGATCCCCTCTGTACTGAAGGGGGTGGAGGGGGCACCGAACGATTGCTAGTGCTAATGGCAGCCCCCCTTTCCCCAGTACACTGTGGTTATAGATCTGTTCTGGTGGCTACAGCTGACATAAAGAAAAAAATAACAGCTGACATCCTCTGCACAACACGCGCGCACATTCAAACATGCGCACTCACAGCACAGAGAAGTGGGGGCGTGTAAAAACATCTCAGCGATCCACTCGTGTTAAAGGCTCGTTTTTGTTTTTTTTGGAAATGCTCCGCTTACACAGAGACACCTGAGCTGCAGAGCTGAAACCAAACATCAAAGCAACAAATTTGTGTCGAGGATTTTTAATAATCGAATTGCGTTATTCCAAGAATCGTTGCAGCCCTAAAACTTGCATTAAATTTTTAGTTTGTGTATCAAAATACATGAAGGTTGGTATTTACCTTTCATGCTGGGATTTTTTTGTTGAATCGGAAGCATGAAATTTTCCTTTGATCTTCATTTTCCCTCTTACTTCTCTTCGTGTTCATGCGGTTATTTCGATTTATGCAGCACACGCGTGACCATAGTGAGATCAAACGTACACACTGTGAATGAAACTGTCCGTGCTCTGTGGTAGATTGCAAACTGCGGTGAAATGATACAGGCGTAAGCAGCGATAATAGCAGCGACCTAGCCGGGGCGGAGTCTGTGAGGTGCGCTCCTTTGAGAGGCAGAGGAGCGCAATCTTTGTTGGATTTGAATCAGTACGTTTTGCATCCAATAAAAGCAAAGATGTTAACAAATAAATTGGACAGTATTCTGGCAATTTAGGGATATTTCCACAGCTGTGGTCTTGACTGGTCTTGAAATAAAATCCCGAGTCCGCAAGGTCCGAGTCCATGACAAGACCGAGACCAAATGCGGTCGAGTCCATGACAAGACCGAGACCATCAAAAAGCGGTCTCGAGACCGGTCTTGAGACCAAGACCGATCTCGAGTACTACAACACTACTGTCCAGAAGTCAGATATGTTTGCCTTTATTGGATAGCAGTACAGTGAAGAAGCAGGGAGAAAGCGAAGGGGAAAGACACACGGCACAGGGCCACGGCTCGGACTCAAACCCGGGCCGGCTGCCTTTCAGCCATGTGGCATGTGGTCGCCTGCTCATCCACTGTGTTAAACCGTCATCACACAAGCCAGACTTTAGTCAAAATTCAAAATTTTGACTTGAGGATTAGGGGTTGGTCTGAGACTTACTAACACAAAAATGCTGAGAAAATAACTCAAAATTGACCAAGGACGCACAGATCAAATAATAAGAGTCAACACAGACTAGAGATTAGAGATTAGAGATTAGAGTAACAATAAGAAGAGCTGAAAATACAATAACATGTTACTTGGATTAACTGTAAAGTCAAACCAGGAAACCAAAAACTCATACACAAGAATAAAGTTTATCCTCTGGGATACCTGTAAAAAATCTAATGGCAAACCACAACTTAAAAAGACAGTGGAGCAAAATTGAAATTCAAGCAAATGACAAATGAGGCAAGTATGACAATGAATAATGCTACACATCAGCACCTGATACACCTGGGTTACTTGATATGCCCCACTGCAACCAGCCAGCCAAAAAAAAGAAAGAAGTTAATTACATGGAGCTAACATAACAAGGTGGGCAATGCGCAAGAGGGGTGCAACGACTTCAAAGATTGCTTGTTAGAGATCAAACTTATTGTTGTCTTCCTAAGCAAATGGAGTTATCTGGGGTCCTTTCTATTCACTGAAGAAGACCATGAGACACAGCTGGCAGAAACCTTGAAGAGAGCTAGTGAGGTGACCTTGAGTTTCATTTTTTTTATGAAATATCTAACAGAACGTTTTAGTGCATTTGCTCTTATTAAAATCTGTCTTATTCTGCTGCTGTCTCTCTACTCTTGAATGAGCTGTTTTGCAAATAAAGAAATAAATAAATAACATTTAAAAAAAAAACAACACACCGCGCATGCAGCACACAGACCCCAGCAGCAGGCAGGACAAAGATAATTAGCTGAGGACTTACATGATGTAAAAACATGAACCGTCAGACTGCCTCAATACACAATAGCATACACGGGTCAGAAAAAATGAATCAGTGCCACTGTATAACAGCAGCTCCCACACTGTGAATGAGCCCACTGCGCGGCACCTCCACAAAAGGACCTACAGTATGGCGACGCAAAAACAATCGCATACACAGCCACACACACACACGCAAAAACACACAAAGGCACGCACGTATGTGGAGAAATCCGACAAAGCAAAGGATGATGGTGATTATGACACATAGCTATGCCACCCACAGTGGTGCCTGTGCGAGGGCAGAGCACATCAAACTGAGCAAGTGTAACACATGCTCTGTGTCAGTCCTCCTCCCCTGCACTGGCATGTAATGTATGACACATAGCTGAACCACCTACAGGCCTGCTGTCTCCATGCCCAGCTGATGATGATGATGATGATGATGATGGTGATGACGGGAGGGGTACTGAGGGCACCAGCCAAGGGGACAGATTCTTCCTGAATGAGTGAAGGAGGGGATAGTGTGTGTGTGTGTGTGTGTGTTTACTAGCTGATGCTTGAATATGTCAGAGAGAAGATGTGTTTTTGGTTTGGTCAAAACTTCTTTTTATATCTCCACATGTATCGTAGCGTTATATAGTAATGTAGTAACGTCATTAGCTATTCCCACCCCTGGTTAAACATGTGAATGCATGTTGGAATCAGACCTCTGGGTGTTATGTAGCTGCAGGGGCATCTGTCCTGGGTTGAGGGTTATTCTCTGTATGCAAGGAGCGTGTGGTATTGGGTGGGCAAGAGACAGGATTTCAGTGGCTGGCTGCCAAGCACCTCTGGGAGATCCAATCTGAGCGACCCTGGCTTAGCCCGGTGTGAGGATGTCTAATTGAGGATGTGAGATATGGGGGGCAAAGCAGAGGGTGTTACTGGATCTGACCCAGATGTCTTCTACAAATACAGTACAAGCCCAGCACACACACACACACACACACACACACACACACACACACACACACACACACACACACACACACACACACAGGAGACAGGGCGTGATCCAGAAACCTAATCTAATTCTGGTCTTGCTGTGACACACATGGATGGATGAGAGGCAGGAGGCAAGACATTTGTAGTGTGTGGGGGTAGATGATGAAGAATGTAACATAAACTATTTTGTTCTTACTATCCACTCTTCATTCACACCTCTTGTTCAGCGTGCATATTTTTATTTGTGTTATAATGTTATTATTATAATCTGTCATTTATACCTCCCAAAAAAAAGTAATTGTGATTCCCTCCCTCCATCTGTTTGTGACAAACTTACCTTGAAACCTGTGGAGAAATCTTAGCTTTAAGACAGAAATGTGTCTGAATTCCTTTTTTTGTTTATGTCTTTTATATTTGGTTATAGCTTCAAGTAGCAAATTTTTAAAATGTGGGCAGTAAAGCATAAAAAAATCCATGTCATTATACTGTAGTCCAAAATTTCACTTCACAATGAAACAAAACAGGCAAACAGCAAAGGCTGGACCATGACGATGATGTTTACTTACAGCAATATTATTACAGCAATAATAAGATATGAGAACAAAAGTGACACATAATCACCCCTTAAAGCTGATATGTTAGCAAATAGTTGCCATACCCTTACCTTTTCACTTCAGTCTTATGTGATTTGTCATGTAATTGCTTCTGTAGTTTTCAAAACCAAACAAGCACTAATGAATCCACTGTGCTAGAGTAAAAACAAGATGGCAACCTCCTTGCAACTAGGAAAATTCTCTGGGCAAGTAGTTGCAGCAACCAGCTGGTCCAGAGGCTAAGTGTGCAATACCCTACACCTCTGCAGGACAGCTTTTGATCACAACCTGATTGCACAGGTCGCCCATTTCCAAAAAAATTTTGGTCCAACTCAGACTGACTGCAATTACTCTCAGACAGACTGGTGAAGGTTTGCAAATAATGATCATCTAATTTATAAATGCAGATGAACTGCCAATTGTTGCAATCGATCTGAGTCAGTCTGTGCCGACGAGTGCAACTCATCGAAGCTAGAGATCACTCTGTCATTCTGATTGAGTTAAAATAGCAGATTGGATGCTTTCAAAGGAGGGTGGTTCTTGAAATCGTTGTTCTTCTTTTTACCATGGTTACCTGCAGTCATCATTGATTTGCATAAAAAAGTCTTCACTAGCATGGGTGTTGCTGCTACAGCTAAATCAACCATATATCAGATCATCAAGAACTTCAAGGAGAGAGGGACGGTTGTCGTGAAGAAACCTTCAGGGTGCCCAAGAAAGTCCAGCAAGCACCAGGACTATCTCCTAAAAATGATTTAGCTGCTAGATTGGGGCACCACCAGTGCAGAGCTTGCTCAGGAGTGGCATGTGCACGTGCAGTGAGGCAAAGATTTTGGAGGAGGAGGATCTGGTATCAAAAAAGGCAGCAAAGAAGCCACTTATCTCCAGGAAAAACATCAAGCACCAATTAATATCCTGCAAAAAGTAAATGGATTGGCCTGCTGAGAACTGGGGTAAAGTCATTTTCTCTGATGAAGCCCCTTTCCAATTTTTTGTCTGGGGAAGAAAAGGTGAGTGCTACCATCAGTCCTGTGCCATACCAACAGTAAAGCATCCTGAGACCATTCATGTGTGGGGTTGCTACTCATCCAAGGCAGTGGGCTCACTCACAGTTTTGCCAAAAAACACAATCAAAACATCCTCCGAGAGGAATTTCCCCCAACCGTCCAAGAACAGTCTGGTGAAGAATAGTGTCTTTTTCAGCATGATGGAGCACCGTGCCATAAGGCAAAAGTAACTAAGTGGCTCGGGAAATATAACGTTAGGTCCATGGTCAGGAAACTCCCCAGACCTTAATCCCATCGAGAACTTGTGGTCAATCATCAAGAGGCAGACTCACAAACAAAAACCCACAAACTTCCGACAAACTCCAAGCATTGATTATACAAGAGTGGGTCACTATCAGTCAGGATTTGGCCCAGAAGATGATCGGCAGCATGCCAGGGCAAATTGCAGAGGTCTTAAAAAGGAAGGGCCAACACTGCAAACACTGAGTCTTAATATAATTGTCAATAAAAACCTTTGAAACTTATGAAATGCGCGTCATAATACTTCAGTAGGCCATAGAAACATTTCACAAAAATATCTAAAAACACAGAAGCAGCAAACTTTGTGAAAACCCATACTTGTGTCATTCTTAAAACCTTTGGCAGCAACTGTGTTCTGGTTGTATTATCTATTTAAAAGCAAGTTTGCTGAGCACCTGTTTCATTTTGCAGTTAAACTGCTGCCCTGCAGCAACTGTGGAGGGATTTCTGAATTTGTTTCAGATCTATGAGGTTCTGACTGTACAGTGGATATAAGGAGTTACTTGGATTTTCTTTGTGTGAAGATGGCAACAGATTTGCAACAGACGGCATTATCACAAACAGCTTGCATGTAATTGCCAACTCAACCCATTCAGTCATAAACTGATAGCAGACTGACTCCATCTTATTGCACCAAACTCACTTTGAAGACAGCACCTGACCGCAAATGGTCACAGACCTTGTCCCTGTCTACGAAACAACCATTTAAAAGGCAGCAAGATAGCAAGTTCATTGGATGTGGTCATGATTGTGGTCATGCCACAGTCTCCGCTCTAGTGCAATTCTAGAATAAAACACCCCAAATTTTAAATAATAAATGTTTAAAGTGATTTCTGTGCCTGTTTTCCAAAGTAGCATCCAGAATGAGGACTTATGAGGCTGATCAAAGTTCAAAGTTAGTAGTAAGCTTGCTAGCTTGTTGACATATACCATGTTATGGCTGAGGATTTTTTTTAATGAGGATTTACACATAAAGACGAAAGAGATTTTTAAGAGTTAGTGAAGTTAGGCTAGTAGATCTGTCATCCGATGGCTAACAAAATGAAGCTAATATAAATAGGCACAGGCCGTGCACTTGGGGAATTTGGGGGTGAAGCTAGCTATTCTCAAGTTTAGCTAGTGTTGAGGATCAGTCAGTGAGATACACCTGCAAGTGATCAGTTAGAAAATATAAATTCCTTCATATAGCAAGAAGAAAACAGATCAAACTGCAGATAACAAAGTGCCAGGGATGAACCTATCGGGGTTAGTAATTAATATGTTGAATAATTTGGTACCAAGAAGTCAAATCCACAGCTATATCTCCACAAGGAAATCTTAGTTGTCTCAGCAGGGATTAATTTATGAAGCATTATAGTATTGGTGTCCAGGATACCCCGAACCCAGAGGCTGTAAACTTAAAGGTATGTCACACATGAATCCATAAAGAAGCTGTATAGAGGCAGAATTACAAGTGAACTGCTTTTTAGGGCTGGATGCCTATTCCTATGAAAAGCTGGGAGCCTCAGTGCACACAGTAGATCTGCAAACGGGTTGATACATATAACTCATAACAAGCGGACTGGTTTGCAAAGTCCTGCTTTAAAGCCTACATTTTGTCACTGTGATTGTCCCTGTCTCATTATGTTACCATATTTTGAGAGATGATCTAATGCTAACAACCTCAGTTATCAAGATGCAGCCACAGACTGTAAGGGTGCAGTACACAGAACAGATACCTAAACACCAGAAGTAACTCATCAAAACTGAGGAGCAACTTTTTGGACAAGCTGGAAGTGAAATTAACCATGCACCACAATTTATTAGTTGTGGGACAGTTGGATTAAACTGCTTCAAAAGGTATCAACGCCACAAAGTTGGTGAGAGGTCCAGTTCAGCAACTTGAAGCGGCCTGTGTCGGCACACCTTTCACCTAAAGCAACCACGCCTGAAAAGTGAATAACTTTAAGCCTTTATACAATTTTAACAGGTGCGTTATAATCCCTCCTACCCATTTCTGCATTGACTTGTTTGTTTTTAGCCAGCCTCAACTAGCCGAGGAGCTGCATTGTCCACCTTGTTTTCATTTTTCAGCCCCAAAGTTTAACACTTGAGAGCTAATACAAAGCAACAATACTATTTATTCAGCGAGATGTTTCTAGCCTTCTTATGATTGCATGTAAAATATTCCCTGTCCGTTTATTTCCAATTTTGGAAAATAATTGCTGCTGAATGCTCCACTGTTTTCACCAGCTAATGCTGTCAGTCTGTTTAACAGCTAATGCTGTTTAATGCTGAGCAGGTTGTGTGCAGTCTTTGCTTAAAACACAGCTGAACAGAGAGAAGAGGAAGAACCAAAACAGTCCTTTTGCCAGCAAAAAAACAAAACAAAACAGTGAGCTTAAAGTCACTGTAAAGGTATAAAGTAATTACTTGACGTTATTATTCCCTTCTCCTGTCAGTGTGATATTGACTGTTAAAGCAACAGCTAACTGAGAGGACAAGCCTTGGCAAAGGTCTGTCCTCCACTGAGTGTTTAATTGCTGCTCTTACAATAATGGTCGCCTCTCATTCATGCAAATAAAGCTTAACTGAATTCAACTGACACAGAAAGAGGAACAAGATAGAAATGCACACTGAAGTGTTTTAGGCAATCACACAGAGTGGAAACTGGTAATAAGACGGATGTAGTTGTGAGATTGTGAATGTATGGAAATCAAAGTGAGGGCAGTAAATAGATGGATGTGTGGAGTCAAAGAGCTTGCACGTTGGTTCCTGAGAGGTGGAGATGAGTTAAGGAGGGGAAGAGGAAGTGCTATGCCAATAGGAAGAGTTTGTTCCTCGGTGAGATACAGGAGACAGTGTCAACACACACGCTGTGCTCAATATAGCTGCTGTCACACGGCCAGGCATACCTGTCTCTCCTTCCCAGCCTGACACTTGCACCTTTCCTGCCTCGCTCACATTCTTCTATCTCCTCCTCACGTGAACAGGTTACATTTTTTCCTTTTCCCTCAGTCCTCCCGTGGCTGCCCTGTCCATCAATGTCACGTCCCCTGCACTAAATTAACTGATCCCTCTTCCTTTGCTTCCCTCTCTCCTCTCCCTCTCTGTATATATTACAGACTTGACACCTTGCCAGACATTGGTTTAATATAACACACATTCTCTGTGCCTTCCACCCGCTCTCACATTACCCTCTCTTTCCAACTCCCACCGCCCCGCTTTCATATGGGCACTGGCCGCTTGCTTTTTCCATACTTTGCCCACCGCAAAAGGAGCTTTTTGTTCTTGAATAGCTCCCTCATTGCCATGGTAATCCAACAGAAAGAGAGTGTGGTTTTTCTGTCTCGGGCCTCATGGATGAAAATAGTAAGTCACGATGGGTTTCTTTCAGTGGCCCTGAATCTCAAAAATCAGTCAGTGCAAATCTGAGTCTGTCATGAAAAAGACTGAAGTTTATAAATGAGTTGACCGTGTGTGTGTGTACAAATGCCATGTTTTAACTCAAGCACTTTCCTGCATTTGTCTTCTTCATCTTCTTCTTCCAGGTGGACCACTTGCTGCTGGGTCCGCCCTCCTGTTGATCCCCTTCTTCCTCTGTTTCACTTGTCCTCCAGTATCATCCTCCCCCTTCCTTCCTTCCCTCCTCCTCCTCCTCCACTGCCTCACCACTCGCTGTGGTAATCCCATTACTCATGTGCGAATACCAGCTGGGGGAGAGAGGGAGGGAGAATGTGCACAGAGGATAACTGTGTAGGGGCCTCACATCCCAATGAGACGGTTGGACACTGGGCGTTCTTTGAAATACTTGTTTAGAGAGGAGAAGAAAACATTGAGTGACACTGTAAATTGTTTCAGTTGACATTAAACTTTTAAACTTAGACTTAAAAAAAAAAGGAAAAAACGAGGTAAAGCTTAAAGGTAGCCTAACCTCAGCATCTGTGTTTTGACTCCCAGCTGGATAGAAATGTCCCCTCTTTGTCAAAAAAAGAAGGGCAAAATTCCTAGTGTATGGTGGCACCTGAGCTTCAAATAATAATAATAATAATAAAAAATGACAGAAATAGAGAAAAGAAATGCAAAGCAGAAAAGAGAGTGCCATATGACTGATTTGGCTTGGTGGTTACAAGTATCAGTTTGATCGGTCACAAAGCCTGATGGGCATGCAAATGTGCCTGTAATGTTGCCCCTTATTCAGATGAAGACATTAGTGATCCAGAGCGCTTCCAGGGGTATCAAATTTTAATAGCAGCATTTTTTTTGTTTGTTTGTTTTGCATGTGTTTTTTTTTTTTTATATTTTAACAATAATCCCATCATGGGTCAAAGACGGTGAAAAAGAGAGAGAGAGGGAGTGATATCTGGCTGTGTCTCCCTGACTGTTGGACTGGTAAGCTTGAAAATAAACAAGTTCTTTGATGACAAAGAATCCATTGACTCCCTTATTCCGTCTTTCTCTCCCACTCCACAGCTTTGCTCTCTTTTCCTCTCTCTCTCTCTCCCTCTCTGGCGTTCTTTTGCTCTTGCTGTTTTGAAGGGATGAAGTTGGTGGGTGAGTGTGGTGTGTTTGTGAGTGAAGGGGCAGGAGGAGGGGATGGCGGGGCATTAACCGCCACCCTGCTGTACTTGTTGTCCCCTCAGCTGCCGGCTTTTTCTTTCATCCGGTCTGCTCTCACCCTCCGTGCCTTTCAGTCTAGCAAACCATCTTCCGTTTGCTTTTTTTTAGTGTCACTCAAGAAGTTAGACCTTTTTCTCTTCAGTCAAGGTTACTCTCACTTGAAGAGTTGAAGCTGGAAAAAAACGGGGGAGAAATCAGCGTTGCAGGTGTTTCAAGTTGATCATGTAAAATCAAGTCAAAGATAACTGTAGCATGTGTGAATAAAAAGAGAAAATCAAAGATGAAGGAAGAAAGTAAATGTGTTCACATGCCCATCTGTGTGTGTGTGTGTGTGTGTCACTGCCTTTGTTCAAGTCACCAATGGTATGAATCATCAAGAAGCCTATGTACATACTGTATTACACCTCTGTTGGTTGTTCAACGCCCTGTCCAGGAATTATAATCCTACCTGCCTTCCACTGGTTTCCAAAATCAGGTTCTGCATGTACATACATTGTGTGTATGTGTGTGTCAGTGTGTTTTTGTGTCTGCTGCACTGCCTGTGGTGGCACTGGTTAGTGGGCTACCACACCCATTGTCCACGGTAATTACACTGACTCAAGCCATCTGTGTTTTAGAGGCACGGACCAGAAGAAACCAGTGTGTGTGTGTGTGTGTGTGTGTGTGTGTGTGTGTTACTGCTGACTGGATGGCATGCTATGCAGCTACACCACTGTCGTCCACTGAAAAAAAGTGCGTAGTTTTTTTCCAACTCTGCACCATCCATCTCCTGCATCACTTGTGACTGTTTGACATGGATCTCAGGCACGTCATCCATCCTTACTTGGTATGATGCATCACTTTGCTCTGATGGGGGTGGGTGTGTACGGGTGTGAACGTGGGGATGTTCACACCCACTCAACTTTGGGCATTCACATACACACAAATACTCCAGTGACAAAATCTCCGTTCTCCCTTTCATTCCCTCCGTCTTTCTCTGCGGAGCGTCTGTCTGTCATTCTGATTAGGAACGGGCAGAGTCACATAAAGCTCCGAGAGGATGAAAAAGCGCGGGATGGGAGATAGAGGGAGTTACGGATGATGCGGAACCAATAAGACAAGGTTCTTCTGTGATACACTCTGTTTGTCAAATTCACTCGCCAAATTATAGCTGCGTCTAATCCGGCAGTTCTCAAAGTTTTTTCGGGCCCGCCCCACTTCAGAAGCCAAAAAAGGTCCACACCCACAATTTGTATTGCTCATTAACAATAAAAAGATGAATTTTGGTAAAATAAATGTCAACACAATAGCAGCAGTAAAGCTTGATTTACTGTTCTCCTGCAGATTCATTCAACTTAGCTGAATTTTTTTTCTTTTTTTTCTTTCTTTCTTTTTTTTTTTTTGGCCCTAGTCATCAACACCTGCACCTGCACGTGGGAAATCACCTTCCTCTAAACTGTAAAGCAAAAGCTTCAGAAAACCTTAATGTAGTGCTACTGCAACATTATTTTGGTGTCTTGCAAGTCCATGTGGGTGTTTTACGCGTACTGTAACTTACAAACCAGACAGATAGTTTCAAATCTAAATTTAGAGCTAATGGAAGATTTTTATCCATTTATAGCACACATCTCACAAAATAATGATATTTCTAAAGCACTGTATGCCTCTGTTTACAGAAGAAAGCTAAAAGGAAATGAGAGCAGAAAGATTGACTAGTGGCCTGACTGACTACACAAAAGGGCACGTGGCTGCTTTTAACCCAAGTCTCTCAGATCTTTACTTTTCTTTAGCATAAACCACAATATTCAAACATCATTATTTTGGGTTAAAACAATTTGTGCAAAAAAAAAAAAAAAATATATATATATATAGCAGATATTTTCATGTTACTTAAGATATTGAACCTAAAATATTCAAAGTTATGTTAATCAACAAGCTCTAACTGCACAATTTGGCTGTTAATTATAACTTTATTAAGGACTAATAAACTGTAAAAGTCTACCATCTGTTTAAAAAGTAATTAAAAGAAGAAGAAGTAAAACAACGAGAAAAAAAGACAATAGAAGCATAAAATAAAGGGCAAATATACTGCCAACTTCATGTGCCTAATTACAGTATATAATGAGCTCTTTATACTAAAAATACAAGTTTCTTTACTTAGTTTTCACAAGTCCATCAACCTTGTAGCTATAGCAGTGACCTGTGGAGAAAAAGTGAGAGCTGGTATGAGGGAGGGAAAGAGACGGAGGCACGGAGAGGCGGCAGAGGATGGAGAAGGAGGAGGAGGAGGAGGAGGAAGAAGAGGTGTGAGCATGAGGGAGGGCAGATGGGCATATGTATGGACGGGTAGTAAAAGACGACAGAACAATGCAAAGAGGCAATCGGGGGAGAGAAATGAGGAGAGGTGGATGAACAGCCAGCGTGAGGGAGGAGGAGGTTGAGGAGGAGGACACGGGCGGGAGAGAGAGGGTGCTGAGTGAAGCGCTGTGTTTATCAGTGCTCAGAATGTACTGTGCTGTCGGTAAATGTCATCTCATGTGCTTGAGTTACAATAGTCACAGTCAGAGGCGCACACGGATAAACGCACATGGGAATATCAAACAGCAGAAGCTTACGTGGCTGTCAGATTTTCTTCTCTCCCTTCCCTTCTTCAGCTTTTCCTCTGCTCCCCTCTTGGATTTCCCCTCATTTCTCCCTCTGCGTGAAGAGCCTCGAGGGGATGCTGAAGCACTCTTCACCTAAACCAGACATACAGACATCTGGAAAAAAAAAAAAAAGCAATAATGATAGATATGTGCTGGAGGCATGCCAAAATAGATGGCAGCAACAAACAGAGGAAGAGGGGAATGGTGTGACACTTTGGTTCCCAGCTGACTGCTCCATTGTCAAATGCAGTGTGAGAAAAAGTCACACAGGTCTGTCACGTGGTTTTCCTGCTTCTGGAGAAGACAGGGCAAGATGGGAAGAAGGTTCAGTACCCAGTTTAATGGCTTTCTTTTAGTCCAGTTCCTTATCAGGCACAGCAGACTTGGTTTCCTGAGTGTGTCAGAGAACAGCCAGCAAAAAAAGAGGAGAAATCCTGTTTGTAAATCACACCACAGGGACTTTGTTACCATCAGGGGAGTTTGTTTACTTTGTTTTACTACCACTGTCTTATCCTGTTGACAAGCCAGTGCAGTGATGTGTATCACTGATGTAAGAGTGCAGTAACAAACAAACAAAAAAAAAGCACAAAAACACGCTCTTTAAATCTCCATCCTGTAAACCAGGTGCCAGCGTGCAAGAAAGCAAAAAACGGAGATGCACTTCACCTCCCATGTGTGACGCCTCACCCATTACCGGTAAAACACGACAGCTTCATATCAGCAGAGGAGGAAGTAGTGTGTGCGTTCACAGGGCCGTGACACCTGTCGGCTCAGTCGAACAAGTCACGCTGAATATCCGATCAAGACTTTACGAATGACCAGATGTCTCTGTGCTGTCAGGTGCCTGATATGCATGCGGAGACCTGCACAGATACAGCACAAGGCACTCCTTTGGTGATTGTGCACTGTGTGTGTTTGGTGGTGAGTTAAACTGTTTATTGGCTGCAACTTAAAAAAAAAAAAAGAGGGAGAGTCACTTGAAACATCAGCAGCAGAAGAGGATGCAAGTTCATTTTTAAAGTAACCACAACTTCTGTTTTTTGCAGAAATGAAAAAAAAAAGGGGGTAAAAGAGGGTTTTTTTTCTTCATTTGGTGCCAAAACTGAAGACAGCAGTGATGCCAGGATGGTGAAGACATATTTAATTATGGTTTCACTGACCTGTTAATAATGATGAATGAAATGGAGACAAGTCAAAGAAATAACACACGCACGTCTTGATAAAGCTCCAACACAAACAGGGATTGGAATATTATACAAATCTGATACATACTAACAAGGTGGCATTGCTAATAAGGGTTATAAAGATTTGTGTAGCTGGTTAAATGATTATATACTCAGTCAAACACTGAGGTAGAAAACTTTTAGAATATAGACAGTATGTGGTTGAAAAGTATAGCAAACTTTTATTATATTTTTTGGAGATATTTATATCTGTCTTGCAACAGACAGGTCGCCAGTAACACACACACACACACACACACACACACACACACACACACACACACACACACACACACACACACACACACACACACACACACACACACACACACCCCAAACTTGGAAAATGGAGGTATGGATATATATGCTAAAAACTCTGTGGAAAACAGGGCAGCTCCTTCTATTAAAAACACAAAGGTAACATTTTCAGTATTTTTTACTTACCTGTGTTATACTACATGTTTTAACTATGCAAACACTTTTCCTTAATTAAATATTCTTGTAGATATAGTTTATTTATTCTTGCATATTCTTGAATGTCTGTCACACAGTCAAAGACATTCACAAAAAACAGTTGAAATAAATACAAAGTAGAGAAAGCAAGTAAAATTACACAAAGGAAGGTTATCAATTCAAAAAAGAGAAAATAATCAAATGTAATACAACAAGGTGGTTAATAAGTAGAAACTGCGTGGTGTGAGGGTGTAACAAGTGGCAGTCGAGTTATCTTGCGCTGTGAAAATCTACCACGTTCTGCACAAACATGCAAATAATAAGAAACAGAAGAGGTTCGTGCGTGTTTCTGCATGCAGAACTTTTTGTTGTAATCTTCTGGATATGTTAGCCACTGCTGATTTAAAATTCGCTTCATTCCATAAAACGTGCAAAAGAAAGATGAGTGTAAATGCCCTGATGCCAGCATTAATCACTAACTGACGTTTTCTTGTTGTTTTTCTGGGTTAATAAGTGTAGCCGTCCTCATAGGAACAGGCCTAATTGATACCTGACTGACGTAAATGGACGCTGCGAGTCGAGCAGCTCTCGCGCCTCTCTCCATTCGCACGGTTCGACGTGAAGTCACCACGGCAGCGCGCTGTACCGGTCTCCCAGGCAACGCCGCGTGCTGCAGTGACGCCAGCCCGGGCCCCGGCTCGTGGTGAGTGGGGGCGTGACTCGCCACGTTAGCCCCCCCCCCCCCCCCCTTCCCCTCCCGTCTCCCGTCAGTGTGGGCGGGCCCCGCTAAAGAAGAGAGCGAGCGAAACACGACACTCCGAGGACGGAGAGAGGCACGGGGGGGGAGGAGAGAGTGAGCGCCGAGTGGTGCGAGAGTGAGTGGAAGACTGAAAAAGTCCGTGAAGAAATAGAGGTTCCTTTTTAACATTAATTTCTGTCAGAGAAGAAACGCGGCGGAGAGATGTCAAACAGCGACGAAGATGCGGTTGAGACGGAGTAAACAGCTACCGGACAGTTAGCGAAAGAAGTTGTTGGAAGACGAGAGAAGAGGGAGAGCGACGCTTTTCGCTTGGCTCGAGGGACGGTTGACCGTTTTTCTTGAGCAACTTGAGTAGATTTGAGCTTTGCGAGTTACGGGACCAGAGGATCGACGAGGTGCGGGCATAAAGCAAGCCCTTCGGTAGAGAGCTGGTGGAGGACCGCACCGACAGAGACAGAGAGAGGGGGGAGAGAAGCGTGACGGCGGCGGCTTGAAGAGAAGAGAGAGCCGCTGGAGCTGAAGCTGTAAAAGTTTGCCTCGTATCTTCGGCTGGTTCTTCACAGATTGGGAAGCAGAGCGGGAGGAAGAGGCCGAGTGACTGACTTTCTTTCCACAAGCAGCTTCGTGGAATTTTTCCAGTTTAGCAAACTTTAGCTGTGCTGCCGAGCTAAAGCGGAAAGAATGAAAACACCTGGAGATACTGGTAAGTTTGCGAGCCTCCTCGTATTTATTTATTTATTTATTTTTACTTGCCGAGGTTGAGTCTGCAAAGCTCCACAGTAACTACCGGTACATAGCACATTTACTAACGAGGCAAGACAGTTAACCACCCGCTTCCATCCTAAAGCCGCAATGAAAACCTGTTGATCTGACTTGTTCTCACGAGTAGCGCAGCAGCCAGTGGTTTCACTTGATAAGTAATTGCAATCTGGTCCAGGTTAGTACTGTACTCCCGTTTTAAGAGGAAGTGGTTAAACTACTGTACAGTGGTGAAAGCGACATCCTCTGTCACTCTGACAACCTGATTTCACCATCCAGAAACTTTCAGAGAGCCGAGTAAAAATCCTAGAAACACGGTCTGCGTGAGAGGATGAGGGAGCAGTGGACGTGCCGGCTCTTCGTGCCGGTGTTCAGGTGGTTGGATGAAGGAACGTATGCTGATATTAACACAGTAACGGGGCATATGCATATTGTCAGGCCTGTCAGGGTGTTTGAAGTGAGGAGCAGGGTGGGGTGGGGGAGATTCCCAGCAGTCAGCTGAGGTCTGTATGGGTGTCTGTTTGTCTAATTCCTGAAATGCTTGCATAAGTTTGTTCTTGTTGCTCCCCTTCTCTCTTGAAGCCAGTGCATTTTTCTCTGCAGAAAAGAGGAAGTGGAAGTACACTCATGTGTGCCATCTATGCATTTTATTATTTGAGTGCTGGTCATAAACGGTGTGCCTGAAACGACTCGATCTTCAAGTCACGAAGCTGCAATCAGTTTGATTTGTTTCAGAAAAAATGAAGAGATTTAGGGTTCAAGAGACAGCGGATAACATCTGAAAGTATATCTCAGTCAGTTTTATTGTAGCAGTTAGCCTGTTGCATGTTTTTTATCTTAGAATTGTCGTGCATAAAACAGACACCAATAATAAAAAAACTAAAGCCAGAGTAGCCCCATAACTTCCAAATACTAAGCAAATAATGTCTTGTCCAAGTTTTAGCAATAAAGGCGGCTCACTTATAAACACAATTTTTAACTCATTATAATAAAAAGTGTGTAACTGCGTGTTTTTCCTGCAGGAACAATGTGGTGACTTTATAAGCATTTTGCATGGGGGGGTGGGGGGGGGGTGGCAAACGGTGCGGGACACTTTCCACTCGGGACCCCTTCCCCCATCTCATCCCCTTCACCCACCCTCAGCCCCTTTAGGCCTCCACATTCCTGCACACACACATAAGCACATTCACTCAAAAACACACACATACACACTCCCTGCAGCAGCCTGAGGAGGCTGCTATGACATCACATCACATCCCACCACAAGTAGCCCTTTTATGACGAGGAAATGCATGCTTGTGGGGCAGCAGATAGCTTAAGCTCTTGTGGGAAGACAGTAAAAATTGATTGCGTTTAGGTTATAGGTGTGATGTATGCAGCTAGCGTGTGTTTGTGTTTGTTATCTGTTCAGTAAAAGGTTAACTGGTCCCATACTGTGGCCCTTTCGCATGATATAATGCAAAGTGTACACAGTCAGCCCACTAGTGTTGTTTCACATTTAAATGCACTGAAAGTGAGGGAGCCTGTAAATGACCATTCATGTTTTCTTAAGTTAATTGAAATTTATATCAGTGCTTTTTTCTGGCTCAAAATTGACCTTTTGGAGGGGGTAATACACGTAACCACACCTGGTCTTCATGTAGTTCAGGCAAATTATCTGTGTTGCTTTACATAATATTTAAGCTTGATGAAATTAAACACTACTTTAAAAAAACAATGTTCTTCTGGTGGAAAATTAAAAACCTCCATTTTTTTTTTCATATTAAGCACAACATGAAGTTTTTGCATACTGAATTTCATCACAGAGTTCACAAATATGAATCATTCTGTCAATTAATCATTTGAGCAGTAGTTTTTTTAAACACATGCACGTCATCTCAAAGGCATTATGTAACAGCAAATCTGATTCTATAACAGTGCCTTTAAATAGTTGAATTATTGAACTGGCTAATCTGCGGTGCTCTCCTGATCTGTCTGATCTCCCGTTGTTGCTGTGTTTGCGAGCTTTAACCCTTAACTAATTTGTTGGTTGTGGAAGAATATAGCAGTGCATGGATAATGCGTGGGACGAAAAATGTAATCATTCATTCCTGGGATTGTTTGATGTGGGATTTGTGTCCCATATGATAAGCTGCTGCCTCTATAGAGCTTATGTCCTTTTCTCTCCAGCACTTCCTTTGCGCTTTTATTTTCGACACCCACTTTATTAAGCTGAATACATGATAGGATTACTGTTTTGGAAAGCGTCCCTATTTAATCTTAATCACTGCTATTTACCTGGTCTTTGTTAGTGTTGGACATAGTCTGGGGCGAATTGACTGTAAGCATGTAAAGTATTCTTCAGGTTGCATTAGTCAGCACTGAGGTGGTATGGACACACATCATTAATCTATCTTTGTGTGTCTCACAGAGGGTGTGCTAATGATTGATTAAGCTCTGGTGATGAGGCCTTACGGAAACACAATAATAACTCCCAAATACGTTATCTGCACACTCACCACACAGTCTGGGCTCCAGCTTTTTTATCTCACCTGTTTTACTCCAGTTTTCGATCCCTGTCATCCGTTTCCCTCTCTGATGGGATAAGGACTGGTGGGTGTCTTTGTGTGACGGGGTTGCATAGTGGGACCCTTGGCTCTGGAGTGCCCATTGTGCGTGTGTGTGTGTGAGTGGAGTACGGGACAATGGTGGGAGTGGGGCAGGGCCTGGGACTGATTGTGTGTGGACTTGTGGAGCCGGGGACCTCTCATTGTGATAATAATGGTGGGGAGCAGCTCATAGTTTGGAGGTGCTTTTGACACATGAAGAGACCACATTTCGGCATGCCTGTGAAATGTGTGTGTGTGTGTGTGTGTGTGTGTGTGTGTGTGTGTGTGTGTGTGTGTGTGTGTGTGTGTGTGTGTGTGTGTGTGTGTGTGTGTGTGTGTGTGAGAAAAATTGGACATTTTGGCTTATTTTTCACCAATCGTTTAACTGGTCACTTATAACACGTCTCTTTTATGCTCCTCCCTGTTTTCCTGGAGTTTGATGTGGCAGGGCAGGAAACAAAAGGGCTGTTTGTGACCAGTGACTTGAGAGTGAATATTTTGCCATTCCTCCCTGTGTGGGTTCATGTGTGCGATTACTAGCATATGCTTTTCAATCTCAACTACTGCTGTGATGATAAGTGCAGCGATTAGCCTTATCTGTGAAAACTCCCTTCCAATGCTGACCACAGCAAAACCCCATACTTCCTACCATCCAGTTTTACAGTCTGGTTTATGAGACAGTGTCCTACTGTGATCAGGCTCAGCCAGCATTCTTAAAAAGGTGATGTACCATTGCAGTCTTTCATGTGAAAAGGCTAGGAAATCTGCAAAGAATTGACTTTGATCACATGAACACACAACTTGTTAGATATTCTGTAGAAACCATTAAGTCAAAGTTAGTAAAACAATTAAGGCTAAAATATTATGCAGTCCTTAAAATATCTGTGTAGTGCAAAGTTATAATAATTAACTAAAACCAGGTATGGAAAACATTCAGTTATCTGAAATAAAAATAAGAATTTAGAAAAGAGCAAAAAAAGTAACAGGGCTGATATTTTTTTGCGTACAAAAGTAACTACAGTAACATAAAAATAAACAGGAAGTGTCTTTACTTTCAGTCTTTGTGTGGTCACATGTGTCAACCCAAGAAGAATCAGGAGGCTTTGGTTTATGCGTTTATTGAGACTGAGATGTTACATGAATGTATTGTAACAGTTAGTCTGAACTTGTCACAAATGGCACCCCCATTGTAATTCACTTGCCAAGTTTAAGACCATTACCTATTTCCAGGTCCCAAATGCTTCTTCAGTTCCCAAAAGGAAGCAAACACTGAGGTGCCAATGGGAATTAAAAATGATTTCAGTGCCAATAAATCGATCAGCGTGGCTGTTCTCCAGGGTGTTACAATAAAGGTTAACAGCCAGGAATCAGTGAAAAATAGGATTTACAAGGTTTAGTGGAGTTAGAAGTCAGAAGTAAGATAATAAGCTAGTAAAGATGATATAACCTGGTCTGACTGAAATATTTCTGGAAAAAAAAAAATACTAGCTGCAGAGCAATGGTTCATCTAATATAAACACACAAACACAGGGAAGGTGTAAGATGAGGGTTAAACCTGCCACTGTGCTACAGTTTCACAATATTCTTCAACCTCCTTTTGTTCTTCAGGCTAAGAGATCCAAACCACCAGATTAAAGAAAAAGTTAAAACAGACTCAATAAAACAAGAGTAAAACATTTTCATAAAAATATTATCCAATATTATCTAAGTTTCCAATACAAATGCATACGCTGATGAGCCTTTGCACAAATGGCATCTGTATTCGCATCAAATGACAATTTGTTTATCCAATATAGTTTGTAAAAATGTATATTTCTCCACCACCTCAATTTCCTGGCCATGAATATGAACAGAAAATCTATGATCATTTCCTTTGTTTTTGATGCATTAATGTCCACAAAAGAATGCCCACACCATGATACGAAATCATCGACAACTGGGCCATGATCACGATCCGCATCATGAAGTCGCGACATGATCACTGAGTCGTCTGCGTACCTAATTATATATCTGTTCTGATAGAGGCTCTGGCACTCATTTGTATAAAGAACAAATAAAAGTGGAGAGAGGACAAATCCTTGAGGGGAATCAGTAGAAGATAAAAGCAAATCTGATAAAGTACTGTTAACTCGTACTTTCTGCGGTCCATCTTTTGTTAAAAATCCATAAGCCAAGAAACCAGACCACAATCAAGGTTAAATATGCCGCTGAGACGTCTTGCTAAAATATGAGGCTGAATGCAATTAAAAGCAGATGAAAAGTCTTTAAAAAGCAAATGGGAAAAATTACGTACACCATCCAGATGCTCCAAAACCTCGTGGAGCAGCATCCTCCACACCCCTACCTGTTCAATTTGTTCTATATTTAAATTGGAGGAGGGGTCAAAAATTTCCCAGGTGGCACAAAAAAATATAATTTCTCACAAGTTTCTCAAAGATTTTCATTACTAGAGAAGTAAAAGCAACAGGTCAGTAATCATTCAAGGATTTAGGTGCTTTAACTTTGGGCACGAGTGCAGTAATAGAGCCCTTCCAAATACGAGGAACTCTATGAAACTCAAGAGACTTTGAGAACAGAAATGAAAAAAATTCCAGCCAATTGCTCGGCACAGTTTTTAAGGAGATGTCCATTTATTTGATCTGGACCTGGACTTTTAAATAGTTTGAGTAACAATAATCTGTCAATATTAATAACTGACTGCTTTGGGGAAACAACCCTGTACGACCCCAGTTCTTCACTAAAGTCATGAATATTAAATTGACTGTAAAAAAAAAATGTTCAAACCATTTGCAAGTTTTAAATCAGACATAACTTTAAAAGAAATGGGACACTTCCTGGGTTGCAAACCCATAATAGACTTAACACCCTCGTGAGTGTCTAGTGCCCAGCAATGACTGTACTTTATCTTTATATTTAATTTTGGCAAGCTTCAGTTCTCGTTAAATGAGCCCATCAACAACACGAGATTAACATTAACATGTTGCTTTGTGGTTGACTTTATATAAAAAAGTCCCTAAGCTTAATGTTCATGGTGGTGGGCAGCACAGTGGCGCACCGGTTAGCACAAATTTTTATTTTGCTAAATTTTTAAAAGCTGTAATAAAATGTTTAGTTTACACTCAGTAATTGATTTTTCTAAACAATTTAATTAGAGTTTCTAATACTGCTGTAGTTTGTGTCACAGTCATTCTTTTATGACTGTGACACAAACTACAGCAGTATTAGAAACTCTAATTAAATTGTTTAGAGTTTCTAATACTGCTGTAGTTTGTGTCACAGTCATTCTTTTATGAAAGTTTTGATATTGTGCTCTAACACTATGTTGACAAATGACCCCTTTTGGAATCTTCAAATGTCTGTATTTAGCCAGGAATTTGACCAAAGGGAACAATGTGCTCAGCCAGTCGACACTAATGGACCCCCCCATCATTAGTCCTGTGCCGCCCTTGACCAGGGAGACCAGCGAGAGACCCCAGCCAGCAAGGCTACATTACCCTTGATGGTTCAAACGCCTCTGACTGCTGTCCAGCACCGCTCTCAGCACAGTGCACCCTCACCCCCGCACTAGAGACCTATACATTAACCTCACATCTGACCATCCAGTCCTGTACTATGTGGAGGAGGACCAAACAAATCCACAAAGGCACTATGCACCCTGGACACCATTTATTTCAGTGCCTGTGTTTGTATTTTTAAGCACTTGCATAACGTGGTTTTTCAATTTAATCAAGCATAAAACACTTTTTTTGTATATCAGTCAGCCAGAAATCACAGGAGGATGTACAGATTTCTGTTAAGTTCAGTAACAGTGTTTTTGCCTTTAGAATATGCGTACCAATCATGCTTGTGTGCGTAGTCACCCATTTTGAACCAGAAAAAAATAAAAATAGTTTATTTTATTTTGTAGCAGTATTTTACTCCATTGATGCTCTACACCCTCCTTTACACTGTCCTTTTCTAAATATGATAATCCAGTCTTTTAATATTTCATATCTTTTATATGTGTCACTATTTTGCTTTAGTGGCACAATAAAAATAAAAGGTCCTGCATCTTGAATCCACACTAACAGCCATTCTGTCCTGTTTTATCAGCTGTAAGGTTGTGAGATTTCATGCTTCAAGGACTCCTTTAAAAAATTCACTTTTTTTACACAGAAAACCCCAGCAACAGAACTAAATGTGTCTTCAGTGCCATGGGTGTTTGTCCGCAGTAGCGATCTGAGCCTAGTTTTACTATGCGATCATTGGCTGCCGCAGCCACAGCATGACCCTGGTATTGACTTTATTGGTTATTGGTCAGGGGTGGTAATGGGGTGGGTCTGCACGTCTGAATGGGATGAACTGTTGACAGATAAGTGTAACACTTTTGAAGAACATGTGTGTAACATACACAAACACTCACATTCACTGCTGCTTTTTATGGGAATTCTTGGACCTCCCACATTCCTGCTCAGAAGGTTAATAGTTGCCGGCTGTGGTGCATTACACATGAGGAGAAAACACAACACTTAGGATCTCTTCAAGCCTTTCCTGATCACAGTGATGATGAAATAGAAATATTTTTAATGTCTCATAAGGATAATATGTGTCTGTTAGTCTGTGAGATAGGAAGAAGTATTCTATTTTAAAGATAACTGCACACACACACACACACACACACACACACACACACAGACAAGGGTCCCGTTTTAAATGGGTATCAAAATTCATGTTGAGAATGTAGAGGGGTGTGTTGGTGTGCATGGACTCACCCGTACTGTTCAGCAGCTGCCTGCGTTTGTGCATGCATGTGCATTGTAACATAATACGGGGAGTTTACGGAGCTGTGGAGGTGAGTCAGTGTGAGGCGCAGAGTGGCATGTTGTTGTAAAAGAATAAGAAGTGTGTGTATATGAAGGAGGTTTCTGGGTGGCCAGTTCTATAAAGGTATTACTTGCTGAACAAAGCTTGTACAGCGGCGCTTGTGGGTGTATGTAACGGCTTCTTGGTGACGGCGGCGCCACTGAAACTGATCTGAGTCTGATGCCATACACACACACACACACACACACACACACACACACCTCCATGAAGATCAGGTAACTGTGTTCCTCTGATCTTCCAGATGAGAGGTTTTATTTTGGATCCTCGCAACACAATGACCTGTCCTTTAGGTTAGAGCCTGTATCGTCACCTCTCCACTGGTTGGAGTATAATCAGGGTGTAAGGTGTCAACGCTATTACAGCACTTAGTCCGCTACCTGTTTCTTCATCCATTACCTCCTCTAACCACACCACAACCAGCTGGCCTGCTGCACACATACATATATACAGAATAGTTTGTTGCTATCCTCTGTTGTCAGAGTTGCACCCATTCGTTGCCGTTTGCGCGGGGCTTGGCCTCAGGGGTGTTGTAATCTATACTGGTAATCTAGATTAACCCCAATAATAGTGGTCCTCCTGGGGGCATCTTCACATAAGGGGGTCAGCGCAGTGTGCCGCTCTTTATGTGCTGTATTTTGAAATGAGTACACCTTTACAAAAATGCTCAGAACTATGTGGAACTCATGCAGTCTGTTGGGCTTGCATGTAATGTGTTTATTTAAACAGTTATGCAAGTGTTAGTGTATGCAACTGTTAGCTGTATGGTAAATTGTGCATAATAATATGTTGTTTTTTTAACCCCTGTTTTCATCATGTAGAATAATGTCAATTTGTCAGTCTAGACTGCATCTGACTTATGTGCCTGCACTGCCTCTTTTTAGTATTACTGGCACTGAAACACAACAACTAAAATTGATATATCTATCTACAGTTGAAACTCTAGTAGTGTGTGTGTCTTTGTGTACCATTTTCACAGATGCACTGCAGCCCATTTTCTAAATCGAAGTACTGCAGGACTATGCTGGTTCACATGCCTGTTATCTGCCTTATTATACACCTTGCTTGTTTTCAACTTCCCCTCATGCAGAGAGAGGAGTGTTAGTACCGGTGGCATTGTGTCATCTTAGAAGCAACAGGTATCTGCTGTTGTACATTATTAAAATAAGAGGAATTTCTTTTACCAACTAGTATTTCTGGTGTTGACTAGTTTAGTCCACTATCCGCACACCCTGTTGGATCAGACATTCAACAGTCTTTTAACGTGCCGACTCTCTAGTGCAGTGTTCCACTTTAGTAACTCTGTACCTGCACCTGTGTCATGTAATTACCGCTATGCTGAATGGACAGCTATAAAATGAGTTTGACATTATCTGCCCCTGTTGCTTGTTAAAAACCCCTGATCTTAACCCCAAGTCATTATCACTGATAGCTCCTAGCCCTAAACCTAACCTTTAGAGAAGAGCATAAAGGACATTTTTTGGGGAATGAATATAAATAGTTTTTGATGCAAGCCACTTAGACTGATTATTCCTTTTGTTCCCTGATTGTAAAGACTTGGTAGAGTAGTTTTCTAAAGCCCCCAAAATTACATATTTTACAGTAGAGGGTAGGGATCATCAGCCTGTCATATCTGATTGTCCCTGTGTGAGAGGAGCTCAGGTAACTGTCTGATAAATTCACAGTGAGAAAGCGGGCACCATGTGTCCTGCCTCCAAACCAGAGTATTTCCAGTGGTGAAAATGTATCTCCTGCTGTCCACGACAGTTGAGAAAGAGCAGCTATGACCTGGTTCTAATGTTTGAAAACAGCTTGTGTGTAAGTGTGCTACAGACTGGACGGTACCGCCGTCCTCTGGTTCAGGGAGGTGCTGAGTGGAGCTCCTAACCCCTCTCTAACCCCTTAAGTTCAATGCAGTCAGCAGACACTCCCTGCAGAAAGGCAGCAGTGTTTGAATAGTTCCCCTGGCTATTTTTATCTGGGAATCTGCCTCTGTGCTGGACCCACGGAGCAGGGGTAGAGGGCAAATATCTGATCTAATTCTGGATGATGGGAAGTCACCAAAAGGACTTCTGTGCCACTTGCACTGCTGATGCTTTGTGTGTGTGTGTGTGTGTGTGTGTGTGTGTGTGTGTGTGTGTGTGTGTGTGTGTGTGTGTGTGTGTGCGCCTGCGCCTGTGTGGTTGGCTGTCAGCCGGGTTTTGAAATGCTGTCTGGCGCCAAGTTAAACTTTCTCTCTTGTCACCCTCCTCCTTCGCCTGCTTCCCCTCCTCCTCCTCCACCAACCTTTCCCTTCCCCCTTCCTCCCTCTCTTTTCCTCGCCTCTCCTTCCTTCCCTTCACCCCATGTAAGGAATGCAAGATCACATTTAGAGTTTTCTTTTCAACCAGTCTTTCCTCTTTCGCCTGTCTATCTTTTCGCTGTGCTGGCTTTCTCTGTCTCTCCCTTCCTCCATGTTCAGACCTGTTCTGCTTAGTACGTCAGAGCTTATTTTGAACTCTGAGCCAACTCATGATAGAGTATGCATGTGAGCGGCAAAGTTCTGTATATTTTGATGACAGGAGTTTAGGCTAGAGTGCTGCTCTTAATAGAAATGTTTCCTCTGTGTGAGTATTGTAAATTATAGTTTAAATTTAAGAGAAAGCAAGCTCTTTTAACATTGTGAGCCCAGGCAAATAGTGCACGTTAGGAGCTGGGCTTTTTGCAGGTGTGTACATGCAGATGCCACATAATTGCTAGCCAAGTCTGTCCAGTAATAGTAGCAAGCAAGTGGAGTGAGGACATCGTTTGTCTTTCATCAGCAATTTCTGTGTGATTTCATCTTTCTTTCTTTTAGACACAAGATTCAGAAACACACAGTCCTCCACGGTATCAGGCAAAATTAGACCCACAAATGCTAATGTCCCCTGAAGCAAAGGCCTGCTGCTTCAAACTGTTCTTCAGCCTGACTTCTGACTTTTCAGCCAGATGGGTCACTCTATAAAGTGTGTGTGTCCAGGAGAGAGAGAGTGAGTGTTTTCATTTTGAACAGACACACATACACACGTCCCTGTAGGGGAGTGAAACCTTTTTAGGCATCGATTGACCCTCCCATCCCACCATCCTCTCTTCCCTCTCACTTTCATTTCTGTGTCACCAATCCATGGGCTAATACCCCAGTGGCAGCTCCACTTCCATTAGCTTTCTCCTCCTCTCTCCTGCTTCATGTCATCCTACACTGTTTCTTTTTCTTTCACCAGGCACCACTGATTTACCAGCCAACATAACTCAATAAGTACATGCAGCTCAGCTGTCTGCTAACATGGCTCGTATAATATATGAAAACTGTCTGTCACAATCAAAATGTATCTCCAGTAGTTTCTGGCTGATGTTAACCTTCCTTAGTCAGCCTGAAAATTCAGGAAAGGAGCTCAAGGTCAAGTGCAAACTGATCATATGCTGTACACATAAACAGATGCACAGTACTGAATTTCTTCCAAGATGTGTGAGCAGAATTAAATGTGTTGGATTTCGCTCTCGGCTGGAGAGAAACCAGACTTATTTTCTGCCTGTTTTCTTAAATGTTCATGAGACTTCCTCCCTGCAGGACACTGCCTTTTTCTGGGCTCTCCAGGTGTGTGTTTTGTGTGTGTTTGCTCCTCCGCCTGTGTATCTGTGTAGTCCGGCCTAAAAGAAACTGAATAATGCATTGGATCATTGGAAAGGTATTTATAGGAAAGCAGAGTGATTAAACTTTAATGACAGAGATGGCCATCAGTGCTGCACATCATATAGCATATCTTCCTTCTCCAAACACACACACTGATGCAAATTGCTACAAACAGCCTCATCACATATTTCTCAGGGGGTTTGTCCATAAGTGTGTGTGCTAGCCTGTATTGTATGGTCTACCACTCTCCACTCTTTAAGTGACCCAAACATATACTCAAACTTTCTAGATAGTTGTGCTCTTGGTCATTTGACATTTCCTTAAATTATTAATGCTGGAGAAGCGTTACACTTACTCAAGGACAGTGATTTATTTATTTTTTTCCCTGTTTGTATCCATTTACCAGCCCTGTTGTGGAACATGATCACTTGCAAAACCAAGTTTTTAGTAAGATAAAGCTGCATAGACTTAGATCTGATCTTAGAAGCACATTTGATTTCTCTGCTTTATGCAAGTTTTATGCAACAGCACCTTTTCAAAGTTACCTTGCAGTTAGTGATGTGTGGTATGACTATGTATTTTTTTTAGATTCCGAGGGGTTCACTGTATAATATTATTTTTGCACAAGTACACCTTTCAAAATGTTTACAGTGGTTCATTCTTATCAGAAGTATATGGAATATGTTCTGTACACATAGAGATTTTTAAAATATATTTTAATCCTTCCATCCATATTCTTCACTGCTTATCCAGTTCAGGGTCACCAGAAGGCTGGAGCCTCTCCCAGCTGTCATTTCGTGAGAGCCAGTACAAACCCTGGACAGCTCACTTATCCATCACAAGGCTAACAGAGGAGCATATTCATGCTCATATTCACATATAAGCCTGGATATAGAAAGTCATTCAGTCCATAACAGACTGCATGTTCTTTTTCTTTTCACTTTTTTCACTAGACATAATGACACTTCTGTTTGCAGCTGTTTAAAAAAAAAAGACAAAATGTGGCTCCTTAGTGTTGATGCTGTGAATTGCGTCTTTGAAACAAACTCCATTTGAACCTTTTCTTCCAAACGTGGCATTGTTTTTTATGTCTCCAGGTAAAAACACATGAGTAGCACGTTATCTCTGTGTCACCTGGTTCCTTGTCACTGTGTGTAGAGGTCCACGCGCAGTGAAAGCCCTTCACAGAAGCAGTTTCATTTTTAAGACTTCCAAACAGTGGACACAGCTCCGCTCTCGATTACATGTTCTTTTGGAGCAGCTCTGGTCACTTTTCTTCATCCTCAGTCTGTCTTTATGTTAATTTTCAAATATCCAGAGGGATTGTAACATTTAAATATGATTTATTTGGTTTATACTGTAAAATAGTCCGTATTTGATTCATTCAAATCTTGAAAGGCTAATAATCTATTATTTAACAAATTTGGAGTGTAGTTTAGAGGAAATGGCTCTGAAACATTTGTGTTTCACTGTTAAGCTCAGCTCCCACCGTCTGTATGCTGTATGCAGCACCTCCATACAGTAGTCCTGCCCTAGGTCACAATAGCTTTATGCACATCCATTTTTAGCATTAGATGTGGCCCAGGGAAGTTACGTAACAGGCATGCAGTTGCATGCGGGTGGGCGCACACACATACTATACTAATACTGTACATACACGCAGTGATTGTTGGTTTAAGAGATTAAAGGTTTTGAGAACAGTGAGCTAGATCCCCTGACCAGTCACAGGATGAGAGGGAAAATGAAAGTAGGGAAGAATGGATCAAGAGCAACAGAGGGGGTTTTAAAGCTTTAAAGAATGCAGTAAAAGGCAGTGAGCTCAACAGGGGCTACCACAGGTGTGATGGTGGAAGAGAACATGGGCAAAAGGTGCTTGATCCTCAGTAAGATATTATTTCGAGACAGGTGGGTGAAATTCAGGCAAGCTACCTGTATCACCGATTAAAAGCTAATTTACTTTAAAGTGCTGTGACCTTAGTTCCTGATCACATCACATCAATAACAGCAATGGCATCATAAATCTCGAGCAGTAAATCAGCGTTGTGGATGTAGTGAAGCAGATTTTATTTGCATATTCACTGTAACACTTCATGTCTGGTTTGCAGCTGCTAGCATGTGCATTTGTTGTAAATAGTAATGCTTTGTATACATGTTGCCTTGGAAACAAGACCTAACTGCGGCATCAACAGCTTGCTGAGATATGCCAATCAAAATATTACACTCATAACTGCAGGCTAGAGAAGGAGCATAGAAAATGAATTAGAGGTGCTGTAACTGTAATTTAAGAGAATTGGTTTTGCCTGTACTCACACTAGGGTCTTTGTAGTCTCTCATACATGTTCTCCAGCCAGCCCCCAGCAAGTATCCTCACTGCGAGCGTGTGGGCGTCGTGTTAGTAGGTTTATTGTGTTCGTCTGGCCCAGGAATTAGCCAGGGTCTGTGCAAAGGTACACTCTTTCCCTTAGGTGAGTTGTGAGTGGAGGCAGAGTGCAGAGGTGTGTGTGTGGGAACGTGGGCTCTGTGCGTGCGTGTGACTCATTGATGTTGGTGTTTTGAAGTAAACTTGTTTCCAGGAATGAACCGATTGTGAATTTCTGGGCTGATACAGATTTGTCTGATAGCCTTAATGATGTAACAATAATAATAAAAAACTTAATTTGTATAACACTTTTCTAAACATTGTTACAAAGTACTTCACAGAACACAATTAGATCATAAAAAAATACACACAGGTAAAATAACAACAGCAAATAGAAACAAGGCATAAAGCCTGAACAAACAGTGTGAATAATAGAATAAATAACTAAAATAAAAAATACATAAATAAAGAGTAGACTGGGGATCAAAAACAGATTAACTGTAAAAGAGTTTTTTGTGTAAAAGCAAACTTTAAGTAATGATTTAAAAATAGATGACTGAGTTTGCTAAACTGAGATAGGTTTTTGTTTTTGTTATTTATTTTCTGCTTCATGCCAGGAAACAAGATCTAGATCTTCCTTGTCTTTTCAGATTTTAATCTCACTATTTTATTTTTTAACATTTTGCAAGAGCAAGCGTGATGTGACACAGCAGATCAATCACCCATGGACATTGTTGAATACTATCTTGCTTGCCGATGTGTGTCAGCAGGGCCAAAAGTTGTCTGATACTGATACTTGGCTAATAATTTGTGAAAATTACAGTTTGTATTGGCAGCTTTAGGCCCATCTTGCTAAATGGAGCCCTGTGCTCACATTTTCAGTGTGCTTTTTGGAGGCACTGCTTTGTTAGAGGTGCTCGGTGTCACGTTTCACACCCAGGAGACCCTAGAGGAGGCAAAAATGTAAACCTGACATTGTCGATACAAAAAATATCCACTGGTAAGCTGAAAGAGGTGTTATAGTTTCTGCATCCACAAGTTGCTCAGTTTGGGTTGCAGTGACCGTGACATCGCCCCTTTGGTTTGTCTCGAGAGGAGCATTTCCGATGTCACCATCTTGGCTGGAAAAAACTGGATGTGATGAGGAGGAGTGGGTGACTATAAAACCCCAAGTGGAAAATACCATGGCTAATCCTGATTTTTGAAATATGGTATGACCATGATTTACAAAATAGATTCAAGGTTTTATTCAGTATGACCAAAAATGAGTGGCTGAGCCCATGAACTCAGCAGGGAAGTGTTTACACAGGTCAAGTCAAAAAGCCGTTTTCCGTAGGCTTCCACAGGGCCAGAAGTCTTTTTGCAGCCACAGTTCAGACCTTCAGAGCGAATGCAGGTTTAAGGAACTTCAGCATTGGCTTCATTTTTCCAAGCAGAAAGCTACGTCCATGTTTTAGACTGTGTCGTCTGGGTCCGGGTGCTGTAAATTTTGTCATCTGAGGCTCCATGCAGATGTCCATGTGGCTTCCAATATTTTGTTTCTATATGGACTAGGGCTGCAACGATTCATCGATTAAATCGATTCTAAAAAAGTATCGACACAAATTTACTGTGTCCATGCTTCCTTTAAACTGCAGCGCTCACCTGTCTCGGTGTAAGCAGCGCTCCTCACTAGCATTCGCAGCATTAGTGCTCCGTCGTCTTTTTGTGGGTTTATTGGTGGCTGGCAAACCAACACAGAACTGCATTACCGCCACCTACTGGATTGGAGTATGAATCATGCATGCACAGATTCTAAAAAGCTCTCCGTCGCTGCGATGGATTTCCTTTAACACAGAGTGGATCATCTCTAGAGTTGCCACCTGTCTCGTAAAATACAGAACTCCGTATGTTACGGGACTCCGTGGAATACGGCTCCGTAACATGCGGGGTTCCGTACTTTACGGGACGGCTGGCAACTATCGCTGACATGCATTTCCACGCCTCCACTGCTCTGTGTGTGTGTGTGTGTGTGTGTTGTGCTCGCTGAGAATTTCAGCTGTTATTTTTGTCTTTACTAAAGCTGTAGCTACCAGAACTGGTTTGCTAGCGAGCGCGGGCCATTAGCACTAGCGATTTTTGATTTGATTTGATTTGATAGCAGGCAGCGGTTTTAACTGCGCAAGCGCAAAGAGAGACGGTGAGCTCAAGTAGTGCAAAAGGAAAGAGTTTTCCAGCGTCCAAAACAGCAGCCTTTTCTTTTAGTAAGCACCATTAAATCTGTGAAACAGCTGGAGGTCCTTCATCAAGCACCTGATCAGCAAGTGTTAAGGTGAAGAAAAGAGAACTTTGTAGCTGCTCCATCCACCGCTGTTTGTTCACACAGTGAAAAACTGCAGTACGGAAGTTAAAATATGCAGATAAACTGTTAAAAAAAGTATTCGATTAATCGATGGAATAATCAATAGAATACTCAATTACTAAAATAATCGTTTTATGCAGCCCTAATATGGACTCATTCACTTCAAGTGGACTTATACCAGGAATGACTTCACGTCTGTTGTGTCAAGAGCTACATATAAAGCGATTTGCTCATCACGCATCACTTTGTAGCTGACGTTCAGCTGTTAGTGAGCATTCAAGGGTCCCGTTGTGTCGACGAAGCTCTAATGTTTATACCAGAATGTTTTATGTCAGTCAGATTTATCCTTCATAGTTGTTATAGTCGCTTGCCTCAAAGTTTAGAAACTTGGGCTCCACCTACTTCTTGCCACCAGAGGTTATTTTGCTTATTGTAGCTTCAAGTCACTGAATGTCATTGAAATTTTATGGTCTCTGGTTGCCACGTCTCCTTTAGTCTCTTCCTTTAGTGTTGATTCCTCAAGTGTTTCCTACAGATTAACACACAGACATCAGTGATGTACTACAATTATTTCACTGTTTGAAGATGCAAATCAGTCTCATTCTAGCTCAAAATAATATAACATTTTTTTAAACAATTGCAGTTATTTCCCTCTGGTTATTGTGATTATACTGCACAGGTATTATGTGAATGCACTGAATTTGGTCTGTTGCATGCTGTGGAGCTGTAACCAGAAGCCAGTGCAGCTGTCACTTGATGGGAACCCCCCCGTGCCATCTTACAGTTTGGAAGAATGATCAGAGCCATTTGAAGCGCTCAGGACTGTAGCTTTTATGTATGCCATCTGTACAATATGCGAATTCAGGTTTGGATGCGTGACATATAAGTGAGAGGTATTACCACCGTATGCTCACACACTCAACCCCTTCTACACACACGCCAATACACTCAAAAACAGTGAGAGAGCGCCTCATGTTACGAGTCCTACAGAGCGGAGGTAATCGGTGTGTGTACACTCAGCTCTTACATAACACCATCCAAGCAGTATACTGAGGGGAGAAAGTTCATCGTGCTCTCTTTCTCTCTTCCAGTCAGCCTTTTATCTCTGTGAACTTCCTTCCTTCCCCATCGCTCATTCATTTCTCATATTTCACTTCCTTCCTCATTGCGTTCTTCTTTCTGGCTGTCCCTGCACCTGTGATTTTTTTGCTTTTTTTTTTACTTGCAGTTTGAGAAAACGATATTTAAAATCTTGAAACATCCACTATTACATATAATAAGTGCACCTAATTCTGTCACACATGTGTCAAAGCCTGTTTTCTGATCACCAGCAGGAGCGTATGACGTGAGTAAGCTCAGTAATCCTCAACATCTTACTGTTGATAAATATTTATAGCAAATATTTATAACAAATTTTGTGGAGGAATTAGGATATTTACTTGAGCGTGGATCAGTAACATGTAACTTTATTACCCTGTCCAGACCAGGCCCTTGTTCATAATATCAGCTTTCTGCTCTCATCTGTATAAGGTAAAAAAATGTTCCTCTCAGTGGCTTTCCTGTTCCCTGGGCCCTATCAACAAGTTAAATCTTAGATAAAACAAACAAAACTACTTTGAATAAACAGAAACTGACATGAAATTTTTTTCATTTCATTCATCCCACATGTCCTGGTTCTAAATTACACCATTCAATTAGCAACAATTTTATTTGTATTGTTTCAGCTGCCTCGCTGGATAATAAGTTATCAGCTAAATCAAGATTTGTTATCTTGATGATATTATAATGTTGAATCCACACAGCTTCTGCACAACACTTGGATAGAGGGTTTAGTGTCAGGATTAGATGTTTACTTCAGTGCATCTACGGAGAGAAGAGCACTTGATTAAATTAGTGTAGGACAACAGGGCATGCAGGAACTCACAGTGACAGCACATTTTACCAACAACTCACAGCCTCTTGCACTGTAGTTAACTTACCATTGATTGAATATCCATTTTTTTTCCAGGGGTAGTCAAAAATCCCTAGATACAGATTAGGTAATTGCATTTGGTTGTAGTTTTGCAAATTGCAAAAAGTTTTTATGTTAGTATTAAGTAATCTGAAATATTAAAGCAGATGCAAGAGACCACTAGTGAACATTACTACTGCTTTGCTCCGGAAAGGAAAATAAAATGATCATTACTGATACCTGTTATGTGACATAACCTTTGCGCTGGCTAAATGTTCAGAGATACTCTGGTGAAGAGCTAAATTTATGTTTGTTAATGTGTCTCCTCAATAAATCCCAACAATAACAAAAACATTCAAAGGAAAAGAAAATAGATGGTTATCGGCCGTCGGTCAAATTGTTATTTTAAACATCAGTATTGGCATTAGGATTTCACAATCAGCGCTTCAATTTAAATTGAACACAATAAAAACTAAAACCCTCATAGGTCACAAAAATGATATCCAGACCCTTTTACCTCTGCAGTGCTTCACTAACCATTAAGCACATATAGCCTATTTTACACTTTAAGCAATGAGATTGTGTTACTTCCGTTGCATTCACTACCTCTGCGTCTCTGCCTTGGTCTGTCAGGGCCAGTTGAATCACAATGTAGGTTGAATGGGGAACACAATCCCATATGTGTCACTCAGGAAGGCCCTAATGAAACCAAGTATAACTGAGATTGACCTTACATTATGCATTAGGCTGGTTTTGTGTGTGTCCGGTGCAAAGGATGTGTGAGACTGAAGAGCACTGGCCTCTGCCAGAGCAGGGCAGCTGTGTGCTTACAGCTGAGCTCATTGCATAGTGTGGATCAGCGGCTATTGTTTAGATGGGTGGCTGGCACCATATAGTACAGTAAGGTACATATTACAGGCTACAATGGACCTTGGACATCTGCTTCAAATCCCCCCCCCCCCAATAACAGCTCTCTCTCTTTATCTCTTTCTCTCCTGCTTTTCATCTCTGTATTTTTTCTTCTCTCAAGTTACATCATCATCAGCCTTTCTCTCTCTGTCTCTCTCTCTTGCTCTTGCATAACATCAAGCTTTATTTGCTCCAGCTGAGGTTTTTAATCTTTCCCATGAGGCAGAACGCGAGAGCAAACCAGGAGAGGAGAGGAGCCAGGCGAGACAACCTTTTTAACCTGCCTGTGTGAAATGCCACATTAACTCAATCACCCCACCAATTAATCTGGTGCAGGGCTTTCTTTACTTGCACCACCAAAACAGTGTTTAAAGCGCATGTATGTATGTGTGCACATGCCTGTGGTTGGTAGGATTGCTTCATTTATGCCTTCAGTCTGTCATATCAAGTGTGCCTGTGTGCTAACAGGGACATAAGTAGTGATTATCTGCTCATCCTGCAGCAGGAGCAGACACTCACTTATACAAACCTGGGGAGACCCTGATTATGTGCATGCTGCGGACAGATATGCTCATATCAGTGAGATCATGCGCCAACTTAGCGCGTGTGTGCTTGTTGCAACTGCAAATAATCCATGCAGAGCAATGTTCACTGAAGTAAAGTTTCCTTCTCTGATTTCTCCAAATCTCCCGCACACACATACAGAGGCACAAAGACGGTATGCTAGCTGGCTGGCATGCTGGCTGGCTGGCGGCGGCGTCTGTGCGAGGTGAGTGTTACGTAAGGCTGATCAACACTACTTAATCAGCTTTAGGAGACATGCTTAACAAGCTGACCAAGTGGGTTGGGGTTAGAGGAGGAGAATGAAGGAGAGGGGAGGAGAAGGGGTGGTGGTGGAAGACGAGGGCAGTGGCAGAAGAAAATCAAGACAGGCGCGAGTGAGCGAAGGGCTAAAAATTGTGAGGGAAGAAGAGAAAGTGGTGACAGGCGGTGACACTGCATGTGTCTCTTGTCCCTGTTTACGACGGGATAAGCACACACACATAAACACGCTGTGCTCTGGCCTCTGTGTCCCCCTCGCAGCCCACTGTGACGCACAGCGGCGACTGCCAGGATCCTGTATGTGTGACTGCTGTGTGCATTTGCAGGCCGGTGTGTGCCGGTCAGTGTTTTCTTTTTCTGAATGTTTGCTCTCTCCAGTCTAGGTGATGATGTAGAGGACCATGTCAGACCACACTAGTCAAGACAATAAGAGTCTTTGTTGGTGCCACTTTCAGCCTTTGGTTGGCAACAACTTATAATTTTTTTACAGCAGAAAATGAGATCAATGATTAATTTATTGAACCAGTCAACATTTGTTGTCGCAACTCCAGTGACTCAACACTGTAAACACCAGATTTCCAAAGTTTACGTAGGGATGCACCGACCCAACTGCTTTCAATAAAATAACTTGGCTTTTACCAATACAACGCTAGTGTTAAATTAATATGCTGTAGTCCTCAGAATTCTAGGAATAATAATTTGTGCAAACATAGAAAGAAAAGCTTTTGGTGTTTCACATGTGAAATACCTCCACACTGCTGACCCTTTGCTGTTACTGTAGTAAACACAGAACAATAGATTGGCATGTTGCCACCTGTTTCTAATCCAGACTTTTCAGCCAGGGTTATATGAAAACTTGTTTCTGTCACTGTATCAGTGTGTCCCTACCTCCCATTATCGAAAGCCGTAGCAATGCAATTTGTATTCCAGCAGACAGCATGATAAATTTTTGTTGCCAGTGACTCAGGTCTAAAAACACAAAGGAAAATTATTATTGTGCAAGAACAAAGCTTTTGCAACACTGAAGTAGCATTAATGAGATATTTGTTATCCTATTATTGTCATAACTAGACAAAAGTTTTAAACTTAAATTGAATTTCTGTAACTCTAGCTGATGAAACTGGAGGTTAATTTAAAGCAGTATTAAAAAGCCCTGCAAAAAAGGAGTCATCACTTATCCTGCTGCTGCAATAGAAATGTGAGCATCCTTTGTTTTCATATGAGGTTTGACTCCTGTGGCCAGCATGCCTAAACTAAAGGTTGTGTGTCCTCACTCTGTCTTTTGTTCCAGACTACAAATTATTCCCATTTGGATGATTTCTGGTCATTTACGTGAATGCTGTTTCTGACCACTGCACCATTAAATTCCTCTGCTTTTCTTTGTAAATCAAGCAAAATGATAATGTTTTGTTTATTTCACATTCTCTCTACTTGTGAAGGCAGTTTGTTTCTCTTATGGTTCACCACTGCCGAGTGAAACACTGTAAATCTAATTGTATATCAGTCACGATGACTTTTTGTTCTGTTGGGACACTGACTCTGTCTTTATCCTGGTTTCTTTTATACCTTTCCTTTTATTTGCTTTTCAGCACCCGTTCCACCGCCTCTCCCTTCTTTCTTTCTCTCTTTGACCTTTTACTAGTTTCCTTTCTGTCTCCTCTCAATCCCAAACACACACACACACACACACTTGCATACATCTTAAAGAATGACTAGCAGATGTGGACAGAGCCTTTTCCTTCATCTAAAATTAGCTGCAAAAGAAGAATGGCAGGAAAGCACACAGGGTTGGAGGCGTAAGCGAGAGGGGTGTGTTAGTAGGGGCGGGGGGGGCGGGGGCTGATGGAGGAATAGACTAGAAGTAGAGGAAGGAATTGGTTGATGGGACCTAGTGAAGTAGTGTGTATTTTTGGTGCTGTTCACACACATTGCTGACGCACAGGAACCACTGAGGACACTAGCGTCAGAGACTTTGAATGTGCACGTATTTCTGTGTAATACCCACTGTTTGGGATTGTTGGTGGTGTGTGGGCCAGTATGACAAAATTTAAAGCATTAAGGAGCAGCAGAGGTAATAAAAATGATTCTCGGTGTGCTCCTTTAAACGCTTTGACTATTATTTAATGTATTTGATTCCACCCAGCTCTGTGAAGTTAATTTAAAGGTGCTTTCAGACTAGAGGAACTTTCTCATAGTTCTTGTAACTGTTGAAGGAAGTGAACCTTTTTGTGTGTCTGCACTGCTAGGATGATTGAATTGAGCGTCTGAAAAGTGAAACCAGTGGGAAAGTGTTTTAAACCTGCAATCTTTTTAATGCTTCTCTGGTTGCAAAAAGAAGTCCGGTTGTCTCCCTCAGCTTTATGCTTTCTGACCTCAGTAAACACTTGGCTGAAGGGTTTATGGGCTCTATCACTAGTTTCAAGTATGAAAACTGGTCCACCCATAAAGCAGCTGATGGTCAGTTGCTATTAGATTTTTAAAAGCTTTCCACCCACGTTGCTTGTTGTTGTTACAAGTTGCTGAATGACACTGCCATCCTGTGATCACAGGCTTTCCATATTGCTGCTGATCTCTTCCTGCCAATTATCTTAATCATTATGTACATTATAATTGTAGTAGTGCATCATCCGTAGACTTTACATAAAAGACATAGTTTCAGGGTCTGACAAGTGAAGCCAGTTGGGAAGGACGTTAAACATTGCATTCTCTGTAATAGCCAGTAGGGTCTGATCCCTCTGGCTGCAAAAAGAAGAAGTTGTAAAGAAGTCTCCCTTAGCTTCCTTGGCCTAAGGCCTCAGTAAAAGCTTTACTGATGAGTTTGTGGGCTCGGTTGCTAGTTTCAAGTCTTGGAGAATACAACACGATGTTCTTTTTGTAAATTGTGGCCTGTGTTGGAGTGAAAAAGGAAGATAGATTAGAGTGTGCTTTAGGGCAAGGGGCCACATGAGAAACTGGGACTGCTATGGAGGGTCGCACCAACAAACTGGACTTAGTTCCACTTAATATTAATATTTATCTCTTTATAAGCTGGCTGCTTGGGAAAATGACTTGCCCATCCTTGATTTAGGGCATGATTGACGAGTTGCTAGGGAGCGGTTTCTCAGTCAGATCTGCCCCTCATTTGCCGCTAAGCTCAAGGCTTTACCATGGGACTGCAATAACCAGTGATGTCACAGCTGCTATGTCCATCTTGTTTATATATTTGTAGCCTTAAAAAGTGGAAAGCGGAATGACCTGCTGGTAAAGTCTTTACCCACATGCTTGAAGAAATTAAACAGAATTTAGTCTCGTATACCAAGCTCCAGTTGGCTATTGTGTGGTCCTGTTATCGTTACAAATGCAAACAGAAAAAAAAGCCCTTGAAGGCATGTAATTTGGAGCTCCCCACTGGGTAGTTACCCCAGAGAGATGCTACAACTGTTGAGTCCAAAAGCACCTTGTGTAAGTAAATTGTCTTGTAGTAACAGAAAGTATCTTTTATTTGTCAAAAAGGGATGTGAATTAAGTATTTGATGAAAATGTAACTTTACACTGCCCTAGTTTTGATCAATTCTCCACTGATATTCCATTGTAATCCAAGTAATCCCATTGGTCTGTGTTTTTCTGTCACTATCATCATCATCATCATCCCTAATTTTTTTTTTACTCATTAATTAGCACCCTGGAAGCAGGATGTTGTACTCTGTTCCAAATATGTTCTCCTCCAATAAACAGAAAGGTGTTAAGAACAGCAGTAGCTGATTGGCAAGCTTCCTGTGTTCCCTGTTCACTCAGCGCCAAAGGGCCTGTTTAAAGCACCAAACCACCAGCCCTCTGCTTCACCCTTAGGTTTACCTCTCCCCTGATGACAGTCTACATGGGAGTGCTCATCGGTGTGCATGTGTGGGACAGGAATATGTTGACCATGGTCACCAAGTGATGCTTTGATGTTTTCTGCACACATAAGCTGTCACACACAATTGTGCAAACTCCAGGTAAGCACGTGTGTGTTTGTTGGTGTCTTACTATTCACTGTGAATGCTCGCCAGCATCAGCACAGTTAGCAGCACCAGAGGAGTGAGAAAAACATGACTCCCAAGGGCCAGTTACCTATTCCACTCTCACCTCTAGTCTGAACAACAGCACCCAGCTCATAACAAACACACATAGACATAATACATCCCCAGGTATTCTATTTGAGTCTTTGAAGATGTTTGTTTTCTCCCTCTGTTCTGTCATCAGGTTTTGAAAGTTTCTCGGGCTTCATTTGAAACACAATTGAGGAAATTATTCGGTCTAAATGTAGGTTTAGTTAGAAACTTATGGAAGTGATAAAAAGGCCAGTGCAAGTTGTACACAGCTAAGTGGTTTAGTAAAGGTAGAAATATGTAGAAGCAGAGTGTGTCTGGAAGCCATATGTGGCTCTTTCTTGCTTGTTAATGATACACTGGTCCTATAATTCAGAGTTATTCCCGCATATATAAAAAAAAGGAGGCCCGCCAAAGAGGTTTTGGCCTTCCATCAGAGGATATTCACCAGTAGGGTTAAAACTGATCGTGCTTAAATACAATATTCATTATCAAGTGGTCAAAAATGTCAGGCAAAGGCAGAGACTTCTGTTCTGATCAATTGCGTGATTTTCATGCAGTACAGGCAGGTATTCGAATAAAGAATGAGACTTTAGGCCTGCTCCTTTCACTGGCCGACATCAGCATTAGGAGTGTGGCAAACTGTGTTAGGGTTTAAGAAAGAATCTATCTTTTCTTAACTCTCCTCTCTGTGGAAGGTCCATTAGTACATCTTCAGGGAAGTATTTTGATAGCTCCTATTATCCCTGAGAACAAAATGGCATAAAGAAAGCACACGAGGGCCAGACATTTCATCTAAATAGATACATTAGCTTCCATCTGTTCAGAAGCATTATTTGTCCCTGCAATGAAAGCATTGCTCCTTTTAGTAAAAGAAATGTGAAGATGGCATTTCTGCTCCAGAACACCATGCTTGTTGTACTACTAAAAAAGGTTTTGAGTGATTCAAACAATTTCCTTTTTCAGCAGGTGTTGCCTTGTTTCTGCAAGTTTGGATCATTTGTGTGAATCATCCACATCCGGTCGAAAAGTATTTAACGGAGTGGATGGCAGAAGTCACGGTAGACGATTCCCACATTGTCTTTTTGGCACACTTTTTTGGTGTGAGTGAATTGCACCGATCAATCAGTTTTCCTCAACTGTCAAGACCTGTTGCGAGGCCTTCACATTACATGATATGATTGTTTACTTGGCTGATGGCTGGACAGCAGGAAATGGAAGGAGGCTTGTCTGCCAACACGCTGATGATAGCACTTTTCCCAGAAGGGTTCTTCTTGGTTTAAGCCCTGCCCAAGGCAATGGTAGTTATGGCAGCAGGGGCGTGCATGCCCTGTTGGCATATTGTCAGACATCCACAAAAAGACAGTGACAACAATCTAGTGTATAACACAGGCCTATGCTGTTAAGCTGTCTTTTTTTTTTTTTCCTTTTGGGGAGACTTCTGGTGCTCTTCAGTTTCTGTATAAAGACAAAACTACAGATTATATAATGGGTGACATCACCCATTGGTCAGTGAAGTCCCGTTTTGAAGCCTTTGGGTGAACATTTTTGCCATTAACTCACTCAGATCCAAGCAGAGCATTTATAAAGTGATGTATGAGCGTTATCGCCTACATAAATAAACATAAAGGTACATTTTAATGTAGATTTTCTTTTTAATAAATGCAGAAAGCATTCAGGACAAGTCACTAGTTTATTGTTTACTAGACGTGACTCTGTAAGAATAAGTGTCTTTTGGTTTACTTAAAGGAATTAAGGCCTGTCAAGCCTAACTTTCTTCAACATCGTCTGACAAAATTAACATACAAATAAGTCAAAGACTGCTACAGTGATATACATTTCTGAATTTAAAAGCAATAGGCAAATACTAAAATTTAAAATCAATTACATAACTATTACATATATCCAAATAGTCATCTGAAAAAAAAGTGTGAAAATTCAAGACACTATAGACAGAATTTCATCTTGCATTTTAATCAGATTTGGAGGTTTTTTGTGTAGGATATTGAAAGCCTTTGGCTGCCACGCTTGAAACATTCTGACCCTTATAGAAAGAACGGCTTTACTAGAGACCCAGCTCTGCCCTCAGTAGGTTTACTGCCTGTTTGTCCTTGTGTGCCATGTCCTTCAGAGCTCACTTTAAGACCTCCACCTGTGTGAGAGGTTGTGGCATCAACATTTCAAAAATCCAACATGACAATAGAGGTTGTGGAAACGGGTATATTGGATTAACGCTTCATTCACAGATGTATATTTGACTCAGAAACTCATTATTTAACTCGTCCTTCAATGAAACTACGATATGGAACTGCAGAATTCCTGGTCAGGGACGGAGTAGTCGGAGTGGTGGTAAGTCAGGGTGCTTTAATTAGAGACCAGAAAGGTTTCAATTAATGCTTAAATAATTAAAATAAATTTCATGAAATTCCATGGAAACAATTATAGGAAAGATTGTGAAGGCAGTTTATTAAGCAAAATCAAGCATTTCTGGTGTTATAACTAAATATATACATGGAACTGCTTTGGGGTTTGTACTGTTATTTAAACTTAAAATAACCGAGTGGGATGCATAATGCACGAAGTATGGCCAGATGACAAAGAAACACAGACAATGGGAGTTTATTTCTCAGCGTGAAGATAGGTCTATATGTTTACATACTGCAGTGAGTGCTTTAGCCTACCATCAACAGAACAGGTAAAACAGTATTAGGTCGTAACACTGGCTGGCTCTTAGACTTATAGTTGTACTGTATGATCCGTTTGTTTTTCCTGTGAAAAATATCTCACCCGTCTCTCCTGTACTCTTCACTGTGCCCTTCCCACACACAGTGAGAGAGTTTTTCAGATTCTCCACCTGATGGGAAAAAAAAGTTAAGTTGGCTACATAAAGGAGTGTGTTTGCAAATGCAGTCACATTAAGCTCTGATTTAAAAATCACTCCAACAGTGTGTTTTTGTGTGATCAGACACATCTGTATTACAGGTGCTGTTTATGTGTGGAGAGTGGGCATGAAAACTATAGAGAAGCAGGTTCAGTTTATCATGAACCTCCTATAGGCTTCAAGTGTTTTGTAATTATCCACTTATACACTGTAATGTTTTGAAGTAAAACATGGATAGTACACCTAGGGCTCAGTAGGTGGCAAAGACAGCCATTAAAAATGTATTCCTGTAAAAATATTAAAGGGGTCATATAATGACCCCACTCGGTCTTACAGTCACTAGAAGACTTGAAAGAACAAAATCAGATTTGAAGACATTGCACCACAGGCCTTTTAAGAGCTTTTTCTTGACTTTTCTCTTATCTTGTGACATTTTGCAGTCTAAACCAGAGATTGATTAATTGATTAATCAAAAAAAATGCTCACCTTTAGTGACCATTGTCATTAGATGCAGCCAGAGCGCTGATAAAACCTGCAGTCAGTTTCCTACATCTGTCACTTGAAGTAAAAAAGTCATTAGGTGCTGTCTCTGTACTTTAAAAAAGCATAGTGATAAATATTGTTGCTGTCAGAGCCCAGTCCTGAAATGTTTTTTAAAGAAGCAGCTCCTCCTAAATTGTTAGACATCTGGTGTAAAGATCAGGTGTCTCACTGCTTTGTCTCTCACTTGTCATTACGCATCCAGAATGATAATTCCCTGTACGAGTGTCGGCAATGTGTCGCCTCCAGACAAGACAATAGTCCTCTGTGTTTGTGTGTGTTCATGACTCAGTTGTCTTTCACGTTGTTTCATAACATCGTTTATTTTGTATTGTAGGAAGCGGGGGGGGAATCACAATAGAAGCGTTTACAATCAAAGACAGAGTGGCCTTGCGGAGTCTTTTGACGTGCGACATGTTAGCAGCAACACACATGATGTGCTTCAAAACACCCACACCCTTTGTTTTCTGTGCAGCAAACTGATGCACATCAAAATGGGTTCACGCCGTCATGCTGGGAAACGTTGTTGTTGTTGTTTTTAAGAACAGCATTAGAACTTTTTGTAGCAGTTGGAATCACGGTAGATGAAGAAAACCCTATGTTTGAATTTGAAAGAGTAGCCAAAGTGGACAAAAGGATTTAAGGCATGTCTGTCTATGTTCTCAGTCATCCAGGTCACAGTAGTCTCTGGAGCTTGAAAAAAGGCCACTAAACTTCTTTAAGTTTCTTGAAGATGTTTCACCTCTCATCCGAGAGGTTTCTTGAGTTCTGAAACATCTTCAAGAAACTTAAAGAGGTTGCCTTTTTTCAAGCTCCAGAGACAATTTAAGGCATTGCCTGAATCTTCAACTTTATTATAACACCAGGGAGAACAGCTACGCTGATCATTTAATTGGAGCTGAAGGAATTTGGACTGTTTCTAACTCAGTGGTGCTTAAGTGTTTGCTTTTGGGAGCTAAAAAGAGATGTTTTCCTAAGGAAGGAGGAAAATAACAAACACAGAACTCAGGTAGAACCCGGTCACTCTTTCTAGTTTCTGCTGAGGCTATGATGACCCCTTGAGAATAAGGGAGCAGCAAAAAAGTAGCTTTTTAATTGACATTTTAGTTAACCTCTTAACTGGCAGCAAAAAAATCACCTGAAAAAACTACATAACGCCCTCTGGTTATTATTGGCTCTGACAACCCATTTCATAGCCTATTAACTGGCCGCGTCTGGTCCGCGGGCCAAATGAAGTGCATTTTATATGGCAGGCTAGACCCACCCATTTTGATTGACACCTCATTCAGCCAATCATGTTAAGAAATGGGTTTCCCAGAGCCAATGATACTCAGAGGGCATCACGTAGATTTGTCAGGTGATTTGGTGCAGCCAGTTACATGATTGGCTGAATGAGGTGTCAATTAAAAATGGGAGGGTCTAGCCTGCCATATAAAAGGGACTACAAACACCCGTCACTGGGCCCTGGCAAGTTAAAGGGTTAAGTTCACATGGTGCTGAAGACCAAAATGAACACGCCATGTATTGTGCTGGCCAATCTGGAAATTAGCATCACCCCAGCTCATTCAAAAATGCATCCACCCACCCACCCATCCGTCCATCCATCCATCCATCCAGCCATCCATCCATTTTCTTCTGCTTATCCTTTTCAGGATCACAGGGGAGCTGGAGCCTATTCCAGCTGTCATAGGGCTCCTGTCTTGGGTGTAATATCTTGGAGAACTTCTTCTGTAGTCTCTTTAAGGCACTTGTCAGCAAATGGCTTGTCTTGGGAAAAGCTTCTAAATTCGTGAGTGAGATAGTTAATTGTATATTTTATACTTTAGAATAAAAGGTGAAAATGTCAAAAACTTTCAGGTGTCTGATCAGAAACCCACTGAACTTAAGAAAGGGAAAAAGAAAGTGCAAAATCCCGAAGCTGCATCCACACAGGAAGTGTTTCGCACATCGCTTTGAAGCATTGACGGTTGGTTGCTGGTGGACAGTCCAAGCTCCTGTTGCCTGGCTAAATCTCTAATGTATTTACCACCCTGTTTTCACCAGTATCCTATGCTTTCATTGGTAGTCACTTCAGCTGCTTCCCCCAAAGTCGGACTGCCAGTCTGGCAGCCACAAAAAGGCAGCAGTGTGTTAATGAATCTACAGGTGAATTACTGCATATGTATTGTTTTTTAACAGAGGTGCTGTATTTATGTAGGCAAACAAACCTTTTTTGTGATGTATTACAACACCACAAATAAACAAAGTTGGAAAAAAAAAAAATTCTTGTTGAAACAGGATTTAGGCTTTCTGTGCTGACAAACAGCATACTGTAAAATACACTGCTGTGCCTCCCAAGTTCATGGAGTTCACCATAACTGAGTACTATGTGTGTCATAGTTCAATTCATTCACTTACTTTATATTAGTCAGTTTATGATTTCACAGCAGGTATGCGTGTTAACCATTAATGATACCATGTGCGTATGCTCTGTTTTAAGAAAACCATAAAGTATTTGCCATAAATGGTGGAGGCAGAGCTTCCTGCTGCGTCCCGTGTGTTACAGGTGTCACACGATGCTGCCGTTTATTCTTTTCAAACTCTGCTCAACACAAAAACCTTGTTGTCGGCTTGTCGCAGGACCGCTGAGTTGCTTTAATGCCAGGGTCTGTTTGCTTTTGGCTTTTGGAAAGGGTGGAAAAGTTCCTGTGTAGCAGTCAAAGCTAGTGGTCATACATGCATATGCACACACACACACACACACACATTATGCATACACACACTTCATTTTGTGCAGCTCTCCATCTCCTGACGATTACCTGTTGCTGGCAGATTCAGCCTCCCACTCTTTTTCTCTCTCTTGTGTCTCTTCATCACACTCTCTTGCTCCAGCTCTGCTCTTTTCTTTCTAATACCTGGCCTATTTGAGTCCGTGTTCCAGGCTTGAAAGGATTAATTGCCATTTATGCTTTATTTTTTTTGTTCTGTTCATTTCTGAAGGTTTATTTTTAGGCCTTAAGTGTCTGGTTGCTAGGAGACAGTGAGTTAGAGAGGGCGAGAGAATGGAGGAGAGTTTGCGTTGTGAAGGCTGAATTACAAACACATTCACGCACTGAGTCAGCACTGACGCACGCTCACACACATAAATATACACACACACTGGGTGTTTCAGTCTGTAGCTGTTTCTGTGGACTTGTTTTTCTGGTTCTGTGAATCTTTTCGGCTGCTCTGTGTGTCACTGTCATTTACGTTTTGGACGCTGGCTCCTCTGCAGCACCTGCGTTCACGTGCGCATGTAAATGCGGGAGTGTTTATGTGCGTATATACAGATTTTCTGACAGAATACTTGTGGGGACAGTTTAACGTCACGCTCAGTTAATGCAGCGCCATCAGTTATGGCGCTAATTGTGCCGCACAGATAGAACAGAGGAGCTGGGTGCATCTCTGCACACACATGGAGACATGGGATTTTATTCCTCCCTTAATAGTCTGTATCAGCAAGAGAGCTCTGGGTCGTTCACATGCACACCAAAGAGCAGGTCATCATTTCAAAGCACACCTGTATTCATATCTGCAGAAAATCAGAGTTTTGATTATATTGCCAGATGTTTATAAGACAGAATTTGTTTTGCTTTGCAGTAAGCTCCACTAGCTTGCACCTTATACCCTTCCCCTTATGAGGCAAATTCAGACACTCTCTTAAGTTTCTCTCAGAATACATGTTCAGTTTCAAAGGTCCTCATTAACTTGTTTGGCCCCATGTTAATTAGCAGAGCCAGAAGGCGCTGATATCCCCAGTACAGCTGAAACTATAAAACAGGTAGCTTTTATAGCACACCCCCCCAAAAAAGAAAAAATGTAGGTGATTTTGTGTGGTTTTATCCACATGCATAAACACTATATATGCATATGTATAGTAAATAGGCCTGGTGTGTACAAGCTGATAGTTGAACATGGTCACAGTGTAAGCAGCATCAGCGTTTCATTATAGTAAAAGTTTTTAATCTCTTCATCTAGGCTTATATATAGCATTTCTGAAAGATGTAGTGATGGTTGTTTAATTATGGGACAGTGTTGCCTGCAGCGGTTTTGATTTGTAGCCTGATTTCAGCGCATATCAGAAATGACAAGCATATACACACAGGAAACAGATCTGTTGTTGTGGTGCATACAACAGTTGCTAACATCCTGTCCCGCTCTGGTGGCACATTCCAGGAAACCACCTCCCAAAAGTGCCACTTATCTCTTAAACGCACACAAACTTTCTAGACCTGACAGATATGTAGCTTAATGGTGGCACATCTGATTTACTCCTGTGTGACCTTACAGCACACAGTAACAGTAACCTGCGCATGTATTTTTTTTCTCCATGTATGTTAATATGTAAATAATTTTCAGCTTCATCCTTTAAAGGCGAGCTGGAGCTTTGCTATTTTTGAAATTAAAGTCAAAAAACACACATCATATAGATGTTTTGGTAATGCTGTAGTGATTTGTCAGTTGTTGACCCCATGCGCTCCTACACACAGAGGTGTACACACAGAGTTACGGGCAGTAGTGAGTGTAGGCAGTGTTTCGTTGAACCAGAAGTGGAGTCTCAGCTGGCAGCTCTCTCCCAAGCTGTTGGCCGGGCCAGTACATTAACACCAGGCTGTGAGGTAGGTACACAGAGTGATGGAGAAGAGAGGCGCCTGTGGCCTTTAACACGGCTGTGTTAGAGCGTAACAGCTTCTCCCTAAAAGTTACTTTAAAGGAAATTATTAGCCGTTTTCACACATGCACTGCTTTTTCTGACGGAGGTGTGCATGAGGATGCAAATACTTGATTGGACATTAAACAGCCTTTAACATGCTCCTCATCCAAAGTGTGTGCTGAGTAATAGTAAGGCTGGATGATTAATCTGATTTTAATTTCAGTTGACTTTAATCAGTTACTAAAACAAGCTAACCAGGAGGAAGTTATTAGATTTTGGCAATCATTTTCAACATGAAGCTCTCATTTTGTGTTGTGTTGTACATTAAGAGCAGCTCTTTCTTTTAAAGCCATGCATTTTGGTTCATCCCTTAAAGCCCAGACTCAAAATTACAGAATGGGTGCATTTGGTTGATAAGCCCTATCTAGTAAAAGAAGAAGTAAAAGTGTTTCAAGGTTTTCTGTGAAATGATAATTACCAGTAAAGCTGTTTTTGATCACACACTGTTGGTCGTCAGATTCAGCTCTCCATTGTTCTCTCCATAGCTACCTGCTGGTCTCTCGAGGAGCACGAATCCGCACTGGAGGCCGCAGGCATTTAGAGACCAGTGGTTGTCCTTTGCAAAAGCACCTGCTAGTCCACCTCTTTATGTTTTTGTTTTTATAAATAAACTACTTTCAGCTGCTCCATTATTCACAAGGGGTCGTCGCAGTGGGCCGCTCTGCATGTTTTGATTTGGCAGATTTTTTTATGTCGGATGTCCTTCCTGATGCATAGCTAAAGGGATTTGTGTCCATTCCCGGGATTGAACCGCAGAGCTTTCACTTGATAGTCAAATGTTTAAATCAAATAGTCTTGTTAAGCAATCAAGATGGCCTATCCACTTCTCTGCCCAAGCCACTTGGTATTAGATTGCATTTCATTTTAAAGCAGAAAATCCGAAGCCCTGCTCACACATCTCCCACAGACTAATGAAAATGCTACATTGTTGACATTTTATCATAGATATTACAACAAAAGAAACAAAGAGTTGTGCTAAAAGTGATAAGGGTCTTCTAGCATTGTAAGTATGTTTAATGCCATTATTTGCTTTATCTTCCAGTACCTGAAATATGAAGCCCACAAGCAGTGTTGACACATTCTGCTTTTAGAAGCACTCACATTTTATTAGTGTTTACTAATGTTATCGTCACATTAGAATTGACACTGAGCGTCCTGCTTCCTTTGTCCTTGATCATAGTGTGCTTTGAGAGTCACCTGTGGTGTTAGGTTGTAATGATTAAAGCTCCTGCACAGTTTGAATCCTCCACAGTCATTTTTTTCTCCTTCATGCGGCCCAAGAACAAGTGATTTTCACAGAGGATGGCTAATATTTAAATGCATCTTTGTCGAGTGTCACAGCTAGAAACTGTAAACTGAAACACTTAATTTGACAACAAGCCAAAACCAAAACAAGTATTGCTGGTGTTTGTACTCAGCCAGACATTGTTAATGAGGTTAAAAAAGCGTTGCTGTAATACACCGCTGTATAATCAGAGTGAGACAACCACCAGCTGATAGCATCACTTCAACACTTCAACTTGCAGTTTGCTAATTTAAAAAAATATATAATAATTCTGCTTCCTAAAATTATTATAAAGGTTGAGTTTTGAACTTGTACCTTGGCCTATGTGCCAGTGAAGCATGTGTGTGTGTGTGCGTGTGTGTGTGTTGAAGTCTTAGGAGAGAAGTTAATGTCGGTGTGGTGTGGTGAGAGTAAATATACCTAAGAGTGCCCTGAGAGCAACAGGACTCTGCTCTCCCTGACACAGTATTATTCTGCTGTTCTTAACAAGCTCTGGGGAACTCGTGTATACACACACACACGCACACGCACATACTCCCACCAGGCTTGTTTATGAGTACGATTATACAGAGAGAGGTCCGGTTGTCCAGCTCACCTGAGTGTGCATCACATGCAGTGCCTTGGGGCTTTGTATCTGTTTGTGTTTGGACAGTTCTGTGTATTTTGATTCTGCACAATTTTGTTCCTGATAGTGAGTTTTTATTTTCTGTTTGATTCCTTTTGGTACGGTATGAAAAAGCTGGATAGATACGTGCGTGCATGTGTGCATGTGTGTGTGTGTGTGTTTAGGTGTCCCATGTGGTTTGTTGCCCCACTGCCGGATCCCCACTGCTTAAATTCAACCTCTCACGAACAGTGTCAGCCTCTTTAGCAACCAGGCATCTTCTCTAGGGTAATCAAATATTTATTGCATTGGTTTTACCTGAACATATACAGGGTTCAGTTATCAGTAAAAAATTTGCTGGGCAAGTTCACTAGCCCAATTTGGGCCAGTGATTTTTTTTTTAACAGTATAAAAGATGTGAAAAAGAAAGCAGACTCTCTTTTATTTCTAAGTTTTAGTGTCAGGACATTAAAAAAAAAATCATCTGGTCTTTAGCAGGTTCTAAAATTATGTAAATACAACCTCAGATGAACAATAACACTGGGCACATTACACTGTGGCGTTATTCATTTAACCAAAACAAATCCAGAACAACTCCCATGATCCCATGCGCCTTAACACCATCATTTTGATTAAGAGAGCCTTAACAGCAGAAATTGCAGTTAAGGATCTCTTAAATATGTTTTACGCCACACTTAGGAATAATTTCTGAAAATTCTTCTTCTTTTTTTACTGATTTCCCACCTTTCAGACAGATCAGATGCTGATAATTTTTCAAGCTGTGTCCAAGTAGTTTTTCTTTTTTAGTGCAGTTATGAATATTGAATCTCTGTTGGAGAGACTGTACGTCACATTTTACCTTAAACGTACTTCAGGTTGTCTGAAGTCAATCAAACCTTATGCATGTATTGTATGCTGACTGACACTCACTGACAGCTTTTAAAGTTATTTCCTAAAATGTGCAAATCAATTATACAGTAAAACTCAAACCACACTCTCTTCATAGTCTTGCCCTAAACTAATGGGTAATTGTGTTGTGACTTAACAAGCCCTTTACAGTTTAGCAGTGGAGCATGTAAACCAGACCTGGAGGGCTTGTTCTGGAAGAGAGGGTCCCTATGGATGCTTGTGCATTTTTACTGCTCCTCCCCTCGCTTTCCTGGAAAAGACGTGTCTGTGTTCGCTGGAAGATGTGCCGCGCAGCACCGAGACAAGAGAAGAGACCAAATTGCTCATCTTACATCATCCTGTCCTCAGTCTCTGTGTCACTTGTGTCCTCATCGCACTTCTGTACTTTCCCTCTTCTCCCGGTCCATGCTGTGAATTTGTTCCCTCTCTCTCTCCTTTGCTCTCCCACTGTTGAACAATAACCCCAGTGTGTTTAAGAGTGTGTGTGGCGCTATTTTTGGCCCCTCCAAGGCCACAAAGTACTCTATACTCCTTTGCTGTTTCTCTGTTTCTTTCTCCTGGCTGCTATATAACAGTAAGAGCCTATAGGAAACTGTGGTGGCTTCTAAGGATAGTTGAGGTTTACATGTTTTTGTGCCTAATGTGTGTTCATGGGACCCAGGTGAGGTGCAGGGCATGAATGTTCTTGGCTCAGGCAAGACCTCCAACAAGAGCAAGTCCTCCGAGGGAAATTACCCTCCATCTGGATTATTCACAACAAGCTGCATTCCTCTGGATAATTGTTTCCCAACAAATAAAACCTTCCCAGCATGTTTTTGTAAAACCGCACTGATTTCAAGCTTTTGCAAAAAAAAAGTCAAACAACATCTAACTCAAGTACTGCTCGTGCCAAGCTAAATGGGCATTTATTCCTAGTTTGTATATCCTCTTGACATTTCTACTCCTGGCAGCTTTTTTGCATAAATCTTTTTTTTTTTAAACTGAATAGATATGAGGTGCAAGTAAATGTGCACAGAGATGGTAGAAATCAGTTTTTAATTAACCAGTTCTCTGCTCCTGAACTGAACTGAAAGTCAAACCAAAGATGGGTGACTGTGCTTGTCACTTTTAAAACAAACAAGCAAACAAACAAAAAAAAAAAAGCCAAATATTCTCTGCTTCCAGTCAAGATTTGATGATTTTCTCTGCTAGGATTAAGTTGAATATTTGGGGGGTTTGGACTGAAGATGTCTTTTACAGACCAGCCAATGACCAGGTTGAAAGATAATCAATGCTGGCAGATCTAGGTGATTGTGTCCTTAATGTGTGCAAAAGCCAACTGGAATATATTTTTCTAGAAGTTAATATTTAGAAGAAAATCTTGCATTTACTTTTAATTTAAACCATTAAAACTTGTCTGGCCAGTCAAAACTTTTCCCTTCAATCTTTCCTTTTGTGACAGTTTTTCATGTTCCTGTCTTTTCTCTCTGTATGTCTCACTTTCCAGTCTTCTTCTAGTATTGGCCTAATGAATTTTTAATGGACTTGGTGGGAAGAATCCAGACACTTTGGGATTTAGGCATATGGACTCTGATTACCATCCTCCTCCTCCTCCTCCTCCTCCTGTGGAGCCCACTCTCCTCTTTCTCCCTCTTTTCAGTCTTACTTTCTCTGTCTCACCCCTCCAAAGCCTTTTATTATCCTGCTTCTGTCCTCTCTGTTCCCTCTGCTCAGCGCTTCAGGCTGTTTCACTCATCCAAGCATCTGTGACAAAGACAAGGCCATGTATATGAATGTGCTACAGGCAAATACAGACCGACTGTCTCTCAGTTTTAGTGCTTTTACAGGCTGAGAGTGAGCCCACACTGACCTCACCACCACCACCCCCCCATCCACACACAAACACACTTACACGAGTTGTTTCCCACATCCACGCTAAAGCTGACTTGAGTTAAAGTAATACGGTGCCAGCCAACTGCCGCTAATGGCTGTTCAGAGGCTCTGTATAAAAACCCTGAGTCTGCAACTCTGCTGTTAGTTTGGCACAGGCCTGTCAGTTGATTTGCTGCTGAGCAGGACTCGCAGCTCTGGGAATCTCTCCTCCTCGTCTCTTTTCTCACTCCTATACTTTGTCTGGCTGCCCGTCTGTCTCTGCCTCCTTCCCATCAGCTCTTGCCCTTCTTGGCAATTCAGTCCCAGGCCTGGTGATCCAGGCAGTCCCTTTTCCTGTTAATTGGCAGATAATTTTGCCAGCTGAAACGTGGTTTGCTTCATCCACATGCATTATTTTGTTCTTGTGCTACAAGTGGTCAAAGTGTTCAGAAACTCCCTGGGAAGCATGGCTGATACATCAACACTATCTTACCGGTCAAAACTTCATCATCAGTGGATAAATGTGGACATTGTTTCCATGTAAAGTGGAGATCCAGAAATAGGCATCACTTTATTGCACAGAGAAAATGAAATGTATGTTTCTTTGTTTTTGTAATACAGCAAACGCTAATTTGGTTACCGTAAGGTTTTGAACAGACAGCCACACAGGAGCACTATTCCTGGAGCACTTTTAAGCCATTTACATCTATCTACATATAATTTCTGTGTCATTATTGCATGGTGAACTTAACTTTTCTCCTAATTGATATATGTACTAGAGTCTAGATATACTCCTTGATAGACTTGTGCTTTTATTGATTACAACAATATTAAATAAACAAAGTATTCTTGATCAAGAACCAACCTATGCCACGAGGGAGACTCGAACGCCCAACCTCCCGCTCTGGAGCCCATTTCTTATCCTACGGAAATAACTGACTGCAGGCGTAAAGCTGCTTGCATTGCAGAATTATAATGCTGATATCCATATACATTATGTTCATGAAGTGCCTGATCTATAGCTTTCGCTTTGTTAGAGAAGATCTGACTAGACTTGTAGAGTATGTGGAAACAGCGTCAGCATGTTCAGCGTTTGCGACCGGTTTTGAAGGGGGAGATAACAGCACTCTTTTAACCATAATTGCTGGGTACTGTTGTCAGAAGGGCTTTTGAGGTTACACAGGAGAGACAAGATGCAGATTAGACGTGATGCAAACTGCAGTGACAGGTTAAATTAATTATAAACTCCATGAAAAGCGATCCTCATGAGAAGCTGCGACTTATGGAAAGGGGGTATGCACAGGAAAACTCTTTCAACAGCTCAGCACCCTTCTCTTTCTTTATAGTTCTTGTGCCGTTTATCTTTCTCTCCCTTCCACTCTTTCCTTGCTCACTTGATTTCATCTCCTTGGGCCCCCTCTTCTCCTCTTGCAGTATGGAAGTCATTGTTGGACTGGTGAGCAGCACACATAGCTGGAATAGCAGCAGTGTTAGAAGTCTGCTAGGGACGTGCCGCCAAGATCGCACAGAGGAAAAGAGGCATCCGCACTCTTAGAGAGGAGGAGGAGGAAGGAGAGAAGTAGTTGAGGGGGGGGGGATAAGCAATCTGACCTGGATGACAACAGACTACCAGACGAGCTATGATCTCATCGCTCCCTTAATCCCCCGCTTCCCTCCATCCACCCCCCTCTCCTCTCCCATTCGAGCCATTGTCTCTCTCTCTCTCTCTTATCCCACTCTTGTTTCCCAGATCTCCCTCCCCTGTCTCTTTTCTCCTCCTTTCCTTTCTCTGTTCTCCTCTTGTCCTAGAGCTCACCCCATCTCGTCTTGCCTTCTTCTCTTTCACACCAACAACCCACCACCACTCCCTCCTTGCCCCCTCCTCCTCCTCCTCCTCCTCCTCTTCGTCCCTTTTGCATCACTTTCCACCACCTGCCCCTCGGTTGTCCCAGCTCACAACACACACTTTTTGCCACACTTGCACTCTCTCCAGTGTCCCAGAGCAGAGATTAGGCGCACCCGTATCGTCAACCCTCCACACCAGTTTCTGCATTATTGATGCAGAGTCAGTGTGTGTGTGTGAGTGTGTGAGTGAGTGAGTGTGTGAGTGAGTGTGTATGCGGATGCTGTAATGGCTATCTGGTGTCTCCCCCGGGAGGGAGAGTGGTGAGGGAGGAAGGGAGCCAAACAGAGGGAGAGTCGAGGTCAGAGAGGTTAAGTGTGGTGGTGGGTGGGGGGTTAGGTCATGCTCTGCAGGCTCTTCCCTACTCCTGCTTTCCCTGTGTTCTTCATTCTGACATACAGCCTCACACAGAGGTTGTGTGTTAAACACACACCCACAGATTCCAAAAATTCCCCGCTGAAATTCTCCTATCAGGTGTACGAAGTTGAAACAGATCGGAGTGTGTGTGTGTGTGTGTGTGTGTTTGTGTGCGATAGCTGATCCGCTGTGACTCAGGACTGCTCGGGCCGGGTTAGACTCTGAGTGGATAGAAGGACAAAGACACCTGTTCTTGCTCTCAGCATTCCTCTAAACATAATCCTTACCATCTCTGTCACGCACACACTCTCACAGGGGCACTAAAGGGTCGCCTATACTTTGTCCTTTAACAGTGCAGGGCACATGTCATGTGAGGTCTTTGATGTTCTGGCTTTGACAGGAAACTGATGACACCCTGATGTATGTAAAGAACATACATGCACGCCTGTGCAGTGCACTCATAACTCTGTTTTTTTAAAAGCGCTGTTGCTCTTGACAGTGAATCATTGGGCCTTGTGTTTATTTTTAGCGACACTGCTGCCACTAAACAAAAAAATTTATGTACACAGATAAAAAAAAAAAATAACAGAGTGCAGATATTTTTTTTTAAGAGAACATTTTACATAAGATGCACAGTTGCATAGTTTTAGCAATGTTTTCTGTCGTAACACAGCACAGAATTTGCTTAATTCATCTGAATCCTTTCATAATTTTTAGGGAAACTTGCACTTCCATTCATCAGTTTTTCCCAGGCCAGCTGAGACACTTGCACGTGGTCAAAACACCTCACCTCGGAGGCATCCTTGTCAGATGCTGAACCGGCTCTTTTTGATGTGGAGGAGTAGCCCCTCGTGAATGTTCAAGCTCATTACCCTATCTCCAAGAGAGAGGCCAGACACCCTGAGAGGAAGCTCATTTCCGCTGCTTGTATTCTTTCGGTCACTACCCAAAGTTCATAGCCACATGTGAAGATAGGAAAGTAGATCAACCAGTAAATCAATGCCATTGCTGAGATAAATTCAAAATTTCAGCTTGGCAACAAGTAAACCAGTAAATCAACAGTTTGCCGAAACTTTGAATTTATGTTTAATCTTTGCCTCATAATAACCAAATGAAACATGTAGATTGAGTTGAGAGATGACCTAATTAATATCTAAAACATATTAAGTATATATAGTTAACATAAATAAATGCACAGTGACAGTATATACAGTATTAGATATGACTATACTATTTTAAATACCAGTATTCTTTTGCACACACTAAACACATCACAGGTGCCCATTCAGAATTAAAAGTAGATCTTTTTTTTTTTTTTTACTACAAGTTAAATCATTTTTAGATGCTGAAGGTTTCACCAGTCAGCTTCTGGCTCTTCATTTTGCAGGGATGCATCATTTACCTCAAACAGTCTTTGGTTTCATTTAGGAGGCAGCTTCGTGTCGAGGTCTGGTTTTCCAACCATCCTGTGGTTTAAGTGAAGTAAAATCAAAACGGCTGATATGAACTGACGTTTGACATTTGCAGCAATGATCAGCACTGTAGTGGGAATCTGCTACCTGAATGTTTTCTACAATAAGCTTTGCTAATAATACTCGTGCGCCCAAATAATTTGTCACATTCACACTCTATAAACGTCGCTCACTTATGCATATGAAAAGCATGCACCGTAGAGGCCGATAATGTGTCATTTTCAGTTGGAAATGCCTTTGTTCACACACGCACACAGGGTGGCTGCTGGTTCTCACAGTGTTTTCAGTGTATCGGTTTCACCCAGTGACCTGAAATGTGATGTGTCTGTACAGTGACCGCTGCCAAAGTCCAAAAAAAAAAAATCATTACAGCTGTATCATCACACAAAGTGGCTGCCAGCACAATATTTGCTATAGCAGCAAAGCTGATTTCTTTGGTTGCCTTTTATGGTTCATTTCGTGTTTGTTTGATGAGCCTTGCTTGCACATTTACATGCAGACAGTTGGACTCCTAGTACAAACAGTAATCTGGGCCATTCCAGATAAAACCAGTCAAATCTGAGAAAAGTTCCCACCTGACCCCCTCCTGGTCAGCTGACATTTTTTGCACAATAACTTCAGAATAATTTGTGAAGCAATGACACATCTTGCCTTCATACCATGAAAGGTTACAAGCCCTCAAATCCCATAGGGTTGTGTCTAAATTTGGCACTTTTTAATTCTTGTTATCTTTTCCAGCATTTTTAAACCCTTCTATCTTCTTAAATACAGGAGATAGCCCAAAAACAAAACTGTAACCAAATAAATTTTGCACACACTCCCAAGCGTCACAATTTAAAGCCAAAATCTTGTTTTCATTCAGCACAAAATTTTTTTCCTGTAACTGTGGGCATCAGTATCATGTCATCAGCATCATATCATAGTTTCAACAGCAAAACTGCATGAACTTATTATCTTCAGTGCAGAGCAGCGGAAACAAATATTTGATGTTGTTTTCTGATAATTCAATGGCAAAAACTTCAAAAGGTGCATTTTGTATAAACTTTCGAGGGGTCATATCATCATGTGGGATCGGTGGCCGGCCAAAACAAGCTATAGCAAATGAAAAGTTTTGCATCTCAGGGGTAACAAACTCATTTATTTCTTTTCAGTCACGTCTTTTACCTCTCAGCTTTACATATTTAAGTCTAGCTGAGAGTATTTTTCCTTTGTCTGGAAAGATTGTGTTGTCATCTTCAGTGGGAGTGTATGTGTGGGTGATTATTTTATTTTTTTAAATCGTTGCAGGAGCACGATCAGTGAGCCTGTATGTTTATGATAGCCCCGGGTCTCTTCCCCTGTGTCTGTAGTTCACTCAAGGTTTGATCACGCCAAATGTGTTTACTTGAATGTTCGAAAGAGAAGGAGGAGGAAGGGGAGGGGGTGGGGGGTGGGGGGGTGGAAGTGAAAAAGGAAATAAAATGACAGTGAGCGAGTGAGTGTGGTGTCATTTGCGTGTTAACTGCTACCTACATATGCAAACCTGGAAAGTCTGAGAATTTACAGCCACAGATGACACGGTTTGCAGCTTTTATGCCGTTTTTACACTCGTGGTCATTTCACACATTGCAATGTTTGTTATAAGGAACAATAATCTTCAGTTTAAACAAACTGGCTGCCTGCACAGCTGCCGTTCGTTGGCCACCCACTATTTATGATAGTCAGCGCTGATAAAATCCTGTCTGGAATTTGTAGAAGGAAAACGTGTAGGCATCTTCTACATACTTTGAGTGATATTCAGAAATCTTTATTTTCAATCACAAAATGACTTCTGAGTAGGTGGGATGACTGAATGATTCACTGACCGTGTCTTGCAAATACACTGTGGAGGAAAACCACCAAGAAAAGGTGGTGAAAAATGAGCCTACATTATATGAGTAAGAAGACACATAGGAAGAGCTCTTTCCTTTTCTGGCTTTTTTTTTTTTCTTTTTTGATCTAGAAAAAAAATGGAAACCTAAATGCACTAGTGAAGTAGTTACTCAAGGTGATGAAAGGCTCCAGTAGCAACACTTGTGGACAGATTTATAGACATCTGGCAGATGTGCTGTGAATGAGAGGGGGCATCGTGCAGAAGAGATTATCAAGGTTATCTATCTCTGCCTCAGGTTGTGATTCAGCAAATCCATCGACAGGCCCGACACATTCATAATCTTATGATTATGTATGAACTCTTTGATGCTCTGCTGCAATTTACATGCAGTACATTTTCACATGGGAAACATACAAGGCCTCATGCTCACCTTATTTCACCTTAAATAAAGTGTAGCAAACAAGACAGAGAGAGATTAATGCATGTTTTTTTCCCCCTTAAGCTTATCGATACAAAACCGCCATTAAACACAACGTTTTAATACCATAGCATCATATCATCTGTATTGGCTATAGCCCAGAGAAATGAACAGTTAAGCAGCAGCAACATCAGTAGCAACAGGAATAGGGACCGCTCTATCAACCTATATGCAACAGCAAGGCAAAGCCAAGCTGCTACAGTAACACAAAAGATGAGACAGCAACATGAAATAGTTTTCCTGAAGTTCATTTTCATCTTCAGTATGATGATGCTCCTGATGTGCATTAGTCCACTCAGTCCTTTGGCAGTCATACTCCTGATATATGTATTCAAGCACCATAAGCAGCTGAAGGAGGCTCAGCACTAATAGTAGATATGGGCAGAGGTCACTAACAGCAGCCTCCGTGGTTCTCAGTCCTCATCATAGTGATGGGAGGACTATTTTTTATGGATTTGCAGCACAGTCTTCACTGCTTGGGATAATTTGCTATCTGTTTTCAAAACACTGGGTACTTTCAGCTGCCACCTTCTTTCCAATGGATCACCACAGCGGATGGATCCACATGTTCCACAATTTGGCACCGATTTTTAGACCAGATGCACTTCCTGACACAACCCTCCCATTTATCCAGGCTTGGGACCAACACTAGCTGGTGACCCCCTGAGATGAACTGGTTTTAGTTTTGAGGCTGTGTTTGTGCCTCCTCCTAACCACCACATCATGGAGCGAGTCTGTTTTCAAAAGCCTAAAAAACAAAAACAAAGAGTCATTTGTTATTTGCTCATTTCTCAGCTGTTTGACAGCTTGCTAAAACACAAAACAAGTGAAATCCAACATTGCCAAAGTGGCGATCGAGCACCAGAAATGTTATTCTGTAAACACCTCTTATTTGCCCCCAGATTATTTTTGCATCACAATATTAGTCAGAGGATGGAGCCAGAAGTGCTTCTTAAATACATTAATCAGTGGAAAAAATCTAAATATAGGAGCTGCACAGTGTATGCACAATATGTTCAGGGTAATTATGGCTGCTCGCGCCACTGACCTTGTGTCTCTTGTGAAATAATATCCATGTGATAAACGCTCATTACTGTCAGAAAGGTATTGATTTAACTCTAGGGTGTACAGTTTTATTAGAGCAATTTCCACGGTAGTTACAGCATTCTTCCATCAGATAAATTATGAGAAACACTTCTTAATTTAATCCCTTGTGTCACATGTAGTAATACAGTGGATTGAAAACATGATATTCAGTAAACACAAAGACAGCAGCCTTTTTTTTTTGCATTGCACGACATTACACGCATGATCTGCTCGTGTAGTTTTTCAGCATTATCTGATGCTTTGCGTGCTGTTTGCAGCAAAAGCCAGACTGATTAAATGTCCCGCACAATGACACTTTAGCAGGGTGGATGCTATTTCTTCAGTGAGACAACCCCCTCACTGGAGCGTCTGTCAGAGCTCTGAGGATAATTGTTGATAAAATAAAAGTTCAGTCCAGGATACGTGTGGCTAAATATTACACTGCGATAGTCTGTTTTGCTTAGTCGTGTCACATTTTCTTGACCACCCAGGCGACAGAATGTTAGTGGGAGACTTGCACAAACATTTTCAAAAAAACACACACCCTGGCACACAAACTCTTTCAAACTCGTACATTTGGACGCACACATGCTCATGCAAACAGTCATATACCCACGCCCACAGTCTCATTCCGCCTGTCTGTTGCTCTGCGTTTCCTTCGTGCAGAGGGTGGCGAGAGAGAGAGAGCAAGAGATGGAGGGATAGACAGGGGAGATGACTGGCCGTGTTGTTTTGCTACAGTCAGAGGAAAGAGTGACAGCATGAGAGGAAAGAGGTGGAGGAGAGGTGGAAAGGTTTTTCATGTGCCTAACTGTTCCATAAAGCCCACTAATGCTGCAACTTTCAGTGTAGTTTCAGTGTGCGTGTGTGTTTCCTGTAAAGAGCCACTTTGGTGAAATTGCGACCTAATCACAGCGGAGGAATGCGCTTTATACAAAAGCTTTAGACGGTCCAGATTAAGACAATTAAAGTTACAGGGGCACGCTGGGGTTGAGCAGGTCGAGGCATGCATGCGCTTACTAATAAGAGCCGCTGAGTCAGTCGTGTAGCAGCGAAATATGCATCAAAGTGCTAGAAATGTTTAGGCTGCTTCTCTTCATTAATATTTTATCGTTTTAACTCGATGAAACATGTTAGACCTTCTTTAAAATTTCTTCTCATGCGGTCAGAAAACATCTTTGAGATTGCATAAATTTCCACAGTGCTGGTCTGCGGTGTAAGTCACAAATGTAAAAATGGCAGCGTGTGTTTGTGGTTTACCTTGCCTGTTTTACACAATCCCTAAACTCTTTTCTTCTCATGTTGCTTCTCTTGCTGGTGTTTCTGACATCTCTGTCCTCTTATATGCTTTTCCCTGCCCTAACTTTTACTTCTCACTGTATCAAACTGTCCTATAAATGAGAAAGTGCTTGAAAAAAAGGCCCTCCAGATTTGTTTTTTTTGCTGGAAATGCAGGGAGGACTTGGAGAGTAGTGAAGACAGTATGAATGAGAGCCCTGCACTCTGCCCTGAGATGCACTGTTGTATATGATCTATACTTGGCCAGACACCTGTAGTCTTCTTTTCCCTGTTAGAGCAGTCACCTAAAACTGCTCATGACTCATAATTGTAATCATATCTTAGTCTTTTCTTTTGCTTTCCTTTAAACTAGTTTTCTATAGTGTGGATTTCCCTAAAGAGACAAAAGGCGAGTCATCCGGGTACACTTCAGTTCATCCAAAAAGATGTCTTTTTACTAGAATTTATGAATACGAGCCGCGCTCTCTACATCACCATTCACTGTTCTTGGCGAGGCTCGAATGACACCCCCCCGCCCCACTCCATCCACACAGACACACACCCACTAATGCCCCCACTCTTTTTATCTGTCTATTACAGGGTTCGCCTTCCCAGAATGGGCTTACAAGCCTGAGTCAAGCCCCGGTTCCAGACAGATCCAGCTGTGGCACTTCATCCTGGAGCTGCTCAGGAAAGAGGAGTATCATGATGTCATCGCCTGGCAGGGTGACTATGGCGAGTTTGTCATCAAGGATCCAGATGAAGTGGCTCGACTCTGGGGGGCCAGGAAGTGTAAACCCCAAATGAACTACGATAAGCTGAGCAGAGCTCTGAGGTATGATGACTGAGAAATACACTGTTACCATGAATAGTTATTTTCACACGTAGAAATAAAGTTACTAAACAAAAGGGCTGTAACTCAGTAGGTAGAGCAGGTCACCTACTGATCGGAAGGTCAGTGGTTCGATTCCTGGCTACTCCAGGCTACATGCCAATGTATCCTTGGGCAAGATACTTAACCCCAAGTTGCTCTCCGACGCAACTGTCGGAGTGTGAATGTGTGTGAATGGTAGATAATTAAAAGCACTTAGCTTAGTTAATATGGAAGTGCTTGTACGAATGGGTGTACATGGGTAAATGTAAACGTGTTGTGTAAGCACTTTGAGTGCTCTAATTGAGTAGAAAAGCGCTATATATGAACTAGTCCATTTACCATTTAAAAACAAGCACCATACAGATATTATGTCTTAGATTACCTTTAGTTGCTTTGCTGATATTCATCCACTTATATTCACTAATTTGAGGAAGGCAGAATCATTCCCTCCTTGCACCTACAGCGGTGTATCTGAAGCGCAGAGGGCTAGAGCTAACCTATGTTAAACAGCTGTTCTAACTTTGACAAACACAGTTTGCAGTGGATAGTGCTCTGTTAACCCATGAGCAGCGCTGGGTTTAACAACTTTGCTCCAGCTTATCATTCAGTGCTGCTCAGGAAACAGACAGGCTGCTGGTAGTGCTTATTTTTCTTCTTTTCATTCCTGTTGGTTATTAATTTTCTCAATCTAATGTTCAGTTATTTTTAAAATAATTTTCATGCATCGAATGACATACATCAAGTAACTTGAATAACTCGATTAAAAAAAAATCCTTGACGCAAATTTTTTGCCTTGATGCTTCGTTTAATCCTCAAATCTGTAGTGCTCAGGTGTCACCATGTAAATGCAAGCATTTCACACACATTTGCGGCTAAAAATAGACCTGCATCAGAAATATATTTAGGACCAAATAAATAAATAAAAAGTTTTACAACATTTAGCTCGTGTAGTGTAGTTTTTCAACAACATGAAGAAAAGCAAACTTTATAGCTGCTTCCATCCACCACTGTTTCTTTTACGCAGCGAAAATCTACAGTAAAGCTACAGAAGTTAAAGTAAAATATGCGGATGAAGTGTTAACTTTGTCTGATTCGATGTTTAAATCGGGCAGTTTGCTAAACGCTAACGGCAGCTGTCTTGCTTTATATGGCAGCGATACGGGCAACAAGCAGGGGTGAGACTAAAGGGGGGCATGGGGTGTACTTGACCATATTTATTTCAAGGCTTTAGAAACATGGCTTTGCAGATTTTGATTCATATAACAAATATTTAAAAATATATAAATGAAAACTTTTTTTCTCCATAGGTCAGTAAAAATATACATGGCCCAGTAAAACCTTAACTTTAATTTTTTTTAACATCTATGCTATCAGAATGTCTCTATAATGCAGCAGGAAACGTTGCATCAGATCACAGGGCAAACCCCCAATTCTGAGAATGTTGATTTGCTTGCTTTTCTTCATGCTCCTTTAAAAGCTTGCAGATACATACTGACTCATTCACTAGCGCACTTAAACATGCAGATGCACACGCACACACACATACAATGACGCAGATTGTACAATCATTAATAAGACAAAAGTATTTCTTATCCAATTACTTGATTAATTGATGGAATAATCAATAGCTGCAGCCCTAGTTTATTTTTAGTCTGCTATAATAACCTCACATTGGGCACATTAGAATCCTTCTCTGGGGAAATTTGGCATGTGCAGACTTTTTTTTTTTTTTTTTTTTAACGTCCATTAGGTGACCTCATTGGCTTTAAATGGCACTGACCAGGACAAATTTAGCTATGAATGATGTTCCTGTGGTTGCTGATTATTAATGTCAATTAACACCAGTGGTCCTTTAATGTCAAGTACTGACTTTATCATCTGATTCGTGCCTGTGGATGTTTCCAGTGTGTGAAGAACTGGGGTGCATTTAAAATTTTCCGTCTAATGATTGGACCAGTTATTCAGATCCCAAATTTTGCTGACCTTTGAATTGTGTTTCCTAAGTTTTAAGATAATCAAGTTGGACACGTTAGTAAAGGAAATGGCATTAAGACCAAAAAATCCTATAAAACAAATCAAATCTGAGCCACAAAGCAGCTGCTTTTCATTGCGTTTGTTATTTGCCTTATATAAATAGACTTTAGCTCACTGTATTGCTGACAAAATGAAAAAAAGATAGAAGTTACATGTTAGCAAAAACTTTTCAGCGTATTCCGACCTGAATATTACAGGAATCACACGTCCCACAGGGGCTCTCCTCAGCTGCTTGCTGTAAGCACTGTACATCATTCACTGCGTCTTGTTGTGTACTGGCTAACAGAGCCAAGATGAGGCTAAGCACTTTAAAGAAAGCCACATAGGCCATTAAAGAAGGGAAATGCTTTGAATTGCTTAATTTGGGGCTGGGAAGGCTTATGTACGCTCATTTACACTGTTGAGATTAAGATAACTTCTGCAGATGGTATCCTCTGGGGACAGAGGGAATTAGCATGAACTGCTTATGTGCGTGTGCAAACATTCAGACTTGCTATCTGGATTTAGAAATCCTGAATTAGAGAGGAAAAAGAATCTGGATGGGGATATTTGTGGTCAGGCTATGTATTTATAGCACGTCTATCCTCTGTAACAGATTTGGAGCTCAAGCTGCACTAAGTGCTTATATATAGTGGGTCTTAGTGCCCTCTGATGGACCGGCCTTAGAGCCTGATTATCAACAAGGTCCCCACACAGGAGTTCACTCCTGTGTCCTCATCCAGCTCCCTGCAGCCAGGTCGTCTCCCTCTAAATTAAGCCGAGGCTTCCCAGGCTTTAGCGTGATAAGGACAGACAACAAAACAACATGCACCTCCGTGTTGTCACCTGATTTGACACCAGAGCTGTCATCGCTCCTTCACTGCAAGAGACACTCGAAATGAAGCCTCTCAAGACACATTAATAGTAATGTGGCAACAGGATTAATGGCACTAACGACTGATGAAGTTATAAAAGAGGCACGTGTGCATGGTAACAGTCCCCATATGGAGTAAACTGTTGGAAAACAGGCCACCTCGCGCCCTTCATGTGGAGAAAACCTGGCCTGCTAATAATGGAGACCACAGTCGGCATGTGGCAGTTAGCCTACACACACATGCACACACACTTAAAAAGGCGAGCTTGTTTTGAAGTGTTCGTTTTATCACTTTAGACTGTGTAATTATTATTTTTACCTCAGTGATCTTGTTCTTTCCTGTCTGCCATGCACATGGTGGAAATTCCCTTAATCAGGACCACTGTATTGTGTACGGACATGTGCGTATGTGTGTTGGCTTTCCGTCGAGGGGACACAGCCTCGGCCCATGCGTCATCCTGGCCTCCCGCTCCCACGGCTGCTGTGAAATTCCCACTCCTGTTGAGAGGATTACACTCACACTGCGCGAGTGTGTGTTCATGTGCATGGAAATGTGCATGTGGACGTTAAGAGGTTAGACTGTCCTGTTTTTTAATTTAATAATGAATCAGTTTGTTCTGTGCTGATGCACCAAATCAAATGTTCAAAACAAACCCAAAGAAAAACACAATTAAGGACTGTTTACTGCTTTTTATATCTTCAGCCTCAAGCTTTATGATCCGTGCTGCCTGAAATTTCAGGTGGAGGTAGTGAATCATGAGAAATAAGTCAGTAGGATGAAGAAATAAAGACGTCCACTGATGTAAAGGTCAAGACTTCAACCCTCATTCTGGTCCTTGCACCACCCGTTGCTCACATGAAATAAACTTGGGGTAAATGAAGCCTGTTGACAATCATTCATTGCAGTGTTTTGGCTTAATGAGTATAATCACGCTAAGAGGTCCCAGCTCCTTGAGACCTCCAGGTCCCCTGCCTGCCAATCAGCAGCCAGTGTTAGTGGTCAGAGGTCAAGGGGATTGCCATGCACAGCTGGTAAAGATTACCAACACTGAGCATGTGTGCGTTCAGATGCACAAATGCACCATTGTGCAGAATCTCAGCCAAGCATGCACGCTGGAACACATGCTTTGAGCGTTTGTTTCATTGCCAGCATTTATTTAATTGCGATGGGACACCACAGCTGGAAGACTGCCACTGCAGAAATGCGCATAAATAGGACAACAGTTGTTTTAGTGTAGGCTAAAATTACATGAAAACATGCACTTAAAATCACGACTAAACTAGAAAACACAACTGCACATTTTTATGAGGATTTATTTATAAATGTGTGAAAGTAAGCAATGGTTCTGAGACGGAGGGAGGCAGAGATTGCTGATCTGTAGTTGAGGCAATCAGAGCCAACTGAGGGGGAAGTCTTAGGAATGGTTGGGCTAAGTGAAGCTGTAAGAGTGGGGAGCTAAATTGATCCAGAATGGGGCAGTTAAGTGAGGTGGTGACTATGGAGAACTCTGGCAGAACACAGTTGGAGCCGGACAGAGGCCGGGGCCGGGCGGGCCGAAAACAGGAGCAGAAGAGTGGAGGCAAGGTTAGAAAATTGTTCAAGTAGCAAAAACAAATATACATCAGAAGGCTGGAACAAGACAGTTACTGAATCTAAAAGCTAGCAGTGTGGTGAAATTAGGAGCCAGAATATCAGCTGCAGCAGTCCGACCCCTTGCGCACCTGAAACCACTCCTGCAATCAAACAAACACACAGAGGAAGGAAGAGTGACAAGATGAAACCCTTTTAGCTGAGAGGATGAGGAAGCTGAGGCAGTGGGCCTGACACACAACGCCCTATTTTTTGATTAATTTTGGGAATGTGTAATTGATCATATTATTTACAATAATAATTTTAACTTCCATCAATTGTTAAAACTAGACCGTTGCTCTAAAATGATCATTGTGCCACATGCAGTTTTGTAGTAATGGTTTAAATTTGTCTTTCAGCACATCCCTTTGCTTCACTTTTGCCCCTCTATAAAAGTACATATTCACAATTAGTGTATTCAGCTGATTAAAGTTCAAGGAAGTCCACTTAAAAAGACAAATTTCTTCTTTTTAAAAGTGTGATAAACCAACTATATGGTTCTTATTTTTGCAGTAGTCCAGCAGCCCCAGGCCAAGACTGACACCCTTTTTTTCCAGCCTCAGCCTGTCTTGGCCTGAAATACAGTAACCTTTTAAAAAACAATCTGCAGTAAAACTGGTTATGATTGGCATTCAAGAAGTGTAACCCCAATGACCACATGTAAACAGCACGCTGCAGGAAATATTGCTGCATATGCACACCCTGTTACTCACTCAGCTGGCTGGGCCTGTTTGTAGGTCAGAAGGTCGCTAACTGTAGCGTTGCTTTGTGTGGAAACACCCAGGGCCAGAAAGTGCAGAGGGAGCATCCAGGGACAGTACCACTGTATCACTTAGTGTTCAACATATGTGCATTGTCTTCCCATTGTCTCGATCTGCAGCATGTATGTGTTCAGTATGCATGAGCACTGTGTGTATGTCTTTGTCCCCACTGAATGAGGCCTCTGTTTTCTATGAGGGTGGAAAGCACGCGCGCACCAGAGTGTGCTCGACTATGTATATTGTACCCATGGGGCATGTGACCAGCCCGATAAGACCCTGACACGATCTTCCTCTTCACCCACCCATGTATATGCCATGTATATCCTCATCCCATCCCCACCCAGCCAACACAAACACATTTCATTTCCTTTTTTGAGTCAGTAAACACTTGTAAAACGTGACTCCCACACACAAGCTTTTTATGTGTAATTTGTGCACACCTGAATGTGAGCAGCTGGTCTGTGTGTATGTGTGTGCATATGTGTAGAGGACAGTCTAGCTGTGTGTGTGCGTGCGTGTGTGTGTGTGTGTTAGCCAACGCTGACGAAAGAGGCAGAAAATAAACATAGGACGCATGGGGAGTATTGTAATCCTAACTTCCTGTCACAGTCAGCTCCTATTTACAGCCCAACAATGGGCAAGGCACAGCCTGCACGAGCACTCACTCACACACACACACACACACACACACACACACACACACACACACACACACACACGGGCATGCGAGTGGGTGATTCATTTCATTTTTAGTTAAGATATTTGTGTGTACATGTGGAGTATGTGAATAATATAAATTTATGCAGAAAGTGGCCATAGTGGACAGGTCTTTAGCCCTCAGTGTTGGAAAAGTGAACTAAACCTGCAAATACTTTGTATCTTTACCTCTAATGCCAGCTAGGGATGCACCAATCCAACTTTTTGCAGTTGAAATATGATAGATACTTCGACTGTGGGTTTCTCTACTGATTCAATTCCTGTATTAATGAGCTGTATTCAGGAATCTTTCTTTATGTTTAAGACAACATTAGGCTCAACTTGAACATTACTTTCCTAACTTTATTAAATTAAACTTGAAAAGGATAAGCGGAAGAAGATGGCTGGATGGTGAAAAATAAATGCATCCAAAAATATACAGTAAATTGTATTAGTGAAATAGTAAATGACAACAGCCCCAAGATAAATAAAATAAAAGGACAATTGGTGGTCTCTGGTCTCAAATGCTTTGAGTGTGGAGCTGTTGGTGGTATCAAACTACCTTCCAGGTTAGCTAGATTAATTGAAAACTGCCTCAGAGCAAGAAATTCTGAGGTTCAAACCTCCTGGTTGGCTTTCTGTTCAGTTTGCATGTTATCCAGTTTCCTCCCACAGTCCAGATGCATGTATCTTATGCCACTTTCCAGATACCTCTGAAGTTGGATGTCAGAGCTCCCGAGTGATGTCACTCCTGAGTTGAGTGCGTTCAAATAATAAATACAGCAGTTAAAAACACCACTGCAGCATTTTCACAGATAGAGCCTGATCAGTGGTCTGTGCACAGCAATACACAACAGTGGCAGTACAGAAAAGTTTTTACAGTTTTACTCCTGTTTATGTTCACTGCAGCCATCTTGGATTGTTAACTCTGGGTTCAGACTGGAAACGAGGAAATTCTGACTTCCGAGTTCACCTGGATTGCACCATTAGGCTAATTAGTGATTCTAACTTGACTGTAGGTGTGTGTGTGTGTGCGTGCGTGTGTGTGTGTGTGTGTTCTCTGTGATGGTCCAGCGACCTGTCCATGGTGTGCCTGCCTCTCCCCCAGTGACAGCTGGAATAAGCTGCAAACCTGAAATTTTTTTTTAAGCAGTTAAGAAAATGGATGGATGGAGGAATGATCTAAAGAGTGTTCCGGCCTTCACCTGTGGTCATGAGATCTGGGGAATGACCAAAAGAGTACGGCTGCAGATACAAGAGGCCAAAAAGAGATTCCTCCGTAGGGTTGCTAGGCTCAGCCTTAGGGTTCAGATGAGGAATCAAGCCACTGCTCCTCAGTGTCAGCAGGAGCTGAATGAGGTCGTTCAGAAATTTGGGTGCTTCCTTTTTGAGGTTTTCCAGGCACACCCAACTGGGAGGAGACCCCAGGGTAGACCCAGGATCCTTTGGAGACATTATAGATCTCATCTCACCTGTGACCACCTCGGGATCCCCCAAAAGGAATTAGAAAGTGTTACTGGGGAGAAGAAAGTCTGGAATAACCTGCTCAGCTGCAGCCTGACTTTGGATAAGCAAAAGAACTAGTATAGATGGATGCATGGATGGAGATTCTTAACCAAAAGTTGTTGATAAATAACTGTACTAACTGTATCCTGCTCGGTTTCTCTTCCATCTTGTGTGGCTGCTTTTGTTAGACTTTTTTTTGTTTTTGGTATTTCTTTGTGAAACACGGTTTCAAACCTGGTTGCAGTTCTGTTCTGAAATTTCTCTGTCCATTCACTGCTGTTTAGTTGCTGCACTCCGGTGTGCATTTCCATGCTTTGATCATAATGTTTTGGACCCCAGCACGTCAGTGTAATCGCAGCCTTAATCCCTGGCCTAGAATCACTCACAGTAACAAGTGAGTCGACAGAAAGCCTCCCCCTCTGTTTCCCCGAAGGCTTTGCCTAAATCCATGCTTGCACTGATTGTTCAATCTACTCTTTTGGTAGAACAGGGGGTGGGATAAAGCTGCATCTCCTGGATGATACATGCTAGAGTGGGGGCACACATCCATCCCTGTGTTTGAGTATGTCTGAATGAGATGGCACAGGATATGATAGAAGTGTGTGTGTGTGTGTGTGTGTGTGTGTGTGTGTGTGTGTGTGTGTGTGTGTGTGTGTGTGTGTGTGTGTGGCAAGTGCGGTGGGCAGCTAAACACAGGCACTCAAAGAATCTCTTTCTTCTCTTTTGAAGTGAGTTCAAATGCTCTTCAAAGACTGTCTGCCTGTATGACGGCGCGCGGGGGGGGGGGCTCGGAGAAAGACTGGGTGACCATGTGCTCTAAACGCAGCTTTGTTTAGAGCACATGGAAAGTTGCTCCGTTTCCAACCCAGCATTTCAGCTTTAGATGTTTTAGTAGCATCAGAAACTTAAGAGTGAAATTCCAGCAATTCTCATTTTGAACGTGTGGAAGACAAAGATGGTGATAGAAATATTACTTCTAGGAAGAAAAAAGCCTTTTGAATCTGTTTTTTAGGGACAAACTTTTTAAGCATTTCACTGACCCAGCTCATTCAGAAGATGATAAAGAAGGTGGACAAAGCAATCGGTTTCACTAAGTCAGAATGTATTAATAATCAGTCAAAAGTCACATTAAAGCAGTAAATGTGACATTCGACGCAGCTGCATCTCAGGTGTAACGATGCTTTGGTTAGATTTAGCTAAAAAAGAGATTGTGTCTTGAGTTAAAGTAACCCTGCTCGTTAACAGATGACAAGTTGGGAGTGACTTAAGTGCTAGAGTTGAAGGCAAATGGGTCATTCCAGCTTAAATCATCACATTTTTAAAAATATTTTCTGCTCAACTATCTCTGCTTTACCTGAAAATTTTTATAATTTTCTAGTTTAAAATTTATATGTGTAATATGTGTAATTATAATATGATTGCTATGAAGTTTTAGCTACATATATCAAATTCAAGTCTTTTTTTTTTTTAAGTGGTCCATTGACCCTCTTCAAGCATGAAATCTGAGGCAATGTTTGAATTACTCAGACATTTTTTGATGTATCAGTCCCACATTATAGATCCTAATTCATTTTATGGTAAGAAAGGCCAGTGAAAATTTGAGGCTTTATTTTTAAATGTTTTTGAATTATTCATATTCAAACATTTGAGATTTGAAAGTGTAAAAAAAAAAAAAACCAAACACAACCTGGAAATGGTTTGATGGACCATTTTTCAAAAGATTATATCTTGAAAAGTATTTGATATATGACGCTAAACCAACAAACTATTCAAACTTAGGACCATAAACCTTTGAGGCAAATCAGAGATGTTAAGCGGGAGACCCACAATGATTTGTGATGGTATGAGCCAACTAAACTTCTCAGGTTCTTGAAGCTGTTTCACCTCTCATCTGAAAGGCATCTTCAGTTAAACTGATGGAGAGTAATCTCTAGTGAAGCTGCCCCCTTGTAGGTGGTCCTGAGAGTTGTTGACCCACCCTGCCATCATGTGAGTCATTAAGGTCACATGGGCCAAGCTGAGAGCAGGGGTTGAATCTCCTGCGAAGGGATCCTGAGACTTCATTAAGCGTAATTTATGATCCCATAAATGTGTTAGTCTGTGTACACGTTTATGTTTGGTCAGTGAGCAGAGAGGGGTTTTCACCCACCGCAGACATGCTCCCGTGCAGTACTTCAAAATCCCAACTAGGTCTGCCGAATGCTGATTGGTTGACAAGTGCGCAAGGAATAGGCAAGAGAGCAACAGCGGAGTTCACCTGGAATGAGAGAACTGCAAAAAAAACTTCAAAGATCAAAAAAATACAGCATGAAACACACAAACCGTGCAGTGACCACGTTTCATTGTTTTTAACACTGGGTTTCACTTCAGCTCTTGTTGATAGCGCTGCTCTTATTCACAGCTGGCTCACGGACCAACAGCAGCACAAGCATGAGTGGCTCACAGACTGGTTGTACCACATATTTGTACGCTGCCTCCATCTGACAGCAGAGCTCTCTGCAGGTAGACGGGCCATCACCGGACTGTGAGCGGACTGCGAATCTGCACTGAAGCATAAATTTTGTTTTATAGGCAGCTGATAGTGGGTGTCCTAGGCCACCACCTCTGTTCAGTGATGGCTGTTCTAGGTGGCCATACAGTAGAGGGCCTCATTTACTTCTCATGACACACACACCACCCTTCTCCATTTGCTGTCATTGTCACAGACATCAGCGTGATCCACCAGCCAAACCGTAGCCTCTGGCCTAGCTCATCACCTCTCATTCATCTGTCATCTTCATTATCAATAAACATTTCTCATTTGTGTTTGGGGGTGTTGTCCTTGCTGTTGAACGTGTTTTTAGATGCATGTGACTTTGTTTGTTTTCTCTGTATTTATATTGGACCCTATGTGGGCCGCTGCACATCTCATTGACTTTTCTATCATCGGCTAATTCAATCACAAGCCTGTTGTGGTTTTAATTCTGCTTCACTTCCTGCTCGCCTGTCTCTGTCCGTCCCCCTCATTCCCCTCCTTCCTGGCCCTTGTGAGTGTCTCCCCTAGAGCAGAAATTACATGCTGCTTTGTGCCTGGCGTAAACAATGTTTTCAACAGTGCAGGCCTGTCTTGTCTCTCCCCTCTCTCTCTCTCTCTCTCTCTTTCTCTCTCTCCCTCTCCCACTGCCTCAGGGGACGAGAGGAGAGGACAGGGAGAGAGCTGGGATAAAGAGGGGGGAGGCGGATTGATGAGAGAAAGAGGGAGACGGGGTATCGGTAGGATAAAGGGAGAAGGGGGGGGAGAACAAGTGAAAAAGAGCAATAGTCCATTCCCAGAGTAAAAGACAGTCCAACAAGTCTGTGTAATAAGCATAATAAGAGGGGGTGAAGGGCAACAGACACCGGCACACAGCGCCGTCTAGATAACTACCATTCAGCGTAATGATAGTCACTGGGCTCTGATTAACTCAACATTACCTACATACCCTGAAGCCCCTATCTTTGCCAGCACTCTTCACGTATCATGTGCCATGCTGGAGGAAGAGAAAGCTGCAAGTCTAGCGCTATAAATGCAGGTAGGCATGCAGACAGGAGAATAGGGCAGTCTAGTTAAACCCTGTGTTTAATAGCCGGGGATAGTAGTGTAAAGGACAGGTGGTAGTTTTGGAGACCAGGCTTGTTTACCACCCCACTCCACCCTCATCCCCCCAATGGATCAACACATCAGGGGGGTTTTTTTGTTGTTGTTTTTTTTTTTTTTTTTTTTTTTTTTTTTTATTGTTCTTTATCTCCTCCTCTTTCTTCACTCAGTTTCCCTCGGTGTGTGAGGGTTGTCAGCCAGGGATCTAGAGGTTACATAAAGTGAGTGTGGATCCGGGGAAGAAAGCAGAGAGATGTTACATAAAGAGCTGTAGCTGGACAAAGGTTAATAAAAATGGAGCCTTGTACTGTAGGCAGGAGCCATGGGAGTGAGAAAGCATGAAAAAAAAATAGAGAATGGCCATTACATAAACAGATAAAGATGGGCTGAATTATTGGTGGCTGTTATATAAAGAGATAGGTCCATCCAGCAAAATGAAAGACAAAATGAGTTGTGTGCGTGTGTCTGTGTGACACTCGTCTGACCGCATCTGAACTTAAAAGATGCTTTTTTTTCATAATGCCTGACTTTTTTTTTAGACTCCCAGCAAAGATGGTTGAAGCAGTGGCATTATCTCAGTGGCAGAAACTGAAATGTAGACGGACAGATGTTCACGTTTCCATGTACAACAGAGGTCCACTCAGACCGCCTTTTACAAAGCAAGAAATACTGATATATACATGACAGTTACTAAGTGTCTGTGAAGCCACACAAAGCCCAATCTACGCACACAGACGTGTATTAACCGAGCCGGTTTTGTTTTGTTTTTTCATGAAATTCTGTCTCACCTGTTTTGTGTGTGTACTCACAGGTATTTAAGAGTATGCTCAGTATGACAAGAGCTGGTTTTCAGAGCAGGAGTTCGGGTTGCCCTTACAATATACTTATTTCTTCTTGATGCATTTACTTTTCTCTCGATTCAGACCGTTTTGTTTGTCTCATTCTTAAACACAAACTTTGCCCTACTAGAAATGTGAACTAAAATGACATCACTGTGCACCCAACATCGGGACAAATTTCATTTTAGAACTATTTTCAACCAAGGCTCGACGTCAAGAAAAGACAGTCAGTCAACAGTTATTAAGCGTTGAAATGTTTGCTGGGCAGCAGCACACCTGTCATCCGTCCCACTGATATATGCAGGTTCACAACAGCCCAGCACTGCTTACACTGGCTTCTGATCTCGTAATTATTTGCTTATCCTCATGCACAACTTCACCATGCTGCTCTGCAGCTCCCCATCTTTTTTCTTTCCATCCCGTCCCCTTCCTCCTCCTCCTCCTCCTCCTTTCTGTGTCTGCTTTGTGCAAATGTCATGCAACACTCTCTAATATCTATCATGATGAGGGGAGGAGGGGGGAGCATGAAAGACTCGCTTATTAAAGTGCGTGCTTGACTGTGCAAGCTCATCTGACATGGCCTTAAAGATTAGAAGAACAAAACAGTATTTCAAACATGAGGCACTCATTTGGAAATGAAATGTTTTGTACGTTGGCACTGAGCCTTTTTTTATTTTCTTCTGTTTTACAGATATTACTACAACAAGAGGATCCTTCATAAGACCAAAGGAAAAAGGTTCACCTACAAGTTTAACTTCAACAAACTGGTTTTGGTCAACTACCCGTTCATCGACATGGGCTCCACTGGTAAGCCTAGTCTGTGTGTGTCTAATCTCACAATAGAATAGCATGACTAGACAGGATTATACAAGTGAGCACTACAAATCAATGCAATGTACTCTCCCCCTCTTTTTTTCTGCTTTTTCTTCTCTTCCTTTTCTTGCCTTTTACGCCTCCAGGAAGCAGTGTTCCTCAGAGCGCCCCTCCTGTCCCCACCGGTGCAGGAACCCACTTCCGCTTCCCTCCTTCCACACCCTCTGAAGTCCTCTCCCCTAATGAGGACCTGCGCAGCCCCGGGGGCATGTTCAGCTCGGTGGCCCGACGAATGGCCCGCGGCTCCGTCAGTGACTGCAGCGACGGCACCTCTGCCAATTCTGAGATTGAGGAGGGTAACACAGGAGCAGGAGAGGAGAGGGGGGAGAGAGGTGTGAGTGTAGGAGGAGGAGGAGGAGGACCTGGTGGTGGTGGAGGAGGCTACCGGAGCATCATCCACCCCCGTTTGTCTACTCATGAAGCTCTGTTCCGCATGTACGGAGGGCCAGGTAACCCAGGTGGCCATCCAGGCTCACGTGGACCCGCAGCACACCGCATCCACCCAGAGCCCCTGTCTCCCTTCCCCGCGTCCCCTCTGCCAGGCCCAGGAGGAGCAAGCCTCCTAGCCCCACCTCTGTCTCCGGCTCTCTCCATGACCCCCACATCTCACCTTCCCTACACTCCCTCACCCACCCTGTCGCCCATGTTAGGCTCACACTTCTCTTTTAACCCAGAGGACATGAAGCGCTACCTGCAGGCCCACACTCAGTCAGTGTACAACTATGGCCTCAGTCCCAGAGCTTTCCTCCAATACCCCAACATTGTCATCCCGCAGCCCCATCGGCCCGACAAGGCTGGTCTGACAGAGAGAGGAGTGGCCGAGAGAGCAGAAAGAGCCACGACTGCAGGGGGAGGTGAAAGGGGAGAACGGCACCACCACCCACCTCTGGGTCACGCCACCCACCATCATCCGCATCCCCCTCCTCACTCTGCCCACCCTCACCCCCATTCCCACCCCATGCATCATCCACTTCACCTTGGTGAGGAGCCCCCGCACATGTCCCCCTTCAAGTTCAAGCTGCAGCCGCCTCCCCTGGGCAGGAAGCAGAGGGAAGGGCAGAGCCAGAGTAAACCCAGACAGAGCTCACTGTCCTCAGGTTCAGGATCCGGTTCCATGTCCTCTACCTCTGGCCTGGGCTCCTCGCTGTCATTTGGCAGTGACCTGAGCTCAGCCAGTGGCTCAGGGCTGATCTCCGCCTCCTCCTCAACGCAGTCTCTTAACAGTGCGGGACTTCCCAAGATAAAGGTATGCAAACCCAAATGTCGCTCACAGTGCTGCTTTTCCCAGTGATTTAGACTGTTTGTGACTATGCTTGCTGAGTCACCATATGTGCCTGGGCGGCCCTTCCAAGTAAAGTCCATGTGGCTGTGATTTAAGTAGTAGTAAATTTATTTATGTATTTATTTGTAATTTGTATGTTTAATCTGCACAATTAACAACACTTCTTTGTTAAACTCAAAACAGAGTGAAGTTCAATTTTTGATAAATTACATGATTAAAACAGACTTAAAATACATTTTCTTTCTTCTTGTGTTCATTGTTGTCTTTTTCACTCTGTTTGAAGGTGGAGCCCATCTCTGACATAGACTCAGAGGAGGAAGTGGAGGTGACTGACATTAGTGATGAAGATCCAGATGAAAGAGATGAGGAGTTTGAGCTGTTCGCCCCTCGCCACCCCAGAGCCTCTGACCACCACCACCTTGCTAACGGCTCAGCCCGGACCCAGCATCAACCCCATACCGATGAGGACCTGGACGAGGACGTCTTCAAAGCCCCCGCTCCTCCTCCACCTGGCCTGATGCCTTTCTTCACCTCGCAGCACACACTCTCCAGCGTTCATCGCATGCTACCCACCCTCAAGAGCGAACCCATCGAGCCCGGGGAGAGTAACACGCCCCCGTCTCAGCCGCCCGTGGCGGGAGCTCCCCAGACAAAGTGCATTCCCCTCAAGCTGCGCTTCAAGAGGCGCTGGAGCGAAGACCAGCGCATGGAGGCTTCGCAGGAGGAGTCGGATGATAAAAAAGTACGACCAGAGGAGGAGAGGGAACGAGAGATGCAAAGTAATGGACAGATGGAGATTGAGGAGGATGGGATGGGCAGCGGAGATGGGGACAGTCCTCCTATGTTGGCGTATGAAGGCTCTTTAGCAACACCTCTGGCCTCACACAGGAGGGCGACTGCTGAGCTGCATCGTGCCACTGCACAGCTGTCGCTAGAGAATAAAGACTGCTGATGAGAGCCTCGGTCCAAACACTACTGCTCCGGCAGGGCAGGAGGTGGTACAGGAGTATGTAAATGGTTCCTCTGCAATCTCTCTCCCACACTGACAAACTGAGAGTACAGTTCAACATACACATGAAAGTAACACCTCAAAGACAGCACAACACCTTCTCATGTCAGGGCACCAAATATGGCCACTTTGTCAGCTGCCAGTGTCATCGACGAGTACGCGCGAGGTCTCCTTTGGTGTCCGTGTTATAGTGTTGAATGCCGAAAGTGTGACAACGTTGTTGTTTTTTTAGTTTGTGTTTATTTTTAGTCATTGTGTAACACACAGACAGTGTAAGCAGTACATAGAAAGTTCACAGTAGTGACTGAACCGGCTCAGACACAAGCATGTATTGCAGTAAAGCTGCACTACCCTCCAAAAAGAAGGCGACATTTGTAACCCTCAGAAATATCATTTTAGATCATTTGTTTGAAAACCAAAAGCAAATTATAATTTAAAAAAAAATTGATGTCAGCATTATTCCAACAGCAGCAATGCACCATTATTCCTGCAGTGAAAATATAAATACCTCTTAAATCGAGTTTGATCTTTACTTTGAAAAACACCCTTGTGCACAGGCTCAGAGTGACTGTGATTTTGCTTGTTTGTATTTTTTCCGGTACAAGACTGAGAGGCGAGTGGTCGCGGTGAGGGGAAAGTACAAGATTCTCTACGTCCTGTCCTGTTTGGTTGCTGTCTGCTTCATTTTCAGTTGCTGTTTGTTTAGGTTTAGGCACCAAAACTACTTGCAGAAATGGGGTTAGGCACCAATGCCAAAGGACACCTTGTGAGTATCTCTGCAATGCAAGCAGCTCTAATTTTTCTTAAAAAGGCCACTATTTGAAACCCTGGACCAACCAACTCTTGCCTGTTGCTGTGGCAGACCTAAATCTGGATCCTCTATCTATCAGTCCTCTCTCTGGATCAGGGCTCTTCTTGGACACATCATTGTGTAGGAAGGACTCACTCAGACTCAGCCACACCAGGCACAGTGACTGTAACTGGGCTGAAGTCATCAAGTTCACCTCCTACCAGATGCCCTGCCCCGGTAGCACAGCTCTCCTACCTTCAGACCCCCATCAGTAGGATCAGCAGCCAGTCAGCACCTTCCTCAGGGGACACACACACACACACATATACATACACACACTCCCTAATGACGATCCAGGATGATGATGTGCACACCCATGCCACTTTTTTTCTACAAGCCGACGGGACTTTAAGTGCCTGTATCTAAAACCTTGCATCACTGGAGGGAAAGTGTGAGGGGAGGAGGGCTGCTCCAAGTAATCATGAAACCCCTGTGAACATATTAGTTGGATAAAAAGGAAAAAGTCTCTAAGACTAATACAGGCAGGGGCTGCTGGGTGTTGTCTGACTGACTCTTAAAACTGGCCCACTCCACTCAGGGAAGCCTATTGCTGTATGTTTATTGGATTCATGCACACAAACACACACAAGCAAAAAAAAAAAAAGAAAAGGCCAACAGTGAATGGGACTTGGTGGACTAAAAAGTGTTCACTGCCATATACACCTACGCACACACACACACACACACACACACACACAGACTTTGACTCTTCTCTGAGAGCTTCTGACTTTCATATAACCTTCTGTCTATCTGCTGTCCTGCCCCTCTTTCTCTTGTGGACCACCTGTGGAAATATCATGACTCTGCTCACAGAAATAAGTTAAACCCAGGGAGATGTGAGGAGAGGAAATGATGAAGAAGGCTGCAGAGGAGGAGAAAGGGTTCCAGCAAACTGTTAACCAGCCTTCTTACCTCACCTAACATGGCTTGTACACTGAAAATTGTTTCCCTCAGCAGCACAGAAACTTAGTTCACCAGCTAGAGTTCGTCTAACAATCATAGATAGTGTTAAACTAAACCAGCAAACACACACACACACCCATGCACAGCACTGCCTTCAACATGCTCCCTCTCCTTCAGACCGAAGCTCCAGCTCTCCTTGTAGTGGCGTCACGCGTCAGCCTGGCCGGCCTGTTAACTACGAGTGTGAGAGCTTGAGAGAGCAGGGAGCATCTTACACACCCACACACACACACACACACACATACATACACACACACTGCCTCTCTATGCCTTGTTTTTATAGCATGTACAAAAGTGCAAACTGAACTCTAACAAACATACATACAGATTATATCTTTATATATTCTAAATGAAAATATTAAAGAGAAGTAAACTTTTAAAAGAAGCGTTTTAATGACGTGATTGATTCATTATTTTTTTTTTTGTAAGTGGATTATTTTGAGGTTCATGCCCCCTCACTCCGTGACATGGTGTTGTGGAGGGAGGGCAGAATGAAGGGGGGGGGGGGGGGGTAAGGCGTGGGTCGGGGTTTTCTTTCTTGTACATTTGTTTCATAGATAAACGAGCCAGAGGAAAAACAGCGCAGGCTAGTCTATCACAAGAACAAGACCAGCAAGAAAAAAAAAAAACGAACTCGAGCAGACTGCTAATGAGTCAGATGTGTGGTTCACTCTGCTGTTCACTTCATTTCTAGTAGCTTGCCCTTTCAGCTCGCAGCGCTCTGCTCTTTCCTGTCTGCAGTCTAACTCGCCTCAGCAGGGTTCTCACTGCTTTCAGCTCCCCTGGCCCTGGGCCACCCCTGCAGGCTGCCTGTGTGTGTGTGTGTGTGTGTGTGTGTGTGTGTGTGTGTGTGTGTGTGTGTGTGTGTGTGTGTGTGTGTGTGTGTGTGTGTGTGAGCGGATTGTTTGTGGAGTAGTAATCCTGTCTCTTCTCTTAGATCGGTTAGGGTAATGCTCCAAAGTTTGCAGCAGCTCGGGGATGGGGACAGGGAGGGGGGGGCTAAGGGGTTTTTCATTCCTGTAAGAAAGCCTGGAAGTTGGACACCTTCTCCTCAAACTATGCATATTCTATACATACACACAAATACACAGACACACACATGAAACAGATACGTTTGTGACATGTTTCAGCATCCTGTTGGCAGGTCAGCCAGGCATCCGATTGGCCCGGGGGGGGGGTTGTCTCCCACCTGGCCAGCAACAAGACGGATCTATAGCGGCGAGCTGTGAGGTCTGTGTAGCCGAGCTGATCGAATTTCCTCTTCAGACCCCTGTGGTCTGAACTGGAGTGTGTCACGACACGCACACACTCACACACACCCACCAGGTCCTGTGTCTGTATATGAACTGACAGCTGCCTTACTTCTACTACTTCTCATATCTCAGCAACAGAAAGACATCCGTCTTTTTGTTTTCTCCTCTGCTCTCTTTTTCTCTCTGTCTTCTTGCTGTTTCTTTTTCCTCGCTCTGCTTCAGGCGTCGTCAGACTTCCTGCTAACGGCAGCGTGATCTGACTGCCGTGATATAGCGGGGGTTAAGCGATTGATCAGAGTCTGGGTGAAACGCAGACTCTCCCTCATCCTGTTTCAGGTCGGCAGACAAACAGCACAAAGATTACATTTCTCTATCAAACAGAAGAAAAGGTTTCTTGGTTTATTTTTCTGATGTTGTTATTGTTCTCTTTGGGTTATTTACCTTTCCAGCTGGCATTATGATTATTATTATTATTCCATGGCTCTGTTAGCTGTTGCTTTTTATGTCGTGTACATCACTTTGGAAGATGTTGATCGCCCCCCAGACTCCATTCCCTGTTTTGAACCTTCTAGCCTCCAAACCAGAAACCCCCTTTTTTCCCTGTCTTTAGTTTTTACAGATGTAATATAACTAAAATGTGTAATATTTGATGCTGACAGAGAAATAACATTGGGGAATGAGAGGAAAGGGCAGCGGAGGATTATTTAGGGACAGTCGGGGGAGGGGGTGATTTTATCTTTTTTTTTTCTTGTAATTTTAATTTTATAATGTTACTTTTTTCTCTCTCGCTTGTATTTTTTTTTTTGAGGGGGGATGTTGTATCATTTTAAAAGACGTGTATTGTTTTACCGTGTAAAGGTCTATCTTTCAGTCTTTCACCTCTTCTCCCCCGAGCAGTTACGTAACACTCAGATGGAGAGATGAGAGTTAATACCATGATGTAACATTGAATTTCTCCACTTCTTTTGTGTTTTTTTTTTGTTTTGTTTTGTTTTTGTTTTGTTTTGGTTTTTTTTTGCAAACTTGTAATTAAGCTGTAATCAGGGTTAATTAAAACTGGTTAAAACCCAATATGAAACTCACAGTGTTTGTTTATGTGTCTTCTTTTTTCATGTTTATTAACAGCACATAATCCAACAGTGGAGTTTCATTACCTGCTTATTTGTAAACAAAGAGATTAACCTGTGACTTTCTGCCTCATCAGTAGCAAGGCAGCAGTCATAAAGAAGGGATTTTTGTATTTCAGGATTACAACTAATTACAATAAATACAAAGTGATGCTCAAAACAGTGAAGACACTGTTCTTTGGCCCTCAGGGGACCGAGGTATTTTAGTGACTAAAACGGCCAAGTTTACTTTATCAAGCAGCTCACTTTGTGTTTCCTTTATCTGTGATAGATATCCTACCATGTTTTAATGTAATCATGGTTTTCAATTAGTTTTATGTAAGAATGAACTTTGGCATCACAGCTCCATCAGATCTTTTAGAAGGAATGTGTTGCCTGAAACTGCTTCTAGGTCATTACCATGGCCATTAATATATGTAGTATTTAGGATAGGGTGAAATGAGGCAGGTGATCTGCTGTGGCGACACCTAAAGGGAGCAGCTGAACGAAGAAGATGTTAATTAGTGAGCTTTAGATGTGATTTTCCTTTGGACAGAACCGGGATAGCTCTTCCCCTCGTTTCCACTCTTTAACCACTGCGAAGCTTAAAGGTTTTCTTTCTCTAAAAAAAAAAAAATCGACCTATTTTAAATGCATCCCACTGTAATTATTTTCAAAGGTCTATTCATTTTTCTTTAATCACATCATGATTGTTTGATTGAAAATCCACTGTGGTGGTGTACAGAGGCAAAATAACAAATTGTCCAAATACTTATGGACCTAACTGCACACGCACACAAAATTCATTCGTGAGGTGAATTCAGTCTCACAGGAAACATCTTTTAAATCAATAAATCATCTTTATTGAATTTAACAATTACAGAAGAAAAGTCAATCTGTACTTTGACACGGTCTCTGTTGGGTAAGTGGACATAATACACACACACACACACACATGGCCGCTGTGCTGCAGAAGCTTCTCGGGTTAAACATTTAGCCGTCATTATGGAAGCACTTTGTCTGCAAGCTGCTGCCCATTCACCCACATAATGCTGTCATCAGGCTCACCCCTGTACCTTTTACAGTGACGTCAGCAGCTGCCTTGTCTTAAGCACACTTACAGGCACATGTATGTGGGGAGGAGGAGGAGGCTAACCTGTGGGAGTGATGGTGAGGAGCTGCTGCCCTTGAATGGACTTCTTAGTCTTTTAATGTGATGGGCAATCAACAGTACAAACACTGCCTAAACTTTGTTTGATTTTTAAAAAAAAAAAACAAGTGTATAAAAGTCATAAATTAAGATTACGGAACATGATTTTGTTGCATGTTGGATGTTGTGGGTCAAATCCCAAAGCTTGCTCCTTAAGTGCACATTTAAATCTCTGTTGATGGCGGCCGCAGATTATTTTGGGATGTGATTTATGTCTCTCTTTGACATAAGTGCTAATAAGCGGTCATGAGTTTTTGTTAATGAAAAGCCAAACAACTCAGCTTAAGCCTTAAATCTTTGTAATTCCTTCACAGAATAAACTGTGAGGAAGTTAAGAAGAAGTGTCTTTATCCCCCAATAATCTCTCTAAATGTGGATCAACAACTCTCTGAATATGTTTTATACTCTGTTTATTTGAAGGAGTCCCAGTTTCTTGTGTTTTGCAGCAAAGAAACTGAATCAGCGGTTGAAGCTGAAGCTTTTTATTAGACCTAAAGGAGGTTAAAGCTTTAATATTTTAATTATTGTGTCACGGTCCCCGGTTTTTGTGATGTGTTGCGTGTTGTGTTTCTCCTCCCGTAGTTCCTCATGTCCATCTTTACGTCTCAGTGTTAACTTGTCTCGTCATCATTTCCTCTTTTAAAGGCCAGTCTCTCGTGTGTCCTGTTCTTATTTTTCCCGTTTTTGTTTCCCTCCAGTGTGACCTTTTGTGTTTTTCACATCATCTGGTTGTTCTTCCTCATTTGCCCGCCTCGTCTCCCTCGCTCATCTCCCGCTCGTTTCCTTGCACCTGTGATTAGTTCATTGGCTTTAGTTTTAAATCCCGTCGGATTACCAGGCTCCTGCCAGTTTAGTTTTGTGCATTTTTTGTTCACATTTCTGTTAGTCAATAAAGCTGATTTTATACCCAGAAATGGAGCATCCAGCAACTTATGGCATAATGAAAGATATCCAATCCCCTCACAGTACAGGGCTTCAAGTACAGATAACTTAGAAGAACGTGGGTTCAGATTGAGTTGGAATAGTAACACAAAGACTTTAATAACTTTCCGCATTGAACAAAGTGGATTTATAGCCAACAGCACACACACTGGTTACCATTTAAAGTAAAATGGGAGGCAGAGCCTTCAGCTTTCAGGCCCCTCTCCTGTGGAACCACCTCCCAGTTTGGGTTAGGGAGACAGACACTCTCTCTAATTTTAAGATTATACTTCACTTCACATCACTTTTGTTTTCCCAAGTTGTCAAAGTCACCTCATTCACAGTATGTTTATCCAATAATACCTGCCCACACATTTTCATCGAGCATCTGCCACCATCAGCACCACCAGCATCTAAAGTGTGGTGGGATCTGGTCACTATCACTTCCCATAATCTGGGATTCTGCTCCATGATGTCACTTCTCCAGGGTTCACATTTTTTAAAATAAATGTTGCCCTTTTTTCTTTCAAACGGTTTCTCCCTAATAAACCTGTATAATGTATACTCACGGGATGGGACACTTTATTAGGTACATATTGCCAGTACTGGGTTTGGACCCCATTTTGCATTCAGAACTTAATTCTACATGGCACAGATTCAACAAGGTGCTGGAAACATTTCTCACAGATTTTGGTCCATATTGACATGATAGCATCGCACAGTTGCTGCAGATTTGTTAGCTGCACATCCATGATGCGAATCTCCTGTTCCACCGCATCTCAAAGGCGCTCTGTTGAACTGAGATCTGGTGACTGTGGAGGTCATTTGAGTACAGTGAACTCATTGTCATGCTCAAGAAACCAGTTTGAGATGATTTGAGTTTTGCGACCGCCGCTCACTGGGTATTTTCTCATTTTCAGACCATTCTGTGCAGAGTCTGGAGTCTGAAACACTCAGACCAGCCCGTCTCACTCCAACAACCATGCCATGTTCCTCCTTATTCTGATGCTCAGCAGGTCATCGTCACCATATCTACAAACCTAAATGCACTGAAGTGCTGTCATGTGATTGGCTGATCAGACATTTGTATTAACTAGCAGTTGAACAGTCATACCTAATAAAGGGTTTGTGAGGGTGAGGCTCGTGTTTGTGAGTGAATGTTAAGATAAATAGTGGGACTGGAAAAAGAAGAACTGCTAACTTTTTCTAATCTTCAGTTTTACAGCTGCTGGCCTGAGTTATTAAGTCAGCACAGATTTAGAAAAGGAAATCACTTCAAGCTGAAGTGTGAATAAGATGTATTCAGCCTGGGAGGGCGGGTCACAAAAACGCTGCTTCATTTAAGGGCCACGAACCAACTAAAAAACAACTGCTGCTTTAAAAAGGTGACTGCCACAGAAGCATCTGCGCCTCACAGAAGTATGTCACTGTGTGACATGTGAGTTATGTAACCTTGATGAGGGTCCCGGCAGGTGTGTGTGTGTGTGTGTGTATTCCTGGCCTCCATTGTTGACACAACAGCCATCCAGGTGCTCAATCCACAGCAGAAGAGAAAGAGAGAAAGAGACAGACACCACAGGAACCAATGTGCTCGCTCACCTGTGCCACATCCCTCTGTCTTCGCTTCCTCTGAGCGCCTGCTTTCGCGGAAACCTGTGCAGAGCCAGCTCCTTGCTCCGCATATAACCACAGCCTCTGCATTATGCACACTCTGCACAACAAGAAGCCTTTTGTCAATGCACACACATGACCGTCGCATCCTGACAGAATTACGGTACGGTAACTAAACATACGGAGGCCTGCTAGTAAGTTCACCACATCCTTCACCATACAGAGAAAAGCTGCACCGCACAGGAACGAAGCATTTTCACAGTGATGATACGCAGACATGTGTGAGCGCACATTGATGTGGTTTTGTTTGAAGCTCTTGTTGCTTGAATTTTCTTTTTCAGCTTCCTTTCCCGCCAGTTCTGCTGTTTAACCTATTTGACCCCGAAAGAGAAACCAATGCAAAGTTTCTCTTGGTGAGAGGAGAGAATGGACTTCATAAAACAGACTTGAACCTATGCTTTTATTCACCTCCAAGACAGAACTTTGCGCTCTGTGTTTGGTCATTTCAGATTGAATGTCTCCCCCTGTTGTTGGAATACTAAAATGCACATCCTAATCATTTGTGTTGAGGTGAACACATTTAACAGGCATTATTAATTAGTTTGTGTCTTGATTAGTCTGCCTTATCTCTGTTCAGGCTGCTTTAACTTTTATAAACCATCTTGGTGAATATAACACATCAATTATTAGTTCTGCCTAAAGAATGGGCTAAATTTTCTCAGTTTTATTTTAGTTAACTCTTTTAGTTAACTCTTCTTGTTACATCACTGCATAATAGACCTGAACAATGTGAGCGTGGTAACCAGCTCCAAAACTAAATCACTTCTAAGTTTTGGACAAACCCTAAAAGTCTTTAGTTGAGGTAACCAGATGGCAGTTACATAACTTTTTTTAAATTCACATTTTCACACACATCCAAACTGAAAAAAATAAGCAGTGCATGCTAAACTTAAAACCTCGATAAATGTTCTGGGTGCGGGACAAACTGTGGCTTTGAGCCACAGTTGCAGCAAGTTAGCTGCTGTTTTGATCCACCGGGCAGCTCGTGAGGAGACTTTCACGCAAAGGTTAAAAATGCTGAGGTTATTGTTGGAGTACTGAATGCACACGGCTGGTCTTGTCTTCCTCACCTTTTCTCTAATGCAGGGAGGAATCTGTGCGTCCAAGGACGCCTCTCCACGAGAGTCCTGTCTTCAGCTCCGGGATGTGATGTGAGCCCTGAGGAACAGCTGAGCGGTGTAAAGTTACCGTGAACAAGAATGCAGTGAGCACAAAGGCCTACTGTTCACCATATTCCAGCTCGTATGGATACCAACCTTCTGTCAGACTTTAATAACACTCTGATATGCTCTCTGTGTCTTTTGTAGTCATTTTCAGGGGTCATAGAGCAAATCACATCAGCATACATTGGCCGTTAAGAGAATAAGACTGTTATACATTACTTTCGCTGCGACATCCTTTAACTCAAGCTGGTTTTATCTTGGGGTTTAATGCCACTGTGAACTGCCGTGACCTCCCTAAATCCTTAACCTCACAGAGTCCGAGTGCAGCGTTTATCAGATATTATTAGACATCATGAGCCGCCTCCTCCTGTAAGCTACAGGAGCAAACCTGTCCTCTCCTGACACTCCATACACAAAGAGCACTGCCATCCTGAAGGCCCAAAGTGAAGGGCACACAAATGTGTTGTACAAATCTATTCAAAGGCTCTGGCCCCCTTATGTAAGAATCCTTTAGTAAAGCCAGGAACATTACAAGAGAGGCAGAAACGTGGATCTCAAAGATTCCTGAACTGAAATCTGGGAGATTTCTGCAGCAGATCATGTTAGAGTAAAAAAAAGCTTTTTAAATCCTTGTTTTAGGCCAAAGTAAGCAAACACTTAATCTTCTTTTTTTTTTTAATCAGATTTGACTGCTCATGCAGTTTTTATATCCAAGCAATGACTAATCCATCCATCCATTCGCTTCCGCACATCCTGTTAAGGGTCGCGGGGGGGCTGGAGCCTATCCCAGCTGTCATAGGGCGAGAGGCGGGGTACACCCTGAACAGGTCGCCAGCCTGTTGCAGGGCCAACACGGAGTGACAGACAACCTTTCACACTCACATTCATGCTCTCATTCACACCTATGGGCAATTTAGAATAGCCAATTAACCTAACCCCAGTAAGTGCATGTCTTTGGAATGTGGGAGGAAACCGGAGTACCCGGAGGAAACCCACGCAAGCACGGGGAGAACATGCAAACTCCACACAGAGAGAGGGAGAGGCCTGGGCCAAGGTGGAATCGAACCCAGGCCTTCCAGATGGTATTCTAACTGTGAGGCAGCAGTGCTAACCACTGCGCCACCGTGCTGCCCGGCAATGACTAATCAATTTAGATAATCTTTCAAAGTAACACAAGTCTCCAGAAGTGTTTCAGCATGGTTGCTGAGATATGAACTTCTCAGTTTGGCGGTAAAAATAAAGCAGAAAAACCCTGGAACCCGAGTAACTTACAGTCTGGTCCTCAGCAGGTCTTACAATGAGGCAAGATTGATGATAGTGATGAGTGTGGATGTGGACCCCAAATGCAGACTTGGACACATGAAAACTGGAAGTATACTTTTAATGAAAGGCCGTGGAAATAATCCAAAAGAAACAGAGTCCAAAATGTACTAAAATTTCAGGAAGTTCAGGAAAATCATTTGGAGAAAACCAAACACAGAATCTCGTCAAACACAAACACAGTGGTGGAGGGGTGACGATGTGGGCTCGTTCTGCAGCTATAAAACGTGCCCACCTTGCAGTCATTGACTCGACCATGAGCTCCTCTGTATACCAAAGTATTGCAGAGTGCAGCAAATGTACGACAGAATGGCTGAAAAAGAAAAGAATCAAGGTGTTTGAATGGCCTAAAGTCCAGACCTCGACCCGACTGAAATGCTGTGGCAGAAACACTAAGAGAGCTGTGCATAAACAAACACCCACAATCCTCAATAAACTGAAGCAACACTGTAGTGGGCCAAAATCCCACCACAACGTTGTGAGACACTAATAAAGTTATACTGAAAATGACTACTTCAAATTATTGGTGCTGAAAGTTGTACTATAGGCTACTGAATCACGGGGTATACTTAGTTTTTCACACACTGCTTCTGCATTTTGTCTATTTGTTAAATAAAGAGTGACCTGGTGTTGTTGTTTATCTGAGACTATATTTACATCATTTTAAGATCTGGTAAGGACTCAGTGATTTTATTTTATGATGTCCTGATATGTACTGATATGTAAGGTGAATAAAATACACACGCGTCCTCTATAAGTAATTAAGTAATAACTAAAATAGCTCAAACATTCAATAAAGTAAAACAAACTGAATAAAAAGGGCGTACTAAGATGGTAAAAACAAGCCCAGCAAATGTCCGATGTCATTAAAGTGACTCATTAAAGGGTGTCTGCGGTGTTGGCTGGAGTGGGGGGGTCTTTTCAGGTGCTGTTTGTTTTTTGTGTGTGTGTTTTTTCTTCTTGTTTTACAGGTGCAGCAGTTGGGGGACCTTTGTGTTTTTCTACTTGTGCTCTGTCCTCTTATTTTTATCTTTTTTTTCCTATTTTATTCCCCTTTTTCTTTTTTCTTTCTTGCTTTTCCCCTGTCTTTCAGCTCTGGCATTGCCATAATATGTTCACACTTATGTGAACAATAACACAAATGAATAAAAAAAAAAAAACACTAACAAGAGGAGCCTGTAGAGAATCTATAGAGCTCATCTTAGAAAAGCAAATATGTTTGGTGCAAAAAGTGCATTCAGATCATAATTCTGATTGCAAAAGCTGTCAGACAAGACAGGCTTTAAAAAGAAAAAAAAAGTGACTTGGGGGGGAAGCCTAAGATCGGGTGTAGCAGTGCCAGCGCTGGGAAAAGAATCACTTAGAAATATGCCACATAACAACTTGTTCTGTGAGGCTGTGATCAGCTGACCGGTGCTGTTACTGTGCTGATACTCACTGCTCTTTGTGGATTTAGCCAGCTGAATTTAATAAAATACAAGCACATGTTTCATGAGCTGTGTGGCTGATTTTTCAACCCACAGACTCTATGAAGCTGTTTTAAATGGTTCAATGAGTGAATTCAATGAGTGAGTCTAACCAGCATCATCCCCTCAAATATAAATTGATGTCTGCTACCCTTGATGTAACCTCACACTGACCATGAACACCATGTCTGCTCTGCACCAGTGTGACATAGTGCACGACTGCAAACTTCACCACAGTGCTGCAAACTAACCAACAGAGTCTGCACCAAATTGCACTGAACTGCTTAGTATGTCTGCTGTACTTTCATGCAAAGTTTGAATAACCCAAAATGTGTATTCTTCAATTTGCTTTGTAAGACATTTCACAGAAGCATAACTTCAGCAACACATGGTGTATACAGCCAACATCTGATTAAAAAGCCTTGATGTGAATTAGGACTGTGAGATTTAAATTTCCAGGTTAGCAAATGGCACATGCTGAGCAGCCTCTGAAAATAATCTCTCATCTTCCTCTCCTGTCCTCTTTATTACTTCTTTTTCCATCTCTGAGTGTGGCACATTAATGTTTTTGTGGGGAAGGGGTTCCCTCTCCCTGTGAAATGCAGCGGTTGTACCTTTAGTTTACAGAAACATTGTGTGACAACCTGCGCAGAAACAGTTTGTGTGTTTGCTGATACTTGTGTAAGTTGCTGGAAAAAGTTGCATTTGAATTTAACTGCCGTTTAACAAAGTTCGTGCTCGCTCCTCTTCTGTAGCTAGCTTAGATGCTGAGCTAAGTTCCCTACCGCAACTTTCCATTTTCATCATGAAGCATCACAGGGATGAGGAGAAAAACTCATGTACTGAGGGTGCAAGCAGGCAGTGCGATGTCATTATTTTCTTGTTACTGAGCACGTTTCTCCATGCCGTCACTGCAGCACGTGTAAAACTAACTCATTCAATGGTAACGTGCATTAATCTGCCTATCAGATTTAACTGCTGTCTATCTAAAGGTGCCAGCACACCTGGTCCACTTTGACCCCCTGAGTGTTTGTTACCTACAGTACTGTGAAAAGTGTAAATAAGACTATTAAGAGAGTTTAAATAACACGCTGATAGATGTTTTTAATATATAATTACTTTATCTAGCATGTTATCAGAGTTATTGCTAATAACATGCATGAATTATGAGAACCTCAGTCAAGATTTTTTATTATCTGAATGTTTTTATTTCTCTTTAGGCAAAAAAAAAAAAAAATGCAATTAAAATTTTGTTTATGAACCTATTTTTCATGGAGTTACAAATATGTCCACTCAGCTGGACACCATGCATTTGACTTTTCAACCAGAGAAGTATGTATTTAACACACCAGTAACAGAAAATAATATTGCATCTTCAGACCGACTGTCACTACTGCTAATATTGACTAATCCTGATTCTGTTAATTACATTCAAATAACAAATAAAAATGTATAAAAACAACTCCCCATGACTGGCCAATCAGTAGCAGTGTATGGGATGATGCACAAGCATCCACTGTGTTGACTGATATGCAACTATAACAACAAAACACAGGCATAAACAAGAGAGCAGCTTTGAACAGCCGTCCACTGTAGTGACCACTATGCATGAAAGGGTTAACCAATTTATGAGTGAACAGTGTTAGCCATCTCAGGTTAGCATGTTAAATGCTAACGTGCTAATTAGCACCAAAAACAAATGGAGCTCAGGGGTCAGGAGGGTCAGCAGGTTTGAAGGTAGGTCTGAACCAGAGTGGGAAGCATGGCTTCAAGAAAGTAAGTAAAGAGCTACACATTGAATTAAAACAGGTTTAAGGGCTACTTTGAAAAAAAAAATATCCATCTAGATGCTATATCAACATTTAAATTAGCTTAAATCCTGCTGGCTGACATGCACCAGCTCAGATGATGACAAACACTGCATTGAAATTTAGTTAAAAGTATTACTTTGATTAATTTGTTGTTTTTAGGGCTTTGCTGAGGTGGATCCATCATATTTTTTGTAATGACATTACTAGAGGAAAGTTAATTGAGCATTAAGTTAATCAAAAGGTTGCAGTCCATCCATCCAGTAGACCTGGAGACATTTTATCAAAAAAAAAAAAAAGGATCTGAAGAAAAATCAACAAAATTCAACAAAAACTAAACTAAAAGCTGAGACAATGTGTTAGAAAACATTTTAGTTAACTGAAATAAAAGTAAAAACTGCCCTTGTAAGTAACTAAAAACAACTAAAAAAAAATACTACAGAATGTCTCTAAAAGACTACATTTAAAAAACGCTGTCTGTAAGTGAAAATTTCAGGTAATTATCTCAAAAATTTGAAATTTTAAGATAATAACCCAAAATTTCGGCTTAGCGCTGCCTCACAGTTTTGTTTCATTTTGATTTCAGTGGAGGAAACACACCTTCATGCTTTAATGTTGTACTTTTCAAAGCCATCCTAAAACGTTAGCAAGACTTTTGTAGTCTTAATAAACCCACACAATTAAAGTTACCAGGCTAAAATTGGCTTTCAGGAAGTTCTTGTTGTTACTGATTTCCAGTTATTATTTGGTTCCTTCTTATTCTGCCATTCAAGTTTTTTATCTTTTGGATTGGTTCTTTGTATGTCTAGATTTTCAGCTAGATTAGTTAGACTTTCACCTCCCTTGATTGTCTGATTGTCTTCACCTGTCCCACCCAGCTGCCCCCCCGGGAGCCGTCAGTGTGTGCTTGTATGAGTTACCGTGTCTTTCTATTGCTCTTTGCTGTGTTGTACTGTTGTCTGCTGGCATGTGTACTTTCCTGTGTCATTCTCTGTGATTTGGGGTTTTGTTTTTCTTGGGTTTTCAGACTGTGTTTTGCCTCTGCGTTTGGATCCCCATTTTTGCACGCTCCAAATGTGACACCATCATTAAATGAATTGACTTGTTGCTCCTTTTTTCAAATCACTGGCAGAAAGCTCTGAAAAAATTATAACAGAGCTAAAGAACACCTATGTACTCTATTTAGTTTCTATTCAGCTGAGATACAAAGAAGTAACAATATCACAATAATGTGTTTGGTCACAGCATTGTGAGCACTGTTTTATGATTTATAGCAATTATTTTGCAGACACCTGGGGTTCCAATTTGAGAATCAATGCAGTATATGATAAGACATTTTGCTGACCTGTTGCTGGTGCTTCACTTTAAAAAAACAAACATGTGGGAACCACAATGTCAGCAGGATTCATCCTCTGATGACCATGAATTGCCTACAAAACTTCATGTCTATCTTTAAAGGGTGCTTGCTGTGTTCTTTCCAGTTCTATATTTTCCTTCTTGGACTCAAATAGGCTAGCTTTGCATGATTCATAGTTCAGAATAATCCATATTTATCTTACACTGGGACTCTATGCAGCCCTTCAGTTCATCCTGTTTGATATAAGCTGTTTTAACTCCTCTCCCTTTAAGCCCAAACTCACTTTGAGACAAATTTCTTGTGACTGGCTGAGCCTCACAAACAAAAGGTCTGAAGAACAGGTGGGTGGGGTGGAGCCATGTACCTGAGATGACCATATAAGGGGAATCCTTCTCTTTCACATCATACAGAGCCAAGAGTAGAAAAGAAACCGTTTGTCACTGGACTGACTAGATTGTCATCAATGGAGACATGCTGCTAACATGGCTAATAATCCTAAACTGTCTTCTGGTGTCTCGGCTTGTGCTGTTGCAGAGACTCAAACACTCTGGCGATTGTCCGGCTGTCAGATGAAGCAGGCTGTCTAACTTCATGACAGAATAAATCTGCTCCAAACCATCAGAATCTGAGTTTTATTGTTAGTTTGACTGCAGCATGCTGTCCTGGTGACTTCAAAGCTGCTTGTTTGAGAGTCTTTTAACCTTTTGGTTTTCTATTTTTATCTCCTGTCCTGAGTTTGATGGGGCAGGAATGTGTGGGTGAAAGGTCAAGGTGAGGGTCAGAGGTCAGAGGTTATGCTAATATGAGTGTCTTGCTTTTAAACCCTGAGGCAAGATACTTGCCTGATGTGGGTCTGACTTTGTGTTTAGTGTTGTTTTACCGACAACGTGGGACTAGTTGACTCCAATTCAGTTGCTGTTTTGGGCAAAAATATTTTATAAACACAACTTGTACATCAAATTGTTGCTTACTAGAGAAATTTTCCACTTTATTTCCCTTCTTTCTTCCCTCCCTGTGTTTCCCCTGCTGCTTGCTCTACCTTTGGCTGGTCTGACAGTAGAGCCCAGCAGAAGAGGAGACTCTGTGGTGTTTGACTGACAGCCAAGTGATGAGCGCACGGGGAGAGGGTTAAGGGTGAGGGTCAGAGGTCAGGCTCCTATGGAGAAGAGGTGTTAAGCACCAGGGGGACCTGCTAACAAAGTGGCAAGTAATAATCAGACAGAAATAAGTGTATCTAAAAACAGAATACAAAATAATAACTTGACGTCAACTTGACAGTTTGTTTTTTTTTTTTTTCTGACCTTTCTTCCTTTTTAACATCCACCAGGTTGCCAAGTTTGGTTCCATCTGTTTGGGACACCCGAGTGGAAATGCTTTTAACAGAAAATTTAAAAAAATCTAGTCCTTACCAGGTCTTTAAATTAGGTAAATCCAACCGCAGATGAACAACAACACATGGCGTATTACACCGGGTCATTATTTACCTAACAAAGAGCCAAAGCAGTGTGTGAAAAACTAAGTGCACCTCTTGATTCAGTAGCTTGTAGAACCACATGTAGCTGCAATAACTTAATAATTTTCTGGATGACTTTATCAGCCTGTCACATCATTGTGGAGGAATTTTGGCCCACTCTTCTTTTTGTTTCTTCAGTTCACTGAGGTTTGTGGGTGTTTATGCACAGCTCTCTTAATGTTTTTACCACAGCATTTCAATCAGGTTGAGGTCTGGACTTTGACCTTTTGATTCTTTTTTTTTTCAGCCATTCTGTTGTAGAGTTGCTGCTGTGCTTGGGATCATTGTCCTGTTGCATGACCCAGTTGTGCCTTCATGAACTTTGACATCTAACATGCTAACTGAGACCTGTAGACTCTGAGATGTAGCGCTTGGAGGTTTTCTTTTTTTTGTAGTTTTCACTGTTTTCCACTTGTGAATAATCTTTCTTACTGTAGAATGATGGACCTGAAATTGTTTGGAAATGGTCTTATAACCCTTCCCAGATTGATGAGCAGCAACAGTTGCTTCTCTAAGATCTTTGCTAATGTCTTTCCTCCTTGGCTTTGTGTTAACGCACACCTGACCCAAAGGTGTTCTGTCAGGTTGAGGTCAGGACTCTGTGCAGGCCGGTCAAGTTCCTCCACACCAAACTTGCTCATCCATGTCTTTATGGTCCTGCTTTGTGCACTGGTGTGCAGTCACGTTGGAACAGGAAGGGGCCATCCCCAAACTGTTGCCACAAAGTTGAGAGCACAAAACTGTCCAAAATGTCTTGTATGCTGAAGCATTAAGAGTTCCTTTCACTGGAACTAAGGGGCCGAGCCCAACTCCTGAAAAATACCCCCCCCCCCCCTCCACCAAACATTACACTTGGCACAGTGCGGTCAGAGTCCAGTGATGGTGTGTTTTACACCACGGCATGCAACGCTTTGCATTGTGCTTGGTGATGTAAGGCTTGGATGCAGCTGCTCAGCCATTGAAACCCATTCCATGAAGCTCTCTACACGCTGTTCTTGAGCTGATCTGAAGGCCACGTGAAGCTTGGAGGCCTGTAGCAACTGACTCTGCAATAAGTCCATGACTGGACTTATTGCACAGGCATTTTTATATATACTTGCCCATTTTTAGATTTCATTTTGATTTAAACAAAGGCAAAAATCATACAAAGGCATAATCTTTAAAAAAAAAACTGTACATGTAAAGTCAGAAGTGGGGACACCCAAAGCAAGACCCTGGCACAACACAAAGCATCAAAGCATGCAGAAACAGCATGAAAGGAGTGGTGAAAGTGGAGGTCAGTTGCAGAGTGCAGCAACTGTACATCTTTATGAAATTTACAACCTGGTGTTGTAGAAGGGTGTCGGCTTAGCCATAAGCAGATGTGAAGTGAGTTCGTCTGACTTTGTGGCCTGCTCGATCCATTATCATTTTTACAGGGTCGCTCCAGACGAACTGTATGTAAGACTGGCGTGTGCAGATGTGTGCTTTAGAAGCTTTATACCTCATTGTTTAAGAGTTAAGTGCTCAGCAGGTTTTAAAACTTGAACCTCTGAACATCATTGCTTTTATAACTAGCAGAGCCTTGAAGTACATCAGCAGTCTAGGTCCACATATAGACATCTGTGGTGCACATGCCTGGCTGGAAAAATTTTTTACCTTTGTGTTATTGGAGTGCAGTCAGCTTAAAAGCTTCTGTGTTTCCAGTCTGCACTGCCCTCCTCTTATTTATCTTGCCTTCCTCTCTATTAATTCATATACAGTGCTTTTTCCAGGCTCAGAATGGGCTTTTGGGTGGATGACTGACCACACTTTCACCCTCCTCTTTTTATTGACCTGATAAAAGGCTCTGACAAGGCCACGATAGTCAATATCATTAGCTTTTATTTTTATTCTCAGTCTTCTCTTTTGCCGTATTGGAGCTGGTGATTTTCCTTTTGATGCTGGCCTAAACCTCTTTTGGGGCAGCCAAAAATTATTATCATTATAAAGTAGTACTTTAAATGCTCCTCAGTATAAAACAAGTTACCCTCTACCTACAGCTTGAAATATCTGAGGTCATTTAAAGACAGCTTCACTGTTAGTTTTTCTTACACTAAATGATTCTTTGAAAACCAAATATAAACAAAATTTCAAATCTTGTGCATTTATGTAAACATATGTATACTTTTCTTTAGTTTTAAATATCATTATTGAGCTAAAAATCCAGAATAAACTGTGATTTTGCTGCTTTGGGAACCCAGTATAAGATCTTTCATCTCTACAGGTTTTTAGTAGCAGATCTGGCTGCCAAAGATCCCCTGCAATGGAGGCCAGAAGGAGATGATGAGGACATAAACAAAATAATAATAGTATAAAAATATATACATATAAAAGTTGCAAAGGAGAAGCTTTGTCATTTGATTGATTTCTTAGTGTGCACTTCTAAATGTGCTTCCAAACGCTCATCCTTGGGACTGCTTGTTTTATGTTTTTAGGTACTTCCCTACTCAAAACACTTTATTATCAGGCAGCTGCAGCATTTGAATCAGGTGTGTTGGAGCAGGGTCTGGGGTCATGTTTTGAAAGCCCTGAATAGTAGGAACCAATTTCTTGTGGGAGCGAGGGGACAAATTTGTTGATTGATATTTCAACAGCTCCCAAAAAGTAGGGTGAAATTTTTTTTCTACAAAAATAAAATAAAATCAGTGCTATAGAAGACAAAACAAGTTTTAAAAAAAAGATCACTAAAAAACTTAATAAAAGTCAGTTTTGGAGTAGTGATTTTACTTATCTGGATTTATTGGGACTGTGTCAGTCTTGCTAACATGGAAGCATTTAAGAAAAGCTGTTCAAGAACTCAAGGTTAAGTTAAAATGCAATTTGACTAAAATGATCCTGTGGTAGCCCAGTGATGGACTGGTGACCTGAGCAGCATGTACTGGGGTAGTATTGGGTCAAGTAGGGCCTGCAGTACTAAATTAGGTAAGCAGATAAGAAAATGTTGATACTTCTACTACTGCCACTCCTGATAATAATAATAATCATCATAATAATAATTAGACCGAGCTCATCACTTGCAGTGCTAGACTGTGGCCACTAGATGTCAGTCTACACCAACATTCAATCAATAGCTCCCCCTACTCTTCAGTCTTCTTATGCGCGCGCACGCAAGCACGCACGCATACACGCACGAGTAGGCATACTCATGCAAAGCATATAGCTCTGCTGAGCCAATCAGAACTTTCTTCTGTTTTTAGGTCCTCGCATCTCCCCTCATCGCTGAGCTGGCCTGTGGGACCAGCATGCACCAGCAGGGGGCGCTGCTCCTGCGCGCTCGCGCCGGGTCGTCTGCCTCAGCGTGAGTCTGGTCTTCTACTAGACACACACACACACACACACGCAGAGCAGATGATTATGTAATGTTTACTATTATTCCACTACATCTTTTGCAAAGCAGCCGCATTTGGCGTCCTCTGTGCAGAGGTCAAAGGTCACAGTGCATGCGGCATGCTTCAGAGTGATCGCACTGCCATCATCTCAAACTCTTTCAGTGTTCAGCGCACAGGTTCATCTCCACCACCGCCACCATCACCATCATCACCACCACCACCACTGCCTGCAAAGTTGCAAACGCGGGGTTAGCCGAGTTTACGCCAGGCCACGCCTCCACAGTCCAGCTGGTGGCAACACTCGTGATGACTTCACCGCCGCGCGCGCCCATTGGCCCCGAGACAGCGCGGACCTGTCCAATCGCCTGCCGGTGAAGTGACGTCAGCCGGGACTGGTCCCGTTCACTTCCATAGTAGTGGGCGGGGCCGAGAGGTTGCCGACGTCAGAAACCGCGCGGTGATTGGCTGAGAACGCTGAAAGTGAGCGTCTGTTGCTGAGAGAAAAGGGGAGAGGGTGAGAGAAAGGGAGAGCGGTTTGCGTCGGCTGCGCCACACAGACGTTTGAGCACCTCCTAAACTAACTTTTGAAAACAGCGCACTGGTTTTATGTGCGCTAGTGTTTTCACTCTTTGTGCGCAGTAATGACAACAACAACAACAAAAAAAAAGAAAACGGATGTGGGACGGACAGCAGGATTACAGCCGCGCTGAGGCGCTTCTATCCCGCTGCACCACACTATTTGTGGACAAGCAGAAACGGTTGATGCATTATCACCGTCTGCTCGGGGATGGCACTTGTGCTGTCAATTATGGTAAACATACTCCTTTTCAGAAGGGGAGGGGGCATTTGTGCCTTTCTATTGGCTCTGGGTCATTTGGTCCATCCCCTAGGCCCGCCCACATGCTGTTCCTATGGTTCCCAAAGCTCTCATTGGATACTGTAAAGTTTGGGACAGGACACCGGTCTGGCTCAGCATCCACTCCACCATTGGCTGGATCCCCCAGTCCGTCAAGCGGACTTTGACAGACCGCCACGCCCTCTGATCGCTGGCGTCGATGCTGATTGGCTACTGTACCTGTCAGCGACCTCTCATTGGTCGGCTAGCCCAGCTGTTAGTGGTTCATTCACCATTTTGTGACTGTAGTGGAAAAGAAGAGCGATAGTTTTTTATATCCTTGTTTGAGTTTCTGTGGGGGAAAGACATGTTTTGCGGAGGAAAAGTAAAGAGTGAGTCCAGTCCGCACAGCCGCCACTGCCGACAGCCAAGGGATGTTACCACGAGTTACGCGAGCCTCCTGATCTGCAAAATAAGACCATAAATCTTTCTCTGGCCACGGGGGAAAAGCTCTGTTTGGGTGAGTTGAAACTAAGTTGCCACACGGCAGTGAAGCTAAACTGACTTAAATTTTCCATTTTCAGGAGCTGCGAGTTACCATGACGCGACAGCCAACTGCCAACGGTCGGTCGGTCGGTTGTTCCGCTACCGTGTGAAGAAATGGAGTGACAACGCGAGGAAGTATCGAGAGAAAGGGGAGGGGTGGGAGGTGTAACAGCCTAAAAACTTTCTGAAATGTTTTTACCGCAGTCCCACGGACACCCACGGAACATTTCAGCTCCGTTTTAGCTGCGTTAAAACGGTGAGTTTAGTGTGGAGTACTTTTCCTTGACCTTAGTTTGCGAGTTTTGCGTGAAGCGGCGCTAGCGTAGTAAAAAAAAAAAGAGAGAGAGAGAGAGAGCGAGAGAAAAACAACCGACCTATTTGCAGCACTGCAGCTCAAATGTTTACTAACAGGCTCGTTCGGTGTTTAAAGAAAGCGCACTTTAGGAGGAGACGGATAACAGAGCGAATTACACCCAGTTTTCCTGTGGTCTGACTCACGGTGTCATTATTTGGGTGCTGTAGCCGCTACCGTTGCGTACTACGACTACTACAACCACCACTACTACTAACGTTACTGAGCTGCTTACTAGAGCGAAACACCAACACGAAAAAGATCCTGCTTTCCCCCCCCCTCACCCCCCAAGTTTATTTATTTTTTTAATTAAAGTGACTGGCACCATTAGAGGAAGCCTCCCCCGGAGAGGTTACGTGCACTCCAGGCGTTGTAGTGAGTATTTGCATGCCAAACATCGCTGTATAGGGAAGAATTGGGCCCGTCTACAGGGGACAATAAAGCGTCACTTGAAACCGGTTGTTTATGTTCGTTACCGAGGACCGTGCAGCACGGCAGACCGCCTGACTGTCTCGAGTCATAATACTCCTTTGACATTGTGTAGCGCCTCTCGTAGTACTCTGAGATCAGCGCAAAAAAAAAAAAAAAAAAGAAAGAAGGAAGGAAAAATGCATACCGTGATTTCTCGGCTTTTCCCTCGCCAGCACTCCACTTTTTTTGTACTGCAATCCGCAGTCAGTGTCGATGCAACCTTGACATCTCTGTCTAGGCAGTTTTTAATAGTTGTCATGTTTATCTTTAGGTATTTTTTCCAGTGGCAGGAATTTAATGCCTTTTTGACATTTTAAGTGCAGATTTCCTTTTTATTGTTGCACTTGTGTGGTCCTTATGGTGTATAGCTTGTTGAGCAGTTGGCCATTGATGTGGCATTGGCAGTTCTGCCATTTGGTCCCAAACAGGAACAGTCGCCTCTGATCTATGCTCCAACCTTCCTGATCAATACGGGCCAGGATGCACAAATTTCAGCCCTCCTTGTTTCTCCTTTATTAGTCAGATGTGTCATCCATTAAACAGCTGCCAGTATTCATACTACCTCACAATGGATGTGTCTGTAACATACACACACACCTAAAATACCCTAACAACATGTTTTTCTTTCTGTGTCATGTTGTCTGTTAAATCACTTCCCACTCACTCATGAGCTCACAAACCACAGCATGAGTGTGCGTAGCAGCAGAGAGCATCATCTTCCTCTTCTTCTTCTTTCTAAATTTCTCTTTATGTTTTTTTGGTGCTGTTTCATGTGAGTGTGTGTTCCCTGGTGACCCAGTTAAGGGCAAAGCCGCCCTGCCACACTGAAGTGTACGAGGGCCACGGCACGCTTCGCTATCACCATTGCACGTTCCTCCTTCTCCCGTGTCTGTCCCCATCACTGCAGCCCCTGCGCCCGCACAGACACCCATAAAATGCTTTTAGGAGAGGGATGAGCTGCAGTGTGTGTGTGTGTGTGTGTGCGTGCCTGGTAACTACGTACACTAGTACTGACATATGGTGCAAATGCAGTGCTGAACAAGATGGACTTAACCTGGACACAGCTGTATAAGCTCTGACATCTTGTGTAATATAAGTAGCTCAAATGCCCCTATCACACACCCGCATGCACACACGCACACACACACACACACACACACATCCCGTGGCATGTTGCGGTGGGGCATAGGCTAAATTCTCTATGACTTACTGAAATAAGCTGGCATCAAGGCAGATGTTTATTAAGGTTGTATATCCCAGTAATAAACACTGTACAACTAATTTTATTTTGTAGTGTTGACACTGAGGTGATGTAGACACATGCCTCGTCTGTGTGTGTGTGTGTGTGTGTGTGTGTGTGTGTGTGTGTGTGTGTGTGAGAGAGAGAGTGTGTGATGGGCACTCAGTTGCAATTTTAATCTTAAAATTCTTTTTTTTAAATTTATTATTATTGTTTTTTCTCTTTCATACGTGAGTGTGGATGAGTGCTTATACGACACAATGACTGTGTGAATGTGTCACAATATATATATAGGTCCATGGGAGATTTTAACGGGGTATGCATGACTGCACGGTGAATTCCTGAGAGAGCGTTTAGTGTGTGTGTAAAGTTTGGAGGAGGAGGAGAAGGGTTGCATTGTGAGCTCCTGTGTGTTTATTGGGAGAAACAGCAGCTTTTTGCAGTTTAAAGTGGAGTCCAGTCCAGCACCGTGGAGATGTTGATTTACAGCAGCTTTAGATTAAACCAGCGTATATTCTGCTATTGACCTGCTCTAATGCTGGAAGGTGGAGACCTCTTGAATTACCTAAATTATGACTGAGCCTTTTTCCGTTTCACTTAGATTCAGCATTGTATTTTTGGTCCTAATTTTTGGATTAACAATTTAAACTGTAAAGCAACACCCAGGAGAGGATGTTCTGAGTTTATGGACTTGTTTTTGGCATCGTGGATTATATATAATAAACACCAAGAGTTAAAGGTCTGCCATTATTTTCAGTTTAGGGGTGCACACCGAGTACGCCGTGTGTGTGTGTGTGTGTGTGTGTGTGTGTGTGTGTGTGTGTGTGTGTGTGTGTGTGTGTGTGTGTGTGTGTGTGTGTGCGTGCGTGAGATGCTTTTGATCTTTCAGCGAGGAATTAGGATGGGTGAAATGTTACAGTTCTTTTTCACTTTTTTATATGGCAACACAGAAATTATAGATGCATAGTGAGTAAATGTATACACTTTCACAAATAAAATTATAGTTCAACATATCTGTTATGTTTAGCAACATTTTTGTGTCATCTGGAAATTCAAAATGAGACTTAAAAGGAAAATAAGAGTTAAAAAGTTGCTTTCAGTCCAGTGCTAAATAAATACACCCATTGCAAACTTGCACTAAATACGCGACTCTGAGGTCTTATGTTGAAACTCCTCTCTTCTGCACATAATCTGCTGCGCTGTAGAGTCCCTTACAAGTTACAGAGCGTGAATACACACACATGCCTGCCACTGTCTTATCAGCCAAAGCCTAAAGCATTTTAGGAGGTCATTAGCATGACCAAATGCATTTTTCTGAGCTAAGATCAGATCCTCTCGAGTCATTTACCCAACCAGTCAGTCAGCCATTTGGCCCTGACTCCTTCTTGTCTTTTCCAGTACTCCACCATAACTGTACAGGACCAGCATTCCCAGTCCAGGCCTCAGCGTCTGGTCTAATGAAGGAGTACTTGGCCTGGGACTTGAAGAAGGAACATTCTTGCAGTTCTTCTTTGTCTGGGATGAACATTTTATAGATGAAAAATATAAAACTACAGAGAGCTTTTTAGTAATTAGTGAGCGAATAATGTATGTTTCCTTATACCTCTTTTTTTTTTTTTATTAGGTTTTGTTGCTGGTGTGTAGTGCACAGTATTTTTGATTAATAAGGTGCATTTATTTCCCTTTGACGCTCTCAAAGATCAAGCTACTTTTACTCTGAAAAGCAGAAGTTTGAAAACATTTCATTTAAGCTGAATTAAACAGTACTCATCTTCTTTTACATGCACTTAGTAGGAGTTTTGTAGATGGTGGCAAATACAGCATGCACGGATATAAATAGAGTGATGTATTCAATATGCATCTGCAGGAAGCCTCGCAGTTTCAGTCCATGTGTTAACCTTCACACGTGGCGCTCTTGCAGTGAAATGGCCATCATCGGTATCAGGATTTACTGTGGAAATAATCAAGATCTGATTATTTTGCGTCTATCAGTATGCAACAAAATAATGAGAACATGGAGTAATGGAAATGAAAGCATGCACAATAAATAATGTTTTGTGTTGAGGGCAGAGGTCCAAAGGCAGAGTCAGTGATGAGTGTGTGAAAGACTTGAGTTGTTTATTAGTCATTCAGGAAGAGATGCTTTTCTGTGCTGCAGGAAGTGGAACTGGTGTATCATACTGGGTGTTGTTTCTTCTGGCAAACAAATAGTTAATAACAAAGGTCACCTTATGTGTGTGTGTGTGTGTGTGTGTGTGTGTGTGTGTGTGTGTGTGTGTGTGTGTGTGTGTGTGTGTGTGTGTGTGTGTGTGTGTGTGTGTGTGTGACAAACTTTTCCAGCGTCTAGCACTTAAAGCCTGAATGTGTGTGTAAGTTTGCATCTGTATTTGTAGGAATTCAGGCATTCGGTCATGTTGGTGAGTTGCTGAGCTCTATCGAGAGGAGCACATATGCACATGTCTGCGTACGAGTGTGTGAGTGTGTGTGACTGTGCGTGCCATTGTATTTAGCCTGTAATCTTGCATCAGTGAGTGTGCCTGATCCTGTGCCAGCCTTTTAATTTCTCTCATTTTGGGCGTATCTTGCCATGGCAGATTATTCCAATTAAATTGTCTTTTTGTACAAATGTGTGCGCGCGCACGCGCGTGTGTGAGTATCAGTGTGACATTGACAAAAGACGACTGTGAAAGACTGAGACGTCGAGAAAGAAAGAGAGAGAGAGAGAGGGCCAGTGAGTGCTAGAATGACAGTGGAAATTCCCAGTGAGTCTACAAGAACAGCGTATCTGAGCAAACATCCTAACAGCAACATTCTGCAACCTCTTTCTCTCTCTCTCATGTTGTTGGGTGACCTCACCCAGGCCACTGCGAGCTTCGTGGCTCCTGATGGGAGTCAAAAAAAAAAAAAAAAAATGCTCGTTCCCAAGTTGATCACATGACATCAAGTCTGTAATGCTTGTCTTCAGAAAGCTGCCCCATCGCATGTTGAAGTAGCTCGAGGGAGTACAGCAGAGACCTGTGTGCGACTCGAGCGTGTTTGTGTATGCATTTAAAATTGAAGAGATGCAGGCCTCATTAAAGACTCTTTTTCTTTCTTTCTTTCTTTCTTTGCTGACCTTTTATTTTAAATCCCGCTCACGCAGAACTCACCAGACTAAACGTAACTCTCAGACATGCTTGACCAGGATTACCAAGGCAGTGATCAATCATAATTATCACAGTGTAAATTACTTTGTATCATTTACTATTAAGCTAACTATGAAAAGGTCTTGAGAAGAATGAAAAAGAATTATTGAGTAGCATTCAAATTGTTTTTGTATGAGATATTCTTCATAGGATGGTCATATTTTTAGGTTAAATATGACCATCCTGTGAGAATAAAAGCATTTTAAAGAGACTTCCCTGGAGTGCTTTGATTATTATACAGGAGAATATTGATATTTACAACAAGAAACACCACGTTCTTTATTTTCATCATTTTTGAAATATTGTTTATAATGTTGTAATGCATGTTTTGTGTTCTGAGTATGCAAACTCTTCAGGGATGTGGTGACATGTCGTCTGTAAATAACAGTATCGCTGTATTGGCAACAAGATGACATTTACCGATGTCAGTGGCCGGTTTTGTGTCAGTGACATCACTCATCACGTCTGTTTTGTGTTGAATAAATGTTCAAAGATACTGTGACCATAAGCAGGTATTTATTTATAATTAAGATGCCTTTGTTTCTTTTGTGAGGGATTAAATAACAAGAACAAAATACGCAGACAAAAAAATATTTTTATCGGCTACCAGCCAAATTGTTATCATAAACACTGGTACAATTTCAGTAGTCAGCACATCCCTAAAATTTTTACTTAAAAGCAAGCGCTCAGAGACGTGTACACTTTATGGACAAAAGTACTGGGCCACCTACACATTAGGATCCATTGGGGCTTGCTGTTCTTGTCCTCACAAACAGCGCCGGATGACAAAAGTGACATCACAGTGGTGTTATTTCGGCTGGTCGTGCACTTCTTGATTTTTTTGTAACCTTTGCAGTAACTGAGTCAGCAGAGTTTTGGCGACTTTTACGCACTCTGGGCCTCAGTACTCGCCGGCCTCGCTCTGTAACTTTATGTGGTCTGCCACTCTGTGGCTGAGTTGCTGTGGTTCCTAAATGCTTCCACTTTGCAATAATACCACTTACAGTTGATGTTGGAAATCTAGGAGGAAGGAATTTAATGAACGGACTTGTTGCAAAAGTGGCAACCAGTCACAGTACCCCATTTGAATTCAGTGAGCTTTTCCAAGCGACCCTTTTACAAATGTTTGTAAAGGCAGATTGTAAAGGAATGGCTAGGTGATTGATTTTACGCACCTGTGGCAATGGGACTGAAAACATCTAATTCAGATTAAGATTAAGAAGTACGCCCCAGTACTTTTGTCCTTATATGTATTTTATCCTGAATCAGGCAGGCATGGAGGGCGAACAGACTTCAGATACTGAGTCAACATGATATCCACCATACTCCTAGTTATGACATCATTTTTGTTCTCAACACTTTTTGGTTATGAATATAATAAATGACCACCTGTCTTCTGCATCTCCCTCTTCCTTTTCAGACTCCAATACAGAGGGAACAGAAAGAATAGGGGAAAAGAAAAAGTGGCGGAGGACAAGGAGTGCCTTAGAAGTAGAAAAAAAAAGGAAAACGCCGCACAATCTGCAAGACTTTGTGAGCAGTGAAGAAAAGATGAGGCCATTAAAGAAACACAGAGGGCGTTCTCCCCCGTTAACTAGAGGCAGAGGGGGGAGGAGGCGAGGGGGCTCTCAGCCTCCCCAAGAAAAGGACCCCAAAAGAGTCAAGAGGGAGACTCTTGTCAAAACCACACAAAACACACCCTCCAAACGCAAACACAGCCTACCCACAGCCGCCAACTCTGACAAAGAACCAATCACAAACAGCAATACCCCCACGAGGGAGGAGCCTACTGAACTGAGTAAACCTGTGGAATCAGCTGAGAAGGATGGAAAGCAAACTGAAGAAAAGACAGAGAAAGAGAAGATAGGGAGCGCAAATGGAAACAGTACTATGCCCACCGATTCTGTAGCATCTCCTACCTCTGCCCCTGCGCCACTCACCACAGCTACACCCGCTATAGCCACCAGTCACAGCCCCAGTTTAGGCTCAGTTTCTAGTAGGAAAACAGCCACATTTAAGGCTCGTGTACCCAAGAAAAAATACACATATGAGCACTTTGCTAGCAATGCAAGTGCTACATCTGCCATTCCTACCTCTAGCCCTGCTCTCGTGCATAACAGTTACTGCAATATCAACAGCAAAGTTAGTGATAATGTTAATACTCCCAATAACCATTTCAAGACTAGTAACAATGTTAGTAATAGCATTAATAAAAGCACTAATAGTAACACTACAAGTGGTATTAATATGACTAGCAACAGTTGTGCTGGGAGCCATAATAGTTTTATCAATAGCAGTAATAGCAGAAGTAACAGTTGCTCAGGTAATCAACCATCAGTGCTAACTGTGGACATTAAAGCTATAGAAGTAAATCATTTTGTCTCCATGGAGGATCGAACCCTCAGGACAGCAGATTCCCAGGAAGGAGAGTCCCAGTCTGGGGAACATGAGTCGGAGGGGGCCCCTAACTCAGTGCGCTCCTCCTCCACCGACACAGCTAGTGAGCACTCAGCTGACCTGGATGTGATGGAAGCACCAGGACCAGGTCTTCATCAGAAGAACTACCACATCCCAGCTCCTCTCCATAACTCGCACCCTAAAGAGCCCAATCTGTCCGAGGGACTAGCCGAAGCTCTGGCCAAAGGTATGAAGAACCAGAGAGTTCTGGCTCGCTGTGTTGCGAATGGTATTGAGGCTGCAAATGGTGGACGTTCATGCCCCCCATCACATGTGTTTAGACCAGGGGTGGTGCGTAGGGTGAGTGTGGGTGCTGTCGAAGTCCAGCTTCAAGGAGAGGAGACCCTTGTAAAATACCCTTTTCATGGTGGAAGCATAATGACGTTGTCAGGAACTGAGAGCACTGTGGATTTTATTTTGGATGCCCCCCCACCCGGCATGACACCTGTAGCTGTTGGGACCCAAGTGTGTGTGCCGTTTGGTGGAGAGGAAGGGGATCCTCTGCTGTACAGAGAGGGGATTGTTACTGAGGTGGACCCCCACCCTGGTGTCTCATTTCCTTACCAGGTGCTGCTGAGGGAAGAAAAAGAAACTCCAGGTGGAGGGGCGATAGAAGAGAAAGAGAAAAGGAATGCAAACAGCCAGGCTGTGTGGGTGTCCCGACAGAGCCTGAGATTACTCACCCCTCCTTGGGAGGTCTCACATTTAGATGGTGGGAGAGCAAAGGAGAGAGAGCGGGAGAGGGAAAGGGAAGAGAGGCAGCGGCGGGAGGAGATGGAGGTCGAGAGAGAAGTTTGCCAGCTCAGTATTGGAATGGGGGTACTGGGAGGTGGAGGAAGGATTGGTCATGGTTTTTCGCATGACGGAGTTATAGGAGGGCATAACTATGGAAACGTACATCCACCCACCCATTCCTCCACTGTGACTTCTAGTGTGGTTACCAGCACAGGTCACGGATGCGGAGATAATTACTCTGACCAAGAAAGACAGAAACAGCCAAACACACCAGAAGAAGATGTTGAGGTATCTCGTTTTAACATGGGCCACACTGTTGGTCATAAACCAAATCCTGCGACCTCTCAGCACAGCAACATCCTCTCCAAGTCCAGCGGCTACCCTCCCTCTTCCCCCCACCTCTCTGTGGTGAGGAGCTTGGGACCCCCACACCTTTCTACTGTAGCTAGTCCTCAGCCAATCCCATCTCCTGCCTTACTGGGGTCTGAAATGAACAACGCCACTTTAAACCTACCTCCATCCAAAACCACTCCCACACAGACACCTACTCCCACTTCTGGTGGGGGGTCCTCCTCTACTTCCTCACGCTCCAGGACTCCCCTTTCATTGGCTCAGCAGAAATACAAAAAGGGCGATGTTGTTTGCACGCCTAATGGTATCCGTAAGAAGTTCAACGGTAAGCAGTGGAGGAGGCTGTGCTCCAGAGAGGGTTGCATGAAGGAGTCTCAGCGCCGAGGATACTGCTCCAGACACTTGTCCATGAGGACCAAAGAGATGGAGGCTGCAGGTGGAGAGAGGGGAGGAGGAGGAGGAGGCAGCAGCTCAGGGACAGTCACCCCTTCTGACCTGCGGGGAAGAGCAAGCAGTGAGTTTGAGTGGGACGACACATCCAGAGAGAGCAGTGAGGCCAGCAGCAGAGGAGACTCCAGACCCCGATTGGTCCTCCCTTCCCTCCTCCCTCATGACCTGTCGTCACGGTTTGACTTTGATGAGTGTGAGGCTGCCACCATGCTTGTGTCATTAGGGAGCTCCCGCTCTGGCACCCCCTCCTTTTCTCCCATCTCCAACCAGTCACCCTTTTCCCCTGCCCCCTCTCCCTCACCCTCTCCACTGTTCGGTTTCAGGCCGGCCAACTTCTCCCCAATTACTGCCTCCCCGGTCCTACAACATCGGAGGCACAGGCAGCCCAGTGGCACAGGGGGAGGAGGGGGAGGGGGCAATAAGACATCAACCCCAGCTGGAGGAGGAGAAAGGGAGAGACACACTTCAGGCGTCCAGCCCACCTTCCACAATAACCTCACTTTTACAGTCCCCATGAGCCCCAGCAAGCGAAAGCCGGATGCACCTCCTCCACCACCCCTGCCCTCACATCACCACGATTACACACCCAAAACAGAGCTGGAGCCGGGAGATCATAACAACTCTTTTAGAGTGTTGTCCCCCCAAACGCCAGTTTCACATTCCCACACACACACCCCCACCTTCTCCCGACCCAGAGGAGTGACCACTCCCTCCTCCAGCAGGCCCCCATCCTCCACTGCTGTCTCCCCTCCTCCTCTTCTGGTGTCCCCAACTCCTCCTTCTCCTCTCACTACCGATGGAGGGCCTCGTCGTGTGGTCCCTGTTTCCCAACAGGCCTTGCGGGACTCTCCTGTCATTGTAAGGAATCCCGAAGTCCCACTGGCAAAATTTACAGAGTGTCCCTTGGGAAGAGGAGGAGGAGGAGGTGGCGGTGGAAACGAGGGAGGGAAGGAAAGCACTTCATCTAAAGACATCACCCAAACCCACCTTACTCCTCAGCCAGTTTCTGGACTCCAGGTTCCCGTCCCAATTAATGCTGCTGCAGCCACAGTACCCAATGGCACCGTCCTTTTACGCAGCCCGGCCCAAACTCTGGTGCTCGTGTCCCCGACACCATCCTCCCTGCCCACCGCTGACACCACCGCTAATCCCCTGCAGGCCCTGTCAGTTACCGTCAGCACAACCCTCACAGCTCCCGCTCCAAGTAGTACGGACAGCTGTGGGGAACAAGAGGAGAACAGGGGCACGGGGTTTGGTGGTGAGGTCCAGCAGCCAGTTCCCTGTCACCCCTCCCCTACTGCTCTGCTGCCCCTGATCCTGCCAGCGGAAAGTCTTCACCCCGTCCCACGAAAGGACATCATCATGGGACGTCCAGGCACAGGTGAGGATTGGTGCAAATGTGTGGGTGTATTTTGTATGTGAGGTCTAAGGGAAACGAGAGAAACTTTTCAGAAGGTAGAGATGTAAACTGCAACATGTGACTTAGACTCAACAATAGGAGAAAAAGGAGCTACATAGAATAAGTATGTTTATAGTATAATTTAACAATTCAAGCCAATCATAAAAATATATTTTTATAGATTATTACTCAGTGACAATGAAGACATGTTTTTATAGTCTACATATTTCCAAATTCAAAAGTTAAGAGCATGGATTTTCTCTTAAAGCATACACTGCTGGGTTTTTTTGTTTTTTTTAAACAGCAGTGTATGCTTTGACTTGAATCAAACTTTATTCCAACATGATTCATAAAATTCTTCTTTTGTATTTACAGTAGCAAAATTAAGAAAATATTATCCTCTGATTTTATTTTACGTAACAGCCCGGGTAGTTTTTTTAATTTTAACATTAGTGTTGTGATTAAAAAGGATGAGGGACTCTTAATGAATAATGAACACCATTTAGTATAAATTTAATTACACATTTTCAATTAAATTCTCCATAAAATTAAGTTTTTTTTATTTTAATTGCCTCCAATTGTTAAAGGGTATTCTTTGTTATCTGTGTGATTCTGTACCATCAGTTACTGACACACACCGTCAGCTCTGTATGTTTTGTTTACTGGCCTTGAACCTGCATGTTGACCAGCATTTTGCAATAAGAAACCAATAATTATTTCACACAGAAAATGAGACTTGGTAGAAATACAGTGACTGTGCTGCTAAATCCTGTGAAAAGTGCTGATGGGAAAAAAAAAATTCTTTGCATTATCTAGATTTCAGCTGAATACTACAAAATGAAGTAACATTTCAGTAATGACAAAGCTAAGGAAACAAAGGATAAATGCAGCTTTGCAAGTTTCTCTTTTTATTTTGTAGACACACACAGAGATTGAGATAGGGTTATTTTAAATCTGTAATTCTAAAATTACATTCTCCTGTTAATTACATGGTAAATTGAAAGGAAATGGCTTAGTAATTTATATCTTTCTCCCTCGCTATATATATATATATATATATATATGTACTATATATGTAGTAATTCATTCATCTAAACCGTCATCCATAAATCAGTCATTTTTTGAACACAAAACTAATTAAATTGCTGCATAATGTGTTTTTGGGTCTATATCATAACTCATCTGAGAGCAGATGACAGCCACGGTGCAGTAGAGGGTTAGATTCACATGGACATGCCACGACCTGAGTGCGCTGCTGCTCAGTGAAAGGAGCTCCTGTTAGCCAGCATGCTGTTGTCCCATATGGCTACTTCGATTTGTCTGTCCACCATCCTCACTTCTGCTGGTAACACTAAACTAAGTGCTAAAGCTGGTCACATGATCCGTGTAAGCTCTTGAACGAGCACATGTGAATCACCAGGTCAGGACTAGGCTTGTTGCAGGAGTCAATGTTGATGACTAGAAATTCACTACGGTCACTAAAATCACTCGTCAGCACTCAGTAAAGGCAATGAAGTATGATCCTTTGTGGGAACTCAGAACAGAGGAAATTTGGTGTATTTTCTAGACCATTTTATGTATTGTATGATAATTGCATGATGCAGCCTGACGTTGTTATTGGAATAAGGAAATTACCAAAGCAATATTTAAATTGTTCTTGGTTTGTATTTTACTTGCAAATGGAAAAAGGGCAAAAATAATTTCTGTGTACTCATGTTAGAAAGGGCAAAAAGAAACACATGGACACGTATGCTTTGCTGTCCTTGTGAGTTCTATAAGGATTAAACAGTATGTCATACAGGATTAGCTTCGTCCATATCAGAGACTACGTCTTATATTCCCGGTCATAGACAGAAACTTTCAATTATACCTCACTAAAGCCAAGATATAGCACAACAGTATGGATTTGTCTGATAAAAGGTACACAGAAGAACAGAGGAGAAATAAATGTTGTTAGAAGCTGCATATCAACACATTAACATTTAAAGCAGAAATGGGTATGGAGTGTGTGGGCTCGATGAGCAGTATGTAGGCCTGTTACAGACCCCAGCTTGTCTTTTATGTAGTGTTTTAAAAAGAAAGAATGAGAATGAAGGAGGCCTCGGTGATATATATATATATATATATATATATATATATATATATATATATATATATATATAATTTGTCTAAATGCTTCACTTGTTTATTTTCAAAAGTCTGACCATTCTGCTTATAAGTGCACGTGTGTGGTTGACTTCCTGACCCCAGCAGCTGTTATTCTTACTCACTACAAACTATTTCCACTGGTTCTTGCTGTGTGTATGTTCATGTGCTTGTTTGTTTAACACTGACTCATGTAACAGTATAGTGAAACAAAGTGCGAGCAGGCTTTTTGGACAGGAATACCGAGGTGGCTTGACTCTAATGTGTGTAGGATATACTCTGTAAGTTTCAGTGTGTTGTGTGGGTACATGAACTCCTGTGTGGAAATATGCTGTATTATAGAGTACGTGTGTGTGTGTGTGTGTGTGTGTGTGTGCGTGTGCACAAGTGTATAAGAGAGCATTATTCATCAGCAGCTGAAACTAAAAGCCTACTTTTTCGTTGTGTTATATATGGACACGTACTATCAGTAAGTGTAATTCACTTCACCGGGGCCTTTTGCCCTCACCACTGTTCAGACCTTCAGGAGTGTGACGGAGAAGTGGACAGGCAAGGGAGCGCTGTCATTTTGAGTGTACGGTCCATCCTCAGATCCCCTTTTTTTGCAGCTGAAGGGACGCTGAATGAATGAATAGCCTCTCTTTGTGTGAGTGCACGCACACTCGGCTGTGTGCATGCGAGGATGTTTTCTGTAGAGTCAAAAAGCATGTGTGAGCTTTTGCATATGGCCGTAGGAGAGTGTGAAATACAAGGGGAAAAAGGTGCGTGTTTGTGTGCGCAATCACACATTTTGCGTGTTTGTGATTTGCAAGTGCATGTAGGTGTTAGTGTATTCTCATCAGCTTGGAGAATACGAGCAGTTGGTGAAGTTTTTTTTTTTTTTTTTAGATTATTTTAAATATTGTTTTGAGATATATTATTATTAAGAGATGTTTGATCATTTTTTTCTCACGGGGAATTGTTTCACAAACACAAAGTGGCACTCTAAACCCTCTGCAAAAATAATGTTGACACTCTTCAGATTCCAGAATATTAGCATGATAAATATGTGTATCTTTGTGTGATGGTAATAACTATGATCTGGAGTATCAGGATCATTATGAATTTGATTGTATCTATGCCCAAACATACACACACCTGTTCACATGAGGGTGGAAATATCTTCATTGATTACTGAAATTCTCATATATGGGATACCAACTCAGCTGTGACAATATATTGTTACAATATACTGAAATGTGTCAGGCCATTAAAAGAAAATAATATGTTAAAAAGTACAGAGGATTAAAAAACACAGGTAGGAACTTTAGTTTCATTAGGACTGCTGTGAAAAACCTTGCAGTTAATAAAAGGACATTTTAGCTGCCGATGCAGTTAAATATCAAATCTAGCATCCCTTAGCTCATTTACTCAAGTGTATATTTAGTGTGTAAAAATAAAAGAGATCAAAGGGACAAAAAAATGCAATTAATTTATTGGTAATCAGTCCGGTCTTTCCTGCAGCACAATCCCGCACACATGCATCGATAGGTTGTGTTTTCGTTATTTCACTCAGAAATAACGCAGCAACGCCCTGCCTTAGTTAAGCTGACGCTGTCATGTACTTTTTATGACGAGGCTGCATGCGTTCTCTGTGTGCGTGTGTGTTTCCCCATCTATGAGGTGCTAATTAGTCTGTATGTTAAACATATTTTTAAGCACCCCGGCAACTTCCAGCAAGATTTGAAAAAAAAAACAAAAAACTGTTGAATAAACAGGCTGAAAAACTGTTGGTTAAATGGAGATCAGACTCTTTTTCTTCTTCTCATTTATTATTTTTTTTTAAACGGTGTCACGTGTGTGTTACATGCAGTGTGTGTCTGTATGTGTGCGCATCTATGAGACAGAGTAACAAAGTGTCAATCACTGGGTACCGGATATGATGTGTGAGCGCCAAATGTCTGTTGCCATGGCAACAAAGCAAACATCACACCGATGTAGCTTGTACATAACACAGAATATTCACAAATAGAAAAGGCAGTCCCCCTTTTCTCTCTCTCTGTCTGTGTGTGTGTGTGTGTGTGTGTGTGTGTGTGTGTGTGTGTGTGTGTGTGTGTGTGTGTGTGTGTGTGCGCGCGCAGCACGTGTCACTTTTCCCTGAGGAAGAAGAACTTCAGCAAGCTCACATGTGTTTACTCTTGTACACGTTACTGACGGCTCCTTCTTTATTCCATCTCAGGCGTCTTTAGTCAACATTCCCAGAAAACGGAAACAATCCAGGATAATCCGAGGGGGGTTTCCTTTAATTCAGGCGTGTAAAACTCATTTTACTTTATGGGCCACATACAGACTAATTTGATCTGAAGTGTGCCAGACCAGTAAAACCACCGAATAATAAACTATGAAAATAAAACCCTCCAAATGGTTCCCTTCCCTCCAAATCTGAACCATAAGCCCAAATGAAAGCCACGCTTTACACCACTCCCCTTTAAAAATGCCTGACAGCAGACGGTGTTATTTCTTATCCAACAATTTTTGCCATTTAATCAGCAGTCCGTTTACAGAAAGAATATATCTGTGTGCATCTTCAAAAAAAACAGTCCATATTGTGTCCATTAAAATTTACATCTTTATGACTCACTTCTAAAAATACTTTGAACTTTCCAGACATTTTCACTTCTGTGTAGCAATGCTGGCATCACCACAAAAACTGTGTGTTTTGAAGAAATTAAGAAACAATTAACTTCACTGCAATATTCACACTTTACAAGGCCAACCAGTGGGCTGGATTGGACCCTTTCCCGAGCCAGTTCTTACTCCCGGGCAGCATGTTTGATACCCCTGGTCTAAATAATTTAAACAGCAGCTGAAGTATTCCAGGTCACATATATATACAAACCTGTATTTACAGCAGCCACTTAATCATTTTCTGCTGTTGTCTATCATTTTTAAAGTTGAATGAATTATTATCAGGAGAAAAATTAGAATTTTACATTTAATGAGCGTTCTTTAGTGACGACTTTCTTTTGTTTAGCTCTAAAGTCGGTGAAGACGGTGTTTATGTTGTTGTTGCGTATTTGTTCTTTTGTATCCAGATCACCAGAAATGCCAGTCTTCTCTGTAGTGAGACTTCTCTTCTACATGATTACGTCTGTGTGCATAATCATTGTAAGCATGATCATTTTCTTAAACAGCACCTTTAATGATTATGAAATATATATGTAAATTGTACTTGTCGTTTTGCCACAGTTAGAAATGATATGAAGTTGAATAGCATTTTTACAGCATTTTTAAGTGTTCATAATTCTCTGTCTCTGTTTTGTTGTGTCACACACATAGTTTGTGCAACATGGAGTAAACATGTCACCCTCCCTTAAGAACACGTGAATACACTTTTTCACATCGCTGTTCTGCACTTCAGTGCATCTTTGTGTCCGCTCGCCCACCTTCATCTATCTCATATTTTATTTTTCTTTCTAAACAATTATGACACTTTTTTTTTTTTTTTTTAACCCTTTGCGCCATCGCATTGCAGTGGCTTTGCTTCCCCTCCTTTTTACACCGCTCTTTTCATCCTGGTCTACCCGGATACGGATACCCGGGAATAACATCCCCACTCCCTCCCGTCCCTGCTTTACGTAACGCTTAAAGCCCTGCATATCCTCCCTGGCCATGGCAACAACCACATCTGGATCACACAGCCCATCTAGACTGGCACCAAAGCAAATGTGAAGCCCTCAAGACTTACCACAGAAGTCATGTGCAGTCATAATCCTGTTTTCTGATGGGTGAAGCATACTTTGGGGTGATTCTCAGAATGCACTGGTGCACTGGGATTTGTTAGTCTGAGGTGGCTCCAAGACTTTGACTATGTGGATGTAAAGTTAGAGCGATATTCAGATTTGTTACTGCTTCTTTAAGATCTCCATCAAACCCACATTCATTGCTCTTTTCATGTGTTCCTCATATGACAAAGTTTACAATGAGTTTGTATTTTGCTTCAGAATTTCTTCTCCTTCATCCCACACTCCTCCTCTCCTTTCCCTTTGCATCTGTACTTCCATAGTCTTTGCACTGGTTATCTGGTTTGCTAGCCATTCATCTGCAGGCTAGTAGTGCCCCCAGATGGCCAAACACATACATTACAAGCCCCTTCGTTCAGTGGATGGAGAGATCTGGGTGTCAACTTTGTGTTTCATATATTTTTCCTACTGCTCATCATTTGATGTTGGTAGCAGTGTTAATGAGGCTTGGAGAGTTTCTTGCATTGATTCTGTCCAATTCCCTGTCGTGTCATTTGTTGCAGTAATCAGTGATGGAGCTGTCCTTTCCATCACTGAACAAAATCTGTAGTTGCAGGTTTTTTTTTTTTTAACTTTCAGTGAAACTGGAACAAAAATCAGGAGCAAATCAAGATCATAATAAAAGCCCACAGAGCTGTCCCTCTTGGTATCCATAAGCCACATAACAGTGATTGGTTTATTTTGATGCAATAGGTGATGATGGTCAGTGGTGGAGTGGTGACCGCGGACGAAATGGGGAACCTGTGCCCAACATAGCTGTTGCCATGGTAACTGCAAAGGACTGGTGGATCGAGTTATAATTGGACGGAGCAAAATGGTGGGCTGTGGGAGGGAAAGACACAGAGCACAGGGGTGGAAGATGAATTAAGGGATGAGAGCGATGGGATGGGAAGAAGGAGCGAAGGCGGTGCTCCGCCTGCGTAGAGCCAGTGTATATAAAGACGAGGAGGGGGAGGAGGAGGAGAAAAAGTTTCTCGTGTGATGTCACGTGCCGTTTGACAGATGTAATTGGGGGATAGAGACATGCACACATATGCACATTAAAAAGCATGATGTCTGTGAGAAGAGACAGCCAGTGAAAGCTGCTGAACACCTACACAGATACTGCACCGCCAGCACAGCAGCAGGGAGAGATGGTTAAGGCAAGCTTAGGGGAATTTCTCTTTTACTGTTTGTCTTCACACCTTCTCTCTTACTCTTGCGAGTCTGCACCGCTTACCTTTTATTTTATGTGATTAAGTGCTAAAATTCTGTGGTTTTCCCGCCATGCTGACTTCGCCCCCTCTGCATGTTGCAGCTTCGTGTGCATGCACTCGACACATTTTCTTATCTTGTCTGCATAGCTTTTTTTTTTTTTTGCTACAATGGTGTGACAGCCAGAATCGGTTAATCTACTTTTGCACAAATACATTTGCAGTGTTATTGCAACACAGAGTGAACTGGAATTTGGCCATATTCAGACCAGGATAAAGGAAAAACTCATTATTCTGCTCTGAATAATTGGTCAGATGTAGTTCATTACCAAAGTTGTGTTTACCCAGAGTTGCAGCCTCAGTAATCCTTCTTCTCCACCCCTGCCCTCTTTTTCACCCTCTTTTTCCTTTGATTCTCTGAGCCAAGCTGCCCCCCCCCAACACACCGTGTTTGCTAGATTGACTTGTTGAGAGCTCAGAGCAGTTGATAAGCTTTAGTCTCTTACTCTGTGTCTCTAATTCCAATTAGTTTAATCCTCTCTAAAACACCCAGACTTAAGAGAACACACAGTCACCCCATATTTTTACATTATGCAAGATACTCTGATGCCAGAATGGAGCATGCTGCAAAGATGCTTCTGTTTTTTTTTTTTTATTATTATTATTTGTTTCAGATGTTAAAAACGATTTCCTCTTCAGGTACATACGTAGGTGCACTAGAGTTATTAAGGTTTTGTATGTTCCAATTATATTTTATTTGTTTTGTTTTGACATTTTTGTTTTGAATCCAGTTTAGTTTCAGTTGCATAGGTGCACTAGAGTTATTAAGGTTATTAAGGTTTTGTATGTTCCAATTATATTTTATTTGTTTTGTTTTGACATTTTTGTTTTGAATCCAGTTTAGTTTCAGTTACTTTCCCGAGTGGTTTTGCTTGTTTCAGTTGAGTTTTTACTGCTTAGTTTTAGTTCAGTTTTCACTAGTCATGTTTAATCTTTTTAAATAACATAACATGAGAGGTATGTGTCTGGGGCAAAACTGGCTAAATTCAGAATAGGTATTATAATACAAAGCCAACACTTTGTTGAGCCAGTTGACTTAGTCATGTAGACGCTCTGATTTGAAACAAACATGTCCATGAAATGCAGGTTGTGTTGTCAGATTTGACCACAAGACTTAAAGTAAGCAAATGTCCTCTGTATATAATACCCTTGAGTTTCAATGAAATTGAAATGCAGGTTTTTCTTGCAGAAGTGTAACCCAGAACACAGAGGGTTAACTTTTTTTACTACTGAGGCCAGCTGCTGCCAGTGTGTCTCTCAGCTTTATTGGTCAGATCTCAAGCTCCTGATGTGCTGACTGGCTGCTGGTGATAATTCAGTCCCTCCCTGTATTGTATTTGTCTTAAGGACACATTAAAAAGGCTGATCTTGCCTCATACAGTGCAGTGAGAACCCACATCACACATACGAATCCTCTTCTCATGTCTCATCTGTACAATGCCTTTAAAATATATTTTAATACTTCCCCTTTGTCTGCCCCATTTCAGGCCTCCCACACCCTTCCTCCTTTTAAGAGAAGTTCTGTTTTCACAAGTTGTTTTCTCTCTACACCCCCCCCCCCCCCCCCTCTCTCTCTGGCTCTCCTGCTGAAAATGACTCTCAGTCTATTTTTACCCTCTGGTCCTCTCCACTGTTGGTCTGTTCCACCCATTTTTCCTCTCTTTCTAACCAGCCCTACTCTCCTGTTTTCAATTCTCGTCTTTTCTTTCCCTCTTTCTCCTTGTCCTTGTGAGTGTTGCATCAGACATGTTTGAAATTCTGTCTTGGAGGAGGTGCATTTCCACGATGGAGAGATGGAAAAATGTTTGGGGATTTGAAGGGGCTTTTTATTGTGGAAAATTACATCACTTGACCCCCTGCTCTTAACTGTGTTTCTAAAAGCAAAAGTGTAACATCACCAGAGGATAGATAGATAGATGGATAGATACATAGCCAGACATATTAATTCAACCCAAGATCTATCTAACTTTTAATGACCCTGCATGGTCATGTAGGTTTATTGGGTGGGGGGTATGCATTGCCATCTTGACCCCGGAGCTCTCGTCAGTGGCCACCCCCTGTGCAGATTCCGTAGAGAGACCAAAGCAGCGTGACAGGTAAAGTGCAGATGGCACACCAGCGCCTCCCTGCATGTATGGTTGTCATGTGTATTAAAGCTGGAGCCGGGCATTTGTAAGGGGGCGGGATCTTCCCCAAGTTCTGTTAAGCCATTGGGTGGCCTACATCTGAGTGTCGGCGTTTGATTCGCGGTTTCAGCCATCACTCAGGGTTTACTACGACTCCTCCACCAATGACGGAAAGAAACACAAAAATACTCACTTTTGAGGCCTTAACCGGACTCCAGCTCGTGTTGCCATATCCGAACACTAGCAATATTTATTTACTAGTATTGAGTAATTTTAAGAAATTTCGATTTTGGAGGGGAAAAGGGTTATAGTTGTAACGCCGGGTGTAATTTGCATATGACTGGCATTCCAGCGCATCCTCCGGCCAATCCGAGTCCGCGGCGGGTAGATGACGGTCGGACACCAGGGCCAATAGCCGAGTAGAATTCGCCAAGCGGGGGTGGGACAAGGCTGGGCGAGGTTGACAGGACGAGAAGGGGTGGGGGGACGACTACAGGAGGTGTGTGTGGGGGGGGCAAGCAGCCTAGTTTACAACAAGAGGAAGAGGAGGGAAAGAGAAAGAAAGGGCCAAGGCTTGCGAGAGAGAGAGAGAGAAGGAGACACAAATAAGGGAGTAAGCTCGGGCTGGGAGGTGTGGAGATGCGATACGAGGACTTTTCTAGGCCAAAACAACACGAGTAACAGCAAGTAATCAGCGGACTGGACAGTGTACGCGCTGATGTCGTCCGCACGAAGTGGCTAGCTAACCTGCTGCAGACGGACGGACCCCTCCAGAGGCTCTCACCCAGCGTCGCTGGTTTTTAAAGCACCCCCCCGCCCCCGCCGGATTCTGGTCCCGTATTGGAGGCACCTAGAACGGCCGCTCGTTTGCTGCCTTTGACGCTTGATCGAGGAGGAGTAAGAAAAATACAACAGCAACTGCGATTCATCTCCCCCTTACTCCTCCTCCTTTTCTCCTCGCTGACTTGAGCCAGGAGTCCTCACCATGGTCGCTTTCATCGCTGTGTTGTAGGCTCATCAGTTGCTAGCTAACGTCAGGTTTGTGGCCAGATTGGCCAGGTAGGACAGGAGCTGCTAAATCAAAGACAGTACAAATATTATTCGGTGGTTTTCTCGGTAATCAAACTGTTGGATAATGGGGTTGTAAGCGCAGGGTGATGGATGAATGCACCACATTTACGGTAACGATATCTTCCAATGCGTGGTTGCCAGGAACAAACGCAACTTGTTCGGTGTTTCTTTATAGGTGTTAACTGAATTGCCTGGTTAAAACAGGTGCTTTTCGTATTCCCGAGGAGGGAAATATATTGGAGAAACAAGTTTCGGAGTAATGCACTTGTCAAACACTCCTCGGCGGATTATTTTTGCCGTCACTACTTTTGAATTTATGTTTTTATAGTTGCGACATGAGAACAATTGCGTTTCTTTTGCCCGTGTCTGTGCGGCGGGTGCACGACCAGGGGCGTTCCCGAGAGGCTGGTCCAATTTGGAGCGGTGCACTTGAGGCTCCGGTTATTGCAAGAGGCAGCTAAATTTGCCGTGATTTGTTACATTTTTCTCTTTCTCGCTTTCTCTCTTTTTTTAAATGTGCGAATCAGCAAGTGTTAAAAGTCGGTTTTGAGGTAAACGGTGAACACTTGGACCTTAAGCAGATTCACAGTAGTTAGAAATAGAAGAATCACTTGAGCTGTGATCACCCCACTTTGCTTGTTGCAGCGCTGTTTAGCCTGATCGATACGGTGCTCTTCAGCTGTGTGAGTCCGGGACTTCATGTGCTTCTCAGTACCTGCCGAGCCCCACCTGCGCGATGCCGTGTAGTAGCGCAGAGCACGTTTCGACATGGCCCAGAAAGACTGCGTAGTTTCCGGGCGGATGTATCAACCCAGGCCGTGGATGGACTGGAGGCCTTGTTAACCCCTTCATGGCCGGGCTACTGTAGTAATGTAAACAAACAGGGAGAGAGGGCATAGGGGGTAATTAGACCAAAGGGAGGCGGAACCCTGCCTTCGATCATAATCATCTTTTTCAGTGGTTCGTCTGTACACTGCTACATCCATACAGATTTAACTTTAATTTGGTTTCTTACCAATCGTTTACAGTACATCTTGTTCACTGATGTTTGTTCCGTGTGCGTTATTAGATTGCGGCATTCTGCGATACGGATAGATGGACTCTTATCTCGTATTTTAATTACGAAAAAAAAGGGATACCTCTTGAAGACCTCATCATACCGGGAAGTGATGCAGTAATTATTATGAATGATGACTGCAACCTGTAGGGATGAAACGGATCCAGACACACTATGAGCTTCCCAGATTTTGGATTAAGCATGTCCTCTTACCTGGATTTCTGTATGTCATAAAACAGAGATTTTAATAGGACACATTATTACTTTTTTTATATTTTTATTTTTTTGGAAAACATCAAGGATTTCTTTCAACAATGTTCTCGTCAGAGAATCCTCAGTATCTTCGCCAAGGATTAAGCATGTTTGGTTAGTCCATACCTTATTGTTTAGCTGGAGTGTGATGCAGTCCTTTTTCTGAGGGATTTTTGTTACTGTGTGAAGGATCTTTATCTAGAGCTTTTTTAAATCCAGTAATGGAAATAATATGAGTTATGCTGCCTTTGTTTCATTTATGACATTTGGTAACAACTTCTGTTCTCCATCCAGCCTGTTATTGAGAACAGAGAGTGCTTTTGTGCATCTGCAATTTTTGGAGTGATTTAACCAGTTAAGTGGATGGAGGTCTGGTCTACTACTGTGGCAACACTGATATTATTGCTAGTTTTAAAATAACTGCTACTTTTATATTCTGCCAGGTAATTACCGACCTTCACCTGCTGTCCCAGATGTTACCCAGCCTGTGGTTAGATGGCTAAAATTAAAGCTACTAATGTTCTGTGTTTGAAGTAGTACTCGGCTCTAGTATGTCTGATTTTTAGTATTTTTGTTGTGTTTCCATGCAAAATAATATAAATAATTATGCATCATCACATTGTAAACTAATTGGTCATTCAGTAGGAATGCAACTATGGTGTAAAAGTGTTGCAGTGACTCCTCCAAATAAGAAACTGCATCCCGATCTGTTAGTAAGAAAGGCAGATTGTTTTGAATCAGAATTCTAAGCAAGGCCCCATATTATGGACAACAGGCATATAAATAAGTGTTCTTCTTTTCTTCTGCAGTGTGGACCAATGTAGAGCCCCGGTCAGTTCCAGTCTTCCCTTGGCATTCATTGGTCCCCTTTCTGGCACCCACCCAGTCAGATGCTACTTCTCAGCCAGGAGAGGGCCAGCACCCAGTCAACCACCCCCAAGCAGCCAGTCTGAAGACAGGTAATCTATACATTTATGGGGGGGAAAAAAAATTTTAAAAAAGCATTGTCACCAGATTCATGTTATTTTTATTTGAAACTTAAACAACATTTATTGCTTATTTTGCCCTGAATAGTATTCATCTTTGTTGTTTTTCCTCAGAGTGTCAGGGGGTGGCAGCGCTGCCACAGGAGCCTGCAGAGGCACCTCCCACTGTAGAGAGAGGTCCCCCATCAAGGCCTCCCCCTGCCTCAGATGAGCCGCCTCCAGAGAAAGAGAAAGGAGATACAGAGAGGGAGAGGCCTGACAGTGAAACTGAGAGTGATGTTGATGACCCGTAAGAGCAGGTTTTTTTTTGCTGTATTGGGATTTTGTGGGTGAATCTTGTCAGGCTAAAAGAACACAGAGAGAGAGAGGTAGCACAGATACTCATGTTTTATCTATTAAAGTGGTTATGTATTTGTCCAAGCCAGCTTTCACAGTAATTTTCTGTGTGGTGCTGTGTACCCACACATACAGTAAGGGAGTGTGATATTTTCTGTATCCTTGCACTAATTTGGGCAGAAGAGCTCAATGCCAGAACAAAGCAGATGGGAACAAAAGCATTCCATCTCTGGTTTCTATCACTATATGAAAGGCAGTGGCCAGGCTGTCAGACATTGAAATGGATTAGTTATCTGCTGAATCTGCTGCTGTATCTCATGGGAGATGAACTACTTGTGCTCAGTATCTATATCTTTTATACTTGCAGCTCTAAGGTAACTAATACCAATGTTAAGTCAAAAATTACTCAATTTTTAAATATTAAAGATGGAAAGAGAAGAAGCGCTAATGGGCCAGCCTGCATGCGAGTATGGTCCCTGGGGAAAATATCCGATAAAGATTATAGATAGAGGGATGTTTTTCTGTCTTCTTTAGCTTCCTTCCAGGAGTCGTACCAGAGCAGCCTCTCTCTACATCACCAGTAAAGAGACGTACTCAGTCCCTCAGTGCGCTGCCCAAAGATGGAGACAAGAGCAGCCCTGGAAAGGTCTGTTTTCTTTTTTCTTTTATTTGTCTCACTGCATCCACAAAAACACAATTCTCAGTGTGTCTTTAACTAATTTATGTCATGTAATATCTCACTGTCTTTCTTGATCGCTCTTTCAGAGAGAGAAGGACCACATCAGGCGACCAATGAATGCCTTTATGATTTTCAGTAAGCGCCATCGAGCATTGGTGCACCAGCGGCACCCAAACCAGGACAACAGGACAGTCAGCAAGATTCTTGGGGAGTGGTGGTACGCTCTGGGACCTAAAGAGAAACAGAAATACCATGATCTGGCATTCCAGGTATCCAGGTGCATTCCAAAAAATACATAGAATTTTAGAAAATGTTCTGCTGGTTAGATCATAGATTAGTGTGCGTACATGTCCCTTCTCTTGTTCTCAGGTGAAAGAGGCCCACTTCAAGGCCCACCCAGACTGGAAGTGGTGCAACAAAGACAGAAAGAAGTCCAGCTCTGATAGTCGTGGGGTACCAGGGAGCAAAGATATCAGAGAGCGGAGCATGTCTGAATCCACAGGTTGGTCACTATGCAGCATACGTTTACAGAGAGCATCTTGCGTGCCCATTATTCTTCCAGTCCTTGCTAATCATGTTTTTGCCTTGTGATAGAGCCCCATTCTGTGGAGCTGAAGGGTGTTGGTACAGGGCTGGTGGGCGTGTCTGAGAGGAGTACAGGAGAGGGGCATGCGAGCCAGCTTACCCGCCCCAGAGCCTTCTCTCAAAGTGCCGTCCACAGCCTGGAGCGGAGTGACAGGGGTAATACGCAAGCCCTTGCAGAACTGGCACAGGTGAGAGAGGAGAAAAACTCATCTTCTAAAAATGTGGATTTTGTGATTATTTATTTTTGCATCTTGGTGTATTTTTACAAACAACAGTCTGCCCCCCCCCCCCCCCCCCCCCTATGAGACCCAGCAACAGAGGATGTTTTTTACTTTTGCTTTTCTCAAACATGGAAAAACAGTTTTGGCAATAGGACATTTTCTGTCACAGACTGGCAATAACACTCTGCCATATCATACCCAAATAAGGTTACAACAAGAAGGCCATCCTAATATGTCTCTTTGCTCCTTTCTCAGATGTGTGGGGATGGTGGCAATCAGTTCTCGAGTCATGCCCCTCCCTTGGCACAGTCTCAGCGTGGGGTCAGCGAGGACATGACCAGTGATGAGGAGCGCATGGTCATCTGTGAGGAGGAGGGAGATGATGACGTCATTGGTGAGAAATGAGCACTGCTATGCTCATGAAGCCATGTTAGATTAGAGAAATTAATGTGTTAGTATACTGCTTCCAGCATCACTGAACCACACTGCATATTGTCATCTTCTGTATGTTAAAACAGAAAACACCCACTCACTGCAAAGATGTAATGTCAGCAGTTAGTTCCCTGTGAAACATTCACATGTTATTTATGCTTTCCTGTTACTGACCACTTTGACATTTCAGATTTTAAAGATGGGAGATTAGTTTCAGACGTGCCCCATTTATCTGATCATTTAAACCGTAATTATGAGCAGTCGAGGGTGGAAAAACCATTCACATCAGCTTCTCAGTTGTAATTACAAGTCTTAGGTTTCAGGTATCACTGACACTAACAATATCCTTGCTCAACGGCTGCAAATGCACAGCTGCTGGGAATTGCATTTAAAGAAAATCAAGATTAATACAATGAGTTCAGCTTCTTTTGTAAGAGCTTAACTCTGTAAAGGCAAAAATGGCTAATTAAGGCTGTTCAGCTGGTCTGACTACAAGATTAGAATGCAGGCTAACAAACTTGGATAAGAGGTGTTCACTTTCTGCCAGTATTATGTGAACGCAATGAAAGTTTTCCCTGACGTTTCATGTCAGTTCCATTTTAAGGAATGTCAGGTGTAGCTGGAGTGTGTTCTTCTTTCCACAGAGGACCCTTATCCCAGCAGCGCCATAGATCTGAAGTGTAAAGAGCGTGTCACTGACAGTGATAGTGAGAACGGTTCAGGTGATGAAAGTGATCGAAAGGTAAAGGCATATTTTCAGTTTAACATGCACAGATTTATTGAAAATTTTTAAAGATGATTATCCTTTTATAACATCTGTATCTTTGTCCTTTTTAGAGAGTTTTTGCTCCAGTCATCTGCTCTTCTGCTTCCTCCTCTTCCTCACACCATACTCCTCACGGCAGGAGTGTCTCTCTGTCCTCTTACCCCACCAGCAAGCGTTATGATGAGGGGAGATCTGGAGGGGGAGGGTTTTCAGACCACAGGAGGAAGGAAAGAGGAGAGGGAGAGGGTAAGAACACATTTGGAGGTGAGGAAGGCGGAAATGGGCAAGCCCCTTCTCTCTCTCTCGCTTCTGGCCAGTCAGTCATGTCCACTTCTCCAGCCGGAGGGCCTCCTTCCTCGTCAGTAAGTTCACTGGGCGCAAACCCACTCCTGAGGGTAGCCTCCACGGTGGTGACCAATGTAATGCGTCCTGTTATCAGCACACCACTCCCTATTGCCAGCAAACCTAGAGATGGAGGCACTTCATCCAGCCCTCATCCATCAGAAAGGAAGTCCCTGGCTCCCCAGCATCAGCCACAACTCCTGATTGGTTCAGGATCAGGAAGTGGGGCCACAGCCACAGGGGGTGGGTACTACTCTTCATCATCACCCAATCCTATAGGTGCAGGTGTGGGCCCAGGTGGTGTAGTGACTAATTTGGTGTTAGGAGGGACTTTGCCTCCCCAACCCTCTGTACAGCTTATCACCCCCTCCCCACAGCCCCAGCCATCCCAGCAGCAGGCTCTGCCACCCACTGCTGTCTCAGCTCAACATAGCCAAACCAACGGGCCCCTGCCTCTTCCACTGCTTCAGCCCCAGTTCCTTCCTGCTTCCTCCCTGGCACCCCCTGGGAGTAAGGCCATCACTCAAGTTCAGTACATTCTGCCCACCCTACCTGCCAACACCAACCCCAAAAGTCCACCTCAGCAGCTCAGCCAGCCAACCAGTGTCTTCAACCTGCCCACAGCTCCACCGACACATGTGTCCTTGGCCAATGGAAAGCAGCAGGGCGGAAGTCCGCTGGCGGGATATACGTCCAGCCCGGCAGTGGGAGTGGTCAGCCCAGGAACTAGAGGTGAAAGCTCTAACAGGAGCCACAACAGCACCATACATAGAGTTAATAATCTATGTTGACTCCTAATAAAATGCCCCCCCCTTTCTTCAGTGCAAGCACAGTCTCCGGCGCTCCAGGGTAAAATGCTTGTTCCCATGGCAACAGTGCGGACTGCACCAGCCCCTGCCCAGCAGTTTCCGATTGTGGCTCCACCTCTTCCTGTCCAGAATGGAGCTCAGTCAGGAAGCAAGGTCAGTGAGTGCTTCATTGATGGCATGTTTCTAAACTGTAGCCATTTTCGTAATAAAGCCTTGTAAGAGCAAAGCTGCAAATATTCATTTTTGTTGGGTCTCCTCTTTTCTTTTCAGATCTTCCAGCTAGCTCACATGCCAGTTGTCCAGTCCCAACTGCCTCAGGGTGGAGCAATACATCCTGCCAGCCCCTTCCCCGTAACAGTGGGCACAGCTGCTGTGGTAGCGCCAGGATCAGCCCCCTCCCAGGCTGTTCTGCTCCCGCCAGCACCTACAAGGTAGGAGATATCAAACTGCAATGAGACAACGAATGTGGTACCTACAGGGGGCCACAGAGAGAGACCATGAACGACAATATCAGGACAAAACAAACACCATTAAAATCACCAATTTGGCACTATTTTAAACTCTTTTTAATTGAATACTTCTCTGTAATCTTTTATTTTCCACCAGACCTGCCTCTTTCTGACATTAATTTCACTCACCATGCTCAAGTGTTGCCATATCTTTCTGCTTAATTAGAACAGATTGCTAAGAAAATTGCTTTAGGTGCAAATATAGTAAAGTTAATGTGTTAAAAACACACAATGTTTGGATCTAAGTGACTTTATATCATGTCCGCTGCCTTCTTAAGATAACTGAGTAACGACTACACATGTACACCTAATTACTGTAAGTGTTTCGTATGCACAATACGATCTGTTGAATAGGCCCTTTTTGGAAAAAGTACTGTGAATGAGCCTAATTATGAGAGGCATAAGAAAAGTGTTTTTGTTCATTGAAGACTTTTTTGATCTGGCAGCGCAGGGCATCAAGAGAAAAAAAAAAAATCTCCCCTGAAAAGCACCATTGATTTGCCCCCTTTTTGGGTTTTCTTTCATTCCAGTCACTTTAAAAATGAAAATCCGGTAAATGCTTTACCTATAAATTACACAGTATGTGACCAAGATGAGGAATTACCCGGCGGCCAAATGTTGACCTATCCTTTTCCCATTTTTCACAGCTAACTGGAACAGCTTTGGTTCTCTCAGCCTGTCTTTAAACACATTTTAAAATTCTAGTTAATAAATGAAGTGAAACTTCCAGTGTGGCTATTGAAGCTCATTTTCACTACTCACAGTATTTCTAAACTCCCTGCAGCTGTTCATAACAGTCGTGTTTGAATTGACATAAGGCGTTTATATAATGGAGACTGATGTTTGACAGCCTAAAAGCTATTTTCTAACAGATAGATGAACCCAGCAATGTTACAAATCACATGTCTGGATGCAGCTGTAAACAAATGTGCCAGTAAGGCTTGACTCAGCTCTGATTAACAGGCACTCATTTATAAACATATGCCAGGCTCGTGCACCATAGCCCTCAGTATTCCTGAGCTGCTGTTCTCTCAGTTATCATTCCATTATTGAAAGTATTATTGCATAATTGACAGCAACAGTTTTTCTGAATGATATGTACAGTACCAGTCAAAAGTTTTGACACACCTTCTCATTCAATGTTTTTATTTAAAAAAATAAATAAATAAATTCCTATACTGTAAATTAATACTGAAGGCATCCAGACTATGAAGGAACACATGAGGAATCATGTAGTAAACTTAAAAGTGTTAAACAAACCACAATATGTTTTAGATTTTAGATTCTTTGCTTTGATTGCAGCTTTGCACACTCTCTCAGCTTCATGAGGTCATCACCTGAAATGGTTTTCCAATAGTTCCCAGAGGTGCTGAGCACTTGATGACTGCTTTGCCTTCACTCTGCAGTCCAACTCATCCCAAACCATCTCAGCTGGGTTTAGATCAGGTGATTGTGGAGGTCAGGTCATCTGACACAACACTCCATCACCCTGTTTCTTGGTCAGATAGCCCTTACATAGCCAGGGGTGTGTTTGGGGTCATTGTCCTGTTGAAGAACAAATGATGGTCCCGTGAAGCGCAAACCAGATGAGATGGCAGGTCTCTGCAGAATGCTGTGGTAGCCATGCTGGTTAAGTGTGCCTTGGATTTTGAATAAATCACCAACAGTGTCACCAGCAAAGCACCCCGATACCATCATACTTCCTCCTCCATGCTTCACGATGGGAACTACAAACACATGGCGTTTATAACCAAAAGTCTCAAATTTGGACTCATCAGACCAAAGCCTGAAATCCAGATTGACGCAGTCTTCTCTGAACAGTTGATGTTGAGATGTGTGTGCTACTTGAACTGTGTGAAGCATTTAGGTGGGCTCTTATCTGGGGTGCTGTTAACTTGTGGTTTCTGAGGCTGGTGACTGATGAACTTATCCTGTGCAACAGAGGAAACTCTTGGTCTTCCTTTCCTGATGAGAGCCATTTTCATCATAACATTTGATGGTCTTTGTGACTGCACTCGAGGATACTTTCAAAGTTCTTGAAACTTTTTTTGGAATGACTGACCTTCATTTCTTAAAGTAATTATGGACTGTCTTTTTCTTTACTTAGTTGAGTAGTTTTCACCATAATGTGGATTAGAACATTACTCAAATAGCGCTATTCACCGTATACCAACTCTACCTCTTCACAAAACAACTGATGGTCTCAAACACATTAAGAGGGCAAGAAAATTAAGATATTAACTCTTGACGAGGCGCAGCCGTTACCTGAAGGCATTCCAGGTGACTGCCTCATAAAACTGACTGAGAAAATGTCAAGATGTGCAAAGCTGTCAAGAGGCGCTGACTTTGAAGAATCTAAAATATAAAACATATTCTAGTTTAACATTTTTTGTTTACTAAATAATTCCATATGTATTTTTTCATAGTTTGGATGACTTCAGTATTAATCTACAATGCAGACAATTTTTAAATAATGAAAAACCACTGAATTAGAAGGTGTGATCAAACCTTTGACTGGAGCTGTATGTGCTGTGTATATACACAAAAATAGTTAGTGCCTTTACTGGGTTACTGCTGTGCTTTCCTTGAAGCAACATTAAAATGGAGAAGGCAAGCCACTCGTGGGACTTCATTCAGAATCTGTAGTAAACATCAATTAACCAGCAGTAATTTACTTGAAATCATTTTGAGCTTATCCGAGCTCTGTATCCGTGTGCACTCAGTTTATTTACTTCCAAAATAGGTGGTAATCAGGAGGTTTTACATGATGATTTTGCCCACTGGCTAGATTAAAAAAGGTTTATTCAACAGTTTTAGACCAAATAAAGTACTTTGTAAATGGGCCAGTTTATGCCTATCAAGGTTTTAAATAAGGCCGTTTAATTCCAAGTGGGCTCTTACTGTGGTTAATGAGGAAATAAAATGCTCTGAGTAATCACAGACAATATTGTAACAAGTTAAAAAGTGTTAAAATGAACATATATAGTCTTTTTCTTGTAATAAATAAGCTGAAGCTGCATTGCTTCTCCATCCACGTTTCTCGAAACATAGTGAGCAGACAACACGAGAAACCGAAATTCCAGCAGGGGTGCAGCTGTAACAGTACAGCTCTATTCTGGATGTGTTAGTCATGCTGCTGGTGGCCCAAGTTGCCTCTGCCTGCCACCCCCACACTACCTCTCAGCTTCTGTCTCTCTCTCTCACACACACACACACACACACACACACAGCACTAGTCATCTAGTGCTACTTGCTATGATGTACACTCACCAACTGACCCTCATTGCAGCACTTCTCTTTTTGTCTTCCTCTTTCTTTCTAATCGTGTCTCTGTTCCCTGCACTCTCAGTCTGCCTCATTATTATACTGTAACATGGGCTGTCACTGCCTCTGCACCTTTCCTGACATTTCTTATTACAATAAATGTCATCGTCCTTCTTGCTGCTTCTCCTTGCTTTCTTCATTTTTTTTTTTTTTAATAAAAAAATATATATTCCTTTCCTAATCACCTCACCTGTATCTGTACCTCCTGTCCAGGATCACCTATGTCCAGTCAACTCCAGGGGTCCCATCCACCCTGCCGCTAGTCTCCACTACAACAGGTTCCTCCCCTTCACAGCAAGCTCTGCCAGTCCCCGGATCTGCATACGTACCCTCGCCCCATGTAACACTTGGGTTCACAGCCATCGCCCCACCTGGACAGACACTGGTACAACCACTGATTGCAGGTCAGAGCTGTGGAAAGATTAATTCATAAATCCTGTTCTTGATGCAATAATTCTACATTTTGTGTAGAGCAGGCTGTGCAAATAGCTTCCTGTGGGGTCAAATGTGGCCCTCTGAGTAATGTTGATTTAATGATGCCAGTGTCTAAGTGCACTGAAGACCTTTCCTGCTATCAGTGGTGAAACATACAGTAACCCTGCATTTGTGTGCTCTTTGGATGGGCAGATTTCCTGAGTAGGAAACTTTTGGATTGTTTAAATAATACATTGATAGCTTTTTCCAGTTTATAATTATTTTATTGGTTGTTAGGATTACTGCTAATAAATAATTAATCTAGGTCACTCTATATGGAGGGCAATGGTTAAAAACTAACACCCCATGACAAAATAAATGTAAGCCTAAAAGTTGATTTACTATGAATGGATTTGCACCATTAATCAAAAATGTCTCTATATTTTCAACAACTTAATTTTCTTAATGTTTCTTTATGGGTGGAGAAAATGATCCTGTTTCTTTAGGACAGATGAAATAAGCTTGAATCCCTGAAAGATGCACTCTAACAAGGCTAAAAACACCTGCAGTAATACTACACAGCTTAAACAACAGTAATGGTATAAAGTAATTAAAATTACAAAATGCGGGTTATTAGTCAGTGATATTTCTTCATTGTATGATATTTGCAAACACGCTGAGATAAACTGGAGGATGAACCTTTTATAGTCCTTTTAAGGCACATAAACCATATGAGCCATGTTTATAAAGATGTTTTTTAGAGCTAGTTTTGGGCGAAGAGGAGCGCTGACAGAATGTCCTGAGTTCAGATTAGAAGACCTGCAGGGGAGAGCTGCACAGCCTGGAAGCGGGATGATCAAAGCACCTGGAAGTACAAAGCGCAACACAGCAGATATGTAGGGGAAAAAAGAGACTCAGCCAAGAGCTTACATCAGTTCCTCATGTATGGTCGAAGCTGTTGGGGTATATGGTGTCAGCTGTGGGCCTTTCATGGATAATTTTAATAATCTGAATTGGAGTTTTGTTTCTTTCTATTTAACTCTTGTACTGCTGGCTGCACCTGCTAGCAAATAGAACATTTTTTCTATTTTCCTCTGACTTTCTTTATTTTTTATTTATTTATTTTTTTTTTTTGGATTTATGCTCTCTCGCATACTTCTATTTATATAATGCTTTTCTAGTCTTACTAGTCTCTCAAAGCACTGCAGTGACATTGTAAAGCTCTTTTTATTCTGTGCACTAAAAGGACTTTGTCCACCTCACATTTATAGCCAGTTTAGGATCACCAATTAACCTAACGTGTGTCTTTAGGCTGTGGGAGGAAACTGGAGGCACGGGGGGGGGACACAGAAAAGTCACATTTAACACAACAGATGTTGACCTCTCATGGAAAATTTTAATGCGGAACTACATGTCTCCACTCCCACGAGAAAACATGATTCAGTTTTTTTTTGTTTTGTTTTTTTTGGCCTTGAAGAATTACAGCCTACGAGAGCAGACATCTCTGAGATTAGATGTACAGAAGTGCCGGGACAAGAGATTGTTTTGATCGTTTGCTGTGAATCTTGACCTCTACACAGTGGAAAAGCCTATATATGAATATATATATATTAAACTCATAGAAAGACAAGCCTTTACATAATTTACTATTTTATACTTACATTTTATATTTGGTCCATTAGGCCATGTAAGTTATTTACCTCCCAGTGTCTCTTTTCAGTGGTAACCCTCATCTGCATTTGAATTGCACTATGGGAGAGCGGCATCCATTAACAGAACACATTAAAAAATAAATCTCATACACTACAACAGTGATTCTCAGATTTGTTCTGGCATGCCAGAAGATCAAAAAGTTAACACCTTACTTCCCACAAATTTTATCAGTCAACACTAAATTAACAATAAAGTTTAGTGCACTAACATCAGCAAGCTCTCGGTTCTTTATTTTTCCCATTGAACTTTGTTTCACTTATGAATTTTAACCTGATTGTGCACCCTACCTGCAGTGCCTCCATTTGTGAACCACTGACGTATAGTGTGGCTACTGTGCTGCTTGAGTGCATGGTTATGTACTCAAACCTGCTCAGCACTGATATCCTACCCAACAAAAATCCTACCCAACAAAAATCTGCTGAAAAGATGCTATAAAGAAAAGATGGTGAAGTCAAGTTTGCCATACGTCTGAACAATGTTATTTGGTTAAATAATGAAAGCTTAAATGCTGTATACAAAAAAATGGCTCTTTTATTTCACTCAACAAACTCCACAAAGGACCAGCAGATTCAAACCCAGAACTTTGTTGCTATTTTAACAATAAACTTTGACTGTGCAGAGGCTCATACAAATAAGCTCACCATGCAACACCATGTCCTCCATGTATAATCCCATGAGAAATGTAATTTACATTTAGATGCACAGTGCTGTTATGTCACCCCTCATTTCTTTGTGTTGCTAGGAAAATGGGAAAGAGGTGCAACGATTTTATTGAAACGTTTAAACATAAATGCAAGTGCAGTATATAAGGCAAAGACACAGTTTGTTGCTACCAAAGTAATGTAGCACATTACTTCTGCTAGTAGTAAGGCCCGCTTGCTAATTGTGGTAATAGCGAACCGCTGAAATTCTTAGCCCTGTGCAACAGTTCGTCAGCCCGGCACAGCGCTAGGCGATCAACCGCTGGCTAGAACCCTGAACCCTCAACTGAAGGGTCAGATGCATCTCTCAGGTCCTGTGTCAGGTCATTGTTGGATTTTATTCTATTTCTTAAGGATATGACTTTTAGATACTGTTCATCTACGATATATAGTTCATAGTTTTTTTTAGGCCTGCCACTAATGTTCTTTTGTCCAGTTTCCTCAGTTTTTGTTTTTTTTTTTCTTTTCTTTGTAAGGACACACTGCACAACATGCTAAGATTTGTCAAGTTTTCAGTTAATGGTGCTTTAAAAAAAAATCACCTTATTGGTGCAAAAATGCAATTTTATGTCTGTCAAAGTGTGTTATAATTGGCATGTTTTTTTTTTTTTTTTTTTTTTTTTTTGTTTTTTTTTTATTAGCGACAGGCTGCTAATAAAGTGCCAAAAGATACAATTTTTAAAATTGGTTCTTTGCTTTTAAAATGGGTCATTTGGCAAAGAGCCTTTTATGACTGAGTTGAATGAGTTATAGGTCAGTGTTAAATGGTTAAACAAACAAACAAAAAACATTCCAGTGCTTTTTACCAGAGGAAAAAGGACTGGAATTGAATGAAAATGAATGAAAAAGCAGCAGGTGCATAAAAACTCTGAAAGACCTTCAGAAAGCCTTCAGACCTATTGCTCAGGGCTACTTTAGAAAATTACTTGAAAGTTTGACTCCTGGGAGGAAAATGTACTTCACAGTACTATATTTAAATTGACTATTTTTTTTTAAATTGCTGCCCTGTAATATTAGTCTGTGGTTATCTTGTTGTTGTCTGATCACAACCAAACAGAAAGTCAAATCAATTTAGACATCTAGATTTCACTATTTCACGCACTTTCACAGCTGCGTACTGTTTAAACATCTTTTAGAATACCAAACGGGAATCGATGAAAGGTTGAATTCAAGTCATTTTACTAATTACTTCTCACTTTTCAAATTCAGATGCAAAGTGTTCCTACAGTGGGTAGCTCCACATTTTTGATTTGGCAGGTTCTTTATGCCGCATTCCCTTCCTGACACGACCCTCAAGGGATTTTTTTCTCCTCCCGAGATTGAACCGGTGACCTTTTGCTTTTGTAAACCACTACACTATGGAGCCACTGCCAAAATCAAGTCTAATTTGACCAATTAATATACCAAATAATACCATTATTATTTGGTTTGGTGTAGAAGAGTGGCTTAAAATCAATACCTGGCCTGTATTTTTGCCTTATTTCTCACCCCTCAACTTTAATATTCACATTTGTATTTTGTTTAAATACATAAACGTCTCTAAATAAAATCTAGATTAGTTCAGCGACTCTATGTGCCAGGTGGCAACAAAATGAGGATAAATCTTGACTGATAGTCAATAAAGACTGTAATTTGGTAGATTATTATGAGAAGAGAAGGAAAACAGATTAATCACTTTGAAAATGTTGTGGAGTGTCACAGTTTCATGGAAAGTGACGAGTTTTTGCCCTCTTGGCCTCCTGTGTCCTTCATCCAGGTCAACCACCACTCCTAGCCGCAGCTCAGTCTCCACAGCCCTCCACCTCAGCCCCTGCTTCAGGCTCCGGGGGCCAGATAGTAACTGCCATCTACCCTCCTTCACCTAGCGTCACCATGGCAACAGGGGTGGTCTCCATGGCAGCAGTACCCCCCAGCGTGGTCTACTCTGTCTCCAGCCCGTCGAGTGCTTCTCCCCACATCCTTCCCAAACACACAGCAACCTCCTCCATCATCACGCACCCACATCCGGACAGACAGACTGACAGGCACCTGCCTTTGGACAGACCTGCAGATCGGCAAACTGACAGGCAGACGGAGAGGCAGGCAGAACTGCTGACACATTCGGAAAGACAGCTTGAGAGGCAGACACAGACCTCGAGCAGCAACAGCAGCAGCTCAGCGGCGCCTCCCAGTGGCTCAGCTGGGTCCATAAGACCCTGCAGTCCCTCGCTTCAGATCCAAACATCCGGTACAACTGCACCTGCTGTTTTTAACCAGCAAGTGTATTGTTTGGAGTGAATACTTTGATTGATAAATATATTTATTTCCTCTGCGTTTTACAGGAAGTACACCAGGCACACCCAAGCTCACTCTGCTTCCAGTCAGGATCCCACAGAAAGTGAAGGCAACAGTGGCGACCATTCCTGTTGGCAGCTATGAAGGAGGAGGCCGAGGGAAGGAGAGAGAGCGTGACAAAGACAGGGAGAGAGAGAGGGAGCGAGAAAAGGAGCGGGAAAGGGAAGCTGCAGCCAACAGCCATTTTGCCTTTGATCCCGAGCCGGCGGGGCAGACCGCGTCTCCATCAGCACATCCCACCGAGGAGCCGGCATCCTCTGACAGACCGCTGGAGGGCTCCAGTGCTTCAGACTCCTCTGACTCAAGGAACAAGGAAAGCACAACCACCAAAGAGGTGAGGGGAGCATCACACACTGGCTTTTAGTTCACTACTAGAATAAACTACTGAGCTGTAGTCCACATATAGCACATCTGTGTTCTTGTATAAAATGCCTGTACTGAACTTCCTGTGCAGGCTGGGTGGAAGGAGTCTCTCCCTTCCTCTCCTCTCCCCCCTCCATCAGCCACAGAGCCTGCCCTGCCACCCCCACAGACTGACAAAGATTGTCCTACACCCAAAAAAGTCAAAGCCCGCCCACCGCCTCTAAAGAAGACCTTTGACTCCGTTGACAAGTGAGTTAATGCCTCTGTAAATCCTTTGTGTATGAATTATTGATGGACGGTGTATATATACTGTGTATTCTGTGTGTGTGTCTGTTGGACTGGAAGGGTGCTGTCAGAGGTGTATTTTGAGGAGCGATTTGCTGAGCTGCCCGAGTTTCGGCCCGAGGAGGTTTTGCCGTCACCTACTCTGCAGAGCCTGGCCACTTCACCTCGTGCCATTCTAGGCAGCTATCGCCGCAAGAGGAAGAACTCAACAGGTCACAAAAAGCACTTTGAGATTCTGTAATGGACTTGAGGCTGATGACTGTAGAATAGATGCTTTGGCTTTCTGGACTTCAGTAGTGCCTTATTTGTTTATTTTAACATTTTTTATGTTACTTAAATCTCTCTTTGTGTTTGCTGGGGTTTAAAATTTGTTTTCTTTCTGCTTCTAGATTTGGACTCAGCTACAGATGAGCAAATCTCGCCGAAGAGAAAGAGTCGGCGGCGTTCCAGCTGCAGCTCCGAGCCCAACACGCCTAAAAGTGCCGCTAAATGCGAGGGGGACATCTTCACCTTTGACAGAGCGGGTAATGCGCACAGAAAACCAAGGAGATGATAAAATATAAAATATGATAAAATATGTGATATATAATATCACACAGAAGGTCAGAGTAGGTGGGTGGGGCTTATGTGATCACAGACCGAGCTGCTTGTCTGACGTCACACAGATCCAGTGACATCATACAGAGCCAAGAAACTGTCTCAAACCATGTATTTTAGAGCAACGTGTCAATCTGCCTTTTTACTTTTATTATTTTAGTTGATGTGAGCAAGCTCCATGAGGACAACTTTAGAAACAATTTTTTTATCAGGCTGATGTTAAGATTATTTGAAAATCCTAAACCCTGCCTGTCAAGAACCTAAAGGTTTATTGTCTCTAGTTTCTTTCCCAGCACCAGATGGAGAAGACATCCTGACTGAACTGGAGTTTGATAAGGTGCCGTACACCTCCCTACGACGAACACTGGACCAGAGGAGAGCGCTGGTTATGCAGCTGTTCCAGGAGCAGGGCTTCTTCCCATCAGGTAAGACACATCCACCCACCAACCAGTATACACACACGCACACACAATATACTTACATATTTCCAGATATCGCTTGTGGTTGCAGACTTCTTACTGATTTTTTTTTTTTTTTTTGTTATCCTGTCTACAGCTCAGGCCACTGCAGCCTTCCAGACAAGATACTCCGATATATTCCCCACCAAGGTGTGTCTGCAGCTGAAGATAAGAGAGGTGCGGCAGAAGATCATGCAGACAGCTACTCCTTCTGATGCCTCTGGTTTAGGCATCTCAGACTCTGCCAGCTCCATCCCTGGACCTTCCGGCTCCCAGTCAGGGGAAGGATCTGGGAGAGCGGGTGGAGACCCACAGGATGAAGAAGCAGAACACGGAACAGAAGCGAGCCTGGAGGATCCTCGTGATTCACAGGATTCTTCTAGATGAGGGACGCTGACGAGGTTTATTGACCAACTTGTGTCTGCTGACCTTTCCAACCCACCCCTGCACTTTTCCTTATCAATACTCTCCACTTTGCTCTTGCCAGATTGTGATTTCTTCCCATCCTCGGCAGTCAAATTCTGAGAGAGAGACGTTTGTATGCAATGTCGGGACCTACCTTTTTGTAACCCTTGCACCAAAAAAAGGACATCTGAAAGACCAGTGGCACAAAAATCACCACATATACACCCTAGAAAACTCTGAATTCCCACACTTGAATTAGCACTCTGTATTACCCACCTTGGAGAAAGCTCCCATTGATGCCAGTAAACGAAGGACCATTGTGTACAGCTGCACTCATTTGCCTTGAAGAAGAAAGTCTTCCCGTTTTGGAGGGAGAAACATGCTTAACCCTTTCTGAGGCAGTGAAAAGTAGGCAGTTTTAAAAGAGGACATTATGTTTTTGATATTTGTTTTGTTTTTAATAGTTTTAGACGAGTAAAAGCAGTTCAGTATCTGCTCGAGGAACCAACCTGTATGTAGTGACTAACTGTTGTACGCTTGTGTTTGTTTCTGCTGACATTCGGGGGCTGGGCCCTCAACAGCCGGAAAGCGATTTGATTTGACAAGTCATTGCAGTGGACCTGGAAAAGTCCCCCCCCCCCCCCCCCCCCCAAAAAAAAAAACAAAAACAAAAAGAACACAACAAAACAGAAAACATGTAGACCTTCAGGAGAGGCCTAGTGGGAGTGACTGAAAAATTGACTGAAACTTAAATGGACTTCTGGCAGTGCCATCATTCCTGCAGTTACCTGACTGGCCTCGTCCTCCCTCCTCGCGACTGACCCTAGCACATGCCAGTGGGTAGGAACGACCATTCCTGTGCCTCTCATTCGCTAGCCATGAAGGAAGGAGGAGGGTCAGAGTCACCGGGCACATCCTGGCTCTTAGTTGTAGGACCTCGATCCTCTATTGCCAAGCAGTTTTATTACCTTTTTTTTTTTTTTTTCTTTTTTAAAGTAATTTGATTTGTATTTAACATTGTCATATTCAGTTTGTTGTTGTACTATTCCTATGGTTATTATTATTATTACTACTCATATCATTGCAGTGAATCCCAGTCCTTAGTTATTTTATCATTGCTGGCAGATGTTTCCTTCATTTCTGCCAAATATTTTTTTCTTTTGTTCTTTTTATATGTGTTTTGGAGGCAGGTGAGAGATGCTGCTCCACACCTGTACAGTTCCTCCATTGTAGTCTTCCCTTGGCTGGCCTCTCACCTCAGCAAGGACCTGCGGTGCAGTTAATTTTTTTATCATTTATTTTAACAGCAAAGACAAGACATGACGTGGACCTTTATATTCATTCAACAGTAATAAGCCGTATGTTTTTAGACAACCCCGTAATGCCTCTCTGTCCCTCGATAAGTTTGACTCTATAGCCTCAGCACTTGTACATCTCCTTCCTCCACCTCTTTCCTCCCCTCCTTCCTCCCTTTGTCACTTTATTGCTCTCTCCAGACCTCCCTTTTTAGGCCGGGCGGAGAGAAAACCGGGGGAAGTGATGGGAGGGCGACGAATCAAAGAGAGCTGGTTGGATATAATACTGGTTGTGTCTTTGTGCAAGACTTGGTTGTGTTGTAAATAATTACTGTAGAGTCAATAGACTCATTATATTATTGATAAGGAAAACTGTCATTGAACATAAGTTGACTTTTAAGACACCATTACTGAAGGTAAAACACATGGAATGGGGAAAAAAAAAACTATAATAAATATGGCTATTAATGTTTTTGTGTTTTACTCCTTGTTTTGCTGTTCCAGTATGCAAGAGAGGAATTTATATAAATAATTTAAGTTTGTATCTGTATCTTTCAGTATGCAAATAAAAAAATAGGTGTTTGATTAAAGTGATTTTATTGCTGGCGATGTGAAAAGTTGGGTTTTCCTTAAGTAGAAATGCAGCAGAGTGGTTTTATGGAAGGTAGACTGGTGACAAATTAAAGGAAAAACTCAAAGGTTCAGTTTCCCAGGCTTGGATTAAGTTCAGTCGTAATTTAGCTCGGCTGTTTCGAAGAAAAAGTCAAGTTATTGTCACGGCCTTGTCACCTTCTGTTTCACATAAACTTTAATGTCGTCCATAACTCGAGAACAATGTGACCTAGAATCTTCAAATACACACCACACATGAATGTACTAAAAGTCTTGGATGAGTTCAAATGTCTGCACCCTTGATCTAAAGGTAAAGGTCAAAGGTCGAGTTTTCTGAAAACCTTGTGAACGCGGTAACTTGAACGGTCTCATCTAGGATGTTCAAATTCGCACCATAGATGCATACTGTTCAAGCAAACTTCACACTCTTGTTCACTGACTTTATTATAAGAGCACTTTGACCCGCACCCGTCCCCCTTCCCCGTTATGAATCTAAAACAGCCGAGCGTTGGCTCCTGCTCAGCTCGTTTTTAGTCGGACTAGGCTATCTTTCTGGGAAGCAAACGTTGGGTTCTGGTAAGGTGCTGGGCCACCATATACCTGTAGGAGGACTTCAGTGCTGCTTAGGATCAAGCTTCAAGAGTTTCTCAAACTCTGCACCAAGGCTGGGGCAACATATTTACAAAAACAATTCTTGTTTTTATAGTAGTGGTCATCTTTAAGGTTTTCCTGCTCAGGGAAAGGAAATGGTCGAGGTGGTTTGAGCATCTAACTAGGATGCCACCGGGACTCCCAGGTGAGGATATTTAGGTATTTTCCACCTGGGAAGAGGCCCCACCTCATAAGAGCTGGAGGAGGTAGCTGGGGAGAGGGAGGTCTGGGTATCCCTGATTAGACTGCTGAGCTCTGATGGGACCTGGATAAGCAGCAGAACATGGATGGATGGAAAGAAAACTGTTTCATGGGACTACTTTTAATCACACATTTGATAATCTTAAAAATAATTGGCTGTTTAAAGAGTCCTCCTTCCACACTTGTATAGTTTGAAGGTAAAAAACTGTTCCTTCTACAGCCTCCTCTCCCAGATTGATTTCTGGGCCACAGGCAGGAGGACGGAGATGAGGTGGCACAGATTAGGGAAATGAGAAAAGCCTTAGGTAAATGTGTAAATACTTATGATGTTGGGGGGAAAAAAAAAGAGACATTTATTGATTTGATTTATTAACAAGTTGACCAAATATTTAAACAGAAGAAAACAAAAATTACATCCAAATGATAAAAATTATACCATTAATAATACAAATATGATCTGTGGCACAACCAGTGGTCCTTATTCACCATTAACAGCATATCCTTTATTTTAGTGAGCTTCGTTTCATTATATTTTAATGCTGAGCCATCTCAGAGATTTGTAAAACAGGAAAGAGGACATACTTTGGTCTGTTTGCCAAAATAATTTTGTCATCTTGTTTCAGTACGCTTGTCCAGTCCATAATTAGCTGGTTTCAGTCCTCAATTCTCCTCCTCACAGTAGTCAATTAGTCTCTAAGTCACGATCAGGACTCGCACTGACAGCTCTCAATGATAAATTCTATTTTTTGGCGACTCAGAGGAGCTGCAGTCCATCCACAGCGACTGTGTCCATGGCGAGTCCGTTCTCTATAGCTGTGTGGTAGATCTCCAGGGCCTGCTCCAGAGGCAGAACCGCTCCCTCGCTGGTCTCAATGATGGCGATGGTCTCCCCAAACTCATTACACATGATGGTTGGCGCCTGTGGGGAGGCCAATTCAGAATGAACTTACACAGACAAACCATGTGTACAGAATGACCTCAACAGCTGAACCTTTATCTAAGTTTAATATGAGCACCCACCATTGTCATGTATACATCTGACTGAAAGGGGGGGGTCCCCTTTGAAAAGCTAATAAATACTTGGAAAAAAAAAAAAAAAGAGATGGCAAGGGAAAACATCTCTTTAAAGAGAGCCATTTTTACCTGCTGTAGATCCGAGGATTGGATCTGGATAACCTGAGGCTGCCCGTTTGATACCTCGACAGCTGAAGCGTCCACCACAGCCACAGCAGAGCTGGCCTCCAGGGCAGCTTGGGCGGCAGCTTCCTCGTCCAGCCTCTGCTGCCTCGCATGGGTCTTTTTATGGTTCCTCAGGTTGGAGAAGGTCTTGAAGGCTTTGCCGCACAGGGGGCACACGTGTGGCCGCTCACCAGTGTGTGTTCGACGGTGTTCTGCCAGGTGCATGCTCTGGATGAAACCCTTTCCGCAGATCTCACAACGGAACGGCCTTTCGCCCGAGTGTGTGCGCAGGTGTTCTCGCAGGTGTGTGTTCTGACGGAAGCGCTTCCCACACACTTGGCAGGGGAATGGGCGCTCACCGGTGTGGACGCGCTGGTGAAGCGCAACTCCAGAGGATGACACAAACAGTTTGCCACAGAGAGGACACTGGTGAGCTTTAGGCCGCTTCCCCTGGGTGCACCGTGGCCGCCCAGGTCCCAAGGCGAAATGGCTCAGCCTGTGAAGTCGTAGATTGGCGGGAGAATTGAGCTTCTTCCCACAAATGTTGCAATCCAGGCTCCCCCTCACAAGGCTGGCTGAATCCCCTGACTCTGAAGTTGAGGTGGAGGGCTCCAAGGTCAGATCTTTTCCCACCTCTGCTTGGTCGTCGGTCTTTTTGCCCTCCTCTAACTCTTTAGCTGCCTGCATCAGCCCAGGGTGCTCCTCCAGACAGTGGCTTTCTCGCTGCCTATTGGTCAGGAAGCCAGCCTCACAGTGAAAACAGGGAAAAGGTGCTGGAGATCCTGGATGCTGGGTGAAGCGATGTGCTGCCAACTTGGTGGGCCAGCGGAAGGTGGCGGGACAGTCGGGGCAGCTCAGCATGGCAGCGCTAGAGTGCAGCAGGCTGTGCTGACGAAGGTTAGATGACTGGGAGAAGGAGCGGTGGCAGACATCGCAGCGGTACGGCCGCACACCTGAGTGGATGAGGTTGTGCCTCGTCAGGTTGGCTAGAGACGAGAAGGTTTTGCCACAGTCCGAGCACTGGAAGGGCCTCTCACCGGTATGTGTGCGTATGTGGTTTCGCACATGGATCTGCTTCTTAAAAGACTTTCCACACATGCCACATACAAAGCTGCGCTCAGGGACGTGGGACTTGCGCCTGTGTTGTACTAGCTGCAGCTGGGAGGTGAATGTTTTAGGGCATGAACGACAGGAGAAAGAGCCTTTTTCTGATGACGCAGCTGAGGCAATGTCTGCTTCATCTGTGCAGCTAGAGGAGACCTCCACACCCATGTCATCCAGGGGAGCAGGCTCTGAAACGGCGCCATCTTTCACCTCCTGTAGGTCAAGTTTTTCTTCACGTGCCTCAGACACCTCCATGCTGTTGTCCTCCACCTTCTTCTCATCTTCACGTCTTTCAGCTTTGTTCTGAGGACTTTCTTTGGGATCTGCCAATTTTACCATCTCTTCCTCAGTGAGAGGAGCCAGCAGGTCTATTTTTGCCTCATTGGGGAAATACTTTTTCATCCTTGCTCTCTGTAGGATGGCAAGAGCTGATGAAGACGCTCGTCTTGGAGCCGAGACCTACAGAAGACAACAGGCACATGCCAGATTGAAAAGCTGTGTTCACTGGAGGAAATTGTGAGGGTGGTGTGTTTAATGTACTACCGTTGAGAGAGGGATGGATGTGCCAGATGTGTCACGGTTGAGGTGGATCCGACGGTGGTAGAGATACTTGGTCATGTTGGTGAAAGTTTTGTTGCAGAAATGACACTTGTGAAGGGGATCTGCAGTGTGGGACTTCCTATAAGAAGCCAGGAGAAGAAGATAGAAATAAGCAGACAGGTTAAAAAAAGATTCAGAACTTTTTCCAGTAATCACAACACTTAAAAATAAATACATAAATAAAATAAATCCACAAACCTTAGTGTTAGCAATTCCATGTAGGAACTATTTATTTTCTACTGTCTACATCTGCTAACTAAAGAAATGTGTAGTTAGCCGAGGTAGACGCCACTAATGTTTGTATCCTGTCATGGGCATGAGGATCTAGTCGTGGAGTCATGGACCCTTTCTTATGTAGTTATATGGCTGGCAGATATTTGGTAGAAACAAAACAGTTGTACATGAAACTCACAATTCTTGAAAGAGTAGCTGTCAAACAGCTAAGTGATCATGTGCAGAGGAATGGTTTATTTAAAGAGTTTCGTTCAGGATTGGATTGCATTAGCACAGACACAGCACTAGTAAAGGTTACTAATGATCTTATGACCTCTAACAGACGATTCATCTATGTGCTTGCCCTATTAGACCACAGTGCAGCATTTGATTATAACAGTGACAAACCCTGGTTTACTCCCAAACTGAAGCAGCTGTGGATAGAGAAGAGGGAGGCTTTTAAAAGTGGGGACAAAGACTGCTACAAAGAGGCCAAGTACAGGTTTAGCAAGGAAGTGGCCACTGCTAGATCACATCACTCTGAGAATATACAGCAGCAGATCTCAGAGAACGACGCGGCCTCTGTATGGAAAAGTTTTAGGCAGATTACCAACTACAAGCCTAAAACCCCCCACTCCACAGACGACCTACAAACTGCAAATAGACTGAACGAGTTCTATTGTCGTTTTGATGGTCAGTTCAGCAGCCTTCACACCTCCACCAGTCCCAACTACAATACAGCCAACACAAATATTCACCCACCAACCTCCCCCACTCCCCACACCTCAGAGAAGCCCACATCATCAAGGACTCCCACCCCAGAGTCCCCCTCCTCCCCCACCCCCACAGTCTTTTGTATTCAGGAGGACCAGGTGCTAAAGCAGTTCAGGAGTGTCAAAGCTCGCAAAGCTCCAGGTCCAGATGGTGTCTCACCTGCCACACTGAGACACTGTGCTAACGAGCTTGCCCCATTGTTCACGAACATCTTCAACTCCTCACTGGAGGCTTGCCACGTGCCTGTCTGCTTTAAAACCGCTACCATTGTTCCTGTCCCCACGACGCCAAGGATCACTGGACTAAATGACTACAGACCTGTGGCACTGACTTCTGTGGTCATGAAGTCATTTGAGCGTCTGGTGCTGTCCCACCTCAAGTCCCTCACAGCCCCCCTTCTGGACCCCCTGCAGTTTGCCTACAGAGCCAACAGGTCTGTGGACGACGCCATCAACCTGACTCTGCACTTCATCCTACAGCATCTGGAATCCCAGGGAACCTACGCCAGGATCCTGTTTGTGGACTTCAGCTCTGCCTTCAACACCATCATCCCTGATCTCCTCCAAGACAAGCTGTCACAGATGAACGTGCCAGATCCCATCTGCAGGTGGATCATTGACTTCCTGATGAACAGGAAGCAGCACGTGAGGCGGGGGAAGAATGTCTCGGACTCCCGGACCATCAGCACTGGCACTCCTCAGGGCTGTGTCCTCTCTCCTCTGCTCTTCTCCCTGTATACCAACTGCTGCACCTCTGACCACCAGTCTGTCAAGCTTATTAAGTTTGCAGACGACATGACTCTCATCGGACTCATCTCAGACGGGGACGAGTCGGCCTACAGGATGGAGGTCAAACGTCTGGTGTCCTGGTGCAGCCACAATAACCTGGTACTGAACGCCCAGAAGGCAGTGGAGATTATAGTGGACTTTAGGAAGCACACAGCCCCTCTACCCTCCATCATCCTGACTGACACCCCCATTACCACAGTGGACTCTTTTCGCTTCCTGGGAACTACCATCACCCAGGACCTCAAGTGGGAGCCCACCATCACCTCTGTCGTCAAAAAGGCCCAGCAGAGGATGTACTTCCTGCGGCAGTTGAAGAAACTCAACTTGCCAGCAAGGACCATGGTGCAGTTCTATACTGCCATCATTGAGTCCATCCTCCCCTCCTCCATCACTGTGTGGTACGCTGGAGCCACCACTAGGGACAAACAGAGACTACAGCGCGTTGTGCACTCTGCTGAGAAGGTGATTGGCTGTAACCTCCCATCTCTCCAGGACCTGTACACCTCCAGGACACTGGGGCGTGCAGGTCGGATCACAGCCGACCACTCTCACCCTGGGCACAGACTTTTTGACCCTCTCCCCTCAGGCAGGAGGCTACGGTCCATACGGACCAGAACCTCCCGCCATAAGAACAGTTTCTTCCCCTCTGCTGTTGGACTCATGAACAATTACCCTAAGACTGTTACCACCACCCTCCACAAACGCTGATGACCCTATGTCTATGCACCTGTCTGATTGCACTGATGTACATATTAGTGGAATATAGTTTACATTCTTTTATCTTTTAATTAGTCTCTGCACTGTATATTTTGTAATTTTGTAATTGTGTTATAGTTATAGCTCTAATATCTCTGTATATTTGCAATTTGTATACTTGTATATTGTCTTATAGTTTTTATACTTATTTGTTTTTTCTGTAAGCACGAAGTACCGCAGCAATTTCCTAATGCTGTGAACCTGTTCACCCATATGGCAATAAAAACCTTCTGATTCTGATTCTGATATGGCTGACCACAATATTTTACTACAAAAATTAGAACACACCGTTGGCATTAACAGAACTGTGCAGTGGTCTGAATCACATCTATCTGATAGACTCCAACTTGTTCATGTAAATGGGAAATCTTACTCACACATAAAAGTTAGTCACAGAGTTCCACAGGGTTCTGTGCTGGGACCAATACTTTTTACATTATACATGCTTGCCTTTAATATTATTAGAAAACACTGCATACATGTTCATTGCTATGCAGATGATACCCAGCTTTATTTATCCATGAAGCTAGATGATACAAATCAATTAGTTAAACTACAGGAATGTCTTAAAGACAAAGATCTGAATGACCTTAAATTTCCTGCTTCTAAATTTAGAAGTTATTGTACTCAGTCCTAAAAATCTTAGAGACATGGTGTCTAACCGGATATTTACTGTGTGTGGCGTTACCCTAGCCTCCAGTAACACTGTGAGGAATCTTGACAAGGATAGGTCTTTCAGCATGCACATTAAGCAAATACATAGGACTACTTTAATTCACAAAATATCTCTAAAATTAGCAACATCCTGTTTCACAGTGATGCTGAACAAGATCGCCGCTAAGCCGAGATTCAAACTCATCTGAGATTTTTAGTAGATGCATCTATGGTGTGAATTTGAACATTCTAGGTCACATTGTTCTCAGTGGTAAGATTTTTATTTTGTGGAACAGACACTGATGCAAAGGCTATGACAATAGCTCGACTTTTTCTTCGAAACAGCCTAGCTAAAAACTACTTCATGCATTCATTACTTCCAGGCTGAACTACTATAATTCATTATGATTGGGTCACTCTAAAAGCTCCCTGAAAAGTGTTCAGTTGATCCAGAACACTGCAGCAAGAGTACTGATAGGGAAGAGAAAGACAGAGTATATTTCTCCCTTTTTGGCTTCTCAGAATCGAATTTAAAATCCTTCTCTGCACATACAAGGTCTTGAATAATCAAGACCCATCTTTTCTTAAAGATCTCATAGTATCATATTGTTCCCATGGAAGACTTCCTCTTGGACTGCTGGCTTACTTCTGGGTCCTAATATAATTAAAAGCAGAATGGGAGGCAGAGGCTTCAGCTTTCAGGCCCCTCTTCTGTGGAACCAGCTCCCAGTCTGGACACCCTTACTTTTAAGATTAGGCTTAAAACTCTCCTTTTTGATCAAGCTTATAGTTAGGGCTGGATCAGGTGACCCTGTTTCCTCCCTTAGTTACACTGCAATATGCCTAGGCTGCTGAGGGTTTCCATGATGCACTGAGGGTTTCTTCTTCACTCACCTCTTTTCACTCTATGTGTTTATACACCGTTCTGCATGTAATCGTTAGTTATTATAAATCTCTGGATCTCTTCCACAGTGTCTTTTGACTGAACTGAAACTGTTCACAACCAGATTTTTGGATTTTTTCATAATTTCTGAGAAAAGATGAAAGGCCAATCGAAGGCCATTTATTTCCCTTGTACTCAAGAAAAGGCAGCTCACACCTCCATAATCCAGACTGACAAACACTACAGGTCAGAGGAAAAACATCTGATTTTAGGATGAAATGTGTTCTGTTAAAGGCTACTGTGGCGTTACCGAGCACTCACCTGTGCATGATGAGAGTCATCTCGGTGGTGTAGCCATTGCCACAGTCCACACACAGATAACGGGCCACGCCAGAGTGTGTGCGCATGTGCGTCTGCAGCGATGTTGCCTTCTTGAACACCTTCCCACACTCTGGACATTCGTGTGTTCCTTGTTCATGCACACGCCTGTGAGCAGCCAGACGGTTGACTGAGGTGAAGGTACGGTTGCAGAGCTCACACTGTTGGGGTTTAGCCCATGTGGCGGTTTTCTTCTCTGCCCCTCTGATGCGTATGTCCTCCACCTTTTCTGTCATCTCTTCCCTCCATCGCACCTCCTCAAACCCACTCATGACCCCTGGCTCGCCACTCTCTTTGTCCTGGCCCAAGAAGTGATCTCCCTGGTGCTGGAGGAAGTCCTCTGGTGTCTGGAAGAGAAGGGAGCACTCTGAGCATTCGTATGGGTGGATGACCACCACCTCTGTTGACTGCTGCTGCTGGTTGTCAGCATGGACACCGGGGGCCAGCCTTAACTCCAGTCTCTGGATGCCGTTCTCCAGCTTTACTGAAGAGCTGCGGCCCACAGAGGGCAACAGAGGGGGCAGCTTGGAGCGGCGCCGACCGGAAGTGGTGGAGCTGTCTGCCAGAGCTTGAGCTGTAAGGATCTGCAGGTGCATGGTGGCAGAGCCCGGAGTTGGAGTCACGGGAGGCAGCAGAGAGGAGCGGGAGGATGCAGCAGATTTAGAAGCAGACTGGTGTTTCTTCTGTTGTTGTTGCTGCTGCTGATGTGCAAGTACCTGCAAAACACACAGGAATGCACAGAAAAGAAATTAAAGACAGTTCCCACCCCTACGTATCATCTTAGGGTTTAAATCAAAGTACCTGAGCCAAGATCTCCCCAGCCTGCTGCTCACTCAGCACGTAGTTCTGCACGTTGTTCAGTGGAGTGACAGTGCCATCCGGCTGCAACACGTACTCCTGTTTGTAAGGCCACGAAAACATGAATTTCTGAATGAAATGCATAAAATGCCGCAAAAATTAAACAAAGATTGCCATTCACTCTTATGTTAGGTTCCTCCAATTATAAATATTTTTTAAGATTTTGGAGATTGGATGTTTTGAGGCTTGGCCATGACAGTATGTCAAACTAGTATTTTCTAGATTAACAGTAAGTCACAGGAAGCCCACACAAACTGATCTGTTTGGCTGAAGTATAGTTGTGGTCATAAGTTTACTAACATTCTTCATGGGCATGAATTTCATGGTTGGGGCTTCTAATGATGTCTTTGAACTGTTGTAGAGCGTACATCTTTAATTACTTTAAAAGAAAAAAACCAAGAACTGGGTAAACACATCTGAACTTAGTTTGGATTTTCTCTACTCCATACAGGCTCAAAATTACAGGTCAGGGCTTTGTGGACGGCCATTCCAGAAGCTTAATATTAGCCTGTTTAATTAATTCCAAAACCAGTTTTGACATGTGTTTGGGATCATTGTCCTGTTTGAACACAAACTTGCACACCCAATTCTAGTTTCTTGAAATCATTAAAGATGTATGCTGTATAATCATTCCACCCTGGAAAAAGACCAGTTCAAAGAAATCATTAAAAGACCAGAATTACCATGACAGTTATGCCCATGATGAGTATATGTAAACTTCTGACCACAACTGTAAATGTTTAATTTTGGAAATGCTTAAATACAATTTATAGACTTTAATGTGATGAATGCACAGTCAGAAGCTGTTATGAGTTTTTCAAAGCAGTCGAGTATATGACCCATTCCCATTACACCATCTGTACAATCAGTCTGGAGGGAACTGCATTGGGGCTTTTGTTAGTTTATATATATTTGTGACATTAAAAAAAAAAAAAAAGGACCTACATCTGCCATACAAATCAGCGTAACACAGTGTCCTTTGGCTTCCTTACTGTGGTCTCGGTGTTACTATGTGTGCTGCTCCTGCTGTGGGTCCGCCGGTGCTCCAGCCAGGTCTCAGGTGAGTCAAACAGAGCCAGACAGTCAAGACACTGGTACTGCACAGGTCCTGCCACCTGAACCTCTGATCTGGCTTCCTCTACCTCCGTGACCTCACACAGCTCTGGGCAAAAGTCATTAACACAGGTAGTTAGTGGCATCTTGAAGCAGTCATGTAAGTGAAACACCAATATTGTAACACTCCAGCTTTTCATCCATGATCAAAAAACAAATAAATCTCTTACCTTGCTGCTCTACCTCCATGCCAACCTCTCTCATGTGCATCTCCTGATGCTGCAGCAGCTCCTCTGGGTTCATGAGGAGGCTCCCGCACTCCAGACACTGGTATTGCTGACTCTGGCCCATCTCTGGGACACCCTGGATGGTCATGGTCTCTGTTACCTCACCTTCCCCTTCTCCTTCTTGGCCCATGTGGATCTGTTGGTGGACCAGCACATCCTCAAGGGTATTGAAGAGCTGGTGGCACTCGCTGCACATATACTGGTGCTCCACATACACGCCCTCTGCTTCCTCCTGTTGCTGCTGTTCAGCCATTAGAGCAAAATGTCTTTGGCAAGTCAGGCAGTTGTGAATCCTAAACTAAAACTTCACCTATAGGAGACAAAAATGTAAAAAGAGGAAAGCCATTAAAGGTATTCAAATATGTGATCATTGTTTTTACATTTAATGGTCCGTTTAAAAAACAATCCCCAGTGAAAACAAGAACGAGTAATGCTCATGCATATTACGGAGAAAAGTCGGTATCAAACATGGCAATTTTCAGTCGTTTAACAAATTAACGGCCTCTGTCGCAACAACAGGGTCTTTTACTTTATATAAACTAATAACAAATCACAGTATGTATGTGATTCATATCTTTGTTTGCCGCGTGTGATGGCATATGGAGAGCTGTTGGCGGCGCTCCCTCCGATACTGCAGACCTGTTTCTCGGCACCGCGGTTTCCTGACGGCAGCTGCCCGCTTCGTCGGGCGGTCCGTCAGGCGGCGCTACCCACTTTTCCCCGAAGCTCTCCGGCTACGACTGCGGGCCCTTCTTCCCCCTTACCTCTCATTTACTCTCGTTGGACAATCCCTCGTGTAGTCGTCACTCTTCGTCCACACGGGGTTGTGTTTTTTTTTTTGTTAGTCTCTTCTCACCATAAGGGATAATGAAATGAAAAAACTAATAAGGGTCCGCGGGAATTAACGTTACAAAGCATGTAATGAAACGTTTGCCCGCCGATCGCTTCCATTCTTGTGGCACTTCAGCCCGCCCAATGCGGTAGCGCTAACGTTTCACATCCTGTGATTGAGCAGACTGATTGTCAATCATCAAACTGCGGTTGACTCCTGGGAATTGTATTTTTTTTTTTTTAAAGCCGGAATACTTGTTTTTTCTGAGTACATTTAATTTTTATTTTGTTTATTTATTAAACCAAGTCATTATATATTTTAATTTGTGGTAGTTACTTTTTTAGTATATGTCAATCTTTTAAAAAATATTATTCTTTTAAACAGTCTTACATATGATTATATGGCTTCATTTCAAAGAGCAAAGTTGGCGCAGTTAATATTGAGTTGACTATATGTCCGAAACCCAACTTGAACACAGCGGCAATGTATTTGTATTTTTGTGGTAAAATGAAACAGTTTCGTTAGTTCCGTAGTTTGGCCTGAAAAACCCCAAACAACTCATTTTCCCACAAACCCTTGCGAGCTTTACGTCGTTGTGCGTCAACTCCCCAGTCCCCCCCTACCATCACTGCTCTACAGAGGAAGAAAGGGGGAGACGGGTAACCTCCACTGAACGTTGTAAGTGTAGTTTTTATTTATATAGAATATTAAAATACATACACATAGCTTCAATATCTGCCGGCGTGGCTGCTAATAACGTCCAACCTTGCCCCGGCTTTAGTTCACATAAATATGAGCGGCAGCGGGCGGCCCAGGACCAGCTCATTCGCTGAGCCTCCCGGAGCTCCCGGATCTGCTGCGGCCGGTGCCGGATCGGCGGTAGCCGGCGGAAGCTCAACAGGAAAGACCGGGGCTTCACAAGCCAGTGGAAGCAGCTCGACGAGCTTTGGGAATTTGAAGCTACCCAGTAAGTATTATGTTATATTTCTACTATACACCCAGTTTACATGTTCCTGCGAAGACTCGGATTGTGCGTAATTTTTTAAAGAAATGTGTCGGGGATTATTTAATGCCGCGAAGCTAAAGCTGTTAGCTAGTTAGCGTTGTAGCTAACGCTAGCTGTGTTTTTCATTAAGGGAGCACTGCGATCGAAGGCTTTTATCACACGGCTAACATTGTAGTTAGCTGTGGGGGGAAGCTTAGAACTAAGCCGCTGATATTTCGATGTTAAATAACGTCGTGTCATATTTTTAATAACAACATTTAATGATTGTTAATGCATTGTAACTAAAGAATACCTTTGGTGTTGGCACATACGCTTATATTTTCGTCATTAATATCAGCTATATTAGTTAGCGGCTTGCTAACATGTTGAAAATCACCATATAGGTTATTAATCGTCGTTCTCGGTCCTGTCTAATCTTGTGCTCGTGTGTTTTGTCACACACGGGTAACGGGTAAACTGATAGCTTGTGTGGTAACCCGAATGCGTGGAGATTATTGTCAGCGAAAATGTCCCACAATACTAAGGTTCTATCAGCTGTTATGTTTGCTTATTAACCAGCAAATATTGACCCTGTCTTATCTAACTGCTCCTCCTGGATGCCTGCACTTTAACAAACAGGGGGGTCATCTACACATGGATTTAGACAGTTGCTTTAGAAAAGAACTCCACTTCAGGTCATCTTCAAAATCTTTTGGCTGAGTGGTGGGAGAATGGTGTTATATTAACTGTGTAACAGTACTTTTATTCCGGTAGTTGGACCATAGTCACTCTCTTCACCATTTTGCCAACATTTCTGCTGTTCTGGACATCCTAGTTTGCCAGCAGCAGCCCCTTCCAGGTAGTCATGCAGGTGTGATGACAGGAACTTGGAGAACGCTCGTGTTGCAGTTGGCTAAAACTAAAGTGTGCAGGAGAATGAACCAAAAGAGGCAGAATAGAATAACATCACATCTCATGAGTTACATTTTGAGTGTGATCAGTCACTTAACATAAGGATAGCAAAGATGTAGCAAACTGCTGTATAGCAAATCTTCACTGAGTCCATTTACCAATAAGCACATTAATCGGTAACTTGGTTCTTTTACATCCATTGCTTTCCCATTTGCAGTTTTCTGAATTTCCCCCAGGGGGTTTTCCTGGCTCGCATTGGGCCTTTGGGTGCAATGACTGCACAAAAGCATTACTGGTGTGCCTATAGTTAAGCAATTTATGAATTTTCCTATTACTTTTGGACATTTTATTAATAAATGTGGATTTTAAGGTTAAGTAAATTACACCCCCTTTAAAAGCTGCTGGTTAAAAACATCTTTTATTTATCTTTTATCACAGTCCTGGTGATTCTCCTTTGATGAAAATTTACAACCTGTTTAGTGTGCAGAAATGTTTTTGTATGCAACACTGAAAGCTTTACTCATGTGTCCGAGGTCAATGGACCTAAAGCTGCATGAGTAATGCAAAAACTGTAATTATTTTTAGTTTGGTCAATAATTGTGATTTCAGTGAATTAACAGTTATTCCAAAACTTAATAATTTTCCTAAAGTAATAATTTGAAGTGATGTCTGCTGCCTCTACGTATAAAATACAGATGTTGCCATTGGTTTTAATTTATTGTTGTCAGATAACTTTAAAGCATGCAAAGGTTGGATTATAGCTTATAGTATAGAATGATTGCTTAAGACATGCTATCAGAAAGCAAATGTGTGCCATCTTTGCTGTGTTGTTTAAAAAGAAGAGCACATTATCAGAAAGAGGCAGATCACACACAGATGGGAGGTGTCTGACCTTGACGAGAAGTAGAGAGAAGCAGAAGAGCAGTCCAACTGTCATAAATGCAATTTATGCAGGTGTTACTGTGGTACTCACACGTGAGACCCGTAACAACAGGCCATACATCCAGTTTACAATAATTTGATCATCCTTTTTAGTGCAGCAGTGAGGGAATGTTTGCTTTCGATTAGTAAGGAGCATTAATAGGCTGCAGCTATGGAGCTACTTAAAACCATTTTCAGTTGTCTAACGGAACTTTAAAAAAATACTTCAATCAGAAGCACTAAGTGACCGCTGAAGAACAGTTTGTGATCACTAATGCAAGAGGGAACTGAGCCCAGCTGCAACTGAAAAATAAAATGTTATACCTATGTGGCTAATCAAAGATTTTCAAGATAATGTAAATCATTTTATATTAGTAATTGAATGATCATTTGAAGAAAAAAAAACCCTCCAAGGTGTAAAATTAATTAGAAGTAATCTAAACACAAATGTATAAAACACGATCAATTGAATAAAAGCATCAGAATGATCAAAGATTCAGAACCAGGTTTCATTACATTCTGAGGCTTTTTTAATGTCGTAACAGTCACATTTTTGTTTATACCAAAAAAGCTTTAATGCCTAAGGTACAATCACTGTTTTTTATTTGTATCTGTTCCCAATACTGAATTCTTAGTTGGACTTAAAAACCTTTTTTTTTTTTTTTTTTTTTTTTTTTTTTTTTTTTTTTTTTTTTTTTTTTAAAGCTATTTTCCTGGGATCTGTGATGTGTTCTTGTTCTTCAGCCTTTTTCAGCCCCTCACACACACGCTCTCTTTCTGTCTCTTCACACACACACACACACATATATTCACCTGGATAATTAGTGACATAACATATTGTCAGGAGAGGAAATGGAGTAATGTCAGTCCAGTCACACCAACCTCATTAAGCACACTGGTATCATCAAGACATGACAAATCCACATTAACAGCGTGCTTCATCTGTGATATCATGAAGTTCAGTGTTTCAGCAGCTCTGAGTCAGCATCGAGCACCACAGCATCACTGGGTGTAACCCATTGCTCATGGTTTCCACCCAGTGTGGTATACAGATTTCAAATATAGCAGTAATAGAACCCTGTGTTGGGTCAGTACTGAGCACTGACAGATACCCTTTGTGTTCAGGGATGCACCCAACCAACTTTTTCCATTTCTGATACAATACACATACCTTGGCTTCAGCTGTCTGATCAAATACAGAGTACTGATCTAATAGTGTTAAAATCTTATCTGTAATGAAGAGATGGGAATTATGCTTATCTGGGATGTCAGTGTGACAAATAAATACATCCAAGAATATACATTTACTTAATTGGTGTTGGTGGAATAATGGATGACAACTGGCCCAAGATAAATACAGTGGAAAATTACAATTTGTTGGCGTTATTCATTTGAACGTATTTGCACCGAAAGAATGTCCTCCTAGCTTCTATCTTTATAAAAGGTCTCTGTCACTGAACATAATGAGTAAGAGAGAAGCCAGTGCACCCTCTCATGTGAGTTTTTTCTGCCGTGTTGACCACAGTTTGCAGTTTAGTGAGAAAAAAAAAAAAAAAAAAACCCTGCAGACATAAAATGGAAGGCTGGAGATGTTGCAGGTGTTAAACACCTCTGAAATGATGCTGCTTGGCTGTTAGCTGCTGCTGTCACGCAGCGAATGGTTGTACTATGTAGTATTCTGATGAGTAAAACTTGTACTGTTTATACTATAGTTGGCATCGGCCGCTCACTTTAAATGCTTAAGGAGGGTGCTAATAAGCCACTAATGATAAAGTAGTAGAACCACAAATTATTTTATCAAGTTAAGTGTGTGCTTGACCTTTTTTTTTTACACTTACAAATAACCTCAAAGGTAACTGCTTATTAAGTGTGGGTGTGATCAAAGTCACTTTGCTCATCCCTTTGCTCTTATTAGAAACCAAAGCTCTTCACTAACAGCAGGGCAGACTGCTCATCTTTATATTCATTATTCAAGACCCTATCATGCCACAGCTGCTCCATATTTAATGTGCTCCTGTGTGACTTAACTTTTGTTTTTTTGAAAAAGGATGTAAAAGTGATGCTAAAATAAGACACAAAGGGGCAATGTTTTGTGCAGCTGTAATACAGCAGTGTGCAGACACCACAAAGCAATTGATCTGAAGCTGAATATTTCCTGCTGACTCGAGGGTGGAGATCAGATCTAGGCTAATCATGTGGATATGCCCCTGACTTCTGTTTACTGTTAACCTTCAAAAAGTTTTTTGACTGGAAATTTTTAGAAATAGGCAAGTATTATTTTGCCATTGGTCAGCGGTGATCAGTCAGAGATGGTAATCTGTCTAAATTTTTGTTTAAGCATATGTGCTGAAAGGGCAGTTGATGAAGCCAAATCACTTCGGCAAGGTAGGAGAAATAAAACATTTCATTGTTTGATTCCATTTTGAAACTCAAAGACATAGTAGAGATCAGGAGGGGTCCTGTTGAGACAGGCGAAGTGAGCAAACCCAGGAAATGGAAGCACCTCTGGGTGTGCTACTGTCCATGCAATGTTATCACAGGCTCTGACAAGCCTTTTGGCAATGGGCTTCTTCTCTGCTCTTCATCCCCTCCCAGTGCCGTTGCTTCTGGTGCCCATTTGTGAAATAATTCTTGACCCAACACTTGTACAGGCATAAAACTCTGAGTAGCTACTTGACCCTAACTAGAAGTGTCAGATACTGTTAGGTCTTAAGCTTCTCACTTTGCCTGATTTCCACAAGATCGAACATTAGCCTGACATTATCCCTGCTCAGCTGGTTGAAAACATACACCTTGAATTACTTGCTGTAAGATCCTCAGAGTGCTAAAGCCCACACTTTTTCCATTTTATATGATCACGTCATAGTTGTCATTTTAATATATTTCCAGCCGCAAGTGCACTTAGTCAGCAAAGTGCCTTACTTTTCACTATGGGCGATTAATTGTGTTTTAATCTCTATTACAGGTTTGTCTTCCAGCAACTATGAAAATAAAACAGTTGGAGGGGAAAAACAATAACTGTTCTGTATTTATTTGCTATGAGGCTCTGGTTTTCCTTGTGTTATAATGTCAGTGCACTTCAGTATCTCCCTTAAAGCCCAAACTCACTCACTCTTTAGTTCAGCTTCAGCCAAGATGACAGAAAGAAAGCCTTTGGTCAATATCCAGCTATGTAGAGCAGTAATGTCAAACGCATTTTAGTTCATGGACCACATGAACCATACAGTTTGATCTAAAGTGGACAAGTCTAGTGAACTGCAGAATAACCTACCTTTATTGTAATGTGAAAAAATAAACATTCATATTGAACCATCCATTTACAGAACACATGACTAACAGCCTGAATTGGTGTTGTAACAATGTCTCATTACATGTGCATTAAAGATCACAGCGGATATACAAAGGTGGACAAGCCACTGCAAAATGTTATTTTACTCTATAACCTTTACATTTATACACTCTTGTGTGATAATGTTTTCATCACCTAATTGGGTATTGCGGTGAATTTTATTGAAAAATGGAAAATAATCATGACCTATGCAGAGCCGACTATTGGACCGGATTAGTGGTGGGCCAATTTTGGCTCCTAGGCCACACATTTGACACCGCTGATCTAGAGGAGGTAGAACTTACAGTTTCATGGTCTCTCAGTCCCCTCTGCTCTGTTGCAAAGTCTAATGAGCCCACTGCCACTTGACCCTCTCCTTGCCCCATCTGTACCTACAGACAATCTGCAGTAGAGTCACGCAAGCAGGGAGTGACGTCTGCTCCTACAAGACAGGCTGTACGGTCGCAAACACTCACTAGTCAGACAGTAACTCTCAAACCGGATGAACCTGTGTTCTCCACCACCCCCACCTCTTACTTACATTTTTAAAATTTCTTTTGAGTTTATTTGCATCACATTTAAAGGTAAAGTTCAATAACTGTGTGAAGTTTAAGTTGATTAGCAGTTGTTAAAAAAAATCAAGACTACGGTACTATTTTTGCTATAATCAAGCAGCCTTAGGAAGAGCATGTCTAGTAAAAGTACTGTTCTGTTTTCACTGGAAACTGTTCTGCTGTTCTATGAAGATCGTCCCTTCGCTAAAACTGCTTTCCAGTGCTTTCACTGAGGCTTGTGAATTGGTAGCTTTAATTGAACCTGGACAGTTTGCACTGGACTTCATATTTTTATTTTTTAAAAGTATTTCCACATATAACCTTTGTGATGGTTTTGGTCATCTTTGACTTTGCATATTTCTTCTGCTTGTATAGTGTCGTCTAATTTCACAGCCCCACAAGTTTTACCAGGTAGTTAGTAGCAAGTTCTTCTATTTTGATGGTTTAAAGGTGGTCGATAAAAAGCTTGTTGGTGTATTAAATTCTACCAGGCAGTGATAGAAATAAGGGAAAATACATGTTTTTAGACAGAAACAATGGTTGATGTAAACTGTGTATGATTTTTTTTTCCCATGCTGTTTTGCTATCATTACATCAGCTTTTCTGGGGGATATATGTTTAATATTTAAATGGGTTATTGATGTAATTGAGTCATCCTAGCTGAAACTGTGATTGATACTTTCCCAACCTGACTTTGAGAGACTCTTATCCCTAAGGCCTGCACAGGAAGTTTAAACAGCAGCTTTCCAAAACCGTGCTGCCATAGGCAGATTAATCGTGTAGCTAAAGCAGCAGCTACGGGGAAAAGTGAAATTAATTTTATTGGCTAATGGAGTTGGTAATTAGTAAATTTGACTTTTAGCTGTAATCATTTTTGGGAAATCCTTGTTTGGCCTCAGGTTTCTGGTACTTGTGACAAGAAGTGATTAATCATTGATAGCAATCTCCAATGAATTGATCATTTTAATGCATGTCTCCAGTATGAAAGAGGTTTAGGCTGGTTTTCTTCAAGGAAGAAGGGGAAAAGTGTGGTGAGAGGTAGTTCATTACCAGCCTGTGGATTGCACCTGAGGAACTGGCACATAGGTCACAAGCCTTTTAGAGAAGGGATGGTGGTCTCTCTCTCTTCAGGATGCTCAACCAGACAGGATTATGTCACTAGACATAAAATGTCTGAATGTCATTTTAACAATGAAAAACATGCTCTTTACATAACTTTTGATTTAGTTTCAGTAGTATTATTTAAATGTTAACATGCACAAGAGTCAGGTAAAGCCAGATTTCTTTCTCTGAATTACCATTTGTGATTTCAGGCTCTCTCTGACAAGTTGTATTTTTTTGTCACCCACAGGAGACAGTGGCAAAGTGACGACGGTGGTAGCCACACCTGGACAGGGCCCTGATCGCCCACAGGAAGTGTCCTACACAGACATAAAGGTTATAGGAAATGGCTCGTTTGGAGTGGTCTACCAGGCTCGCCTCATTGATACCCAAGAGATGGTGGCAATTAAGAAAGTTCTCCAAGACAAGAGATTTAAGGTATGCTCAGACAGGCTTACCCAGACAGATAATTACAGTGAAGTAAATGCTAGTGTTTTTCTTACTCTGTATTTCTCTCACCTTTCCTTTGTCTCTGTTCTACTTTGCAGAATAGGGAGCTGCAAATTATGAGAAAATTGGACCACTGCAACATTGTGAGGCTACGTTACTTCTTTTACTCCAGTGGAGAGAAGGTTTGTTTGCACTGACCTGACATTTTATGTTGTATAATGTAGAAACTTCTTAGATGGAGCAGTGTACTTCCACGCCCTGGCATTTAATCTTGCATGCATCAGTGATGATTCACAGACCTGTTTAGGACAAGCTGATCTTGGTCCTTATTGTGTGATGAATACTCGAGTGCTTGGAGTTGAAGGGGTCCAGGCTTTCTTGCTGAATCTCTCAAGACTTGAGCAAATAACACTGAGGCAGATGACTTTGTGACACTGACAAGTGAATTAATCTTCTGATCTGATCCTATACGGTGTGGAAATAAGTGAGTCTCTGAGTTCATCAGATCTGTATGCTTAAGCTATGTTCTGTCCCTTTCATTTTTAACCAAATCTAGAGTCAGTATATATGACTCAGTCTGCCTTCATCATGTCAAGTTAGAAAATGAAAATGTTATAATTAATAAATTAGTTATTTGTTGGTCTTAGTGAGTTTGAATGCCTTTTCTAAATTCAGTGTTTTATAGTTTAATTTACTGTAGAAATATTTACAATAGCAAGCTAATAAACTGTGTTCATACTTACAATCATACACAGGTTTTGTCACTTAAGTCAGCTTCCCCCTGAGCACCCTGAATGCTGCAGGTATCACTGCTGCAGAGACATTCTTTAAAGTTTGTTGCAAACTAAAGGCCCTTTCACACCGGATGCGTTGCATAAAAACGACACGAAATTCCGAATCTTTCGGATGCGAATCTGTCGTGTAACCTATATACACACCGGATGCGTTGCGTTTTTGCGACCAAATCCTCCCTATATAACGCACGGTGGGAAAAAAAATGCAGTCGACATCAAGTGATGATGTAATGGTCCTGATGTTTCTAAACAAGAGAAGGAAGAAACAGAGTTTATGGGTTCATCCAACTCATAAGAAAGCAGCAGCAGGGAGAGTTTCATGGTGTGATCACGGAGCTGAAGCTGCATCACGGATGCTTTCACTCAAATTTCTGGATGTCAGTGGGACAGTTTAAGCTCTTGTTGGCAGAGTTGGGATCACATGTGAGGAGGCAGAGGATAATATCAGAGAGCCGACTGACCCGGAGCAGCGTGTAGCTGTGTGTCTGAGGTAAAATATTATGATTTTATTGTTCCCACATCACTGTATATTCAGTACATCGGTTCGTGTTTTGAGCTATGACCTCGCATGCTGCTAAATGCAGCACTCTGATTGGTCAGTCCTGTTTGTTCGCTTGCGAAAGTCAGAAAAATCGAACTTGATCCGAAAAAATAAATGCCGCAAATTCGTCCTGTGAAATGACGCGGTCGGTGTGAACGGCTGCATTAAGAACAGGAGAGTCCGAAAAATATTTTTAAGGCACGAAACATTTGCACGGAATTTACGCGTCCGGTGTGAAAGGGCCTTAAGCTAGCAGCTTTATGCATGCAGGCAGCTCTTTATTTTCACTTGCTTTTAATTTGTTTGCTTTGTCACTGTGAAACAAACCAGTGGTTGATGGTAGCAGTCTTTCATGTGCATTTTTATGTTTAAGCTCGTTGAACAGGTGGTTTGTGGGACTTTTATTGGCCTTCTATCTGCTAAGGTTTTGATTATGACTTTGGTGACTAGCACTGATGTTGTCAACTCTAGAAAAATGTTGCCCTTCACTTCTTCACCTGGGTTCATGGTCTCTGTGGTGGCTGCAGCTTCAGGTTAAAGTACGACAGTGTTGTCTTCACTGCTGCTGTATGAGAAAAGTAGAGGCTCCTTGGGCTGGATTTCGTAAAACTCTTTATTCATACCGAAATACGTTTTACAGTCCACATGTATCTATTTTTAGTCACAAATCCAAGTGATATTCTCACGCTGTTGACTTAACCAGCATTGTCTTCATGCTGTATTTTCAGGGCCACTAAAAAGAGTCTCCATATTGCTGTAGCCCTATATGCTGCTTTTAATTTGAAAATACACTACTGACAATAAGGGAAAACTAGTCTTTGGTGAAAGTATGCTTTCGTCAGTTTGTTTCACAAGTAAACTTAACTGTGGTTGGTCAACCACTTTGTCCAGCATACTGTTTACTAGCCCCAGGCCACTGGATATGTTAACCTCGGCTTAAGTGTATCTCCACTGTCTGTTGGTTGTGTCATTGATCTCATTTTTTTATTTTTTTTTTATTTTATACAACCCATACACAGTCTGCTATCTTTTATTACATTCATTTGATCTGATTTTGTTTTTGGGACTTGATTTGAAGTGGTGTAGATTAATTTTCCATCTATACTGATGCAATCTTTGCTTTTGTTCTCCTTTACCAGAAAGATGAGGTGTATTTGAACCTGGTGCTGGATTACGTCCCTGAGACGGTGTACAGGGTGGCTCGGCATTTCAACAAGGCTAAGACCACCATCCCCATCATCTATGTTAAGGTGGGTAGAGTTGTACGCACACACGGCTGGTCATGTGAGCATTTCCTTCTCACTGCACTGTAGGCATAGAAAAGTGAGTGATTTCATAAAGTCACATATTTCATATATAAAGAAGGCAGTTATAACCTTAGAATATTGTGTGGTTTGTTTGTGAACACATGTTAAATGGCAGAGGTTTCACATGTCTATCTTCAAAAAGCTGAGATTGTTCATTTTGGCAGTGAGATTGTGGGATTGCTGCACAAGAAACTTATTTTATCTATACCCTATTACACTGGTCTCTGGGAAGTCCTGACATCCTGGAAAACAGCGTCTCATTCATGTCCTGTTTTGAAGAAAACTCATAAACTGATTGTTAAACAGCTGAAATAATTATCTTTATTTTGGTCATCATTAACAATTTTTTTTGAACATGACAACCAAAAAAGTGATCATTCACTGATTTAATGTGTCATTAAAACTTTAAGTTCCCTTTCCACTGTGTTGATTAGCTGCTTCACACTTTTCCCAGAGCAATATAGATAAGTGACATCAGCAGATGAAGTCAGTTTTACCTGAGAAGCTGGACGTAAACCTTTATTTTCGATTGTAGTACTGTAAATATTTTAAATCTCTTGACATGACACCTTATTAGTCTGCAGCTCTGGCAGATTTTTGCAGTTTTTGCCTTCATACTAAATCACTGCTTTCTATAAGGGGTATTGCTGTGTGTTCAGTAGAGTGAAATCTTTCATTCTTAGGTTTTCAAATCAATTTCATCCACTATTTTTGGAAGCTTTAAAATAAATCTGTTGGAAACTGGAAGTAAAATTTTGTTCAGTAATTGCTTGCGGATGTAATAAGCACAGACAGCTCACTGTTTCAGGATTATGAAAGCAGAAAGAGAAGGATGGTCCCATGGGAATTGATTTGTTTGCAGTCTCCCTGGTTGTCTGTTTAGGGTGCTCATTTTGGAGAGAGTGCGTGCTTATTGTGTGAGAAGCAGCAGAGGACGTTATAGCTGTCTCATGGCCCATTTCCCTACCTCAGCCTTGCTGCTTCCCGTGTGTCTTTGAGATGCATACTGATCCTTGCTGCTCTCTATTTTTTCTTTTTTTTTCCTCCCCCGTCTGTCATCCCTCTCTTTTTTAGTTTTCCATTACTGTGTGCAGGGTCTTTCTCCGTCCATGTGCTCCTGGGTATCATGTTCCCCATTGCCTCTCCTCCTCTTACCTCTCTCTGCCCCCGTTTTTAACTGTCATCTCTTATCCCTCAGTCATCTTGTCTGCAGTCATTTTATAATCTGGCCAGCCTGCTGTTACTGCATCATGTGGACAATAATGATGATAATGGCGATGATGACGAATTAAGATGCTTACTGTCTGTGTTTCACAGGCACATTTAATGGGTGCAGACTTAACTGTGTGGTGAATATCTCATTTGATAATGACCTAGGGTGTGTAGGCAGATGTCAGATAGGAGTTGGATGAAGATCTTCAGGGAGAATTTTTCACCCTTGTGTTATTTTGGTTTAGAAGCACACCACCACGGGCTGCGTGAGGCAAACGCACAGCTGCTTCTTTCAGTAAACCCCTGTACATTGCGCCCAGAAACAGAATTAGGGCACATGTTGATGTGACTAGCGTATGGTGAAACCTGTACAGAAGCAAATGTGCTCCTGCCTCTTGTGAGAAGTTCTGTTGGCCGTTTGATAATCCAGATTACAAGAGTTTTAACAGCGTTTTCATTTGGAGCACATTTAAGACATGGCACAACATGAAATAGTCATGAGAAATTGATTTATTTGTGCTCATGGACACGAATTGTCCAGTTTTATTTCTCCAACAGTCAGCACAATTATGAGACTAATGGGAAGTATATTTCCTGTCTGCAGCGCGTTTCTTGTCCAGGCCCATCAGCTGGACGTGCCACCATGGCAACCAAGAAAACAAGCTTTGAACAAAGTGGCAACTGTTGTTTTAACCCAAACAATGACCTCTTTCTAAATCTGATTAATTTTTAAATGCCTAAACTTAACAAGCTAGTTTCTTAATGATAATCAGTAACATATTTAAAATAACAGAATTGAAGTGTAATAATCTGCTCCTTGTAGGATTGGGACTGTGAGCTCTGGTAAGAACAATGAAAGCTTTCACACCATCACTAAAAACTCCCCTGCAGCCTCCACATGTAGAGTTTTTTTTTTTCCTTTAAAAGTGGAAAATAATTGTGTGTACATGGAAACGAATTAGTAGATGTGACAGGGTCACATGAAAATCACATATTGCTACATTAGAAGTCGTGACTATTTGACAAAGTGAGCCTGTGGTGGTTTAGCTGCACCTTAGTTTTTGACTCATCGTGGCCCTTTTAAGTGCAGCAGTGTGCACTTACAGCTCCTTTAAAATTTTATTTTATAGCACATTATTTTATTTAGTTATTTATGTATTTTGTCAGACCTGCAGCAAAAAATTGCTTAACTAAAAAGAATGAATTATTATTTTTGTCCGTTCATCCATTTCCTATTCAGTTATATTCATTCATCCATTTGCTTCTGCTTATCCTGTTCAGGGTTGCACAGGGGTGGAGCCTATTCCAGCTATCATAGGGGGAAAGGCAGGGTACACCCTGTACAGGTCACCAGCTTGTCACAGGGTCAACAGAGACAGACAATTATTCACACTCACATTCACATCTGTGGCGATTAAGAATCACCACTTAACCTAACCCCACTAACTGCATATTTTTGGACTGTGGGAGGAAGGAGTACCCAGGAAAAACCCTTCCACACAGAAGGGTGGATTCGAACCCAGACCTTCTAGCTGTGAGGCAGCAGTGCTAACCACCACACCACCGTGCTGCCCCCAGTTATATTCAGTTAATTTAATCCATTTAATTTATGTTATACTCGTACTTTTTTTTTTCTGTCAAACTGTAACTGATCCTAAAAAGAAACTGAGTCGCATTTTATGTGGTATTAAAATCCGTAAAACAACACAAATGCAAACTGTGCCGAAATTCCGATGGTGCCTTGGAGCTAGGACATCTCCAATGAGAGATAAATGACCCGGCCTTTGTTCTTGAAATGCTCTTTTTGTGTGTGATTTTTGTCTAAGTCGTTAAACACTGTCTGGCATTGTGCCAACCATCTCTGTCCCCTCCTCAGGTGTACATGTACCAGCTGTTCCGCAGTCTGGCCTATATCCATTCCCAGGGCGTGTGTCACAGAGACATAAAGCCTCAGAACCTCCTGGTGGACCCAGAGACAGCCATTCTCAAACTCTGTGACTTTGGCAGGTCAGTAACATATGCCGCCTGCGGGAACATCTGTCTGTCTGCATTTTTCATTTTTGTTTTGTAGTGACCGTTTCTGTCTCATTGTGCATATTTAGTTTGCTGTTTGTTTGTGTAGCCCTCTCTTCCTCGGGCTCCACTTTCCCTGTGTGGATCACTCATGCCTTTTTTATGTCTGGGTCACTTACATGCTGCTGTTTGGTGAAAACAGACACACTGACAAATCCAAGGTTCATGCTGACTACAGCTCTCATCCTGAACTGTGTGTTTTCTAAATCCTCCAGTGCAAAGCAACTAGTTCGAGGGGAGCCAAATGTTTCCTATATTTGCTCACGGTACTATCGTGCCCCAGAGCTCATATTTGGTGCCACCGACTACACGTCCAATATTGACATCTGGTCAGCCGGCTGTGTGTTGGCTGAGCTGCTGCTAGGCCAGCCCATCTTCCCCGGAGACAGTGGTGTGGACCAGCTAGTAGAGATCATCAAGGTACAGTAAGAGTGCTGTTAACACTGGAAGAGAACCAACTTAAAGTTACAGAGGGGTAAAAAAGTGGGTTGTTTTGGTACAACTGGGCAGTGACTGTGTACAAAGGAACTGCATATTGAAGAGATGTGTGTGTGGAGGGGGGCTGCTCGGCCTAGGTCAGGGGTGCACAACATGTTTTGTGTACTGGGTCCTTGTTTCAAAAGCCTAACTCTTTCCCAGAAAATTTTGAATTTCCTCTATTGTACAATTAAAGTAATGCACTAGCACCTTTGATTTTGTTTTATTTAATAAATTTATATATGAAAATGAATGCCTGAATGAAGAAAATATAAATATTCACAGATGCAAATTGTGAGCAAGTACACAGCCATATTCATGAATATGAAACATTTCAAATAATTATCTTTTCTGTTATGACCTGTGACTCTAAATAAGTGAAGAAAAGATCAGGCTCTTATTTACTGTTACATATAATTGCTAATTATGAACACATATTGTGTATATATACAGTGTTAAAAAGCACCTTAAATGTTCAGTGAGAAATGAAGTAAGTTTGTTTCCCACACTTTACTCTTTGGGCTTCCTGGGTATATTTTACAATTTATTTGTATTTGTTTTATCTGACAGCTGGATCAATTTATTACCAAACGATTCCCTTCTCGTGTTTCCATACCATGATTATATTTCATGAGACTCTCATCTCACTGTTGGACAGACTCGAACACCACCAGATTGAGATGGGCACAAATAGGCAAAATACCGCCTCAGGGCCAGAACCAGTCCACAGACTCCTTCAATATAGCCCACAGCATCCTAAAAGGAAAGCAAAGCAATGCCTTAGCAATTAATAAGTGGCAACATAATGGAAAGGAGTCTCAAGGCAGTCTGCAAAAAAGGCTGTACTGCTGTTTAACTTTATTCCAATGCAGTGCTTCATCAGTGACCCCTGCAATGGTGCCTATCAGACAGTTAACAAGATTTAAGCTAATACTAATATAGCACATGACTGGGTTATTTTTTTTAATTTTTTTATTTTTGTCTTAGTGATATTTCCACTGTAACCTGTGACCAGGTTTAGTTATCCAATGTCTGGCTTACTTTATCCAAGTCAGGTTGGCTCTGAGGAAAAAATGTTGCCAAACCCTGATCTAGAAGAACAGTGTAGTCAAAAAATTGCGATTAACAATAAATATTCACATTTCACTCCCGTCTGGCAGGTTTTGGGGACACCAACAAGGGAGCAGATCCGGGAGATGAACCCCAACTACACAGAGTTCAAATTCCCACAGATCAAAGCACACCCTTGGACAAAGGTATGCTCCCACTAGTGGGTAATATTAATGCTCAGTGGCAGTTCACCACACAGGCAGTGTGAGATTTTCATGGGGTTTTCCTCTTTGAATGCACTTTCAGTTGCTCTTTAAAAGGGAAGGGAAATGTCACACAAAACTGATTTTTAGATATGTCACTTCCAAATTCAAGATTCATGACAGCACCGATTGTGAAAGAAATTTCTGTCCCACGTCAGGTGTTTAAGCCTCGCACCCCACCAGAGGCCATTGCCCTCTGCTCTCGACTGCTGGAATACACGCCGGTGACCCGGCTGTCTCCCCTGGAGGCATGCGCGCACGCCTTCTTCGATGAGCTGCGCCAGCCGAACACCCGCCTCCCCAGCGGACGAGAACTTCCGCCCCTATTCAACTTCAGTCCTGTTGGTCAGCTTATCTCTTTCTATGCCCTTTTCTTCTGCTGTCCGTTTTCTTGCATTTTCACATAGATTATGAGTGTCAGTTGTATCATATTTGTTATTAATTGTGTTTTCTTTGTCCTGTTCTCTCAGAACTGTCTATCCAGCCCCAGTTGAACTCCACACTCATTCCTCCTCACGCTCGTGCACAGACATCGCCTGCCTCACATGGTACGTTTGTGTAGCATTCATTGTGATACTGAAATGGGTGTTCCCTTTAAAAAACAAAAAAAAGCCTTGTTTTATGTACAGAATTATGAAAAACATATTTTGTATTCATCATCTAGTGATGCTCAATAAAAATGTGGGAAATAAAGCATCTTTTGCCTGAATATAGGCGTATGGTTAGGCTTGCATTAAACAATCAGTATCGGTGGACCACATCTTACATTTGAATGCTACTTGAAAGTTATTTTTAATGACAGTTATCTGGATTATCCGAATTCATTCATGTCAGTGATTGTGAAAACCTGTGCTTCTTCTTTACCCCTGCAGAGGGCAGTGTGTCAGACAGTACCGCCCAGCCCAGCTCAGCGCCTGGATCCATCAACAACAGCACCTGAGCAGTCATCCCTTTGTCATATTTTCTGTTTTGTCTTCCCCATGTTCATTTTCTTTCCTCTGCTCCTCTCCCTCTCAACCTTCCTCCTGGCTCCAAACCCTTAAAAATAGAAGAAGGAAAAATAAATTAGACACACCCACATAAACACTCAGCACTGCTATTTTCCCTGAATATTGAAGAATTTCAATAAAAAAGCAGCCCCTGCAGCAGCCCGCTTCAGGAAGCTGTAGGTTGAGGACATTTAGGTAGTTGCACTTGGGCTTATTATAAGCTACAGGTCCAAGTCCAGGGTGGCTGCTGTCTGACCTCTTAGAGTAAAAACTTTCTCATCAGTCGGGTAGGATGTTTAGGAGATGAGGAGGGGGCTTGTATATATTATGTGGATTTTCTGTAATATAATCAACAGTTGACTTTTATCCCTTTTTAAGTTCATTTTATTTGCATTTTATGTGTGGCCACAGTGCCATTGATTGAGATCCTGATTGGCTATAAAGTTGTAAAACAGGTTGTCGCGTAAGGCCCGACTGATAGACAATCATCCTTTGTGGGGTCAAAAATGTCACATTTGTACTGTACAGCCAACTCTGTGTGGCCTTTCTGTCACTTTCGACTAAAGTTGTGAACAGATGTGAGGAATTATTCAAAAAAAATTCTCCCAGCAAAAACCACATTGGCTCAAGATTGTCTGTCATTTTAGATAAGAGGTGGTTTTAGATTTTATTACAGAGAAGAGCACCGCAGCCCGTGTTTACCGTTTGTTTTTGAGTATTAGCTCCAGCACTGCCTTTTATGTGAATGAGAGGGAGTTCTGTGCGAGCAGAGCGCACATCTTCAGTTTCTTCTTTATAAGCTTCATGTCTTCATTGGTTAAGCTGGAAACCAAGAGTTTCATGTTTAATTCTCAAGTGAGTATTGCACATCTCTAAAGGGAGTAGAGGGAAGCAAAAGGGGCAAGTTATATGTACTGTCCAGCTGTTAGCTTCACCCAGAGGGAGCTGTTGGTGCGGGGCTCCGGCTGCATGTGATATAGTAGCCTTGGTGTCTCGGTTGCCTAACCGTGGGGTGAATAGTCACCTCATTAATTATGTTGCTATTCATATCAGCCTGATTATGTTGTAGAATGCTATTGGAGTACAGAGAAACTACTGGACGCTTTTGCCGCTCACATTGTCATTTGAGTCGCTTTTGCAGGAGGATGACTAGGAATTGGTTTTATTTGTGTTGTTGGAGTGTTGAAACCGTCTTTGCCCCTCCCAAAGCAGCCCGCCTGCGATGCTCATATCATGTTCTCCACACCCTGTAGCGGTTGTCTGACGCAGCTAACAGTCCTCTGTGGGCATGGGCTGGTTTCCTCTCTTCCATCACGCATGCTCAGCCCATGTTGGCCACGCTGTCTTACTTCCACTAATATCTGTAATAATCTGACCAGAAATTATGCTCAAATCCCTGAAACCCAACAGCATTTGGAGCCTCCCCTTCCATTCCTCCTTGTCTTCATCCCTCTGCCTTCAGGTTCCCTCTTTCCTCCTTTTTTCACTGCTAAACTGTAAATATCAAGTACCTTTTATTTTATTTTGTTATTTTTGTTATTATTGTTATTATATTGTTGTTCTTGTAATTTTTTTTCTTTTCCTCCGGTAGAGTGGCGCAGCAGCGTCCGGGCGATTATCCTCAGTCGCAGTCTGTATATACGATTTCATTTCAGTCCCTGGTTCAGGAGGGGAAAACAGAACAAAATGTTTCATTTTTATTCTCTCTCCCTCAATTTCTCTCTTCAGAATGGCCTCTTTTTTCCCCCATAAATGTTGTCATAACTGTTTTATTTATTGTGGGGTTTTTTGTTTGTTTGTTTTTTTTTTAGAGGATGGGGGGGGGGGGGTCCTTGCTTTTCCATCAGGGTGGTAAAATTTAGTTGTTTTTTTTTCTTTCATTTGTTGTTTTTTTTTTTTTTTTTTTTTTTTTTTTTTTATTTCCAGATTTTAGTCTAGCAATGTCACATGCAGAATAATTTCACATCCAAGATACTGTACTCAGATCCAGTCGTTGGAGTGTGCTTTCCAATCAGTGGTCTTGTATGAATGCAGGTGCGCATGCTCGCCAACAGGGAGAACTCCAGTTTTCCATAAAACTTCAATGTGAAGGGAATGTTACAAGCCTCTGGATCTGTGGGGTCATAGTGTTGGGAGGGAGCACGGGTAACCGTGTGTGTGCGTGCGTGTCTGGAGGAAAGGGGGAAAATGAATCTGTCCACTGACATTTATCATCTCCTTTGTCTGACTGTTACCCGTTTTTTTCATTTCTGTGTGTCGTATGACTGCAACAGGGTCAACCTGTTGGTACGCTTTGTATGCTGCACAGATGGTGAGTTTCTTGAGCACAGCAGCAGGGAATGTATGTGTGTTTGTATGCGTGCTGGCAGACCATGGACATTATTCTCTGTACTTTTTCCTAAATGAAAAGCTGGCTAAATGTGCTGTTTAATGTCTGTTTTTCCCATTCTGATCTGTCACATTTTGTTGTGACCCTGCTCTTTTATCACCCTTTATCTGAGGGTGGAGTATCATAGTTGGAAACAGAACAGTTGGATAAAGGAGATGATGATGATGGATGATGATGATGATAGATAGAGGGATGGAGGGAGAGAGAGAGTTTTTGTTTGTTGGTATAAATAATTAAACTCATTAATAAAGTGATGAAACTGTACCTGTGTCACATTCATGACTGAGTACTAATGAGTAAGCTGCATGTGCAGGATAGAGGGCGTAGTGACATTACATTTTTTTCAACTCTGTAAGAAAAACTGCAGAATTTACACATTAGTTAAAAATGTTTGTAAAAGTGCAGCAATAATGGTATTCACAGATACACCGGCTTTAAAGGGGGACTCATTTGACTTATTTTCAGCTATATTTTAATTGTTTCAGAGGAGTTCAAAATTCAATTTATATCACAAATCACAACAGTCACCTTGAGGTTCTTTATATTGTGAGTTAAAGACCATACAATAATTACAGAGAAAACGGTCAAAATGACCCTATATGAACAAGCACTTGGTGACAGTGGGAAGGAAAAAAACTCCCTTTTAACAGGACCAGACCTCCAGCAGAACCAGGCTTGGTGAGGGGCAGCCATCTGCTGCAACCAGTTGGGGGTTGGAGGAGAGAGACAGGACAAAAGACATGCTGTGATAAATAATTCTTATTTATCTTATAAGACTTATTTTGAAATGTAGGTTCTGAAGAAGTTATCATAAACCTGCAATTTGAGTACACACAAGGGGCTGAATCACAGAGGCTATATCGGTGATTCCTCCCGGGTCTCAGAAGGATATATATATATATATAAAACGTGAAAACCAGTGTTTGTCCATTTCACAGGCATAAGCTACAAAAGAGTGTTAAAATAGACTATTATAAAATAATTTTCACATAATCAATGCTTGAAGATGAACTCTGTATCAAAATGAGAAGGTAAAAATCAAACATTTCATATGAAATAACTTGGTTTGACCACCTACTTCTCCCATGTGGTGATTTGATCCTTGAAACCACCCAAAATGAACTTTTGAAGTTTACTGCACTGAATTAAAATTGGTGATAGAAGAATCGTAGATTGTGACGTGGAGTTTCTAACAGCACTTACATTTTTTTTTAAAAAAGGTGCAAAAAGTTCAGTGCACCCCAGTGTACTTCAAAGGGCCTGTAACTCAAAAGATAATAACAGTATGAAGGTAACATTTTGCATGACTTCATTATTATGTTAGAGTTACTGTACCAAAAAAAAAAAAAAAAAAAATCATCAGCTAATTCTGGGGAACTTGGAAACTTTCAAATTGTTTTGATATGGAAGAAGACCTGGAGAAAACAAAGAGAGGCATGTGAAAATAGTTAGTGCTGATTCATTGAACAGCTTATTTAATCCAGCTTCATCGATGAAGGTCCACAAAACACACTTTAAATAGGTGTAGGTCCCTTTTGATCAGGGCCTTTTGTTGACCAGCTGAATGACTTCTTTATCCATGCTACAAAACTGAAACATAACTTCTCCCCTTTCATCTACCTCTTATCCCACCTCCCCTGCATGGGCAGGTACATGACAGCAAAGACAGTACTGAATAATATGAGAAAAGAGGGAATGAGCAAATTAAATACCTACCTACATGAATAAAAATGTGATTTACTGCAAAATTCCAATGTATTTTCATAAATACAATAGGAACGGCAAGTGAGATGTTTATTGCTTTTGCTTTCAGCCAGAATTGCTCGTCATTAATTTTACAGGTGATTGTTTCAGTTCTGACCCAGTGATGGTGCTGAATGAAAAGCCAGGATCACAAAGGCTTTTACAGTTCTTCCCGAGGAGGATGTAAATGTGGGAAAAATGTTTTTCACAGAGATCCACACAATCTAGAGTCACAAATGTGAAATCCTAGAGTGCAGCTGGAGGATCAAAGGATGGTCAAAGCCATTAGGATACATTGTTTAGGCACCATTGTTATCGGTGGGAAAGCATGCAGTAAAAGCTGATGTAGGAAGTCTTCAGGATTGATTGTGTGAATACAATGAATATCTGAAAAAAATTCCTCTCATCATGTCTTAGATATTTAAGTCTGCATCAACTGAGCACTATTATGTCATAGCTCTGCTAGGCTGAAGGGAAGTAACATACAGTCAGATGTTATCGGTCTTAGAAAGAAAATCTATTGAATCATAAAAGGACTTAGAAACAAATGGGACGACCGCAGGGGGATTGAGTGAAGAAAGAAAGGAAGAAAACCAAAGATTGACTAACACCATTCATGAGAATATAAAATTAAGTATCTGTGTACAATCTAGCAGACTATCCACAGAATACATCCTCCAAGTGTCCGCTTGTATCTCTCACAAAGTAAATCGGTTTTTAAAGAGGCACAGAAAGTGGAGTGCTCACACTGAGTGATGTCCATGCTGGTCTTAAATAGGACAGCAACCAGGCGCAGATACTAATGGGTGGGCTAGACTGAGCTCCTCTCCAGTCAGCAGCAAGTGCAGCCAGAGACCAGAATGATTGGGACTGGAGTCACAGGGCTAAACACATATGAGGGACTCTACATTTAACCAAAAACACTAAAAGCACGTGGGGGCAACACTGGCTATGACCATAACAACTACATTTTCTCATTCCCCTGCAGCAATGCCACTAGCAAGGTTAAAATGTTGGGTTTTGTCCCTGTGGTCTGTTAGTGTATTAATCTAGCCATATGGTACTAATTATGTAAAAAGCCACAGTAATCCAGAGGAGAGTTTGCTGTGATAAAAAATAAATAAATAAATAATATATATAAAATATAATAATAATAATACACACACACACACACACACACACACACACACACACACACACACACACACACACACACACACACACACAGGTTACTGGGGTAAAGGTAAGGCCTGTTACAGCCAATACTCATATATGCTTGAGACCTTGGTGGTTGGATGCAGGAACATCATTGGGTCACATGACTTTGTAACCTCATGTTGTATTTTAGGAAGTTTTATGAGAGGCAGGCTCCAAAATTGGAGTTCTGCAGACCCACCTGTGTTTTTGTAACATAGATAAGCAAAGGATAAATTCTATAAATTCTTCAACCAGCATTTCACTGTGACTGATTCTTTTACTGATGAAGCACAATGTAGGTAAGGAGACCAACAGGAGAGAGAGAGAGAATGAAACCACAGTGAAACATGGCTAGGGGAATATTTAAAAGTCTGAGGATGTTTTAGTAGTCTGAAGTTCCATCCTGAAGAAGCAGAAGCAGCAGCGCTCCATGCTCCATCCTCTTTTTTTCTGGTTACCATTGCAAAACTATTTAGGGTTTTTTTTTTCCCCTTCCTCTGTTTGCCTTCAGAACCATGTTCCCTGTGCACTTTCATTTGTTCTTCTGCACCATAAATGTGTACGTATAAAGAAATTTACCATTTTCTTAGATTTCAATACATGTGGCCAATCACCAGGAGGAATGAGACAACAACAAAAAAACAACTGTTCTCTCTTGCATTTTTTTTTTTAGTTTATTTATGTAAATTGAGTTTAAAACAGCAATTTCCCCAAGCCTCTATAATACTGCGGAGTCCCAGCAGTATTATAGAGGAATCCAACAATCCCATGATCCCCTATGAGCAAGCACTTGGCGACAGTGGGAAGGAAAAACTCCCCTTTAACAGGAAGAGACCTTCGACAGAACCAGGCTCAGGGAGGGGCAGCCATCTGTCGGGACTGGTCGGGTTAATGTACTTGGGGAAATTGCTGTTTTGGTTATATGAAAACTACATCTTAAAATTTAGAAGACAAACCAATTGAAATAGTTCTTCAGCTACCAATAATATAAATACAAATTTTAGCAGCTATTTTGTGGTCTTCTGGAGCCAACAATCTGGTCATGGTCTGGCAAAGAGCTGCACTTCTTTGCCAGACCATGGAAGATTTTTGTAAAATTGCAGTACCTCAGTTGATCCATGGCCTCAGGATAAAAATTGTTCCTCAACCAACACACAGGACAACAGCTCTGGCTCCAGAATAAACTTTTTAAGGAGCTTCTGTTTCAGTTAGAAAACTGTAGACTGTAATATCTCCTCTAAAAGATCTGGAAACTAGCCTGAGGTCAGGATTTTCTTCCTCTCTTCTTCTTTGCTTCTTCTTTCTTTTTCCTTCTTTCCTCTTCGGAATTTCATCTGTCAGAGAGGATGTACTCTTAGAGAGCCCCTGTATCTCACAGGCATTTCTCTCAGTCTCAGAGGTGAGTTGGTTTGCCCTCTTCTGCTCAATTTTAATCAGGGACTTTTGCAGATCTTGCATAGAATATGCTGCCTGAGATTTTCCCCGTTGTGATCTGAAGACCTCAAGGTTAGTTTTCTCTGGCTGTCTGCTTTCCTTCTTCTTTCTGTTTTTTCCTTTTGTTTCCTTTTTTCCTTTTGTTCCATGCCTCTGGGCTTCTTTCCTTTCCTGAATTTCAACTGTTCGAGAGGCCAAGGATGTACTCCTAGAGAGTTCCTGTGTCTCAGAGGCATTTCCCTCAGTCGCAGAAGTGGGTTGGTCTGCCATGTTCTGAGTTTCTCCCAGTTGTTCCAAGCCTCTGGGCTCAGGATGATGGTCATCTAACTCGGCCTGAAGTGGATCAAATTCTAGCGCCAACAACTCAGAGACATTTCCCTCAGTCGCAGAGGTGGGTTGGTCTGCCATGTTCTGAGTTTCTCCCAGTTGTTCCAAGCCTCTGGGCTCAGGATGATCATCATCTAACTCGGCTTGAGGTGGATCAGTTTCAGGCGCCAACAACTCAGAGACATTTCCCTCAGTCGCAGAGTTGGGTTGGTCTGCCATGTTCTGAGTTTCTCCCAGTTGTTCCAAGCCTCTGGGTTCAGGATGATGATCATCTAACTCAGCTTGAGGTGGATCAGATTCTAGCGCCGACAACTCAGAGACATTTCCCTCAGTCGCAAAGGTGGGTTGGTCTGCCATGTTCTGAGTTTGTCCCAGTTGTTCCAAGCCTCTGGGCTCAGGATGATGATCATCTAACTCGGCTTCAGATGGATCAGATTCTACCGCCGACAACTCAGAGACATTTCCCTCAGTCGCAGAGGTGGGTTGGTCTGCCATGTTCTGAGTTTCTCCCAGTTGTTCCAAGCCTCTGGGCTCAGGATGATGGTCATCTAACTCGGCTTGAGGTGGATCAAATTCTAGCGCCCACAACTCAGAGACATTTCCCTCAGTCGCAGAGGTGGGTTGGTCTGCCATGTTCTGCGTTTCTCCCAGTTGTTCCAAGCCTCTAGGTTCAGGATGATGATCATTTAACTCAGCTTGAGGTGGATCAGATTCTCCCAGTTGTTCCAAGCCTCTGGGCTCAGGATGATGATCATCTAACTCGGCTTCAGATGGATCAGATTCTAGCGCCGACAACTCAGAGACATTTCCCTCAGTCGCAGAGGTGGGTTGGTCTGCCATGTTCTGAGATTCTCCCAGTTGTTCCAAGCCTCTGGGCTCAGGATGATGATCATGTAACTCGGCTTCAGATGGATCAGATTCTAGCGCCGACAACTCAGAGACATTTCCCTCAGTCACAGAGGTGGGTTGGTCTGCCATGTTCTTAGTTTCTGCCAGTTGTTCCAAGCCTCTGGGCTCAGGATGATGATCATCTAACTCAGCTTGAGGTGGATCAGACTCTAGCGCCGACAACTCAGAGACATTTCCCTCAGTCGCAAAGGTGGGTTGGTCTGCCATGTTCTGAGTTTCTCCCAGTTGTTCCAAGCCTCTGGGCTCAGGATGATGATCATCTAACTGGGCTTGAGGTGGATCAGATTCTCCCAGTTGTTCCAAGCCTCTGGGCTCAGGATGATGATCATCTAACTCAGCTTGAGGTGGATCAGACTCTAGCACCGACAACTCAGAGACATTTCCCTCAGTCGCAGAGGTGGGTTGGTCTGCCATGTTCTGAGATTCTCCCAGTTGTTCCAAGCCTCTGGGCTCAGGATGATGATCATGTAACTCGGCTTCAGATGGATCAGATTCTAGCGCCGACAACTCAGAGACATTTCCCTCAGTCGCAAAAGTGGGTTGGTCTGCCATGTTCTGCGTTTCTCCCAGTTGTTCCAAGCCTCTGGGCTCAGGATGATGGTCATCTAACTCGGCCTGAGGTGGATCAAATTCTAGCGCCGACAACTCAGAGACATTTCCCTCAGTCGCAGAGGTGGGTTGGTCTGCCATGTTCTGCGTTTCTCCCAGTTGTTCCAAGCCTCTAGGTTCAGGATGATGATCATTTAACTCAGCTTGAGGTGGATCAGATTCTCCCAGTTGTTCCAAGCCTCTGGGCTCAGGATGATGATCATCTAACTCGGCTTCAGATGGATCAGATTCTAGCGCCGACAACTCAGAGACATTTCCCTCAGTCGCAGAGGTGGGTTGGTCTGCCATGTTCTGAGATTCTCCCAGTTGTTCCAAGCCTCTGGGCTCAGGATGATGATCATGTAACTCGGCTTCAGATGGATCAGATTCTAGCACCGACAACTCAGAGACATTTCCCTCAGTCGCAGAGGTGGGTTGGTCTGCCATGTTCTGCGTTTCTCCCAGTTGTTCCAAGCCTCTAGGTTCAGGATGATGATCATTTAACTCCGCTTGAGGTGGATCAGATTCTCCCAGTTGTTCCAAGCCTCTGGGCTCAGGATGATGATCATCTAACTCGGCTTCAGATGGATCAGATTCTAGCACCGACAACTCAGAGACATTTCCCTCAGTCGCAAAGGTGGGTTGGTCTGCCATGATCTTAGTTTCTCCCAGTTGTTCCAAGCCTCTGGGCTCAGGATGATGATCATCTAACTGGGCTTGAGGTGGATCAGATTCTCCCAGTTGTTCCAAGCCTCTGGGCTCAGGATGATGATCATCTAACTCGGCTTTAGGTGGATCAGATTCTAGCGCCGACAACTCAGAGACATTTCCCTCAGTCGCAAAGGTGGGTTGGTCTGCCATGTTCTTAGTTTCTGACAGTTGTTCCAAGCCTCTGGGCTCAGGATGATGATCATCTAACTCGGCTTGAGGTGGATCAGATTCAAGCACCGACAACTCAGAGACATTTCCCTCAGTTGCAGAGGTGGGTTGGTCTGCCATGTTCTTAGTTTCTGCCAGTTGTTCCAAGCCTCTGGGCTCAGGAAAATCATCATCTAACTCACCTTGAGGTGGATCAGATTCTAGTGAGCCTCCAAAACAACAAGTGAACAACTGAATGAAACTCAGTGACTTGGCTTGAGTTGAATCAGATTTTCTCGGCGCTGACAACTCAGAGGCATTTCTCTCAGTTGAAGAGGTGTGTTGGTCTGCCATGTTCTTAGTTTCTCCTAGTTGTTCAGAGCCTCTGGGTTCAGGAAAATCATCATCTAACTCACCTTGAGGTGGATCAGATTCTAGCGAGCCTCCAAAACAACAAGTGAACAACTGAATGAAACTCAGTGACTTGGCTTGAGTTGAATCAGATTTTCTCGGCGCCGATAACTCAGAGGCATTTTTCTCAGTTGCAGAGGTGTTTTGGTCTGCCATGTTCTGAGTTTCTCCCAGTTGTTCTGAGCCTCTGGGCTCAGGAAAGTCATCATCTAGCTCACCTTGAGGTGGATCAGATTCTAGCGAGCCTCTAAAACAACTGAATAACTGAGTGAAACTCAGTGACTTGGCTTGGGTTGAATCAGATTTTCTCGGCGGCGATAACTCAGAAGCATTTCTCTCAGTTGCAGAGGTGGGTTGTGTAGCTGTGTTCTGCTGAATTTCAGTCTGAGACTCCAAACCTTGCGTAGGATCTTGTGACTGAGATTTTCCTAGGTGTGATCTGATGAACTTTGCAGCTTTTCTAAAAATCCCGCGTGGCATCTTTTATCTTTTATTATATCAGAATCAGAATACTTATTTTATAGAGAATACTATATTTTATATCAAGCAACTCCAGATGATATTACACTAAATCTGCAATTGAATTCTTTGGTTACGCTTTACAAGACTGCGCCGTGCAAAACAGGAGAGATTCTGTGGATGTATTATCAAGATTCAGGCCTATTTAAAGGATTTAAGAACAAAGGATTAAAGAATCAAAGCCTTTGTGATGACACTACTGTTTAGGTTTGAATTGTGGTGACATTCCAGAGGACTCTGATATCACCAGGTATGTTTAAACATAAACATTGTTGTTGCCGTGGCATCTTTTTTCTTTTAAATAACAGCTGCTTCAATGGGCTATATGCCACTGACATCCGTTTTAGCACTTCCGCATCATTTGGCCACATTGATCACTTCCGGTGCGCAGGTAACGATAGTTCAGCAATGGCGTTTTTCACCCGGTCGCTGCTGGACTTGCCGGCATTGACTATTAATGATGTTTACAGAATTATTCAGACCTTTTCGAAAGCTCCCACGTCCAAAAACATCCATAAAAGACTTCGAAGGTAAGTTAATAAATCGTTTTTAAGCTACCAAATTGCCTCATACACATGTAGCACAGCTAACATAGCTAACATAGCTAATCTTACAAAAGTGTTACGAGAACATTATTGTTTAATTTGTTTGTGCGATGTTATATATTTACCCCAATATTAATCTCAGTTTCAAACAAGGAGGCAGGAGAAGTCACAATTAGGGCTGAGTGCTTCAGGTCCATGAGGAAGAGCCAGAAGCCTCATTGTTTGAGTGTAAGGCAAAGCGACCTAACATGTTCATTTCAGGAATGTGTTTTAAGAAGCCATTAGGAATATATATATATATATATATATATATGACTAGCTACAGCCATGTGTTGTTAGGGACAGGTTGTCTGTGATCTATTAAAGGTGAAAACAGCCCAACTTATGTTTTTACTATGGACAGTTTCCTTAGATTTACCTGTAAAGATTTATCTTTGCACCTTTCACAGAGCAGGTTTCTGTGTTGACTGACTCAGTGTTTACATGCAGGTTTCTTGTTGAAAACGAAAACTCTTTCACTAAACTTTAAACCTGCTTCTTAAAACACATTCGAGAAACACAAGGAAACAGTTCCTGCACATTTGTTATTTTCAAATCAAGTTTCTGTGAATCTTGTCACTGCAAAAAAATATGAAAACTCTCGTTGATCCATGTGATATGGCAACTAAGTTTTTGTGAAATATAAATGTTGGTTTAGTCAGAAAGAATAGAACAGTAATGGTTCTTACAGAAACAACATTGTGTTCAGAGTTCTTTTGAGTTTAATAAACGAGTAAAGTGAGATTAGACGTGATATATTTGACATGGTGAAATATGTAGAATTTCAAAAAAGGGGGGGATTTGACACCTTTTCCCATTTCACTTTACTCATTTTTTTATGTTTACTTACAAAAGTTCATTAAATTATGGTTGTATTTTTATAATAGCACTTGCAGCAGGTACATTTTGTTTTCTAACTAATATTTGGTATTGTACACAGATGGCGCTGAGGGGATGCAAAGCCGGTGGAGTTATAGGAATGCCAGTGCAGCCACGTGGCAGCTCTGTTATTCCAGACGGCCCACTACTCACAGTTGAAGCTTCCAGCTGTTCCTCCAGTCTTAAGCTGCACAGACACTGAACAGAAGTGGCACAAACCAAGGACCATGGTAACTACACATAAGACTCTTTCATCCTATGTATGAATTTTAGTTCAGTATTTACAGTAATGTGGTGTTGTTTGGATGCAGAGCATAAAACCTGGTCCAGTAAATGACATGGTCATCCTGTCAGCAAGACCAAGAGAGAGGAAAATCTTTGAGGGAATTAGGTGTGTTTTAGTATAAATACTACACACACACACACACTTACAATCAGAAAGAACCACTTGCAGGCTTAAACACACGCAACTTCAAAATAATATGCATGTACGGCTGCAGCTAATGATCGTTTTAGTCATCAATTATTCTATTGATTATTTTGATGTTAAATTGAGTAATTGGATAAAAAAAAAAATATATCGGCATTCTGTAGATTTTTCATTTAATCACCTGAGCTTAATTTATACCATATTAGAAACATTAAAAATACTTGTCTTTTTTTAACAGAAGCACGTTGTATAAAGGTGCTACCTGCTCTCTGCCAGTCATCTCCACCCTAAAGATTAAGGATATGTACCAGGGACTTGCTGCTGAAGAAGCACCATTGATTACTACAATGGCTGTCTCCAGTGATGTTCCTCTTGTTGACTCCATGTTTGGTCCTGTACAAGAGGGAAGTGTGCTGTCCTAGCAGCTGCCAGCAAGGACCGTTCCCAGGACCCATCCACACCAAGACGCCCCCTCTCCCCCACAGCTTCCTTTGTCCAATTACAGGCATGGACCCTCCACCTGTGCGTATGTCTGTTCAGAACATGAGCACCATCATATGGCATCCCTTGAAACAACATTTGAGATGGCTCACAAAATTGAGAGGAGCACGCGGGAGCAGAGTTTCTGTGCAGAGTGGCACCAACTAAGGAAGTGTCGTGTTACATCAAAATTTAGAGATGTCTGTCACAGCTCTTCTGAAAGTCTTGCCAAAAGGCTTCTGAGAGCCTCCAGTCAGACTGCTGACATGTGACGGGGGTTTGCACTGGAGCCAATAGCAGTAGAGGAGTACTGCAGGGTAAGGGAAGTAAACCACTACCCCTGTGGGTTCCTGATCCATGCCGATGCACCGTGGATGGGGTCATCACCGGATGGGATCATTTACAACCAGCATTTGGCCTTTTAGAAATAAAATGCCCAAATGTAACAAGCTATGTAGGCTGCTCTTACATAATGATTAGGGATGGTAGACACACACTCAAACAAATACATCCATATTACTGGCAGATCCAGGGACAGGTGCTTATTTCAGGGTGTGACTTTGCCATATATACAGAAAATGACATGTTTATTGAGAGGATTCCCCGTGACATTGAAGTAGTTCAAACCATAAAAGAAAAAGTTGACCATTTCTTTTATTTTTACCTCAATGCTTACCTGGCTTAAGGTGGCTCTGTACATCTTCTGAACCATTCAAAACATAGGTTAAATATACTGTTCCATAGCTGTTCATACCTGTGTCATGTTCCTGTTTGTGATTTATTGTAAAATTTTTAATCAATTAGCTTTTTTTCTCTTTAAAATCAGATGAAATCAATTTTGTTTGTAGGAGTGTCTATAGGAGTGGCATTTTTGAGCACAGTACAGGATTAGTTTATATTTCATACTGTTTATATAAGCAAAACCACTGTTACAATTTTTTTTAATAGTTCAAAGAGAAGAGGCAATATTAGTATATTGCCTCTTCTCTTTGAACTATTAAAAAAAAGAGGCAATATTAGTATATTGAATTATTTGATTAACTGCATGTTACTTAAAATAAAATATTCATATTACTTTGCTGGTATTACTTGGAAGTGTTGCATTTTAATATCCCAGTTGAAGGACTGACTTATATGCAAATACTTAATATAAACACTGAGATAAGGGGAAAAAAAAGGTCTGTGAAAAGCAGAGTATTAAAAAAGTGATTCAATTTTATTCTAAGTACAAACTGTATAACAACATGAACAGTGAATTTACAATCTACTGTCCTGCAGTTGCTCAGATGGCAGGCTTCTTTGCCCAAGCCTTTACTAGTGGGCCATTTTCATAATTGGTGAGCAGACAAACAAGAGTGTACAGTTGGTTGATTATCCCAAAAACACCTAGTGGAATTTCAGAGTCAAATAATTTGTGCTCTTTGACTCTGCGAATGAGGCGCTCCACATGCACCCTGAGGCGTGCTATGGCCTGGGTCTCCCTAACTTCATCTGCAGACATCTGAGACCTGCCGGAGAGAAATGCTGGCCTGTAAATCTTGCAGGTACAATGTCGTCTATAAGAAAGCTTCTGTCCACCATGACAGCCATCACAGGTTTTAAGAGGGTGAGGAGACCAGATTCACGTGTGATCTGCTTGTCACTGATGGAACCTGCATACAGGCCTGAGATGAATGTCACTGCCCCATGTGGTGCAATCCCAATCAGCCCCTTCAGAGTGCAGTGTGATTTATAAGATGAAAACACTTCACTCTGGAGGAGAGGGGAAGATGGGCACTGACACCTCAACTCAGTGCAGTCAAGGATGGCTGTAGTGTCAGGGAAATCCTTGAATTCTGCAGGTAGATTTTTACATATCTGGTCCTCAGGTATCCAGATCCTAACTGAGCCGAGTACTGTAAATAAAAAGTTGCTCCATGCTGTGATGATCCGGCTGACCGTGGACTGATGGACACCGTACTGGTCAGCAAGGTCCCGTTGTTTGGATCCAAGGGCAAGATAATTTAAGAACAGGAAGAACTCATCAATGGGTTGAGTGAGTGGAGTCCCTGAGAGTTCCTCTCTGTCCTTGGCAAACACTGACCATGGATGGCAGAGCGGGCTCAATCATGGCCCAGAAACGCATCAGCAAGTCATATGATGCAAATCTGAAAAAAAAACGTACCAATAAGTGTTCATATTTAAAAGTGACAGAGGAATCATGTCTGTGTAACGCAACGACAATGAATCATAGGGGCCAGGTGGAAAAACTAACGTGGATTATAACCATAAAACAGCAACGGTAAGGTGTTATTTATATTTTGGGGTTCAGAAAACAAGCCCCTGTTTACTCGGTATTGACTGCTTGTTCTGTGGATTTTTCATGTAAAACGCTGACACTTACACCGTTGGAAAAGAGACGACTTTGGATTTTAATTTGGCTACTTGTGTGGTTCGGGTCGTGTTCAGTGGAATGAAATGATAGAATGATTTTCAGTGGAAGTGCTACTACCTTCGGTATAGGAGGGGCGCTCGGGTTGCGTCTAGCGTATTTTATATAATCGGTAATATAAACAGCTTGCATAAAACTAATGAAAAAGTTGTCTAAAATAATTTCATACTCTGTATAAGACAAACCATACATCAACACACACAGACTTACCTTGTGAAAAATCTGATGTCCTTGTCGGATGCAGCAAAACGGTGAATGCCGAATCGCTGCCTCAGCATAAGGCTCTCAATCTGTTCCCGTAGCTGGCGGATTTCGTCCCGGAGAGCATTATTTTCCTCCAACACCAAATCCACAACTGCAGGGTCTAGAGACGAGGCATAATCGTGCTCCTTAAGGACGTCTCCAGTTGCATTGGTTGGTATGTTATCCTCCTCCTCGCTGCCCTCTGGCGGTGGTCTTTGCCTTCTCTCCCAAACCCCCGGCCGTGGAAGTGGAACTGAGTAATTGTTCCTCTCGAACAAAGCAGGTACAGCTCCCTTTTTTAAGCACCGTCTTCCTGTTTCTGACGCTGGCTCTTGAATATCCTCATGAAAAAAAAAACTAAGCACCCTGTTGTACCTGCTACTCAGTGGACACAACGGCACACAGCAAAACTCAGTTGTTGTACCAGTAGCGCGCAGATGGCCTAATCAGCGCCGTTCCTCTGTTACTGATCATTTCACATGCACAGCTGTTAAATACAGAAAATGCCGAATAGAGAAATAATTTCGTCGCATCGTTTTGGCGCAGCCCTCTTGTGCAGCGCCCCTATGCATTGCATATAGTGCATACCCACTTTTAGCGCCACTGTCTCCCATTGGAGCTCGGATCCATTCTGTAAGTGCGCTCTCTTTCTCCCACTCTTTATTATATTTTTTTCTATATTTCCCCCACTTACTGGAGCTCATTCTTGCGCTGCCTCCTCACTCTGGGCTGTTATGAGTGTTTGTTTGGGTGTGCGCCCGGTCAACTTGTGCAGGAGCGATAAACAGGAAACGGGGGCTTGGAAGGGACAAACTACCTGCCACTCGTCTTTTGCTTTATTATAGGGCGCCGGCGAGATACGGAGACCTAATCAATGAGTTTCACTCGAAAAGAAAGTCAAGCCCAAAAAAACCGCAACCCGCGACTCCGACATTTGCAAGCGACTTTAGAAAAAAACAAGCCCAAAGTCGCTTATAATAAGCGGACTTGGCAACACTGCTTGTAGCTACCACTAAAAGTTGAGCAGGGGCAACCGGAAGTGATCCATGTGGCCTAAATTTGAACGGAAGTACATCACCACTACTTTTTTTTTTTTTTAATTTAGTACATCACTACTCATGACTTAGCGTAACCGGAAGTATAAAACCGTACAGGCAGGTCACCAGCCTGTTGCAGGGCTAACACAGTCAGACAACCATTCATGCTCACAGTCACATCTGTGGGCAACTTAGAATCCCCAGTTAACCTAATCCCACTAACTGCATGTCTTTTGACTGTGGGAGGAAACTGGAGAGAACCCACACAAACACGGAGAGAACATACAAACTCCTCACATGGTGGTGGACCAAACCCAGGACCTTCTTTCTGTGAGGCAACAGTACTAACTACCACACCGCCATGCTGCCCCTAACGGTAACTAAAAACAGGGAACACACGAATAAACAGAGGGAAACACTAAAGGAAGTAATCAAATATAAATACAAACATGGAACCAGAGCAAAGAATAACTGAAAATCAGAACTATGAATAAACACAACTAAGAACCAAATGGAGAACTAATAGTGATCAAGAATTCCAACTCAAAACCCCAAGATCACCCAGGGATCGTGACAGTGTTAGCAAGTTTTAAATTTCTCCTAAAGTTAGTTTATTTTTAGTTAACTTTAATTCAGATGATGTGGAGCCATTAAAAACCTTTTTATTTCTTGAGGCAGTGCTACTTCTTGCACTGAATATGAGGCAGCACACGTTTAACGCATTTTGATGTGTAATTCTTGTAAACTCGCTTGTCAGATACGACTCACGGGATTTTCTTTTGCTTTATGTGAAACCTTTTTAATGAAAGGATTAATGAAATCAAGCTGTCGTTATGCTCTGCAGCGGCATCAAGGTGTATCAGTGAACTGTGGAAAGGATCATTTGAATAGTGATGAAATCAGAACTGTTGTTATGGGAACCATGCTATTGCAAATGTCACTGGAAATGTTTTTGACCTTGACTGATGAAATTTTCTCCTCTGACTGTACCACATGCATGAATGAGGGCTGTCTGGGATGGCTCTCTTTTCCCTAGTTGGCCCTCGTTTTGGGTACAGCCAGACCTCTTGTTTCAAGATGGCCTAGCATCGCACTGAATTCAGGTCTCATTCGACTCTGTGACCTTAAGGACCTCAGACTCGACTGAATTTCTTCACGGAGGCTTAACAAGGGCCCACGCTGCTGTCTCAGAGCGACTCAGACTTTTCATTCAGACAAGAATCTGATGTAAAAGAAGGACAGGATTTAATGAAATTTCAGGGTGTCCTTTGTTCCTTTGTCTTACTCTGTGTTCACTAGAAAATATTTATAAGCACTAGGACAACCTTTGCAGCTCAGTACTAAGATTTCTTGGTTTCCCTTAAGGCTGCCCCTCAACTTCAGCTAACATTAATTAATAATTTGTCCTTGTATGGCCCAGCTAAGACCTGCTTTGACATTTAGAATGAATTTAACTTATGAGGAAAGAGTTCAGTTTACAGATATTAGTGCACTCAGCAGGTTGTAATTGTGTTGGCATCTTTTGCACATAACAATTCCAGCAGATTTTTATGCTAAATGTAGCTGGTTTAGAAGGGATGTACTGCCTGACGCTGCCTCTGAAAGCTACAAACTCTTCATCCATACACTGATCAGTGCCAGGGAAATAGAATTTGGGTAACTGGGCAACAAACATTGTACAAATATCTGTGAAGACTGCAGGTTTGTCTGCTCTGATTGCTCGGATGTCAAACCCTGTGTATTTCAGGATATCTCTGTATCTTGTTCTAGGGCTGTTCGCCATGGTTCACTTCAGAACATTACAGTATAATGATTAGAAGCAGAAATTTACTTTAAATCAAAGCCTATAATGTTAAAATTATACATTATGTTTGGCACACCAGTGGGCCAATTCATGACAAATTCATGGTAGGAAACATTTTTTTTTATGATTACAAATATCTCAACAGCTCATATAATCTGGGATCACAAATGTCCACTTGGCCACCTGATAGTTGATGTTATTCATCCATTGTGTTGATAGCACAACTAAATGTTTTATTTTTTTCTCTCTTTAAAAACACCTCAACATGTATTTCAAGCAGCACTGAACACAATGAGATGTTTACTGTATTATCTCTTTTTCTTTTTTGGTTATTTACTTTTAATATTTTAAAATCATGATTGCACATATTTGTTCTAGTATATTTCCTTCTTTCTACATGTTTATTTGCTACTAATATAGTGTAAATAAAATTGAAATGCAGAAGCAGTGTGTGGGAAAACTAAATATGCCCTAGCTGTTTCCATAGGAATGAAGAGGGTAAGCAGCAGCCGGTAGTTAGTAATCAAATGCATTAGATTAGTAGATCATTAATAAGTGTGAGCACTTCTATAAAAGCAGACGTTTTGGCATTTTGTAGGTTTAGAACATTCAGGTGTGTGTTAACACCAAGGTGGAAAGATGTCAGTAATGATCATAGAGAAGCAATTGCTGCTGCCCATCAATCTGTGAAGGGTTATAAGGCCATTTTCAAACAACGTGAAGTCCATCATTCTACAGTGAGAAAGATTTTTCACAAGTGGAAAATACTCGAGACGGTTGGCAATCTTCCCAGGAGTCGACGTCCCAGCAAATTCACCCCAAGGTCAAACTGTGCAATACTCAAAGAAACTGCAGAAAACCCAAGAGCTCCATGTCCGACTCTACAGGCCTCAGTTAGCATGTTAAATGTTAAAGTTCATGACAGTACAATTAGAAAAAGACTGAATATGTATGGCTTGTTTGGAATGGTTTCCAAGAGGAAGTCTTTTCTCTAAGAAAGGAACATGGCAGCATGGCTTAGGTTTGCAAAGTTGCATCTGAACAAACCACAAGACCTGTGGAACAACGTCCTTTGGACAGACGAGACCAACGTGGAGAAATCTGGCCATAATGCACTGCACCCTTTTTGGTTAAAAACCAAACAGAGCATATCAGCACAAACACTTCATATCAACTGTCATGCATGGTGATGGAGGGGTGATGATTTGGGCTTCTTTTGCAGCCACAGAACCTGGACACCTTGTAGTCATTATGTCGACTATGAACTCTACTGTACATCAAAGTATACAGTGGAGTCAAATGTGAGGTCATCTGTCTGACAGCTAAAGCTTGGCCCAAATTGTGTGATGCAACAGGACAATGATCTCAAGCACAGCAGCAAATCTACAACAGAATGGCTGAAAAAGAAAAGACTCAAACTGGCCCAGTCAAAGTCTAGACCTCAACCTGACTGACATTGTTGTTCATGTCAGGTTGTACTTACCTTATTTTAAGACCTGGTAAAGACTACATACATTTTTTATTATTTTTTCTTTATTGTCCTGATACCTTAGAATTGACAGAAGTTGTACTTTATTTTTATCAATGCTGTATAGACAGCATTAATGGCAATCCATCCTGTAGCAGCTGAGTGAAGTGGTGAAGAGTTTTCCAGAGAATTTTATGGTTGTAAAGATGTTATAAGGGTTTTTCAGTTATAATATATCTTATTATCAGTGAAAAGGTCAGAGTAGTTTATACCAATACCGTTTAAAAATTTTCTTATCTGTTAAATTTGCACCTGATTTTCAGTCAGTGTGGATGATGACAAATCCTCAACGTGCTCAGGGGGAAAAGGGTTCAGTGACATCTGTGTGAGCTCAATTTACCTTTAACTACATGACTATTAACCTGTAAGCACTTGAGCACACTCACAGGTGCTGCTAAGCTCTAAGAGAGGGACATGTTAAGAATGCAGAACAAGATGATGCAGGTGAGTAATCAATGCTGCGTGACAAGACATCCCCTTTTCCCCGGGGGTGCAGTTTTTGAACCATAACCATCAGTGAAAAGCTGTCATCATAGTGATACGATGGGTGTGTGGCCCTGACCCCTCTGGTTGACACCTCACCATCTCTTTGATGCCATTTGGAGTCAAGTTTAGCAATGCAATTCTGAGAAATAAATGGAGTGGGCTAAACTTGAACTGACCTTGGTATTTTTATATGAAGAATTTGCCATGTCTTTCAGTTTATGTAGCACAGAAGAACATTTTGAATAGATTTAATTCCACTCTTTTTGTCAACAGGGACTTTTCAGTTCAATTCAATTTTATGTATATAGCACCAATTCACAACAACAGTTGCCTTGAAGTGCTTCCTCTTGTAAAATAAATATCTCAGCAATCAGATGACCCCTTGTGAGCAAGCACTTCATGACAATGGAAAGAAAAACTCCCTTTTAACAAGAAGAAACATCCAGCAGAACCAGGCACAGGAAGAGGCAGCCATTGCAACTGGCTGGGGGTGAGGAGACAGAGAATAGAGCACAAAGAGACAGGACATGAATGGACTAGTTCTTATATAGCCCTTTTTGACTTTTCTTGAGTGCTCAAAGCACTTTATACTACATGCCTCATTCACCCATTCACTTTTTTCTACATCTGAATGTTTTCTATTTAACATTCACTCTCTGATGAACTCATCAGGAACAATTTGGGGTTCAAGTATCTTGCCTAAGGCATGCAACTGGTGCATCCAGGGACCAAATCACTGACCTTTCTGACTGATAGACAACCTGCTCTGCCTCCTGAGCCACAGCCACCCTTGAACTGACAAAAGACAGCACAAAAATGCACTAAAATTAGGATACGCTTATATCAGTAACACCATACAAAGTACAGCTGTGAATCGCATCAATTCTAGCTGTGTGTTTTTGGATTGTTGCTGTACTGCAGAATGAAATTTGGGTAAGAAGATGCCCCCATGATGGTGTTAAGCAATCAAAAAACAAATCTAAACATTTAAAGAATCCAAAACCTTTGCAGTGTTGTCCATGTAAACAAATACTGTTTGCATATACACACATTCAGTATGTATGTATTGACAGCCTGTAAGCATCTGCAGTGACCGAAAGATTCCCACTGAGACCACTTTAGACTTTGCCTTCCACTTCTCCTCCAGTTGCTCCTTCAGCCCCTGGTACTTCTTGACATTCTCATGTCCCTTCTTTCTGATGTTGCTGTTAGCTGGGATGGGCACATCTATCACACCTGTTTGCTTCTTTGCTGCAGATCTGCCATTAAATAGCTTCTTATTGACCACTACTATACAAAAAACAACAATAAAAGCAAACAAACAAATAGAATTCTATGACCATTTTCAGTTTTGGAAACCATCCATCCATCCATACATACATACATTGTCTTCAACATTTCAACAAAAAGACATACAGAATGGGAAGGTGACAGTATTTGCCAGGATGATGGCCCTCATTTACTAAAATGTCCATGGAAACATTTTTCCCCCATACACAAAACAATAAATGGTATGTTAGTGTAACAGTTAATATTGTATTGGATTCCACTTGTCATTATTTTTCATTTTGGGTTTATGCATAGCGGGTGAAACGGCGCCATCTCTTGGTGGTTAGCCGCGATAAGGGTAGTGGACACAGGAACCTCGTTGCCAGTGTATGGGAGAAGAGCACGAGGTGGGTTCGCTGATATTAGCACTGTGGAAAATGTTGTGTATTATTGCTGTATGTTCATATATGATCACTGGCTAACTGTAATATGTACTTATAGCAACCAGGACACTAATGAGTTGCATATTGTACCTTTGATGAGATTAATAACATTATAACACACAGTTGGAAAAGTTCGCTAGCCTGATGTTAATGGAAAATGCCATTCCTTGTAAGGTGCTGTACCCGATGATGAGCCCATGATTCTGACCAGTACATGTTCCGTTTCATGCAGGTATTTATTTCATGATATTGTATTTTATTTCAATATAAATGTATTAGACCTCGTGGCCAGTGTATGGGAGAAGAGTACGAGGTGCTGTACCCGATGATGAGCCCATGATTCTGACCAGTACATGTTCCGTTTCATGCAGATAAAGTCAGCATTCATCTCATCCTGTCTCCTGATTGTCATTGAACACAACGCAGACACAAACTATACGACGAATGGAAACACAGAACTGGGTTATGATTATTTGGACCGAGCTGAATTAATACACGGCCAAGTTCAGCACGGTTACACTGGTGCCGTGACCCGTTCTTCAGCTGCGTCGGCGCGGGCTGAGTCTACTTCCCGGAGCGCTCGCATCGGAGTACCGGGGCTGCGTCTACTTCCTGGAGCCGCTCGCTTCGGAAGTGCCTCAGATTCGGGACAGTTGTGTGGACTCTTTACCGCTTTGGCGGTGTGGCGGTAATTTGTTTAGTAAATGCAAAGCTATTTTTAACCCTTTGTACCGTTGTTTGGAGCTGGTTGTGGTTTTATGAGTGGCAGCACTGTCGCCATTGACCGCAAAAATTTTTTTTTGCTCTCTCTACCTCAGTGAAGGAGGGGCGTTTTGAGACGCAACTATTTTGAGTGTATTTATTTTGTGGATGATTTCTGTTGCCCTGTTCTACTTTGTTGACCTGTTGGGGATGCTTTTGTTCCCCTGTATTTGAGTTGTATGTGCTTTATTTTTTTGTTATTTTTGACTGTTTTTTTGCTGTTGTTGGTAAAGTGTTGAGTATGGCAGGCAATTTTTTTGGTAGGGGGAGAGGGTTTACCCCTATGCCTGCAGCTGCTAGAGGGAGAGGTGTGCTTTTGTACACTCCAGATTCATCCTCACCAATACCAAGTTATGCAGATTTGGGTGGAAATGTTAATGACACTTTTGATGCACCACAAAGTGATGTTAATGATAAACGTTTGGGTGATATAGCTTCACAGATTGGAATTTCTATTGGTGAAAGTATTGCATCTTGCATTGAAACCCGCCTTAATAATACACTGTGTTCAGGAGTAGTTGGGGGTACAGCTAATGAGTCTGCAATGTTAAATGTCATTGTTCGCCCTGATGTTAAAGAACCTGTGAGTTTTACAGGGGATCATGACTCATGTTCAGTCCAAGAGTGGGAAGTCATGATGTTATCCTATTTGAAAAAGAAGGGCATTCCTGTGGCTGAACAAGCTGATGAAGTAGTATCTAAGCTTGTGGGGAGGGCACATGAAGTGGTTAAAGTGGGCATACGCAGTAAGCCAGTTTTGAATCTGCGTGAAGGACCTGAGCCCATTTTTGAGTTACTGAAGCAACACTTTAGTGATACTATGTCCTCCAGCTTGCCCTTAGCTGATTTTTATGCTACTGTGCCCCATCCTGACGAGCACCCCTTCGACTATTGGCTGAGACTTAATAAAGCTCTGGATGTGACAGAGGACTCTCTAAAGAGACAAAATAGGGCTTTTGACTATCTGTCACATGACTTAGCTGCCATGTTCATCCAGAACTGTCCTGATCCTGAACTGTCGCTCATATTCAAGTGTAGACAGCTGAAAGAATGGACAGTTGCAGAAATTCACGAGAAGCTCGTTGAACACTGCAGAGCTCGCAAGCGACTATCCAAACACAGTGTGACCAATGTTTTGCCTTCTCAGCAACAGGAGGTCACCACTTCTATGCAACGTGCGACACTCACAAGTGCGATTGTGCCTGCGGCTGCTGTTGTGTCGCCACCTGCTGGACAGGCAGCCGAGAGCTCCGCGGACCGCCTGGACCAGGTCATCACTCTGCTCGAACGTGTTCTGGAGCAGCAGCCACAACAGTACAAGTTTCAAAGTAAGTTCAATGTGCGCACACAGAGAGACCAACCAATGAAAGTAAAGCCCGTAGTACCTTGTGCGGTATGCAGCGATGATGGACACACTACTCAGTACCACTGCAGGTCAAACCGTCTGTGCTTTAACTGTTTTGCGCCTGACCATGTGCGAGTGGAGTGTCCGGGGGCCGTGGTGAGGAAAGCTAGAGGCGCTAAGCAGGGGGCGCAACCACAGGAAAACTGAGTGGCCTGCATGTGGTGGGGGCAAGTGTTGGGCCTAAAAGTGATCCCCCTGTCGCAAATGTTGATGATGACATGGAGTCTGTATGCCAAAGTGTGTGCGAAGTGAGAGAGATGGGATACACACCTATAGTTCAAAACATTCAGAGACTCAAACAACATGACAAACTGTTTTATGAAGATGTGACACTGGGAGGAGAGGTTACGGTCAGAGCTTTGTTAGATAGCGGATCAATGGCATGCACCCTGAGCTCTGATGTAATACCTCGGCTGTTACATCAGCATGTGTTGAGGGGCCCCACCCTTGAGCCGACAGACACCGTGTTGATTGGGTGTGGGGGTTCCAGAACCTTACCTGCTGGAATGTGCGATCTGGAGATGGAACTTTACAGCTGCAAAGTGATTGTTCCAACATTGGTAGTTGAGAACCAGAATGAAGAACTGATTGTTGGCAGTAACCTGCTAAGATATATTGTTGACAGGTTTAAGGTGAAGAGTGATCTTCAGAACCAGGGCTCCACAGCACCCAGTGACAGTCGTGATGTGGGGCAGAGGTTGTTAAGCTTGTTTTCAAGGATGGAAAATGGTGATGAAGATATCCAAGATGCGGTCGGAACTGCTAAAATTAAACGAGCTGTTACACTTGAGCCCATGACAGAGCACCTGATTTGGGGCAAGCTGCCGCGGGTTGATACTATGTTGGTTGGAAGTACTGTTGTTGCGGAGCCAACAACAGCAAGATCTAAACCACGGACAGTCTTAGTGGGGAGGTCGGTGTCAATCTTAAGAGGTGATGGCTGGCTCCCGCTAAAGGTGATTAATCCGTCTAACAAGCCAGTTACTCTGAAACGTAACGCTAAGTTGGCGGATGTGTCTATTTGCAGTTCAGTGCAAGTGTTCGCTGATTCCCAAATCGGTATCCAACAACAAGTACAGGTGCCGCTTGATGATGGTATGAGACACAGCCTGGTTTCGGAGACCTTCACCTTACCAGATCATCCTCACCCTGTGACAACATGTGTAACCGACCCTCCCCAGTCAAAGCTAAGTGAACTGGGACTCTCTGATGTAGACATTGAGTCGTGTGACGTTGCCCCCGAATACAAGGCTAGACTGGCGGAACTCATAGTCGAATACCAGTCGATTTTCTCGAGGGACAAGCTAGATTGTGGTAAGGCCACTGGTTGCCTACACCGTATCAGAGTCATGGATGAGAAACCATTCCGGTTACCATGTAGACGCATACCGCCCACCCAGTATGAAAAACTGAGAGAGGTGTTGGATGAGATGGAGGAGCGTGAAATCATTCGAAAGTCTAGCAGTGAGTTTGCATCTCCACTGGTGATCATTTGGAAGAAGACGGGTGACCTGCGGATCTGCAATGATTTCCGCTGGCTCAACGCACGCACTATCAAGGATGCTCACCCGCTCCCTCATCCAGCTGATGCTCTAGCAGCCTTGGGGGGCAATGCATTTTTTTCGACCATGGATTTGACCTCTGGCTATTACAATGTGGAAGTCCATGAGGCTGATCGAAAGTACACTGCCTTTTCATCGCCATTTGGATTGTACGAGTACAATCGGATGCCTCAAGGACTTTGTAATAGTCCAGCTACATTCATGAGGATGATGTTAAATATCTTTGGGGACCAGAACTTCATGAGCTTACTGTGCTATCTGGATGATGTCTTGGTGTTTGCCCCGACAGAGGAGCTGGCACTCGAGCGTCTGAAAATGGTCTTTCAGAGGCTGCAGAACCATAACCTCAAACTCGCCCCAAAGAAATGTCACTTTCTGAAGAGGTCAGTGAAGTTTCTCGGTCATGTCATTTGTACAGATGGGATCCAGCCCGATCCTGACAAAGTGTCTGCTATCACCGCTCTAACTGAGTCAGACCTTATGGAGGATGGCACGAATATTCCTTCTCAGAGAAAGATCCGCTCCTTCCTTGGCATGGCAGTCTACTACCAGCCGTTTATTGAGGGTTGTTCTGCCATGGCCAGACCATTATTTCGACTAATCTCAGGTTCTAAAGGTCCACGTGGAGGTGGGAGGAAACGTCGCCAAGCCCGTAAACAGCTCCATGCTGAGGATTGGACTGGGGATTGTCAGCAAGCTTTCTGCCAACTTAAGCAGGCTTTGCTGGATCGGGTCATGCTGGCCCACCCGAACTTTAGTGAGCCCTTTCTGCTGTCTGTGGATGCTTCTTCTGACGGACTTGGTGCAGTCCTGTCACAGGTACCTGCTGGTGGTTCAACAGCCAGACCAATTGCCTTTGCCAGTAAATCGCTTAGTTACGCCCAGTCTAAGTATCCAGCGCATCGGCTAGAGTTTTTCGCCTTAAAGTGGGCGGTGTGTGACAAATTCCATCACTGGTTGAGAGGTCACCAATTCACCGTGTGGACAGACAATAATCCGCTGACCTATATTCTGTCCAAGGCTCGGTTAGATGCATGTGAACAGAGGTGGATCGCTAAGTTAGCGCCATTTCAGTTTGACATCAAGTTCATTCCTGGATCAAAGAATGTGGTGGCTGATGCTCTTAGCAGGCAGCCCTTCGTACAGTCTAGTACATCTCACCGTTTGACAAGAGTACCTTATGACAAGTTACTGGCAGAGGCTGCAGCGCTTGGTGCTAATGGAGTTCAGGAGGTGTTTCGCTGGTCAGCTAACCCACCTGAAGTAGCATCTGAGTGCGGCCAACAGATATCTCAGGGTGTGGCAGTTGTTAAGTCAGGGACAGTATCATCGCTGGAGGTGGCTGCTGCACTTCATGGATGCAGTGAAGGTGACGCTGTGGTGTGCCCACATGCCCTTCTTCTGCCACAGTTCTCGCAGACGGTTCTAACACCCCCGCAGGTCAACTCTGAGGTGTTCTCGCATGATGTATTGAAAGAAAAGCAGAGAACTGATGCTGTTCTGAGTAAAGTAATCTTCTTTGTGGAGAGAAAGCGGAGACCATCCAGGAGGGAACGTGCCAAGGAATCGTCTGAGGTCGTCAAGCTTTTGAGGAGCTGGGATAAGCTTGTACTGAGAGACGGAGTTCTGTACCGGGTAGCTAAAAATCCTGTCACAAAGAGAAAGACCTACCTTTTTGTTGTTCCTCACTCATTGCGCAGTAAGGTGTTACAAGGTGTTCACGATGAGGCTGGCCACCAGGGTCAGCAGCGGACATTGTATCTGACAAGACAAAGGTTTTATTGGATAGGCTTGCTGCGTGATGTTGTGGAGTATGTACGACACTGCAGACGCTGTGTAGTCAGCAAGTCACCAGAGCCTGAAGCCAGAGCCCCATTGAAAAATATAATGACCTCTGAACCTCTTGAACTGGTCAGTGTCGATTTCTGGACTGCTGAGGATTCGTCAAATAGTTCGTTGGATGTGCTAGTGGCTACTGACCACTTCACGAAGATGGCACACGCCTTCTTGTGCCCCAATCAGTCAGCCAGAGCAGTTGCGCACCAGTTATGGAACAACTACTTTTGCATTTATGGGTTTCCCAAGCGGCTACATTCAGATCAGGGGGCCAGCTTTGAGAGCTCGCTAATTGCAGAGCTATTGAATGTGGCAGGTGTGCAAAAGTCACACACTACGCCTTATCACCCTATGGGAAATGGCTCGTGTGAAAGGATGAATCGGACTCTAGGTAACATGATTCGAGCGCTGCCACCAAGAGCTAAACACCGCTGGCCCGAGGCCCTGAAATCCCTGACATTTGCCTACAACTGTACAGTGCATGAAACAACTGGATATGCACCGTTTCTCCTCATGTTTGGGAGGGTGCCACGTCTTCCGGTGGATGTCATATTTGGCTCTGTACTCAGTGATCCAGAGGTGGTGGACTATGACCGCTACATTGAGTCCTTGCGGAAGGACATGAGAGAAGCCATGGCCGTAGCTCAGTCAGCGGCAACTAAACAGCTCCAGCGTCACGCTGATTTATACAACCGTAAGGTACGGGGTGTACCGGTGGAAGTAAACGACAGAGTGTTGCTGGCCAACAGAAAGGAACGTGGCAAACGGAAGCTTGCTGACCGCTGGGAAAGCACGGTGTATGTGGTGGTCGGAAAGGACAACGAGAGCCACACATTTAGGATTCAGAATCCTGTTACAGAGCAAGTGAAAGTGGTCCATCGCAACCTAATAATGCCAGTAAACTTCCTCCCTCTGTCCGAACATGACTCTGATGACCAGGAGGAGGTTGTATTGTCACCATCTTCAAGTGAACTTGACCTTAGTGTCGAGAGGTCAGTTGTCGGTGACACTATTTCTGACTCAGCAGAGTTTAGAACAAGAGTGTGGGTGTCTGAACTGCCTCTGGGAGCAGGCAGTGGGTCAAGTGCAGAGGATGCTGAGCAGTTGGAGCTGGATGAAGCGTTGGAACCTGCTGATGTCTTGTCCAGGGGCAGTGCGTTACCTCAAGGCCAGCCAGTTTTTGATCAGTTGCAACCCACTGACGAAGCTACGTTGATGGATAGCAGTTCACCAGACTATGGCTGCCCGGCATCCCTGGCAGTTTGCCCAGAGACTCTTATGGCTCCTAATACTGACGCTCCTACCGATATACCTGCTACTGATGCTGCCACAGCAACAGTAATTGACGGTGCGACTCACCGTAGGTCTAGAGCTGGGCGGTTGTTGAGACCAGTGACTAGACTTATTGAAATGATGCACCAGACACCAACATTGGTCTCATGAGTTCTTTGTTATAGACTTACAGTTTTGTTTGTTCTCATTTTTACCTTGACGAGGTTTTGTGACATTTTTGATCAATTGTCTGTTTGTCTTGCTATTCAAGAGGTGTGTTTTGCAGCTACATGTTCATTTAATATGTATATGGGCATATTTTTTTTCCCCTACGTGTGTAGATAGGGTCTGGCCAACCCTTTTCTCATACTGATCCTCATGGGATAGTCTTTGTGACTGGGTAATTGTAACTGTGATTTTGATGTGATAATACCTCACCAGCAATTTTGGAAACGGGGGTTCTGTCTTGGTTTCCTGTGCATTAGAATAGCGGTTGTGCACCTTTTTGTGTGATTGTACCTGTGGTTTTATTGTATTGGTCATTTTTTTGTTGTTTTGTTTGTTGCAATGGGACAAGTGGAATTCAGCAGAGGGGAGTGTAACAGTTAATATTGTATTGGATTCCACTTGTCATTATTTTTCATTTTGGGTTTATGCATAGCGGGTGAAACGGCGCCATCTCTTGGTGGTTAGCCGCGATAAGGGTAGTGGACACAGGAACCTCGTTGCCAGTGTATGGGAGAAGAGCACGAGGTGGGTTCGCTGATATTAGCACTGTGGAAAATGTTGTGTATTATTGCTGTATGTTCATATATGATCACTGGCTAACTGTAATATGTACTTATAGCAACCAGGACACTAATGAGTTGCATATTGTACCTTTGATGAGATTAATAACATTATAACACACAGTTGGAAAAGTTCGCTAGCCTGATGTTAATGGAAAATGCCATTCCTTGTAAGGTGCTGTACCCGATGATGAGCCCATGATTCTGACCAGTACATGTTCCGTTTCATGCAGGTATTTATTTCATGATATTGTATTTTATTTCAATATAAATGTATTAGACCTCGTGGCCAGTGTATGGGAGAAGAGTACGAGGTGCTGTACCCGATGATGAGCCCATGATTCTGACCAGTACATGTTCCGTTTCATGCAGATAAAGTCAGCATTCATCTCATCCTGTCTCCTGATTGTCATTGAACACAACGCAGACACAAACTATACGACGAATGGAAACACAGAACTGGGTTATGATTATTTGGACCGAGCTGAATTAATACACGGCCAAGTTCAGCACGGTTACATTAGTAAATCAGAATCATTCTGAACCAACAGGTATGTGAATTTTGCATATTATCTGCATATTGCCACATCAGCCACATCATTCTATATAAGGAAACACATTTACGTCCAGGTGAAGCGAAGATAGTGGTGACGAGAGAAACCTGCATTGCTAAGGCAAGAAAGCAATAGAAAGCTGAAGAAACTGAAACAACTGTCTCCAAAGAGGAAGCCAAAAAGGTGCAGCTTTCCAAAGTGTTTCCAAGGGAATGACAGTGGCAGAAAAACCCAAAACAAAACAAAAAATGAAGAAGTTTGGACATGAAGATATGAAGAAAACTGTCAGCCTAAGATGAGAAACTCACTGCAATGCTGCCCCCCCCCCACACACACACAGATTGTCCAGCATCTGTGGGATAGTGCCAAGAAATTAGAATGTAAGTGACAACAACAAGTAGTCATCTTAAATTAAAGATTAGATCAAATGAGAATGGAATATCTTTAAATTAAAAAGATTAAAGCATACACCCTTCCATTTAGTATTCTGTTTTTTTTTTTTCTCTTGCAATTAATTTTGTTTTATATTTTTTTTTATTGTGATTCTGAGCATTTTGTGGTTTATTGTGTATTGGAAAACTGTAAATAATGACAAAAAGACAACAACATTATTATTATTATTATTATTATTAGTAGTAGTAGTAGTAGTAGTAGTATTAATTTTAAAGACTTGTGCCTAAACTTCATTAGACAGCCAGGCCTTCATTATTTGTTCATATGCATGATCAGACACACTTCTAAATTTTTTCGTAAAGTACGAAAAAACTGAAGTACATGAATACTGAAAAATAATTGATTTGTGTGTTTACCCTGCACTCGTCAATCTGCTGCTGGCGCGCTTTTGGACTACAAACTTTCAGTGTTATGTGTACTCGAACGCTATTGGCGCATGGAGTGATCGATCGCGCCAATCAGAGCGAACCTTCTAACATACGAGAAAAAACTGAAGTTGTCCTGTTTCCTCGGCAAGCAATGTCTGAGTTCGGTGAGTTTTATGGGATATATTTGAATTATTTTACACAAACGCTGCTTTTTCGGTCTTATATCTCACACTGATATTTATGTATGGAGGATTTCAACGGGGGGAGACAGCTAATATTAACTTTTAGTCTGTCGCCGCCATTATACCACCGAAGAAGCGTATTCCGCCCTTCTTCTTCGGTCTTTTCTTCTTCTCCTCCTTGATATCAGAAAGTATGCACCACTGGTCCAAGTGGTAAAAGGGGTTTAGTCGCTAGCGAATTCGTCTTTGACGCCCGCTATGAAGAAGTAAAACGCAGGCTGTTTTATTAGCCTACGAGCTAGCAGGACAGCTGGCTGCCGCGCCACGGACATGTTAGCTGCTTTAGGAAGATGGCCATCGCTGCATGTTAGCAGCAATCGGCTGGTCAGAGATAAAGCTGCTGAGCTGCTAATGGCTAAACGTTAGCCTCTATTAGCTAGCTTTAGGTTTCGTCTCTGCTGTTTCATGTCAGACCCTCGGCAAAGATCACACACGAGGCCTGTTTTTGCCGGTAGATGCATGAAACACGAGTGACTTTTTTTTTTCTTTTATTATCCCTGACCTGAGTGACATTGCCCCCCCAGTAAACTTGCTTAAGTATCGACTAAGATAGCTAATCTTCTGTCATGCATGCTGTGAAATAACGCTTATCTACGTGGCTCAGTAATACCACACCGTAGAGAGGGAAATAACGATAGGTGCTTGCAGTTAAAGGCATACCGCATTTCGATTGGGCCTTTAATGTACGACTGAGGTGTAGCAGGTCAAAAAAGACCCAAACAGGTACAGGGCATAGTGGGGCGTAGTTGGTGTGCCATCAACGAATAGCATAAAAACACCCCGTATCGACTCTGAATCATTTTATAGAGCATTCATTGAAATGCAAGGAAACTGAAATTTTCAACCCTACAGTGTTGGAACATATTGCAGGACTTTTTTTTTTTTTGCTTGTATGACTTGTTTTTTTTAAAAAGAAAATCATTTTTATTTTGCAAATCAAGTTCCCAAATATGGGCCCTCACTGTTTAGGGTGAGCATTAATAAATAAAAAAAAAAAAAATATATATATATATATATATATATATATATATATATATATATATATATATATATATATATATATATATATAAGTTGAACATTTATTTAGGAACATTTATTCATTGACTGGCACTGGTAGGACAGGAATGCTCATATCAAAGTACAGTCCTGTCCAGTCACAGGCTACTCCGTCATGGCACTTGGTGAAGCTGCTGTTAGGTGGCAATAATCTTTAATAAGATAATGTGGCTACAATTTTCTTCCTTCCAGTTCTTCAAAGTTCATTCAACGAATTGAGCGTTAATAATAAATAATGATTAGATGCAGAGTGGTGTATAAACACAGAGTGAAAAGTGTTGAATGAAACACTTTTGCATGGGAAGCCTCTAGCAGCCCAGGTCTGCTGTAGCATAGCTAAGGGAGGGTTCAGGCTCACCTGATCCATCCGTAACTATAAGCTTTATCAACAAGGAAAGTTTTAAGCCTATTCTAAAAAATAAAGAGGGTGTCTGTCTACCAGTTCCAAACTGAAGGCTGGTTCCACGGAAGAGCGGCCTGAAAGCTGAAGGCTCTGCCTCTCATTTTGCTTTTAAACACTCTAGGAACCACAAGTAACCCGGGAGTTTAAGAGCGAAGTCCTGCATGGGAACAATATGATACTATGAGAATGGGTGTGGGAGTAGGCAGGATGAAAAATTCAATTTCCTGAATTCTGACAGAACTCTGAAGTTTGAACTGCTCCAGTCCACTGCTGATTGGTTACATGCAATAATGCCACTATCTGTCACATAGCCTTTTCTTTATTGATTGGCTGGGAGAAATCCATGTGGTTCTACAACCTCACAGTGAGGCAGTTCTGATGTCTGTTTAAGTCACCAAATATGGTTCCTCATCCAGTAAAGGGTTATCCTAGTACTGTGTGTTTCTCTTTGGAATACCTGTGACCTATCAGTCTCCCGTGTTGCTAAAACCTTAAAAACCAACAAGTGATTACCAGTGTTTCTGTGTATTCTTTATGTCTAATACCTTTGTTTATATTAGTAAATAGGCTGTAATCAACAGGATTTACAAAGGGGTTGTATATAAAATAAAGAAATGACCTGTTTTGCAATCTTTATGACTGCATTATTGTACCTACTCTATGTTCTACATTGTAATCAATCCAGTCCTTCTTGACCACTTAAATATCTTTATGTTAGATTTGTTTATGATCTCTTGGCCAGATCTCTTTTGAAAAATACATTTTTAATGTCAGTGAGACTTTTTAATTGGATAAATAAAGGATATATAAAAGTGACTTTGATAAAAACTGATTGCAGCTTCTACTTTGTGACAGGAATGTTCTTTCTGGCCCAAAATGATATAATTTGTGAGAGAGATGTTTGAAAAATTATAGGTCAACAAGTCATTTACAACAGTATAAATACCGGCAATCACTTTTAGCACAACACCAGCTACATCATTTATGCTGTGTTTATTATTATTATTATTTTCACCAGGAACATTTAATAAAAACTAGGAGTGCACCCAGTCTATGATATAAGGGAAAAAAATATAAAGGATTTTTTTTATTGTTCATTTTGACAATAAGTGGAAATGTTGAGAGTAAGGCCAACTCCCTTGCTCCATGGGGATTTTTCAATATGCCTTCTTGTGGCCTTGTGAAATGTCATCAATTGCAGCCTAGCCTTACTATACAACATACCTCCTCTGCACTGCATGAAGGTGTAACCATCAATATCCTTTCATCTGTATATTGCCAGCTATTATACTTTGCACAAATGCAAAGTTGTTTTTTTCCCCCTTCTGAACAGACACAGTGCACTATGTTTTTATTACTTTAATATCCCCACCCTGTATTTACAGTATGTACTAAAAAAGAAAAAATTTCCTTGTTACTAAACCCTATTCTGAGATACAATTTTACTAACTCGTCTACACGAGGCATTTTGTAGAGTTCAGCAGTCATGAACTTATGACAGTAGTTTGATTTGAAATGACAGCTTTACATTCTCAAAGTAGTACTTCTAATTTTATTATTTTTGAAATTTTGTTTTTTTTTTCCTTGCAAAGTTTTAAAAAATATCCTTAGGAAAAACAAACAAAAAGATAATATATTACCTGAAAATTTCTGGATAATTTCACAGTAAATGCATACCTAATAAAAGTGATAAGATTTCTTTTAGGAAATTGCTTTTGTAACAAGATGCCTTTTTACCTAGTTTTTGTTTGTGCTTAGGCAGTACAGTGGCACTATGGTTAGCACTTTTTCCTCACAGCAAGAAGGTCCTGGGTTTGAATCCACCATCTGGCTGGAGCCTTTCTGTGTGGAGTTTGCATGTTTGCATCTCCCCGTGTCTGTGTGGTTTCTCTCTGGGTACTGCTTTCTCCCACTGTCCAAAGACATACAGTTAGTGGGGTTAGGTAACAAGTGATTCTAAATTACCTACGTAGGTGAGTGCGAATGGCTGTCTTGTCTCTCTGCGGTAGCCCTGTGACAGAGTGGTGACCAGTACAGGGTGTACACCCTGCCTCTTACCCCCCACCCACCCACAGACACACACACACACACACACACACACCCACCCACACACACACACACAAATGGATGTTTATTCTTACCGTAAGAAGAGGCGTAGTTGTTGTATCCATTGCGGTGCTGCCTCAGTTACAGTTTAACACACCGTTCCCTGAAGTGCTGATACAGTGCAGTATTGATGTCTTTTCACCGTAAACTTGGTTACAGCCCTGTGACATGGGTTTTGTCCCGTCTCGTTTTCCATTATCTAATGATGGAAAAGAAATTTCATTTCAGCATCTGACTGCAATCCTCTGATGTGTTTGCTTGTCGTAAATTAGTAAAGTTTAATGAAGCGCTTAAAGCCAATGTTAACTGTGTTAATAACTACAGGCTTGTTTTAAAAATGAAATAATCAGCTGCATTTTTAGTTTAGTAAATCCCATCAGCATCGTAGCAGGGAGGCTGCACTGGAGATGCCTACAGCGAGTGCTTTGCTAAAGCAGTCACAGTTTCTTTAAAGAATGCTCTGGTTTGTAAGTGTTTCCCAAGGTTGTTGCTTACGCAGAACCACCTTTTTCACGTCCAGTGAAAATGTAGCTGCATTTTTATTAAATGTAGTAAAGTGCGCTGATGCTTTTGAACAGTCTGCCCTGTTGGCCCTGATGAGACCACAAACTGTAAACAAACAGTAACTTCATGTATTTGCTTGACACTTGCAGCATCTAAGAGCTATATTTAGAATTGATTTAAATTGCATAATTACCACTAGCAGCACCGCTTGCCTTGACCCTTATCAATACTTTAGTACTGGTGAGTCTGGTGCTGGTACTAATTTAATAGCGGTCTTAGGTAGCTATCCTTATTTATAGGATGTCTCATCAAAACAAAATCTAATTATATCACCTGTATTAACCTTCATATTTCCTCCATGTCTAGCAATTAAAATGATAAACCATAAAGTGTGTTGTTGAATTGATGTGTTTCAGAGATGGAGATCTGTGCCTCTTAGAGAGTTTCATTTATGTGTAAGGTCTTTCTTCTTTCTTTTTTCAAAGAGGAGCTTTGCTTGTGGAGTGTGAGGTCTAAATGGTATCCTGTGAGTGGGAAGGCTTACAGACATAGTGTTTTGGTTATTACATTCGACAGCAGTGTGAGCTAGACTGCACCACCAGTGGGTCCAATTACAAAACATATCTAATTGATGTTGGAGCTGAACACCAGCTCAGGCCATGAAATGGCACAGAGAGGGAAAGAAAGACTTGGCAAGGTCTCCACCTGAGCAGCAACCTGCATGGTCAAAATAACAATTAGCTCAGCTCAGCGCATGGTGAGTCATCTTGGCAATCCCACAGTTTGCATACTGGCAATTGTGTCCAAGCTACTGTGTTGATTATATATGCAGACACTTCCTTTCATCAGAAGAGGGCAATGTTCACAACCTAACTTCGTATGTAAAGCACTGGTGGATGTGCATCTGTATAAGACTCACGTTGTGATGTTTCTTATTCAAAGCATGCATTAGTTTTGTGAACTGTTGCACTTTTATCAAAATCGGCTTTGCACTGCTGCATCTCTCATGAAATGTTTTTGATTTCCAATCCCCTGGCAGCCATGGAGAATTCGTCCGTGTACATGTGCTTCCCCTGCTACCAGGAGTTTAACACCCTGGAAGAGGTCCTCAAGCACCAGTTGACATGCACCGCTGGTGATGAACAGCCAGACACTTCTGGAACCAACCCCGTCGCTGTCCCGGTGCTGGAGACGCAGGTAAGCAGTGGCACAGTCACTACTATGGCATTTTTTTGTCATGTGACTGTCACTTTGAATTTTAGGTGCAGAAAAAGGTGATTAAAACCCTTAAATTATGACAGTGTGGCCTGAAATAACCACGTGTGATCACATAAAAGCCTCTGAATCATATCTGGAGAATGACTTTGAAGTGACACATATAACTTTAGTCATAAATTCACAATGCTCTGCTACTTATCAAAGTAACTGTGACCTTGGTCAGAGCACTTAAGATAGTGTTGTTTGTGATTATTTACTGACTCGTTTCAAGGTGCTGCTGTATATTACTGTCTGATTTATGTGCACTCTGACATCATAATTTTAATCTCAGAGTAACCAGTAGGTCTTTTTGGGTTAGTGAGTGAAAATTAGCAGTAATATATGCCAACAATAATTTATGGTTGTGGTGTCATTTTCTCTTGTTTGGCCATAAATGACACAAAAAATCTCAGTTTAATATAGTTTTCTATTACGTAACTACTTTGGTGAAGTTATTTCCCAAAGAGAAAAATCTTCACATTTTGGTGCTGGCTGTACTTTTGACTGTTTTTTTGGAATTAGGACTTATTTTAGACCCCTAACCTTTACCCTGATGTACTGCCAGCAGTTGTGTGTTAAGGTAAGATGATTACTAAACACTTCAGCTGCTTGCTGTCTAGTAATGAGAGAAGAACACATTTGCATGCTGTTCGTCTGAGTAATGAGTCACTAGTGAGGCAGACGTGTTTGGCTGTGCTAAAAGTAGATTAATAATAGACTGTTAAACTTTTAAATCAGGCTTTATATGTCAGAATGAAAAACAAAACGTACTGTGTTCTGGATGAACTCTCAGAGTCTGTACTTGTCAGACTTGTGGGCTGAGCTCTGTTCTCAAAGTGTTAATGTATATAAGATTTATTTATTTATTTAGCCAGGGTATATATTTCTACTTAATGGTGAAGTTATGTGATGGAGTAGCTGCAGGATTAAAAGAAAAAATGTGCCAGAATTGCTTTATTTTTTTAGCTTTAATTGAGTAAACCACAGTAGAGGAAAGCAGGAAAAATGGAAGTGGAAGAAGAGGAGGACGTGATGAAAGTGGCAGGCCAGATTGACGTCCACGATGCTACATTTATGTGTTATTCAATAAGGCCGGCTGAATCACCAGAACGGTCCTCATGCTGCAGTGATAGAGAACAGTCTGTTTTCTTTTTGACCACCCTACCCTTTCGCTTCTGCGGGTGAGCTTTACCATCTATGCCACTTTCTTTGTGTGTGTTTTCTTTCTGTATTGTGTTTCCTCTTGTATGTTAATACTGCTGTTGTTTTCATTCTTTGGCTTGAAGGGCATTTTAGAGGCCTGCAGATATTTACATAATGCACCGTATTCACTGTTTCTTACGGTGTGCTTTCAGGTTGGAAAATACTCTTTGGAAATGCATTAGTTCTCTGAAGATGCTTTTTGAATTGCAGAGTTTGAAAGTTGCATAATGAAAAGAGTCATATTCCATTTAACTTTGACATGTTGAGCTGAGTCTTGTGGTGTAGCTGCCACTTTTTTTTTTTTTTTTTTTGGCTATGACAGCTTCAGAAAACCTGCAGTGTTAAAATCAGCCACTGCCCCTTGTTTAGGAATAGGGCATGGATGTCAAAGCTTGAGCCTGGACTGCCATTCTCATAGTCTTCACCACAACTCCATAAAATGTGGCGGTACTCATGACAGACAGATTGGATCCTGAGTCGCCAGCGGGAGGAAGAGCATGAGAAATGCGTTGGTCAGTGCAAGCCTTTCTCCTGATGGATCGTTCATTGGCCTTCTCATACATGAATCAGCTGGAGAAACTCTATAAAACCTGCGTACCTTATGGCTTCCTGGCCCTTGCTTTGCAGTAAGTGGGTTTATTGCAGGCACCCTCGCTGCATTAGCCAGATTATCATAATTTCTGTTCACATAATGTGACACTGATAAAACATGGACTATACTCTGAGTGTCCTAGTTGTTTTTTCTGTGCCATATCTGGAGAGGTTGCCAGTTAGCATGCTGAAGCCAAGATGGAAGATTTATAGAAAGGTTAATAGATCTTTTGGATGGCTTTGATGCATAAAATTTCATTTATAGATGAAGAGTGCATGTGGAAGTAGGACCCTCCAGCTCATGTCTTGAGTTAGCGTGCTTGGACAAAGAACGCATTCTTTGTGTTTAAAACACCTCTTGTACTTAAGATTAAAAAATGCATATATCCCGGTGAGTTCAAAATCATCATCATTGATCTTGACTGATCTTTACTCTCTGTGCTTATTCATAGGTTTGAGCAATGGAGACAAAAAAAAAAAGCAGTCAGTGAATACATGAATTAAAAAAAACATCCTTGGAACTTAAGGAGCACAAACACAAAATTATGCTTTGAAAAGACAATGAGATTGGCTTTAAAATGTGAGTCAAATGGTAATTAAAGGCAGTATGTGTATTTTGTTTTTACTTATTCTTGTATACAGTGTTCATGCACACTATCAAAACCAAATTCTTAATATTGTAGGGGACCCACTTGTAGCATTAAAAAAAGCTCTGATCTGTCAGGGCATGGACACAGGGCCTCTGGGGGCTGCCTGCACTGTCTGGCAGTGAATCCTGTAGTTGCAGGATGTTCAATCGGATTGGGATCTGGGGAGTTTGGAGGCCGGGTCAGTGCCTTGAACTCTGCTTTGTTTCTCAAGCTATTTCTGAATAGTTTTTGTAGTGTGGTGGGGTGTGTCGTCCTGCTGGAGGGAGGTTTCTGCTATTGGAGAGTGCCATTGTGATCTGAAACAGTGTTTGGGTGGCTCATATGTGTCACAGTAGCATCCACATTAGGGGTGTCAACAGTTAATTCTTAATTTGATGATTGAATATCATTCTGAATGTTAATTAAAATTAGAGATTTGATTATGAAAAATCAATAATTGTGGGGAAAAAAATCAACACTGTCATCTGCTTCTTTGTCTTCTGAGCCACCCAGAATGCGAAGCTGGATTTCCAGCACAAAAGTTGTTTGACTCAGCGCTGCTGGGTGGTTGGCAGAGCTCTGTCCATCCACAGTGTACTGTGTGAGTCAACGTCAGAACAGTGGGATTTTTGAATGAAAATTTTGGCTGCATTTGACAGCACTAATCCACACAAATTCCAGAAGCCAAGGTTTACCAACAGGATATTGATTTTAATGAGATCATCTATGATATTCATTTTGCCTACCAGTGGTTTTAATGTTTTGTGGTGTGTGAGTGTGTATGTTGGGAACAGTCAGAAGCTTAGCGAAACAGGCAGACCACATCTGAGGGTGGTCTTCAGTTCTCAGATTCCAGAACACAACAACAAAGAAACTACAAATCATTGAACAGCAGTGATTGAGGCAGCTCTTGATGCCTTTAACCTTGACCTTGATGCTCTGTTTTTATCATTCAAATTCGTGGAGGGAGCAAATTTACGTCCCTGTGGAGTGACCCTTCCAACCCTGACGGGCTTTTTGATTGTTATCAGCCAGGCTGAGGCCTTATCTTGGCTGTCTGGAGATCTCAGGGGATCCTTGGTTCTAAGCATACACTGTTTTAATTGACCTCAGTACTCCAACACTGTATTCTCATTCCTCATCTCCCAGCAAGCATAAAACTGAAAAAACAAAGCATGTTGGATTGACTTGTTATAGCAACAACTCATTTTGTACAAAGAGATAAATAATCTCTTCCTTTTCCTTTCTTGTCTTTGCAGCAACATATAATAAATATATCAAAGGCAGAGGAAATCCCAGAGGAAGTTCAAGCAGGAGATCCCTCTGTGCAGCCTATGGAAAGTGCTCCCTCTCAGGATGCAGTCAGTGGATCATCAGACCAGCCCAGGATCCTCTACCAGTGTGGGGATTGTGATGAACTTTTCAAGAGCCTTGTACTTTGGCAGCAGCACCGTAAAGAAGGGACATGTCAGCAATCTGCTGCTGAGACCAAGTCAAAACCAGATTCAGAGACTATGCCAGAGACCTCCTCAGACCAGAGCGCAGCCTTATCTTTATATTCAGTTGTTGATTCTTTCTCACAGAGTGAAACTAGCAATGACATCAATTCAGAAGCAGTTGAAAAAGCTTTGCATGAGCTGGAGAGGCAGGAAGGTACAGAGACCACTTCATCTCAGAGCTCTGATCCTCCTGCTTCTGAGATCGTTTCAGTCTCAAATCAAGATGATTCGTCTCCCAAGAAAAGAGGAGCAAACAAGAAGCCAAAGCCTGAACCAGTCCTCTTGTGTGTAGACTGTGGTTCGTGCTTTGGCCTGGTGTCTGAACTAGTGGCCCACCGCAAGACCCAACACGGCTTTGAGGAGGCTCTGCACCGCTGCTCCGTGTGCGGGGAAAGCTTTCTAAACACCACTCTCTTCCTCTATCACCGAAAACAGCACCGACAGAAGGGCGAGGAAAAGGCTGTAGAGGTTACAGAGGTTTTTACTCAGAGCAATGGTGCAGATGAGCAGGACCATGATGCGCCTCCTTCCTCCACCAGTGTTGACTCCACTTTCACGCAGCCTGAGCTGTTCGTGTGCACCCTTTGTCTTCAGAGCTTTAGCGATGAGGGAGGGCTGGTTACACATCGTAAGCAGAAGCACAATCTTAATGAGCCCCTACACACTTGTGCCTTCTGTGATCTGAGCTTCATGAACACCACCCAGTACCTGTATCACTGGCGACAGCACCGCTTCATGTCAGTGACAGAGGTGGTTGTTGGGGCGGGAACTGGTGTTGAAGCAGCCACCATTAAACCTCAGGATAGCCCACAGAGCACAAAGCGACTGCTTTCTTCACCTGCTTCAGCTGGTGAATCAGGTTCCCCCCTTTCTAAGAGAAGCAGGCCTTCTTTCAGGATCCTGAGTGCTAATGCACTTAAAGGTAAGTGGTTTTCAGTAGTTTAAAAGCCTGTTTGGAGAAAACAAGGCAGCAGTTGCTGTATATTTTTGGTTTTTAACAAGCATTTCTTTTCTTTGTTCAGGAAACAAGAGTTTAGACATTAAAGAAGAATTAGAGGGCAGCACTGGAGCAGACTCAGACAACACCAATCACCCTCCACCTGCCAAGCTGCTACAGGACTGGGCTCGAACACCACTCCCGCACGTGTGCCCCTACTGTGGCAAAACATTCACCCGACGCGTCTTCCTCCGCACGCATGTCTACAGCCACACTGGAGAAAAGCTCTTTACTTGCAAGGTGCCAATCAAAAATCCAATCAGAATGTGTCTTTCTTGAGCCTTGGGAATGATTTGCATTTTTGTTGTGCAGCTGACTTTGACGAGATGATGTAATGCTTTGAAGTGAAGGCTGACACCTCTAGCCTCATTATGTCTGACAGAATAGAATCTGAGCAAATGTAGCTATGAAAATGTCCATAAAAGTTTGTGCATTTCTGAGCAAATTACAGATTTGTGTAAACTAAAAAAAGGCTGGTAGTTCTCTTAACTCTTTTCATTTCAAAAACAGGGTATGTAACCTGCCCAGAAGTGTCCATACCTTAACATGCAACTGTGCACAGCTTCATTCTTTTACAGAAACTACTCAAAACTGTTGGCACTAATCCTGGTTTTTGTTTTTGTGAAGGTCTGCACAAAGTCCTTCACCAACTCGCAGAGCCTGCTGCGCCACAGCATGAGCCACACGGGCAATAAGCCCTTCAGCTGTGATGTTTGTGGCAAAAACTTCTCCCAGGCAGCCACCCTGAAGAGACACCAACGCATCCACACATCGACACTGCCTCGTCGCAAGCGTGGACGCAAACCAGTACGGTCTTCACCATTTAATATTTATTGAACTAATTGAGTTTTATTTCCAAATTCTTGTAAAATTAAAAAAAAAAAAATCTGATTATTTATCAACTTTTTGAAAATGTGCATAATTGTCAGATGTTGGAAGTGATTTTTGATAGTAAGTGAAATGGTAGATAAAATATTTTGTAATAAAAGCTAAATTTAAAAGAATCACTGTGAATAGCTTGCTGGGGAAACCCTTTTTATTAACATTGATTGTTGTGCCTCTCACTGCAGGTGTGTAGTTTGGACAATGAAGGAGCAGCTCATCTCTTCCCTTGTCCTAACTGTCCTTCACGCTTCAACACTGAGGATCAGCTTAACCATCACAAGTAATAACACCTTTCTGGCATTTTTTTTTTCATTTTTTTTATTTTTGGGAACTTGTATTTGCAGGTGTTTGTGGAAATAACTAGAACGTGTCAGGCTGATGTCAATATTCAATCAAATATGTTTACCAAGTAACTACATTAAAATTACAGTTCCAAACAGAATGCAGGACGGGATTTAGATAAACCTCCCTCCCTCTTGCCAGGAGCTGTAAGAGCTGAGCCGTGTCCGACCACTGAGCAAGACCTTTAAGCTGTGTAGCAAACACACTGAGATGTCTGTGTGCCCCTGAGCCACATATGATTGACAGACGGAGGCCCAGTAAATTAAGATGAGAACGATAACTGCACAGAACTTTAGAAAGAGCCTGGTCATGTCCTACCTGGCTGAACAAGGGGGGAAAGGGTGTACACTACTCTGTGTGTGTGTGTGTGTGTGTGTGTGTGTGTGTGTGTGTGTGTGTGTGTGTGTGTGTGAGAGAGAGACTTAACATAATATAATGTAGAAAGTGCATACCTGTTTGTGCAGGATTACACTCTCATGAATACGAATATTTTTAAGAAAACGTATCAAATATTGCTCTTCCTTGTTAAACCCAAAAGCTCGTCATTTTAAGGGTTAGGCTTTTAATTGTCTTGATGTGACTTCAACCCGTGAACCAGTTTCTGTTGAATTATTTATGGAGGGAAATAAACATCAGTTTAAGGGTTAATAAGTAATACTTATGATTTTTTTTTTGATGATCGGTAAAATGGTGGAAAATGTTGGAAGAAAAAAACAGCTCATTGCAGTGTCTGAGATGACATCCTCAAGTTCACTGGTTTCTTTGAAAACCTCTCTAAAACCTGAACAATCTAATTTTGAAAACTGTTAAATCAAGGTTCTTCACCGCTTTTACTGCGAGCTTTAAACTGCAGCACACTCTTTTTGTGAGTGCGCACTAAGCTAAGACCTTGAGTGAAGATTGTTGTGTTCTTTTTTTCTCAGTAGTCCCAAGTTCAGAAATAAACGTTCACATAAAAAGATACTTGGTTTCTTTTCAGAAAAGATAAAGGTATCAAACTTCTCCTAAAGCTCCCAGCAAGAAAGCAAATAAGAATATTTCCAAAATATTAGAGTATCTTTTTAAAGAAGGAGAAAGGTATGGAAGTCTTAGATGCTTAAGGAGGCTGCAGCATACAAATATGTCTCAGCTGCATGTAAAATGGCTTAACGTGCTCATCTTAGTCTGATTGACAGATCAGTGAATCAACCTAATGTTTTAGCTCTTGCTAGTATATAACTACTTTTAACTACTTTTAACATCTGTCTTGGAGGGGTGGACCTGACTCGGGTTTTAATCCTTTCCAGTTGCCTCAAGGTCAGCTGTCCCTAAAATATTGAATTCTGTTCTCATTGAACAGGGAATAGAGAGACTCTGGCCTTGGAGGGTCCTTGCACATAACCTCTAGTATCCTGTTTTACTTTAAGTGACTCGTCTAGTTAAGAATAATTTCAGAAACATTACTTAAAGCAGTAACACCATGGCAATGTAATACAGATACTTGTATGTATGCAGTATTTAGCGAAGAGTAAGGTTGTGAAAACTAAAACATCATCCCTGTTTGTTCTGATTATGAGAAGCTGCACAAAGAAGAAGTATTTTTTTTCTCCTTGCTGTAAAAACGGGCCTGATGCAGGAGTAGGTGAATACATCCTAACACTTCTCTCCTCCCCTAAGGCTATATCCTGTGTAACATTATGCAATGGATAAATATAGTCTTTCATGTCTAACCCTGACTCCTCCCAGTTTACTGCTCTTCTTTTTATCTCCTGCTGTTTGTACACTATGCTGGTACCCTGTATTTGACCTGATGTACAGCTAAGTACATACAAGGTGACAGATTAAAACCAAAACATGACCTTAATTACATCTTTTTATGTGTCTTTGAATCAGGTCCTCTTAAATATTTATATTGGGAGCTATAATTATTTAATTGTATATATGATTATGTCCTTGGCCTTTTAGGTAAATGTTTTTGACTCTGTTTGATTGCAGCATTAAAAAAAAAAAAAAAGGCACATTGTGTATCTTCTGTGTGTTTGTGGTCTTGAAACTTAGGAATATTTCTGTGTTTGAACAGATTGCTCCACACCAGCCACCCGTTCCCTTGCTCCGAGTGTGGAGAGGCCTTCAAACGCAGGAAAGACCTGGACCTGCACTCCCTCATACATCAAGGTAAGAGTTCAAGATTTGGACTAGTATTTTATATTTTTAGGATTTTTTTATGGTTCGCAGGCTCTGGCCTGATTTTCTTTTTATATTGATTTTCTTTTGTGATATTTACATTGTATTGACCTTATTCTTTACCTCTATCCAGTGCATTTCTGCCTTGTGTCATATTTTTATTGTACTTCCATTTTGGTGAGCAATCTTTTTTACCATTTACTTGTAAAACATTAGTCATTGTTTGTGCAGCTTACTCTGTAAAAGGATGCCATAACTGGAGGAAGAGAGAGGGGTTTTTGTACATCGTTCTCTGCACGCACAGTGCTATGGAGCGTTCTACGATTTACATCTATCAGTGCAAAATGAGGAAGCTAAATTTGAAAATTCTGTGAAAAAAATTTGCCATTTGTTTATTCATTTCATTTCATCAATGGGAGCAACACCCTTTGATAATGTTCATCTCGTAAACACCTGAAAATACTTTCGGAGGCTCTGCTGGTTAGTCGTGCTCCCGAGAGGGATAAAGTACTGAGAATCTGTGCTGCGCTGTGTAACCTAAAATCAGATGGCATTCAAAAGAAGCAGAAGTTGAAATACGACACTACCAGTGCTACAGCTGATAGATTTAAATCACACAGTATTTTTTTTTATAAAATTAATTATATCCCTTTATTTGTTTTTACAATAAAATACTTCTAGTCTGTGGTTAGATGAGAACCAAAAAAAAACCCCGGTGCAGCTTTGACACCTTTGCTTAAAAACAGGTGACAGCACTGCCACCTTCTGGTAAGCTGTAACTTACTGTATTAATTATGCTTACTTTGACCTTGAATGAATATGATTATCAGTGTGTATAAATAAATAGAATTAATCACTTTTTCTTTCATTTGATTGTTTTATAACCCTAAGCACATTAAATGTTATTTTCAGAATCAATTTCAGAAATAAATCACACTACTAAACATAAGCACTTTAGCATTTCTCGTAACAATCATTTGTAAGACAGCATTCATTAGGAAAACAAAAGCTATCTTACACCACAGCAGTCTAATTATGCACCTGCATTAAAGGATCCAAGGTTTATAAAAATGTAATATTTATTTATAAAATTAAATATATATTAACCCTCGCTGGCAGGTTTACGGTTTCAAATTTTCCTAGAATAACACTCTGTGGTAACCTGTTCTCAAAATGCTGACTTGATCTGATCAAGCACCACAAAGGGACCATGAAACATGCTGTATTTTGGCCAGCTGTTTGTGCCATCATGTTCTTCATGAATCTTAGGCTGTGTAGGCAAAGCCATCTTCTGCCACCACTGTCTTCAGTGAATTGCCTTCTCTTTGTGCCACAGGAACCAGCATGAGGCATACCCCGTCTCTCTGAATTGTCCAGGCTTGGAGAGCTTAGACCTTAGACTAGAGCCTGTGCTTTCTGTTACCATCTTCGGTGCTCAAACCCCAGAAAGGTTGATCGCATTTGTGGAAATACTGCTGTTCCACAGCATTGCCCTCTCCAAACATGGTGAGGGGCTTACAGTCAGCTTGGTGGGCTGACCACATGGATTATGCTTAGACCAGCTCAAGTTGTGGTTTGTCGGAGGATGAACAGGATAGTCAGTGTCATGGCCAGCTGGCACAGTGGTAGTATACCAGCAGACCACTATCATGGCAACATTATGGGCTCTGTTTAAAGTGGTATATGTGAGTGATAGCTGGGCTACAGGTAGTTGGTTATCACTGCAGACTTTCGTTTGGTTCTCTTGTTTGGGTGAGACTGTTTCTTCGGCTCAATTTGTTCTCACTGGGACGTCTGACCTGCACTAGAGTGCTTGTGGTCAGACTTCAGTTTAGTGGCTGCTCTGTGAGCTGTACATGTAAGTAAGTCCCATACTTTTAGACTGAAGGGGAAAGAAATATTATGTGTATCTGAAGAAGAGGAACAAGACGCAACACCATGCACCTGGGCTTGGTGAAGAGTGAGAAGATGACTATAAGTGTATAGGTGCAGATAGGTCTTCACATATCTCATTACAGGTAATCTGCCTTAAAGGTGTGAATAGTTGCTTCAGTCAGGACACTCAGGGACCTGATATACTTCTTGGTGTCAAAGAGCCTTCTACACAAGAGATATTACAAAGTAATTCAGAATATCTTATGTGATATGTGTATAATATGTGATTTCAAGCCATTTCTGCATGCCATCCTTCCGGTCACTGGTTTTTGATGGATGTGGATGTTCATTGTTGACAACTACATTAGCTAGCAAACAGTTTTGACCCTAAATTGGAGGATCATGTACAATTGTGTCTGGACTGGAGATGTAAAATGGGCAGGGCAGCATACAGTGAACACAATATCTCACTTCTCCTGTATTGCTGTGTTTTTGTCTCAGTATGGCCCTTCATCAGTGAAACAGTGAGGAATTCTGGTGAACATACCAAGGACCCAAATGTCCACGTCTCATTGTAGAAGAAACCAATTAGAGCTGATTTTCTTATCATTCCAGCACGCACTGATTGATTATAGAATAATGCAAACTCTGCCAAAAATGACCCCAAGTGTTTGCTTCTTGTTGATTTACAAACAAATGCCCACGGTATATGCATTGTTCAGTGCATTAGGTCAATGACTTTCCATTGATTGCTGTGCCATGCGGTGTGGAGGAGTAAGGTGGAGGCAAATGAATTGGGTCAACATGTTGACACTTCATCTTAATCAGGACGGTGTTGGCACAGCAACCTCATTAGTTAAGCTTGAGGAGTCAGCGTGCAGCAGAGGTCAGAGGTATGTGGCTCCTCCAAGAAAAATGATTGGAGAGATTGATCTATTGATCCATCCAGGGCCATAGGCTGAGATTGCCCTTATTAAAGGTTTAATTAGAGGGTCTCAATTGGGAGCAGAGTGGATCACCCCCCACTGGGACAGATGGTGCAGATGGTTAGCAAATTGCAAGATGTTGGCATGGTGGCTTATGGAATTAATGATGAACCATCAGTGTCAGCAGTTTCCCAACCAGATTTTTAAAAGCTACCCAGTGAGTGAGGAAGTTGGGTTTACTTTGCCAAAATGTAACCAGTGCGCCAGTTGTGATGAATCAATTAGATGATGAATAATCAAATTGAAATAAGATGAAGGTGCAAAAATTTAGCGCCCACACTTTACAGTTTTATAATGTTGTATAGCTCAAATAGCTAATGAATTAAATAAGTGAACCCTGCCCTGAGAGATGGCAACACCTTTCACTCTGTGATAAGAAGTTGTAAACAAGCAACTTGGAAAGTAAGACAGATGACAGCATGGTAAACCAGTGCAGAACGCAGTACCTTAAAAAAAAATGTGTGATGTCAGGGCTTTCAAATTAAGCCGGCGGTAGGCGCATTTTCCACCTGCTCCACCACTCTGCGCCGTCTACTTTTTAATTTTCCTAAAAACAAATTTTTGCTCTGTCCGCTGTCTCCATTTCCAGCACCATGGACGCACGTGGCAATATTTACGTTCTTTCAATCTGAGCCATTTAATTGGTTCACGGCTGCCATGTGACTGCCGTGTGACTATTCATATCGTCTGCTGCCGTCGTGGCTTCGGTCTCGGTCATAAGGCGCCTGCTACTTGGCATGCCTCCCCTGCTACTCCAAAACAATTTGAAATCCCTGGATGTGTGTGCAGTGTTATGCATGCCAGAAATTGGCACACATTTTGGTGTCATTTAAAATATTATTTGGTTATCAAATAATGGGATTAAAGGTTTCAAATAGCTCTTGAATACATGGAGTATTTGTGCAGACAGCATTTGACCTCATCCATTAGATTGCTCCCTTTTGACTGTTGCCTGAGTGTGTTTTAATAGCCTAGACTAGTCAATTAATTTCATTTACATTTCTTCTGTCAGTCAGTCAGCTAGTACATTAGTCACTGGGAACATCTCTAATGAAAAGTTCTCAGAGCCCAAGGTAATCAAATTGTTTGTTTAACACTAAAATCAAGTTTGTTTGTTTTTTTATTATAATGTGATATGATTGGGAGCGAGAGGGCAGCACGGTGGTGTGGTGGTTAGCACTGCTATGTCACAGTTAGAATGGAAGGCCTGGGTTCGATTCCACCTTGGCTCAGTGGCCCACTGTCTGTGTGGAGTTGGCATGTTCTCCCCATGTCTTTCCTCCCACAGTCCAAAGACATGCGCTTAGGTTGATTTAGGTTAGGTTAATTGGCCACTGTAAATTACCCATAGGTATGAATGTGAGTGTGGATGGTTGGGACAGATGTTGAAATGCACTTGACTACATTTGTTTTATTCCATTTGCAGACTTGATTGTAATACCTTAACTTAGCTTTTCACCAGTTCTGATTACTAAACTGATATCAATGCTCTTTTGCAGAAGTGTAAAGTTTCTAGTGTTCAGGAGAATTTTTTATTTTGTAGCAGCGTCATATTAAACAGTCAGTGACTCATTGACTTGATTGAATGCACTAAGAGTTAATAAACTGTTCTTTAAAATGACATTGATGAAGTAACTCTTTCTAATGGTGATCAGTTACATCTGGCCAGTACTCAGTATGTTTAATGAGGTTCGGCCCGATGTCAACCTGGCACAGAGAAGAGCAGCAACTCATCACAGCTGACTTCAATAAATGTTTTGTTGTCTTTGTGAATCATAAAATGGACTGCTGGTCATTTTTTTAATAGGCACGCTAAACCACAGGTTGTTTTAACACTCTTTACAACACAAGTTTCATGTTTTGCATCTTTTGGCACCCGTTTGTCGAGTTGAAATCATAAACATTAAACAGAGGCCACATTATTTGTTGACTCTGGCTGCAACTGACTGTTTGGCCACTGTTGCCGATTCTGTATGTACCACCTGTCATTACATGATTGTTGGCCAAGCATCTCGCAGTCAACAAGCTCAAACCAGCCATCAGATATCAGCATGGCCATTAGCTTGTAGTATGAGGAGAAATTATGGCCACCTGTCTAAAATCTGACACTGTTCCATTTCAGACAAGCAGCCAGCGACATGCCCTCACTGTTCGTCCCAGTTTATCAATCAGTCAGTGCTGGAAATCCACCTGCAGCGCTGTCCTACTACAGAAGAGGAGAAGAATACTGGTCGTGGGAGGGGCCAGGGTCGGGGACGCTGCACTGGACAGGTTGGGAACATAAAATGAATAAATAAATTTGTTTAAAAAAAAATTTCCCCAGGCCCTCTCAACGTTAAAAGATAGTGTGAGTAAGAGTGTGATTTTCCTAATCGAATAACTGACAGTCCAGAGGTACAGTTGGAATCGCACTGTGACATTGTGGTCACAACAATTAGGTGATGACGACACTGTTTTTTGTCATTTCATTCTGGTTTGTCTCCCTCTTGTCTCCTTTCTCTTCGTTTCTTTATTCCTCCTCCCTCAGATTGAGTGTGACCTTTGTGGACACCGTTGCATGACCCAAGAGGGCCTCGACCTTCATCGTTTATCCCACACAGGCCAGACACCTCTCAAGTGCCCAGTGAGGCCGTGCCGCCGCCGATTTATCTCCAACAGTGCCCTGGAGGAGCATGTGCTGGCGCATTTTCAAGGAACGCTCAGCAAGTCCAAAATTCGACCCCGCTTCCGCTGTCAGATTTGCCACAAGGAATTTGCCTATAATTCCACCTTTAACGTTCATATGAGGACACATACTGATGAGAGGCCCTTTGAGGTAAGAAGCACAGTGACGTGTACTTGTGTAAAGGTAGTTTTTTTCAGTCTTCACAGTTGTATTCCTCCCTCTTTATACAAGGTCTGCAATTGATTAAAACACCTGTATTTCAAATTGAAACCTAGAGCTGCCTCATCCCTCCATGGTCAGACCAGTTCATAGCTGCGGCCATCTCTCTGGTTCCGGACCATGGCCATTTGTGCAGAGTGTGTCCTGCGGGTGTTTTCTCTCTCCCTGTGTACCTGTGATTAATGGCAGGGCTGAGTTAGGGCCTGTCAGCTCCCCTCTGTGCCTGTTACTATTCTGGGATTCGCTCCCTCTCCCTCTGCTGCTCTGGTGACGAGGCAGGACATCAACTATAGACCCACCCAAGCCCATCTCAGCTGTAGAAATTGATTTAATATTTGTGGCTTCGCTTTGAGCCATGATCTGTCAGGCAGGCTAAGGACTGCGGTTCAAGGAGCACTGGTTCTCAAACACAGAGCCAGTTTACGGGGATACATTTTAATTTATATCAAATATACCTTGTGTTCCTGAAGGAACATCTGTGTTTGCTCAGTTTATAAAGAGCAAACTCCACAGGAAAAGTAATTATATTAGAGTGTATTTCACGAAGATACTGAAGCTGCAGATCTGTCAATAGGGATTGCAGTTTCAATCTGAGTGTCCCCAGTGAGAATCAAAGTAAAGCTCAATACTGTTATTCTTCTGTAGTGCTTCAGGTTTAATCATCTATCTACTTTTATTTCATTGTCTGTGCTCAGTTGGGAGTGAACAGAACAAATGTTGGTGTTGGAGAAATGATACAGTTGAAATGCTGATTACTGAAATGGTTATTTAGAAAAGTCAAGCTCTGGTAACATTTTTTTTTTGTTGTGTAACTCATACTCTGTAATTTATTATATTTCCCTTACATGCAGAGCTGCAGGGTTTAGTTGAATCGATTATTTCAGTGACAGAATATTAATCATTAGACTGTGACGAAGGTGAAGATGATAAATGTTCTCTGGCTTCTGCTTCTTATTTGCTGATTTTTCAGCTTTTGTCAGGTTAAACAAGATATTTGAAGACATTTTCTTTTTAGATTGTGTATTGATGTCTCATTGACTAAACAGTTAATGGCTTGTGTGGAGGGGAAAAATAAATTACCCGACTGATGATGAAATGTTTATATTGCTTTATATTTGTCCCTCCTCCTCGGTTTTCCCGATCCTATTTTCTTTCTGCTCTTTCAATGTCCCAGTCAGGAGTGCTGTATCTGCAGAAAAATGTAAAGAGAGGTTTTAGGAATTAATTGCAGTTGAGTTTGTGTGCAGGCAGAGTCGTGAACATAACTTTCTTGCCTCTCTCTTACTTTTTATATTTTGTTCACTTGTCCCTTTTCTGCATTCTCCTCTGTTCCTCCACCAGTGCGCCACATGTGGTAAGCGCTTCCGCCAGCTGCCCCATCTGCAGGATCACGAGCGTATCCACAGCGGTGTGCGGCCTTTCTGCTGCTGGATTTGCGGCAAGAGTTTCAGCGTCGCTGCTCGCCTCACCGAGCACGCCCGCACCCACAGCGGTGAGAAGCCCTACCCGTGCCCTCACTGTCCTGCTGCCTTTCGCTCTCGTTCCAACCTGGATAAACACATCCGACTGCACGGGGACCTGCCTCCGGAAACAGCTGAGCAGGTGGTTAATGCAGCTGAAGCTGCTCAGGTCCAGAAGGTGCTGGAGGGAGCCAAGGCGCTGTCTTCTCTGGCTACCGCAGAGGAGGTTGAGTCTGCCTCTGTGCAGACCATTTATGTGCTGCAGGGAGCCGAAGGGAGTACTGAGACCGTAATGATCCCATCTGATCAACTCACTGGCATAGGAGCGTCGCAGGTTGTCATTCTGCCCTCCTCTGTTCTGGGAACTCAGGCCATCACTGTTCCCACCATCACCATGGACGGTAGTGAAATCACCATGGTGGAGACGAGCCAATCACCACAGCATACCATTGAGTTCATTATGGAGGAGACTGTTTGAAGGTAGCTTAGAAACTATCCTGGACAGCAAAGACTCATAGTTGAGAAACACTGAAAAATTGCTAATATAGACTGCTGGTGAACTGATCATTTTGACAGATGAAGTCATTACCCTATATGTTCATAGTCTGGCAGGTTTCTAAAACAGTTTAAGTCCCTCCCTGTGTAATAAGTATTCAGCAGACAAAGGAACTTAATGACATGGAGGAAACATTCAGAGAACACCTTAAATTAGCCTTTCAGACTAATAGAACTGTTTGTGAAAGTGGCCCTCAATTGTTGTGCATTTACAGCCCCTGTTTATTAGGGGAAGACGTGGTCATTCCATGAATTATTCTCTGCTTTCTTTATAATAAAACGCTTCAGCATTCACTCTGTGAATTGTGTGTGTGTGTGTCAATCATTTTATTAGGTGGATGACAAGAGGGCACTGCCCTCGCCTCATCAGACGGGATAGACTTTGTTGCTGTAAATTGGCACCTCTGCCATTCGACAAACATTGTGAAGTAACTTCTGCTGAGAAATACAAAGACTCACTCAGCAGCAGGCAGTGTAGAGATTTTCAAACTGCTGTTTCTTTCTGTCTCGCACACAATAATGTTAGTAAAAGGCACAATGAAGCAGAGTTATGTGTGTAGATCAACTCTAATGCTCCCATAATTTGTAGGACATCACATTATTGATTTGTTTTGTCCTGTAATTAAATACAATAATAATAGGGATACAGCCAGATTTATTATGATTTAACTGAAGTACAGCATTATGCAGTGGCAAGTAGTGTAATGAAATTATCCAGCACTTGCTGTATAGTTATCAAAAATAATGATCCTATTTGTGTCTGAATTGGAAGAGGCATAATGTGATATAAGTTTTGCCAGCGCTGCAGTAGCCCATTATAGGCTTCTAAAGTGCAGTTTATGGCTGTCTCCCACCCAGTGATTGCTGACAGGGGGGTTTGAGACCACATGCACGCAGAGGCACTCAGTCTTAGTTTGTTTTCATGTCATGGAGGCAGAAATGCTGATGATTGTGCGGGTAACTGAAATGGGGAAATGGCAGCATTTTTGCAGAGTGAGAGGCACATCAGGAAATAGAGGGCTCCTGAGGAGCAAAAAGAAGCCAGTGCCAAAACTTGAGCTGCTTTTCACTTTTTTTTTTTTTTTTTTTTTGAGACAGTCAAAAGCCAGCGAGTCAATAAATACATGTTTTTTCTTTTTTCCCCTTCCTGGCAAATCTTGAGAGCTGATATTCTGGTGGGGTGCCATTTATTATACCTGCTGCTTGACACTGAAACAAAAACACAGACATAATGAAATTGTTGATGCTGGCGGGGAAATCACGAGACTTGCACGCTCCATCAAGGCAGCATAAATGTCTCTCTGAGCCACAGAAGAGAGTACGTGTTCAGTCTTTAGCTCAGAGTAAACCTTTTAATGGCTTTTATTTTTAATCCCAGTTTGTCATTTTTTAAAAAGTCTAATCACTTACTTTTCTATAGTATAAGGAGGTTTTTCTTGCAGTACATGGATGTTAATATATACTAACTACTAGAAAAACTACAGTACTGTCTTCATCCACCCCTCATTTCTTTATATTTTCCAAGTAAATGGGGGAAATCATTTATTGAAACATGCAAACATAAATAGAATACAGGATATAAGGCAAGAGGCAGTTTGTACAGTTCTAACAAGCTTGATAGTCAGTTTGGTATGACCACCTTTATTCTTTAAAACAGCCTGAACTTTCTCAGGCAAACATTCTTATAATTTCTTTAAAACTACAGTCAGTAATTTTTTTAAAGGTTATTTAATAAAAAAAAAGCATACCATACTCATAAGTATACATAGATTAGTGTGTAATAATTTCTTCCAACAAACTGATGCATTTTTCATAAATAAATAAAAGGGTCCCCTTCACAAAAAGCAATGAAAATGTAAAGGAAAGAAACAACACCACCAGCATCCTCTTCCTCCTCGCCTCAAGTCTCACCTCCTGAACTGAAGTCAGAGCTCTAACACAGGGAAACGTGCATGAACATGTTGATTTATTCCCGATATTGTTGCAATTTAAACATTCAACCCACCAGAGGAGTCGGTTATAAACTAACATGACTAATAACATCATAATATTAGGTCTTAAAAATGACATTTTCCCTCAGATAAACAGTTTGTCAGATCCACTTAAAAGACTATTTCACTAATGCAGGTTAGCAGCAGCAAAAACAGGCGTGCTCACCGACAGTCCGGCCTATCTTCAGCAACTCACCTCAGCATCCCTGTCATCAGTCAGAAGTGAGCTTCTCGGACTCATCGGACTCCTTTCACAAAGTTTTACAGCCTCTTCCAGAGTAAATAAAGGTGGATGCTTCTCACCCAGCACTAACAGCTGAGGTAAACAGTGGACAGACAACCTTCCACAGATAAGAAAAAAAAAAAAAAACTCTGGCTGATATGAGGTACAGCCTAAATGTGATGTTTTTGTCCTATAGCAGCCACCTTAACTAGGATTAAGCACTCAAATTGGGGCAAGAAAACAACACAGTTGACTGCAATCTGCAATCTACTGACATCTAGTCGTGATATTTTACACACTGTAACTCAGGAATAGTTCTCCAGGCTTCTCGAAGGGCATTCCAAGCTCCTCTTTGGATGTTGACTAATGTTGTGGTCCAGGTTCTGGGAAAGCCAATTTATGACTGATACTGTCTGTCGTGTTTATATCCAGATGTGCTTTTACCACACTGGTAGTGTGTGTGGGGTCATTGTGATGCTGAAAAATGAAGATGACATTGCATGGTGGATCAGTTACTTGCGTTCATAGTTGCATCAGTTTTGAAAAGATCCCCAACAAACTGGCCGAAATGCAGTTCCAAACCATGAGAGAGCCTCCACTGTATTCTCCTCTGTATATACTGACAACAATTTGAACCAAAAATTTGGATTTGTCACTTCATAAGATAACTAAGTTTGTTATATGTAGATACAACACTGTGTCATCCCTTGTTAGAGTCTTTTTACCCTTTCTGATGAGGTTTCAGTGAACAGTAGATGGGCCAGATCCATCTCTCGGGTCCTGTGTCAGATCTTTATGAATATTGTTCATCTGCTGTAAACAATTCTTTAGGCCTAGCGCTTCTTTTGTCCTACTGTCCAGTTTCCTCAAAATTTTAAGGATACACTACAAAGCATGCTGAAATATGCCTGGTTTTCAGGTAATAATAACCCTTTGGGAATCACCTTGTTGATGCAAAAAAAAAAGAATTTATGTCTATCAAACTGGGTTATCTTTGGCATTTCTTTGTAGATTGAATTAAATAAATGGGAGAAAATCATGTGTTTTTGCAGCAGGCTGCTACTAACAAAGTGCCTAAGTTATCTGTTATATGTAGACAAAAGACTGGTTCATCCCTTAAGGTAGGTACCTTTTTATGCTTGAGTGATTCATAGTTTAATGTTAAATAGCTTAACCACCACCACCACCAACAACAAAACACAATCCTTTGAAAATGGTGAGGTATAAGGACTGGACTGAAAATGAGTGAAAAAGCAGTTAATTTCCAAAGATGAACTCTGAAAGACCTTCAGAAAGCCGAAATAAAAAAATACAGGAAAATCTGGCTCCTGGGAAGCAAATTATAAAGAAATGAGGGAGTGGCTCAAGACTTTTGCACAGTACTTTACATATTCAATTCCTAAATTTGAGGATACACATAAATACGGCCGAAATGAGCTGCATTCATTAAAATGATTAGCTATAATAGAGCGATCAAATCTTCCATTGTCAAGTAGATTGCAGTGTTTGTGAAAACGGAGCCTTTAAAATGTTATGCAGAGAAAAAAGTTGCAGAAACTAAACTGCGAGTGTGTGAGTTTAGTTTTTTTTATTTTTCACTAAAATACTGAGCTTTAGTCTTTATAGGTTGGATGAAAGTAACTGTAGGATTTACAAAACAGCTTTGCCACAGTTGAATTAACTGACAGTTTAACTCGACAGATTTCACCACAGTAACTGATTAACATGTACAGTACACGGAAAATACACTTCTGTTAATATGCTTGCATGTGCAGTGATTTTTGCAATTATGTTTTTAAATTATGCATGGTTTGTATAAGCTGTTAAAGCAGGGAGAGATGAGGGGATTTTTATTTTAATACAAGCAAATGAAATGGGCAATTATGCAGCCACATAACCATCAGATTCAGGAGTGTCCTCATTGAAAATGTAACAACCAGAAATGAGCACACGCAGTAGCTTCTCTCACCCTGGGCATCCCTTTGATTCTCACTTCTTCTTGTATCATAAACACTAAAAATACCTAAGTGACCCTCTGGAGAGGATGTGCATGTTCAGCTTTTAGCTTGCAGCAGCAAACTCGCTGACATCACAGTGTCCCGAGCAGGTGGAGGACGCCACGAGCGCTGTTTCTGGCTTTCATCTCCAGGTAAGCGTAGCACAGCAGCCATGAAGTCAATATCGTGTTTTTAAGTGTGGCCTAAAAAAGCAGTCAGCAATATTTGGAGTACTTTTTTTTTTTTTTCTTCAGTCAATGTAAACTTTTTTGTCAGATTGTTTGGCATTTCTGGAGCCAGGTGAGTTATCTTTATATACCACTGTTATACTTAAACTTTTTTATTAATAAAGCCATGCCTGACTTGTGCAGGTAATAAACTGTGGCCAGGCATTTTAACATTTTTTCCTTCATCTAACTTTTCAACCTAACCTTCAGATAACTGTTCTAGCCAATCAGTTTAACCGACTTCTGTAATTTATTCATAGCTTTACTGAGCTATTTCAGTTTTTTAGAATTACTTAAACAATCAAAAATATGCAGTTTAGCTTCATATTTTAACCAAGTTACCCATCAACATTTGTTCCAGCATTTGGTATATTATATAACTATGTAACTATTACTTTCAGCTATCTTTTCTTTCTTGTCTTTTATAAAGACCCTACAATGTTAGAGGGAGATCTCCAACAATCAGCTGATCCCCTTTTACTAGGTTGACCAGATGTCCCTCTTTACATGGGACTACACAGCATCTTTATCCCTAGTTCCCCTGTCCCAAATCTTGAGACAGTGTCCCACAGTTTGCCTGCTTCTACAGGGCATGAACTTTTCAAAAGTCTCACTTTTACCCAATGTATATGAAGTGAAGGCTTTTTATTATAGGAAGAAGTTTATCCTGTATAATGCCACACTCATCAGGGAAAGTTACAAGTCACCAAAAAGTCACAAACTTTGCAGATTTTGGTGAGTATGATGGAAGCTATCACAAAAAAAAGTGAAGCGGCAGTATATTCTGAGAAACAGAGGGGGAGAATGTGGTGTGAAGTGACACACTATATGTGTGTGTGTCATAATTGGATAAAAAAATCAAAAAATTGTCATATATGGCTTGAAAAGGCTAGGCCAATCTATAGATACATCCAAACTGAAATCCAAAAAATGTTACCAGACAAAAGAGCAGCTAAAATAACAGCTTGAAAAAAGAAATTCAGTCTACCTCTCAGCATTGTTGATGTGTTCCACTTTGCCTCACACAAACACAATGTTTACCCCACATTTCATTTGTTGGGCTCTACCAGCACCCTACCTATGAGCACACCTTGGTGCTGGTGGGAAGGAAAAAAACTCCCTTTTTAACAGGAAAAATCCTCCAATCAGGCTCAGGGAGGGGCAGTCATCTATCACTGCCGGATGGGGTGGGGTGGGGGTGGGGGGGCAGTCAAAGGCAGAAAAGAAGACCATAGAGAGGCCACAAGCAACAAGCAGCATGTGACACCTACCCTACAAATCCATTAAGTAGTGCCAGAGTTGCATTTGGCCATAGTTTGGTAACTTGTAACATTACAAACTGCTGACATTGTGGCAACTTTGATCTGTGGTTGCATAAGAACTGCACAGAGATTTTTCTGCAGGGTCACAGTAATGTGACAGAACAACATGAATACAATGTATTTTACAAACATTGACATTATATCCGGTTTGAGATTGGGAGGAGACTCAGCTCCCTTTTGGGGGTTGCTTCAATAAGGCCATCCAGTGAAAAATTCTACCAGATCAAATATGCGGAGCCATCTGCTGTGGTGACCCCGCAGCTGAAAGAAGCTTTGTTACTATGACATTATATCCAAGTCAGGGAACTGTTTTTATATTATGTTAACAAATTAAACATTTTTAGAACACAAATGTGCTCTGTTCATCCATTTTCTTCCACCTCGAGGTGGGGATACACCCTGGGCAGTATCCAGAGAGAACCCACACAGGCACAGGAAGAACATGCAAACTCCACACCGGGGCAGGTGCCAGCCCGGTGGTTTCAAACCCAGGACTTTCTTGCTGTGAGACAACAGTGCTGACCCCTGCACCACTGTGCAGCCCAGTATTACGGAATTTGAACTTTAAGTAAGCATAAGAGACCAAGAGAGGAAGTTAACACTTAGCTGCTCTAACCGGGGTGGTTGAACTGACTCTCCTGATATATAATCATGACATTTTTCTTTTCCTTTTTCAAATGATTTGAAATAAAATTACTCCTTACTTCTGGCTGGGATTCACTGGTGGAAACAGGAGTAAATGCAATGTAAACAAAGCCCACAAATTACTCAGTCTGCAGTGTGTTCTCACAGCACATGGCCTAGAGTTATGCTCTAATAAAATGCACTACAAAACATTAGAGTAAAACTGAAGTTCTTGTGGGTATAATATCTCACAATGACTCGGTAAAATTAGGCTGTGCTTTCCTGAAGTTAATTATAGTAAATATAGCCTATCACTGTTAATAATAATAAAAAAACAATACAATTACTGTAAGCCCACTTCATGCTGAGTCCCGAGCAAAGCCTTAATGTCATTTTTATTAATGCCATTTTTACTGACATTTTTACAAGTTGTAGATGCTGGGAAAAGATTTGTTTCCAAGGTAACATGATGGAAAAATCTGTTAAATGACTCAGATTACCCTCTGTGTTTTAATAAAAAAAACAGTTCATTTAGATAGGGAGCTGTTTAATTTATATATGGTAATTGCCATTTTCATCTGTCATCTTTTCAGTGACATGCATGACACGTGTCTTCAAGTACCTTATGAGCATTCAAAGGGGGATTAATTCCTATATTTATGTACTACACTCATAATTTTTCTTCTAAGCATTTCATGCAAATAATATCTTGGCTAAATGGGAAGACAGCTAATTTCACCCAGCACTAAACAGACACCTAAAGTAGTGCTGCAGCATATTTCTGATGGATGCAATATCAACATCAGAGCAACACTAGTATGTGGCTATTAAAGGTCAAACAATTTACCAGGAAAAATCATATATACTAGTAATTCTACAGGAGAAGGAAAATATCATAAATCACATTAAGGTCAGCGTACAGTATGTGCCGCACTGCACAATGCAAGAAAAATTATACTGTTACGTAGGGAGACAGACATGTTTTATTAAGCTGCATCCGTAGAGTACGTACCTTTATACCTCTGCTGCATTTTGCGATTATTCATCCTAACTGAAAAACGTTTCACCTCTTCCACAGTGATCCGTCTTAACAAATGAAGTCTGACTTACGTGGCATGCCAAAACATTATGTACTTCTTTGTATTTGACTAAGCGAGCGCACTTATGCAAACTTATCCAGCCGGCTACAGCTGACTTCCCAACTTTATTATCATATCGTTGTTATTAATGTATGACTGACCTATTTAAGTAATGGTGTACATTTATCATTCTCTATGTCTTGTGATTATATATTTATTGCTTGCACATGCTTCCTCTCCACCTTATGTCCTTTTATTTTTCTTCTTTCTCTTTTTTGCATCCCCCCCCCCCTTCTGTCTGTCCCTCTCCCCCCCCCCCGTCTCTCTCTTTGCTGAGGTGGCTGTACCTGCTGTGACTTTGACAAAGTAGTCGCCACGTGTATTTTAGCGTACATGCGGGTGCAGGGGTGCACGAGAGAGCGCGTTTGCGTGCGTGCGTCGCTTTCTCGATTTTTTTTTAGTTGCAAATGTGTCCCGACTGTTGCGCATGCAGCGTCCATCTGAGTGTGTGTGTGTGTGTGTGTGTGTGTCAGCTTACTGCAGCATGCTCGCACTTACGTCTGCTGCTGCTTATGTCATGCTACGCTCCCCTGTTCCGTCCTCCGTTACCCTCTCACTTTTTTTCATCCCTTGCTCTCTTGTTCACCTTGTTTCTGCCTCTGTGACAACCCCCCCCCCTCTTCCCCCGCCTCCCTCTGCCAGTCCCCTCCCTCATGTTTGCTCCTTCCTCTCTCTCTCTCTCTCTCTCTCTCATTGATAGTGAAGCATATGTGACTAGAATACCGAGGAGCTAATCATTATGCTATGAGCACAGCGCAGTGCTCGGGCAGAATGTCAATTCGCCCTCCTCCCTCTGTCTTCCTCTGCCTTTCCCTCCCCTCTCGTCCACGCTTTCCAAGCAATAGTTAACATGGAAGCCACATTTGCGCTCTACACTGAGAAAATTAAGGAAGCACTCTTGCCCATAACACACAGTGGTTGCAAACACTGGGCTTTTAACACCTGCACTTAAGTGCATGTGTAATGGTTCGGTGAGGTTTACGTTTGTGCTGTGGATGGTATTTGGAGTGTGCGCGCGTGTTACATAGTTGTTATGTAAAAGCGCTCCACATCAATTTGTCAAGAGCAAAGTGGTGTGGGATGGAGATGAGAGACAGCTGTTGAATGCATATTTAGAGAGAGGAGGGAGACTGAAACAGAGAGTGACAGCAGACTTTCTGTGGATGCAGCGAGGCCTAAATCACCACTAATATTAAGGTAAACAGCTTTGTAGGATTACTGACATTATATTGTAAACACTTAAAAAGACGGAGGCGTGATACGACAATAGTCATGCACATGCATGACTATTCAGTGTCACTCAGCAGTGCTGGGAAAAAAAAAAATAAGAGTGGGGTAAATGAAACCAGAGGTAAATTAGACCGCGTGCACACGCACACGCCTGGACTGCCGGGCGCGTGTCTGTGTGTGATGAAATGGGAGAGACAGCACGGAGACTCCTCCTGACTTCTTGAAAACTGCAGCTGTGGGTCACAGCTAGGGGTAACCCGGCCCTCCAGATCTTACACACAGACACACACACACACACACACACACACACCACGTGCACACAGACTAGAAAAGAACTGTAAATTTGCAAGTTGGACAGACGCATAAACAGTTATATACAAATGTCCACATACGCACACACAGACATAGGGGGAAAATAAAGCCGTGGCCTAAGGGAATCTCTAGCATGACATGGTTGCAGTCTAACAGGCTCAAGCATGAGTGAGTAATAGGTGTTCCAGCACTGTCCGCCCACTGGACAAAGACATCTTGAGATGCACATTATTTTATGAGATGCAAAGTGAATAGGTGAAAACATGATGATGCATTGGGTGGGCGGGTGGAGGGGGCTGTTTGAAGCCAAAGCAGAGGAGACAGCTCAGCATTGTCACATGCTATGTTTGCTTCCTGGTTTGATTAGGGGACAGGTTAGTGGACAAACCAGAGTTGATATACCCAGAGGCTATAATTTCATGTATGAGATGCAAATAGGTTTTAACATTACTATACAACACTTTGCATTCGGGTTATGAATGAAATAAGTCATTTGTTTTTTGGTTGGACCGGAGCAGCCGGTAATTAATTAGTGATAGACACATGGGTGATTTTGCTGCCACTTTATTAAATTAAACTCAATTGATTACAACTGGACAAATCTTTTAAAGCATAGTTTACAGACATCACTGTAAGGCAACACAGTGTTGTCACTAGCAATTAAAGAGCCACCTCATGCACAGAGTGACAAAATCAATGATTCAACACACCGTGGTGAGTTTAAAAGCCTCGGAGGACATGAAATGCTAAGAGAGCACTGGGGCTGTAAGGTTAAGAAAAAGATCTATATTGAAAAGGCTACTTGGACCCACCAGAGAGGAGCAGAGGTATCATAAGGCCAATGTCCCAGTCTCGTTAGGGGGGGATGAGACAGCATAGTCTGATCGAAAGTGGGATATGGGAGTTAGGCAGTGACATCATAGAGCTGCTTCTCTGGAGACTGCTGTCTGCTTGCAGTGGGCTCATGCTGTTGTACAATTGTGCCTTGTATGACTGAACATTATAAATAGTGAGAAGGGTGTCAGCTCCATTCAAAGGAGCTCTCCGTGAAGTGTCGGGGGTGCTCTGGTGAGAGGATGAATGTTTTTCAGCAATTTTTTGAGTGTCTGTGAGAGGAAGTAGTCCACTCCTCCTTGCAAAAGTATTCATACCCCTTGAACTTTTCCATATTTTGTCACATTACAACCACAAACATAAATATATTTCACTGGAATTTAATGTGAAAGACACACTTTTCAGTTTTTATTTGTAAAAAATGTTTTGAATCATGTATAATTTTCATTCCACTTCACAATTGTATACCACTTTGTGTTGGTCTTTCACATTAAATTTCAGTGAAATATATTTATGTTTGTGGTTGTAATGTGGCAAAATATGGAAAAGTTCAAGGGGTATGAATACTTTTGCAAGTCACTGTATATATACTCGTTTACAAGTAAAGGTATTCTATTCAAAGTTTGATTTATTATAAGTTATTTATAAGTTTAAGCAGCTCATTCTTATTAAGGAAAAAGTACTCACTATGCTGAAATGCCATTTACCACTTAAAATCAATTCAACTCAATTTTATTTTACTAAGCACTGTGTTAGTTAATTTCTGTCAGGACCACTTTAGTCTAAATTGGATTGTTTTTTCCATCTAAAGTAATTTCTGTTTGCTGGCATGCCTCTGTTCTGGGACCTCTTGGGGCTTGGGGGTCAATGACAATGGACATAACATTGATTAGGTGAGAAATAGCATGAAATGAGGGATTAAAGTGGCTTACAGAAGCATTATTATAATTATATTGCTTATCTAATTAACTTGCTGTTGAATGCTAAATCTGTTAAAATGTTTGATATGGAAAGCTGCATGGTGCCAGGGTGGCGCTGGCGTGAAGGGTATCACCATAAACTGGAAGTCTGCTGGTTTACAGCCTTTATTGTGTGGCTAGTGAAGTTGCAGAAAACAGAAATATTTATAGCATTCAAGGAAAAGCCTCAGAGTGGTCAAACATGTGACTAATTCTATATCAATAACATTCAACCACTATGCCCACCTGCATCCTACTTATCTTTAAAGGGCTCATATTATGCTTTTCCGTTTTCTGTCATTGTATAATGTTACAGTTGTCCGTAGTCATGTTAAACATAACTAAAATTTCAAATAATTATGATGTCAAATGGTCCAAAACACTCACTTTGTCAGTGAGCTGATATTTCAGCGTTATCTCAGGCACTCAGGTCTGGCCTTGAACACAGAAGCTCCATCCACCTGAGGGATATGCGACAAAAAAAAAGCTCAACGTAGCCAGGCTTTCTGTGCAGTAGCTGGCTCGACAAAACCTAAAATGATGGTGGTTATCAGTTTTCTCTGTCAACCTGAATGGGATGGTATAGTACCTAAATAGCATGGCACCAACCCCAAAAGAGCACCGAGATCATCTAGTCAGATGCTCTTAGTGCAGCCAAGGTCTTGATTTAAGCACAGAGGGGTTCACGCTTTCACAGTCGCAGCCCCCAGACTCTGAAATAATCTGCCACTTGATATTCATTCAGCAGAGTCTATATAGTCTTTTAAGTCCTGTCTTAAAACTCACTTTAATTCAAGTTCAGTTTGCATTGCATCAACTTTTTTTTTCATGTTGTGGTGTCTTTTTGTTTTAGCTTGTTTTTAGTCACATTTATTGTATTTGTTTGCTTTTATGTTTGATTTTATTGTATTTAATTTATGGATGCGTGGTTTTATCTTGTTTTTAACTAACTTGTAAAGCACTTTGATCAACCTTGTCAACCTCCGACCAATTTAGAATCACCAGTTAACTTAACAAGCTACTCAGTGCTGTGAGGTGTTGCTGCTGACCCGCTGCACCGCTGTGCTACCCTTATCCGCAATACATTTTCATACATTTGAATGATTTAATTTGTCCTTATTTAAAGAAAATGTGATGCAGGTGGTGGTAGCCTACAAAGTGGATTTCATCGACATTGTAATATGAAAAAAAAAAGAAAGAAAAAAGTTGCAGAAACCGTCAATGAGAACTTTTATTTTATTTAGAAAAAAATATTCAAAATGCTTCAAAAATAATTTAATTCATGATGTGAGGAGAATGAGGCAGCGCAGCTCAATTTGCCTCACCAAACTAGCTCACAGGGCTCTCTCCTTTTATTACAAGGCAACCATCATTGCAACTTTAGGCAACTTTATTGCAGATTGTAGTTTTGACTCACTTCATTAAGGTCTTATTGACCTTGAGGGAATCAATAGCAACAAAAACAAAAGAAAACAAACGAACAAAAAAAACCCGCCAGCATCAGTTATTGTTTTATATTCTCAATTAAACCAAAATTTCACAATTAGTGGATCCGCTCTCTGATTGGATGTATGCCTTTATGTGTGTGTGTGTGTCTTTATCTGTACTTGTGTACACATTAGTGACATTATGTCAATATGTGCCTCTGCCTGTGTGCTGTGTAGGCATGTATATGTTTGTGTATGTGTGTCACTGGGTATGAGGGGAGTCGTGTGGTCGTGCGATAGCATTTGTCACCCTGCGCATGTAACTATGTCAAACTCTGTCAGGGTAGTTTCCCCTGGCTGTGGATGCAACACATCCCTCTGATTACTCTCTCTGACTCTCCCTGTTGTGTGTGTCTCATTCAGATAGTGTGTGTTTGCTTCATGGCCAGTTTTTTCCCCTTTTCCCCACATTTCAAATGCTTATCGGACAAACTGACAGCGAGAAGAGAGAGGGAGAGATAGAAAGAGAGAATGGAGGGGGGTTGATATTCATCTTTGAGAAAAAATACCTAGGAGCGAGAGAGAGGGAGAGTGGAGGAGTGGGTGTTGGGAAGGAGGAGGGAGGGTGAGGAGAGAGTGGGAGGGTGCAGAGAGAGGGAGAGAGAAAGAGCTAGCTGATTAGATTGGAGAAAGCCAAGGAGGTATGGGTATACTATTGAGCAAGGGGAGAGGCAGAGGGGAGGGTGACTAAGTGAATGCAGTTTGCCGTCGCGTGTCGCCGTATCACAGTGAAGTCCACAGGCAGTCGGACGGATCGGACCTGAATCAACAAATGGGGACAGAAAAACTGGATGTATGCTGCATATGAGGGGAAAAACCAAGGGAGGACATAGAGTCTGCCTTCATATCCTTTTATCGTTGCATCTAATACTACTGTGAGGAACCCACAGGGAGGGAAAAGAAAAACAGCGGACAACTCATTTTTCCTCTAACATCCTCTCTGAAGCTGAGGAGCTGTGATTAGAGTCAACTGTGGGACTCGCTGGGATTTTTGAATATAAGCTCAGTAAGTATTTGTATAGGCTGTTTAACGGCACTGTACGAGTGTGTGTGTGTATGTGTGTGTGCGCGCGCGCGCGTGTGTGTGTGTGTGTGTATTGATGCCTCAGCTTTGTGCACTGCCTCTGATGTTTTTTTTCTCATGAAAAATGCGAATACAAGAAGAGCTGGAAGGGAATTTAAATCCAGTTGTGCTGCAGTGTTTTCTTTATTGGCACATATTGTTGGCATCACTGAACTGCTTTTCTTTTCTAATTTAAACAACTACCCCAGACTTGACTCTGTGTGTGTTTGTGCCTTTTTCTCCTCAGTGCCGGTGTGCGTGTGTGAGTGTGTGTGTGCGTGAGCTGATAATAGCAGCTCCATTGGTATTCAGCGGAGGGAGCTCCAGGATCTCGCTGCGCCTTTCCCCAGGATGGGATCACAGAGCAGGGATTGTGCTTGCCTGTGGAGAGCCCGCTGAAATGGGTGAGTGTCCATCCTTCTCTTTCTCTCCCCCCCCTCTCCATTCTCTTTCACCCCTCATTTTATTGTTTCTTATATATCTCTCCATATATGTATGGCTTCAGTCTGCAAAGCATTTTCACTCCTGATGGGCCCCCTCTTTTTCTTGTGTCTCCCCCACTCACCCTGTACAGCCCCACCTGTTTCCCTCCATCACTCCTTCCATCCTCTTTTTCATTTACCCCCCCGCTCCCCCCAACTCCTCAATCAGGAGATAAACAGTCCTGTCCAGTTTTAATGGATACAGACAAAATCTGAACGGCTCAGTCCATTTTGTTGCTTGTCTCCCCCTGTCCCTGCATTCCCTCTTTGCCTCCCTCTCTATCTTCCCCTCTTCGGCTGTGTCACCCCTCCCCCTTCTCTCTTCCACCCCTCTCTCGGTCTCTTCAAGCTCCTCACTACATTCTGTTTGATTTTAGACACACTGAAGACGTTCTGAGACTCTTTCCTGACATAGGAAATGAATGAAGATGCTGTGAATGTGTGTGTGTGTGTGTGTAAGGACTGCTATTTCTGTGTCTGTGTCAATCTTTTTTTTCCCACTCAGAGGGAACAGAGGTTTGTGTTCAGCCTCAGAGTGAAGGACTGGAGCAACAAAAGGTTATGAAGTAGATCGGTGTATTTAATAGCTTCAGGCATGACAGCTGTGACACATATGTACATGCACAACCACACAATGTCACTCTTTTTACACGCACCTCTGTCTTTGCACTCCTCACTGACACACCAGTTTACACCCACCTACATCTTTTCACACCTGCGACACCTTAGCATGCTTAAGGTGCCAACAAAGACTGGGCTTATTCACACACACACACACACACACACACACACACACACACACACACACACACACACACACACACACACACACACACACACACACACACACACACACACACAATAGCAGACACTGAGCACTAACCTAACCGAGCTTAGTCCCATCTTAAATGGTCCTGGGAGAATATCGGTGTCACGGGAGGGTCATATATAGCCACACAGTAGTATTGATTGGAGCTGATAAGCTGAATGGCCTCGAATGTTTCATTGTAAATCGGCCATCACCCACCTCACTGGAGTCACTAAACTTATTTAACGATTTTGCTCTGTTAAAAGAGATTGTATTACTGCAGGGCACTGAAATGACTTTTTATTTTTTTATTTATCTTTTCTGACTTAAGAAGCGATCTGGCACTCGGCTGAGAGCGGTCAGCTTTTTGATTAGAATTCAGAAGTGACTTGATCAGATTCAACAGGTTGCATAGTAACAGAGTCGAGACTACCTGTTGGGTAAGATTTGACATTGCGTCTCTATTTTTAGAATTAGGTCATCTGTTTGAGAAAAGGTAGTGTGATTTGCTAGGAAATGAAAAATAGAAACTCTGCAGGCATTCAAGTCTGTCTGAGCTCAGGCCATCTGTCATCTGCATGCATACCTGTCTGCCTGGAACAGGGTTAATTTAAAGGGATTTATGAATACATTTTGGCACAATATAAAGTGCTACATAGATAATGTGTGTTGTGTAGTTGGAAAATGCACCGAAGTGTGACTCACAAAAGGGTTTGTTTGCTTACATTCAATGGCGGAGAGCACAATTAAATGCAAACACTATGACCTGTCAGGACGTCTCAATGCAGCCTGAAGAAACGAGGACAAATAAAAAACAGCTCTTTGTGCGACATTTAAATCTAAACCTGAGTGTTTCTACAGACAAGAGTAAAATGTTTTTGCATCCACCTTTCACTGAAGAGATTCTGCTCATTTCTTTTACACTAAAACACAACTGGAAAAATGTAAATATTGTTTTACCTGCAGAGGAATAAAAGATGAATTCTAAAGCAGATTTATGCTTTAAAAAAAAAAAAAAATCAGCAGAATGTTAGTTATAACTTCAAGTTTTGTTAAAAGTATCTAAGTTATTTGTCTATACTCTGTTTTGTTCATTTGAATGTGACCCATTATTACTATTATTATAGTGTCTGGTTCTCCACTGTCCTAATTTTGTGTTAATACTATTTCACAATAACTTAAAGTCTTATATTTATCCATCAGTGTTTCTATCTGTGATGTCAAATACAAATTACAGCTTGCCATTACACCTCAAATGACTTGGTGTCATAATTTAGCACGATAATACAAAAAAAGCTGTGTTGTTTACTGAGGTCAGCAGGGCATTCTGTGGGTCATGCAGATAGCGTGGCAGTGCAAATATGGATTATTGAATTTTCCAACTAAAAATATGCATTTTGTTAAAATGTGACATCTAGTCTGGTCCAGTCATGTCTGCTTGTGCCTCCCCTGAACCTTTACTGCACCTGATGCAGCTTGTTGTGCACGGTGGGCAGACACCTCTGAAGAAAAAAAAAAAGAGTAAAAATGATTGTATGAAAGAAGTAGAGGTGAAGATGTGAAATTGGATAGAGGGAAAAGAAGTGAGATGGGATGGCGAGAGTGTTTGAAGATGAGCTTGTTGGGTGAGAGTGAAAGCATCAAATCATAGAGTGAGTCGAGAGGAGGCTGGAGCAAACAAGCAGCAAAGTCGTGGAAGAGTGACAAGGACGGAATAGACAGCAGGACGACAGGCAGGGTGGAGAGTGGCGAGGGGGAGAATGACATACGCGATAAGGAAGAGTGACACAAATGTCACCATGCTAACCTTTCATGCACTCTCTCTCCTCTCTTCTCCTTTTCTTCTCTTCTTTCTCTCCTTCTAGATCTGAAGCCTTGCAGAGATGGACACCAAATGGACAGCATGGAAGCCAACATACACCCTCCAGCGACTAGCTTTCCACAGCTAACTGCTTCCACCATCTCCTGCCATCAGCTCGAACCATCCGACCGAGGGCTGAGTTTGCAGAGTTGAGCCTGGACCAGCCATCTACCGAAAGCAGAGATAAGCAGAGGGCGACAGGCCTCAGAGGAGTCAACACGCAACGAAGCAGTCAGCGTGTTGAGCAGACAATTGAGATTCTTGGACTTCATCTAAAATGAAATAGGCTGCAGTGATGCTTGAGCAATGGTACGGAGCTTTTGGATATGTCCGGATTTATCGACCGGATATATTTTTGAGATTACGACACTTTGGTGCACACCTCAGAGCTCAGCCACTTTTTCCAGATTGGCTTGTGGGCAAAAGCGAGTAATTGAAAATTCCCCCTCGAGAGGCTCTCTGTTTTGATTTGTTGTGGGGGAGGAAGGCCTATTATTATTGTTTTTTTTTAAAGGAACAATTTCCAAGCCCCCCTGCCTTTACCCCTGAAATTTCCCCATTTCTTTTTCACCGTCTTTCTCTCACATTGCGGAGAAGTACATTATGAAGCAGTACCATTCTTCTTCATCCTCCCTCAGTGACGGAGAGAGAGGAGGGACAGACTGTCCAGAATAGATAACGAGCAAGGAGACTGGCACTGAGGAGAGGAGAAGGAGAAAAAAAGCAGAAAACAGGGAAACAGGTGGAAAAAGAAAGAGAAGGAAGGAGACAGAGAACAAAAAAAGCAGGGAAGAAAATAAAGAATAGGGAATTAAGTAGGATTGGACAGAATCCTTCTGGAGACTTAGAATCTCTTTGTAATTCGTGTTGAGGCTAGTTAGCGCAATGGGCAGGGGAGGGGTTCAGGATTTACACTGGGGAGGAGGGACTCGAGCAGGAGACTAGGATGATGTCCCATCTCCACCCGCCTGGTCTGTATCTTAGTGTTTGGGAGGAAGACAGGCTTGAAGATGGCTTGGTAAACCGACAGCTGTGTTGAATGACAGACAAGCTCTGAGGCTGGTGAGACAGACAGACAGGAAGATAGACAGACAGGAAGACGGGTACACATCCCGAATGTCAGGCAGAGAGCCAGGCAGACATCCAGTGCCGGCACAGTAGACGGTGTGCAAATCATTGTCATTCTGTGCAGAGTGTGAGGGGAAGGCAGGGAGAAGGAAAGAAAGCAGAGGCAGAAAGAAAGCAGAAGAGCATCCCCGTGGTTGTGGTTGTGGTTGGAGAATCGTCATCTGCATCCATCTCAGTCAGTACTGTGGCAAGCCCATGCACTAAAAGAAAAACAAGCTGTGAGGGAGGGGGGGGGGGGGCTGTTACTAGAAAGGAAATACAGGTTGGAGAGAGGGAAAGTGAGAGGGACGGAGGTAAAGAGGCAGGGAGAGAAACAGAGGGAGAGAGCAGGTGTCGGAAATCCTCCCCTTCATCTGCTTGTCATTTACTCCTTTATGCTCTCTTGTCGTCTGCCGAGGTGATTGGTTTTCTGATACCAGCGTTCCTCTACTTACAGGCCCACTGCAATCCTGAGGAAAACGAGAGGTGGGCAGACAGAGGAAAACAGAATAAGACAGCAAAAAGGCAAAGGTGGAGCCTTTTCTGATTGACTAATTTTCACCCCTTCCTTTTCTTTTTTTGCCAAGGTGGGCTTCTTTTCTTTTTTGTTTGCCTCTTTTTAAAAGCAAGAAATAGAAAGAAGAAAAACACCTGCCCAGTCAATCCCCTGCACTCTTTGTACACAGAACTAAACTTCTTTTTTCACCAATTGTTGATTTCTTGCCTTGTCTATCGGGATTATTTTCTTTTCTCAGTATAAACACTGGATTGCTCCAGATTCCGTCTGAATGTCCTCACCCTCAGTGACACAGTGTGAACTCCTCTGACTCCCCCACAGCGTCCCCCCCTTGGGTGAAGTGCTAAAACTCTGTGGTCTCAGATCTCAATGCCTGTGTTGACTCACTACTACAGTGATACTATGGCACAGCGCTTCTGATACCGTCTGATTCATTCTGTAAGTAGGACTCTCTCTTTCTATGCGTGTATGTCTCCACATGTGTGGCGCATGTCATTAGCATGTGTTTAGCTTATGTATGCAGACGCACAGAAGTGGTGTGTCTCTCTGCAGTGTTGGTTTTTATGGCGTCTTCACAGCGGATTTGCTTTCCTGTGCTTCCTCCGCTCCAGGCATTTTGTGTGTGTATGTGTGTGTTTGTGTGTCTGCCAAAGAAAGAGATTTTGATCTTACAGCCAAGCTTACAACAGCATCAGAGTGGTGTCAGAATGAGGCGAACGGGGTGTCTTTCCCTGTGTGTGTGTGTGTGTGTGTGTGTGTGTGTGTGTGTGTGTGTGTGTGTGTGTGTGTGTGTATACTCCTACATTTTGGTCCTGAGGTTAATTTGAACTAATTAATCGTGAGTTTTTTTGCTTCTCAGAGCACTTTTTTGGTTCTCTGTCAGTGTACTTATATTCATTAGGGTGAGATGGAAAAGGGATGGGGGGGCTAAAACCAAAGAGGGTGAACCAGCTAATGAGAATGACTCTGATTCCCTGACTAGTTTTTTGTTGCCTCCATTTCACATCTAATGCTCTGAGCATTGCACTCCGGCTGCATATCATTTCAGCTTCCTTTTATCTCCTTATGTGTTGCTTGGATGAACCCTAAACTGAGACCCAGCCTCTGCAATGTCCTGCATATTACTAAGCCCATCTATCTCCACGGACACATCCACATCTTTATACACTCCCACAGTCACCAGGCCTTGCACCGGGAGACGCTCAATCAAGATAGTCCCTTCAAACAGACCAATGAACTGTGAATAACGCCATTACACAAACTCCCAGCTCAGAGCGTTACAGAGACAAAAAGATTGTGAGGGTGAAAAAAAAAAAAAAAAGAGAGAGAGCGAATAAAAAAGCATTCTGGAAATAGAAGAACAAGAGCAGAAGGAAAATGAGGAAGGAGACAGAGAGTGCGAGACAGAAAGCAACAGAGAGGAGGACACAGAGAAGGGAGGGTGAGAAACAGGGAGGGAAAAGGGAGCGCGTGAGTCTAGAGGGGCCGCAAAGCAGGAAAAGACCTCTGCTCCATGGGAGCACTCTGATGGGCTTAGCAAGGCCCTGCTTTGTTCACACTGTTGGTCAGCCTCTCAGAATTAAGATTACTAAATAATACGATTACTGCAGCTGCACACTGATAACACGCTGCTGCCGATCCCCTTTGTCACTGTCAGAAAACCCAGAGATGAGGGGAGGAGTGGCATATGATGGCATCAAAGGCATGAAAGTACTGACTACAGTACATTAGAGAATCACAAGGGCCCGGGCTTCTCAATATGGCTTCTGTGCTTGCCGCTGAGGTAGAAAGTAGAAAAAGTTGGTGTGACTTTTATGCAGCATGTGGTCATATAGCTTGCAGAGGAAAAACTACACTTAGCCCAGGAGTTTTCTTTTAAATAAATGCATGCTGTCATTATGTGCCCTCATGTGACACAAATTTTATTATTTTATCTTTTCTCCTCTTTTTAGCTCCAAAAGCTACTAAAAAAACAAACAAGTGAGCAGGGAAACCACTGTGTTTATAACCTCCTTGCACATGTGTGCACATAAACCAAGACTCTCATGGTGAGATATCTGCCCCTTATCTTGGTGTTTACGCCGCATCCTCTGCGTGGGCTATTTGTTTTATGTTTCTGCGCTTGACAGCTTTGACACAGATTCCTGCCAAGTTGACCTTGCACTTTGAAGTGTAATAAAAGCTGAATTCCCAGGCATCGATACATGTTCTTCTGGTAGCTGATAAATGGCCTGCTACCCCTCGGGAGAGGGGGAAAAAACAAGCAGGCAGCAAAAACCTCTGTCCACTCCTGCTCAGCGGAAGTAAAGTACAACTGTCTGAAACCCACAGCTCCCAGAGTAGTGAGCTAATATCAGGTCTGGGTTGGACTCAACCCCCCTCCTATGAGATATGAAGTATTTCTACTGTCCTCTCAGCAGGGGCAACCATTTGCCTGCAGAGCTGAAGATTAGCTTGGAGCGGGAAAAAGAAAAGACACATTTAGCATGTGATGGTGTATCATAGGAGTAACAAATAACAAACCAGAGCTGAGGGCACAAAACGAAATCAATGAATTATGACACACAGCACAAACATGCAGCTTAAATCGTCCCTAAACCAAGTTGGCAACCGTTCATTTCAGTTTCTGTTCCTGTGCAGCACGTTTGTCATCTAGCGAAGGTTTCATGTGCGTGTCTTCTGTATTTGCTTCAGTGACATTAAATGAACTCTGACCCCAGGCCCTCCGCAGCTCTGCTCCATGGTCACAAAATAACTGTGTGACTCACTCTGTAGAACCAGTCAAAGAGCATCCATGTTGGATTGTGTGCACTCCGCTCATTGAGTCCCGACTTGCAGAAACAGAAAAGCAATATGGAGATGATGTGCCAAATTATTAGTTACGTTTTCGTGACATTTAATCTTTTTTAAGTGCTTTTTGCAGCAGCAGCCTACAGTGTTGGTGCAGTACTCCCCAATCATTTCACTCAGCTTGTTCTAAATTATGGCAGAAATGCGCATGGTTCATGAGACAACCTTTTACAGTGAATTTCCCGTTGCCCTGCTTTGTACCAGTCAGGTCCTTTCAGATCACTGAGCCAATCATCCCTCTGGGTTACATTTTTATTTTGTGATTCCAGTTTTCATAGCGTTTGAGGATGTCACTGACTTGTGTTATTGTTTAGGCAAAAACATATTTTCACATTGTTTGCATCATCATTCATTTTACAGTTCTTCAGTGGGAACAGCTGTTCTCTCTTTAGCTTTAGCTGTATTGTGACAGGGAATGCTTGAGTCTTGTACAAATGGCATTCATTTCTAGTGTTAGAGCAAGAATAGATCATTGTCAGACTGCTATCAACACTGAGTCAATATTTTGGGACCGTGACTGGATGCTGCAATCATGCCCTGTGATGCCTCTTCCATGGGTCTCACACAGTCATTGATCTAAGGTGAGCTGGGCTCATTTGGGATATGAGATCTCTTCAAACACTGAGGAGCACTCCAGTTTCTTCTGCACTGCAGCCCACACAAGCCTTTGCTCCTGTCGCCTAATGTAGCACCAAAAAAAATGGCCCTGTTTGCTTAGTCGTTTGTCCAGTCCTGCTTGCTTCAGGCTAGCTGGCCTTGGGGGATGGATTGAGACAGTGCATGAATGTGTGTGTGTGTGTGTGTGTGTGTGTGAGGAAGGTGACAAGAAATGGACATCAGGACACGCATGCCTTTTCTATAATGTGCTCCCGGCTGGGCTGTTTGGCTGGCCATAAAGTGAATGCTGCTAATGGCCTTTCAGTTAATGGAGTCATTAAGACGGGATTGCGAGAAGATAAAAGCAATGTGTGTAATGTGCTTGAACTGGGGTAGAAGTGTGATCATTTGTATATGTGTGCTGTTACTGTAAGTGTTTTGTGCATTTCTAGTTCTTTAGTGCTTTAGTACCTGCATACACAATAACAGTAAGATGGCAGTTACTCTCTCCTGCATTAGCATTAGTAGAAAAGGTCAGTATTCTATCAGTGTAATTGTAATACGGTCTGAGGGGCTCAGGTGATCAGTCTTGACCCGACCTGTCCTAATCAGCCGGCTGGTGGAGGCTCAGTGAGTCACAACTGTGATGTTTTACTGGAGATTGCTGCTGCCTTGCGTGAGCGTCTGAGTGACAAAGGCGGATAAATCTAATTTAAGGTCATTTCAGGAGAATGTGGCAAGGATGGAGAAAGGCATTTTGGGTAGAGTTGCGTGTTGTTTTCATGGTGGCACGACTGCTCATTATGTCAGTTTCTTGATTTTAACCAGAGGGAAGGCTTATGTCACTGTGCCCATCATTTTTCAGGCTTCAGTTGTGGGTGTTCCAGCTTGCCTCATGCACTTTTATGCATTAAATGAACGAAGCCTGGGAATTTTTTTTTTTTAAATTTCTGGCAGAATTCACCATAAGTCACAGTATAAAATAATTAAAACAAAACAGAAAACTTTATCTAATTAGGCAAGCATAAGACAGCAAGTCAATAGCTTCACTTGCTAAATTTGGTTTGTTTATCTACTTGTAAATTTGTAACTTTTATTAAGAAAGATCCTTTTTTTTTTTACATTAAAATAGTGTATTTCACTACACTGCTTACAGATAGTCCACACTAACAAGTTGTTCCCAGCCTCGTGGGTAATACACATATTTATCTGTCTGATGGTGTCAGTGTATCTAGCAGAAGATCGGAAAATAAATTTCAGGGTGAAGGAGCTCACCTTTTAATCTAATCAGCTGGTAAGCAGGCAAAGCCTGCAGCTGGAAAATGGAGTCTCAGCAGAGAATATCATCCCGCAATCACCGATCAAACCTGTCTGCCCACCCCTAAGGAGACCTGGGGGGGGGGGTCATGATTCGGAACACATAAAACTGGTTTAATTTTATTTAGGGATTGGCTTATGAGGGCATATTTTCCACAATTATCATTCAGATTAAAGTATAAACCGGTAAATTGATATATGTGTATCTGTTTTTGTTTGACAGTCCGACTACAGAAGAGCAATGTCTTTTATCACAGTATGAGCTAAACCCTCTGAAAGCATTCTTGTACTCTTCTGTTCATCTGCTCTGATACATTTCTACATAACTGCTTTTGAGTGTAAAATTGTTGAAAACTCATTCAGGTAATAGCAGTGTCAGCCTCGGTCTGGTAAGTCTATTTCACATTTTCACTGCTGTTCCTGTTGAGCAGCAGCTTGTCTGACATTGTATTAATGGCACTCATCGTGATCATCATATCTGTGGCACAGTTTAGCGCTGAGGTTTCACGAGAATCCGTGTTTGAACTGTTTCTTTAATATACTTGAACAAAAAAGATGTCATTAAAATGTAAAACTGCATAAAATGTTACAATGTACATAAAGAACTCTGTCTTTACTTACATCGTAAAGTCTGCCACAAAACCGACCCTTTACAAAAAAACACAACTTAAAAAAATAAGTATGCAAATCACAAGTAGTAAGGTGTGACAAAGATTTGTCTTTTGTTTTAAAACCCGTCCTCTTTAGCAGACTAACCTGCACGTTTCATTAGGTGATATATACACTCACTGGGTATGCCTTGCTAGCATTGGACTGGACCCTCATTTTGAGATTATTTGAGCTCTGTGACATGGTGTGTTATCCTGCTGGAAGCAGCAGGACGTGGGTAAACTGTGGTCATTACTGATTGGCAACAGCACTCAGATGGGCTGCGGCGTTAAAACAATGCTCAGCTGGTACTAAGGAGCTCAAAATGTGCCAAGAAAATATTCCCCACATCATTACTCCACCGTCACTAGTCTGAGCTGCTGATCCAAGGCAGGATGGATCCATGCTTTCAAATTCTGAGCCTGTCATCTAAATGTTGCAGCAAAAATCGAGACTCATCAGATTAGGCAATGTTTTTTCAATCATTTACTGTCCAGTTTTGGTGAGCCTGTGTGAATTACAGCCTCTGTTTTCTGTTCTTAGCTGACAGGAGTGGCACCTGGTGTGGTCTTCTACTGCTGCAGCCCGTCTGCTTCAAGGTTTGACGTGTTGTGCATTCAGAGATGCTCTTCTGCTTACCTTGGTTGTAACGAGCAGTTATTTGAGTTACTGTTAACTTCTTATCAGCTCAAAGCAGTCTAACTGTTCATTTCTGACATCAGCAAGGCATTTTCTCCCGCAGAACTGCTGCTCACTGGATGTTTTCTCTTTCTCAGACCATTCTTTGCAAACCCTATAGACGGCTGTGTGTGAAAAATCTCAGTACATCAGTGCAATACATCAGCCTGTCTAGCACCAACAACCATGTCACGTTCAAAGTCACTTAAATCACCTTTCTTCTCCATTCTGATGTTTACTTTGAATGACAGCAGGTTGTCTTGATCCTGTCCATAGGCCTAAATGTATTGAGTTGCTGCCATGAGAGCAGCTGATTGGATATTTGCATTAACAAGAGGTTGAAAAGATGTACCTAACAAAGTGGCCCCTGAGTGTATCTATACCTATATATATGGAAAATTATCCCAACTATTGCAATTACAGGTGTCCTGGGTGCTTCCCAAGTCAGATAAATAATCATGTGTGACATTTACAGGTACCCATACTCTGGACATTTACAATTTGAAAAAGACATAAGACTGGCACTTTTCTGTGGAAATATATCTTAAATAAATCTATTGAATGTGTTGGTGCAGAACACTGAAATTTAAAATTTGTTTGCCATGCTTGTGACATTTCTGAATTGGTCAGATTTCCAGCAAATACAGCCCAAACTGTGGCCCCACTTGTTAAACACACATTAGATACACAAGATGTTGACTCCTCTTCTCATTCCTGAAATGTAGTCAAAGGCCAAATTTCATCATGACTTCTATATTTTGCTGCGTCTCATTCACGCCTCAGCACTGGTATTTTGGGATTGTGAGTCAAGAGCCTGTAATCAGCTCCACCAATCAAAAGTATTAACATACGAGTCAGTTCCAGCTCAGCTGCCTCTGTCCAAATGGTGATGCAGCAGTTGATTATGGGGCTATTGCCTGATTTTAAACTGCTGCATATTTAATTGTCTCAGTAAAACATAAATACTCCAAATGGGCTCATCTCATGTAATCATAACTGAATTTAAAAACATCCAGCATATGTGATAATTTAAGTATTTTTTTGTTTTTATGGATTTTAGTTTTCTGCAAATGTGTGGTGGGATCTGGAAAATTGGCACTCGCTTTTCTGCTGAGTCAAATAATTGGCTGTGATGACAACCCGAAGCTGTTGGCCCCTGCTGCATCTACATACACTGAAGTGCCATTAAATAGTACAATATTATCTGCATCATCGCCTTTTTGAGGCATAACTTTCAGATGAGCTTGGATGTAAAGTGGTAGCCTGTGAATAGTGTAATTTCATACACCCAGGGAAGGAAGTGTTGACTATAATTAAGCTCATATGGAGGTGTGCGTGACAAGGAGCGAGGATTCTTTGCTATAGAAAAGAAACTCTTTAAACAATCTGACACCTTCCTGGAAGCAGTACTTTTCTACTTCACTTAAGCTAACATTTGCAGCACATTATCCAGGAGGCTCAGTTAAAATGAAAAACAAATTTTGTCTCTCTGGTTCAGTGGTACTTGATGTAATCTGCTGTGTTGTTTGACCAGTTCTGTTCCAAATCATCGTGTGCTCAGGAATCAGAGTCTGAAGCTCAAGTAATTTAAGTCCTATTCTCATTTCTGCAGCGACTTTTAACCAAAGCCAAGAAAATTAATAGTAAAAGCACACAGTATTTCTGATTATACATGAACATCTGACTGCTCGAGTGCAAGTACAGCTTGTGTCTACATACCATGCTTGCACTGTACGTGCAGCGGGAATGTTGTGTAGGTGTTTTTTTCCGTCTGTGTCGAGATGAGAGCCGTATTGTGCTGCCCGTGTATGTTTACGATGTTCTTGATGTTGGATTCAAAAAACGATGAAAGCCTATGGGGAGGGGGCTTTCATCGGTGCATTCTGCCAATGTCATGGTTCGCGTTGGTGTGTGGTGGATGCCAGAATCAATGTATTTCACGCAAGCAGAGATGTGGTCATGCTGAGAAGCACAAAGAATTTCAGACTGCTCATGAGACAGTCTTTGATCCAAAGAAAAACAGGCTGAGAGAGCACATACTGTACTCTACAGCCTATTAGCACCTGCAGTCAGCCTCAGTTCTGCTGCTGGCAGGTCAGTAGAAGAAAGTCAGAAAGAAAACCTAGAATACAACATGTTGTTTTACTTAAAAATTTACAGGTTCAAGCTGCTGCACAGTACGTATTAGTGAGAGAATTATGAATTAGGAATAGATTGTAGGTATTAAATGTCAGGTGCTGCACTGACTTTAATGTTATTTAGTGGCATCTTAACCTGCAATAACTCATTGTTTTGGATACTTGGGAGCAGCAGAAACGATCACTTATCATCTCATATCAGTACAGCACCTAGTATATATCAAACAGTATTCATTTGTGCTCATATTTCTGAACCCCAGATGAAAGCAAGTCCAATATTTACACTTTTTTACTTATGCTTTTGGCCTCCACAAACTCCTGAGGGAGATATCTGGCTCTTTAGGTGCCAAATGATCCGTTATGCTCACTAGCTAGTCACTAACAATATGCCATCAGTTCTTGATGCTGAGCAGGTAGCATACAGGTTTTGCTGTAAACAGCTGCCTGCTGTGTCTGGAAGTAAGGCTGTTGGGGGGGGATGGAGGAAAAGGGCGCGAGGGAACGGAGACAGGGAAGCGTGAAGGAAGGAAGGAGAAAGGCGGAAAGGCGCCTGGGCCGGAAGGGACAGCAGAGGGAAGGGAGAAGGCGCGAGGCGACAGGCGAAACGAGCACGGGGCAGGACGGGGCGAGCGAGCGAGCGAGAGAGCGAGCGAGAGCGAGCGAGCGAGCAGCGAGGAGCTCAGCGAGCTAGCGAGAGCGAGCGAGAGCGATGCGAGCGAGCGAGAGAGCGAGCGAGCGAGCGAGCGATCGAGCGAGCGATCTCGATCTAGCGAGCGATCGAGCTAGCTAGCTATCTATCAGCTATATATACATCTACCTACTACCTACCTACCTACCTACTACCTACCTACCTACCTATCTATCTATCTATCTATCGATCTATCTATCTATCTATCTATCTATCTATCTATCTATCTATCTATCTATCTATCTATCTATCTATCTACACTGTTTGTTAGGTACAGCTTGCTAGTACAAGCTTGGACCTAATTCTTTGCTCTACTGGATTGAGATCAGGTGACTGTGGATGCCATCTGATTACAGTGAAATAATTCTCAGGTACAAGAAACCACTTTGACATGATCTAAGCTTTGTGACATGGTGTGTCATCCTTTTGGAAGCAGCCATCAGCAGATGGATACAGTGTGGTCATAAAGGGATGGACATGGCCAGCAGCAATGCTCAAGTAGGCTGCTGTTTTAAACAATGCTCAGTTGGTTCTAAGGGGCCCAAAGTGTGCAAAGAAAATATGTGCTACAACATCACACCACCAGCACCAAAACCATTTTCACAAGGCAGGATGAAGCCATACCTTCATGTTGATTATGACAAATTCTGACCCTTGACATCTGAACCTTCCAGCACAAATTGAGACTGTGCAAATTGTGGCTTTAGTTTCCTGTTCTTAGCTGGCAGGGGTGGCACCCAGTGTGGTCTTCCGAGCTGCCGCTCACTAGATATATTTTCTTTTTCAGACCATTGTTGTGAAAAATCCCAGCAGTTCCTGAAATACTCAGACTAGCCCATCTGACACCACATTTAAAGTCACTTAAGTCGCCTTTCTTTCTCCTTTTGGTATTGCTCAGTTTGAACTTCAGCAGGTCATCTTTCACCATGTCTACATGCCTAAATGCACTGAATTGCTACAATGTAATTAAGTGATTAGATAGTAATAATAAATGTGCTTGTTGGGGTTTTCCTCTGTAATATTGTAGGCTCTTGACCTCACAATATAAAGTGCCTTGAGGTGACTGTTGTTGCAGATTTTGTGCTATAGAAATAAATTGAATTGAATTGAAAATTGCGATAATGAGCAGTTGAACAGGTGTAGCTAATCAAGTGACTGGTGAGTACTTTTTACTTGTTTTTGTTTGATGTCTTTCCATGTTTCACCATGACCACACTGGATTGTCAGGTTCATCGTCACACTGTTAGCAGGAATGGGCAGAGTAATGTTTTTCTCATTGTGAAAGAGCTTCAAGGTAAATTCAAATGAGTCTTTCTGATCAAAAATGGATCATAACTCCCCTTTAAAGAACTAGCGTAACGATTAATGGTGTCATTTAATTATCAGTAATTGCAGTATGTTTAAGTTATAGTTACACTTCTCATGCTTGCCTAAAGTCATAAAATTACAGTGTTACACTGCCATAACAACCAGCTCATTAACTGAAAATGTTAGAATTTAATAAGCACTGTAATCAATTAACTTTAGTCAATTGTTGCATATGAACTGAAATATAAAGTTAAACAGTGTGCAGTATTATTTATGTACAGTACTAGGTAGCTAGTACAGTTACTTTTTGTTTGCCCAGTGAAGAATTCTGATAATGTCAGATTTTTGCCCTCTCTGAAAAATATGGCGAAGACACGCATCCTTCATTTGCAGTGCCCGTAGAACTGCGTACGCTCACCTCCTGATATCACCATTTCCCAATTTTGCCACCCAGTCTCAATGGGACATAATCAGTTTGCAAGCAGTTGGCCAGTGGCACTTGCCAGTGATATTCTGTCTCCGATAATAACAACAGTGTCTCATAAGGAGGATAACCTGCCTTATTGCTCATTGGATTTACATACAGCAGGTAATCGTTGTGACTGCAGGCTATCTGTGACTGATGGTGTGTGTCAGCACTGTACATGCAGCCTTTGTTTTCATTTGGCAATCAGGCCTGTCGGGCAATGCTGCTGCAGAGATCAATGTAGCATTTGGATGATTGTAATATGTCTGTGTGTGTGTGTGTGTGTGTGTGTGTGTGTATAAAATTCAGCTAAATGCATACCTGTGGGCCATCATCTTTGCTGCCTCTATGTATCCATCTCACTTAGTGTATTGCTTTGAAAAGAGAGGACACATAGGGCTCTTTTTAAGGGAGACCACAAAGCAACCTGATTTACTCATTCTCAGTGGCTTTGATATCAAAACACTGGTGTACAATAATCTCTTTTAAAAGGAAACCCAAATTCAAAAATATGTTAATAAAGGGAAGTATGCGTGTAGAACCGCATGCTCCAGGCTTCTTCAGTGAGGGGATGCTGGAGGTGGAGGGAAGGTGGTTTGGGGTGGGTTGGGGGGTGGATGGGTGATGGGGAGAGATAGGAAGTGATAGCTCAGCAAAAAGGTGTAAAATCCTCTGGTGGCTAACTAATCTGCCAGGCTTAGGGCTGCTGGTTTTCTCCATACCCTCAAGGAGTTAAAGCAGAAGCTCTATCTGGGCCCACCTTTCAAGCTGCCTGGGACACGGCCAAGGGGGAAACCCAAACACATCGATAGCCATCACAACGGGGGGTTTGAGTGGGGCATGGGTGGGAGGGTTGGGGTCTCTAACTCTCTATCTTCTTCTCTGCCTCCTTTGACCCCCTCCTTCAGCTTAAGCCACTGCTTTCTCACGGGTATGGCAGAGAGAAGGTGAGGATGGAAAGAAGGCGTTTACAGTAAGAATGGAAGAAAAAACGAGGGAGCCCTGTTGAGTGAGAACAATCGACAAAAAGAAAGACAGGAATCAAACAAACAGGCAAGCCCAGAACAGCCGTGTTTTGTTTTGCTCTGATCTGGAGCCAAAATCTGGGAGTATGCTTGTGGTGCAAGTGTTTGTGCATGTTGGTGTTTTTAATGTGAGTGTGCACGCACAGCACAGAGACAGGTGCAGCAGGCTGGGCCAACGGAGAGTTACTGTACCTCAGGAAGAGAGAGAGAGCAAGAGCGAGAGCGCGAGAGAAAGAGTGAGAGGAAGAGAGCAACTCTTTTGAAAGTGCCAACCGGACAATCTTTTGAAGTGGCCCATATTGGCATAACATGAATAATCATGAGCAATGTTTGCTGTCGAGCAAAAGCGAGGCTGAAGGTGTGAAGCTCATTAGAGAGCAAGAGGCCATGCTGATAAAAAGAAACTGTTGCCTCGATCATTTACTGCATCGAAAAGCCCCGCAAGTTCATGCGGGTAGTATTTATCATTTTAACCCTCGTGTTCTTCTAATCGTGCGTGCGCTGATGAGAAAGACTGGAGACACTAATTAAAAAGAAAATGTAGATAATCTACTGTATTATCTATTCATTGCTCAGCATTTCAAAATTACCTACCAATTATGTTGTCAACTACCCAATGATACTACTTTGCCTGCACGTTTATAACAAAATTCTAATAATTTTTCACTGCAAACGCCTTTTTGTAGGGATACTTTTCACTTTTTTCAGTAGCTGAAAACAAACTGATGATAATGTCTATTACTCCTGCTACGTTAGCGCAAATTACACAACTCTCCCAGCATTTCCATTTCAAATCATTACTCATCTATAGGCACTTGGAATATTAACCCGGTGCTTCCCCAAGGCTGAAAATATGAACCAACACCCTTATAAGGCCCATGCAGCTCAGTGCAGCGGTGGTGTGATTAGAAACCCTGCCTGGTGAACTGCGAATACACTCACCAGAGTTGATAGCCTCCAGTATGGCAGGCTGCTGGTTATGAATAACCCTATGCACAACCAGCCCTCCCCCATTTCCACTGAGGGTGAAACCACACGTTTTTAATGCTTTTCCATTACTGTTTCAGGCAGTGCTCTTTAAGCTTTTTTTTTTTTCTCTTCTAGCATACTGAATACATGTCAAAGCACAGAGTTCATCTGAAAGCATTAGAGGAATCAGTAACAGCCCTTAAGTCTTTCTGAGGCGGGATCAGGGTGAAGAACATTGGTTAAAGGGAGATGGGAGGGGAAATGTGTTTTGGTCTTATAAGCATCTGACAGCTCCTCCATAATAGTGGGCTAATCCGTTTTATGCAGCGTGTGTCTGTCTGTCTTCTTTTACGCACACTCGCAACATCCTAACACTATAAAGATTTACAGCAAGCCTGCACGCACATACAAACAATACAGAAACGCAGATCCATTAGCATTCTTGGACAAACTGATGAATGACATTTGAACTGTGATCAGTTCTTGTTTTGGCATCTGTCAGAGCTGCTTGAGGCACTGTAGCTAAAGACTGGGGAGTAATACTCCAAGGCTGAGGTGCTATAGTAAGGCATATGGCCATTCCTGGCACAGTACTGTGAGCTAGTTAGACCCCAAATTAACTCACTGTAAGTGCTAATGACAGGTGTCCCTTCATGTTTGGTTTATACTATGAAAATACTTTGAGATGCCTGCTAACGCAAGCATCCGGATGCTGCGGTGTGAAAATATTCTGTAGGATGAGGGGCTTCATCTATCGCTGGGCACTCTTTCAACTCATTAAAAATTAATTTATATCTGACATTTGATATCCATTGTGGAATCACTTCAGTGACATTGATGTGACAGACTTAATTTAGCCAGTTAGGTGACACGAGAGAAAGAAGTAATTTTTGTCCTTTCCGTCATTATCTTCCTCATTGCATCCTGTGATTGCACAGACCAATTAAAACGAATTAACCTCCCATCCAGTTCAGCCTTCTGCCGCCAAATTGTTGTGTCATTTATAAAGCATTATGGCTGCCCCAGCTCACTCTTTGTTTTTTTGTTCCACTCTCTCAGGGGCTGTCGAAAGTAATAATTGTGTTTCTTGCTGTGTGATAATGCGGCGCTCTGTGTTCCTTTCGGGTCTGTATTGAAATCTCGATCCTGTCCCTCTGTAGTGGCTATCTCCCTCTGTATCTGAAGAACTGATGCTATCTCCCTCCCCCTGTGAATTTCCTCCTCTCCGGCTGAATTATCCAGTCTCTGCCCTATTGCTCTTCTCCTCAGCTTTCAATATTTCCTTTCTGGCTGTCCTGTCTTCCACACCCCATCTCTCCTTTTCCACCATGTTGCTCCTTCTGTCTTACTCTTCTCGCTTTCTTTTTTGTCACTCCTCTCCTTTGCCCCTTATCTGTCTTCCTCAATCACTCTCTTCTGTCTCTCTTCAGACTAACTTGGTATCCTAAAGACGCTTTGCATGTCTCTGGCCAGGAAGCATCGGAGTGTAACCTGCTAAATTGGAATGTTATGGTGAAGCAACACACACGCCTGAGAAACTCTTGAGTTAATGGACAATTTACCTCACCTCATTGTTATAGCCTTTACATTCATTAAGCCCCCCTCTGCTCCCTCTTTATCTTTCTCCCACTCACTGTTATATTCCTTCATTTTCTCCTTTCTTTCTCTGCCCTGCTTGTCTTCATCCTGAGAGTCTGGTTACATTCATCTGCCCTCCTACTGTGTGCTTCTTGTTGCTCTGGTGTTTGCCTTTTCCTCACTGCCACCATCCCCCCTCCAGCTTCAACTGTCCAGTCTGGTTCCCTCAGCCTGTTGGAGTAAATGGCAAAAAAAATTGGTAACAGCCAGCCATAAATCAAGCCAATTGAAAAACATCACCATTAGAGCCCTTTTCTTTCCCTCATCTCTTCTTTTCTGTGCCCTTCACCTTTGTTCCAGGAGGCAACCAGGGAGGGAAAGTCAGCTATTAGCAAAGCATTGAGGGGGGGAAAAAAGAGGCTTCCAGAGAAAGTGAACTGTAATGACAAATAAATACAGCACGTGCTACCACACATGTGTGTGCATTTATGGATTGAGATCTATTTCTGAAGCTGTTATTGGTGCCTGGATGGTATGTTCGCTGTCCTGACCCGAAGCTTAGAGGAGAAGACTCATGCAGAAGAAGGAATATCCTTGTGTCAGCACATCCTCAATCCTTTGTGTGTGTATGGCCACACATGAATTACAGGCTTAGGGAGTAAAGAGAAAAATGCGTCACAGTGACACAGTACAAAATGCCCAAAAAAGAAATAGACAGTGGTAGGGTGCATGATGGTAGAAACACATTTACAACGAGTGGGTGAAGCAGTGCATTAAACATGCTGTGATACACAGACAGAGATATTAGAAACAGACAAACTGTATCTTAGTTTATAGAAAATGGACACATCCATGCAGACACATATTTAGTTCTAGCAGCTAACTGCAGGTAGTGGTGCATTGTTCAGATTTTATTGCACTCATAAAAGGCAGCATCAGACGGAGGCACTGTCTGGGTTTGGTTACTGTGGTGACTCTTGTCAAAATGCATGGCTGAGACCGTTGTTAACGGTCTCAGCAAATAAGCAAAGCAATCAGTTAAATAAACAATACAATCTGTTACTAAAATGGTGGTGTCTACCATACAGATTCATTCACCGGCCACTTTTGCCTTTACAAGTGCCTTAATTCTTAATTAGTGCTGACAAGGTGCTGGAAACATTCCTCAGATATTTTGATCCATATTGACATGACAGCGTCACACAGTTGCTGCAGATTTGTTGGCTGCACATCCATGATGCAACTCTCTGATACAGCATCTCAATCTAATGAAGTACCCAAAGGTGCTCTATTGGACAGAGCTATGCTGACTGTGAACTCTTTGTTATGTTCAAAAAAATCAGTTTGAGATGAGCTGAGCTTTGTGACATGGTGTGTTATCCTGCTGGAAACAGCCATCAGAAGATAGATACATTGTAGTCATAAAGGGATGGACACATTCAGCAGCAATATTCACATAAGCTGCTGTTTTTAAGCAATACTCAGGTGGGTCTAAGGGGCCAAAAGTGTGCAAAGAAAATATCCCCCATACCATCACACCGCCAGCACCAGCCTGAACTGTTGATACAAGGCAGAATGGATCCATGCTTTCATGTTGTTTAGTCCAAATTCTGACGCTACAGTCCAAATGTTGCAGCAGAAAGAGACCAGGAAACAGGTTTCTAATCTTTCTCAGTGTTGTCCAATTTGTGTGAGTCCGTGCAAGTTGTAGCTTTAGTTTCCTGTTCTTACCTGACAGGAGTGGCATCCGGTGTGGTCTTTTGAACTGCAACTCACTGGATATTTTCCTCTTTTTCGGACTGTTCTCTTAAACCTGAGAACAGATGGTTTGGGAAAATCCCAGTCAATCAGCAGCTTCCAAAATACTCAATTAAATCACCTTTCTTCTTCATTTTGGTGCTCAGTTTGAACATCAGCAACTTGACCATGTCTACACACCTAAATGCATTGAGTGGCTGCCATGTGATTAGATATTAGATTGATATTGATTAGATTAGATATTTGCAGTAATGAGCAGTTGACATAAATGTCTGTGCCTAAAATCGTATTTGCACAGGGCTACACCAGGGGACCCCATTTGCACAGGATAAGCAAAGTCTGTGTTTACTGTCATTATCCCCACATATGATAAAAATAGATTACAAAGTGTGTGTTCATTAGTTATGGCCCTTTTATCCACCTACTGTTAATAGGCTGTCACATAAATACTGTTGAGCTTGTTGAAAGACAGGAAAATGTTCCTCAACACATGTACCTCATTATCCTTTGACGCATTTGAGCTAGCTCTTCGTGTAAATGGGTCTCCATGCTGTGTAGCAACATGAGCCGCTGCTGTCCAAAATTTCATTTATAATTGCAAATATAGTCTTCATATTTCTTGAGCAGGAGTGGACAGAAGAAAAGAACAGAGACAAAAAAAGGCTTCAAAATTTTTTACAAATAATGGACATTTCAGATTTACATGGGATTAAACTCACAGATGACCCCTGCTATTATTACAAATTACCTCAGGTCCTTAGGTAATACTAGCCCCATATGAATAGTGCTCAATAGAAAGCCTGCCCTCCAAAAACTAGTGAAGGAATGGAATTTTGATTTTTGTGCTCACAGTAATTAAATGTTACATTTTATATATGTAGTTGTAAAGTGTCAGAAATTAAACACAGAGAAATGTATTAGTTACAAAGCCTTATTTATAGTTTTATCTGTGAGATTGAACACAATATGGTGATAGCTGTAACTTAACATTTGAATCTAACGTGTACCCTGACCTGTCACATAAGTCTGTGTGAGTAAAAAAAAAGTTCAGTGAAGAACAAATTAACAAATGGTAGAGAAAAGACACCTCACACACAAGCTCATATGAGAAGTATTGATGCATATACTGTTTGCTTGCACTCACATCTTCCACACACTTGACTGAACCACACATGCAGTGACACATCTTGACAGATACACAGCCGTCTACTCATCCTTACAGACTCACAGTGCAAAGGCCATGCTGCACAGAGGTGCTGATGGCTGTCATGTTAATATGCCAGAGAGGCTGGAGGATTGGGTTGTTACCAGCAGGATGAGTTGGAGGAGTAGAGCAGAGGGAGGAGGAAGATAACGTGTGGGGAAAAAGGAAGACTTTAATTCTTAAATGATTTATCCAAGTTTTTTTTTTTCTTGACAAAAGTGACATCTTCTCCTAAGCAGTGATCAGGTGCCTAATATGTGTCAGTCAGTCAGTCAGTCACTCAGACAAAAGCATCACAGAAAACAGGGCTGGATACTACCCACAGCAGTAATACTAAAATAGTGTTATTTCCAACACCAAGGACTGTGCTACATTACATCTATTGTGTAGAGCGGCACAATGCGACCATATTGAGGTTTAAAGTAACATTTGCAGCAGGAGCGCAATCCTGCATTTTTTTTTTAAATGTGATTTTGGAAGGTACACACTCCAGCAGCCCCAGCCAACCATAATACCCAAGATAGCATTATGCTTGCCAAATTCATGGGTTGGTCTTCATCTTCTGAGTCTGTTTTCTTGTTAAAGTAGAGATTTAAACAATACATGGGAAAGCCAAGCATGTGTTTCTTTTTTTTTTTTTTTTTCTGTCCAAACAGCCATTAGGCTACAGATAAAGAAACAGGCTCATCTTACTAACAGGACTCACTTCTTATGGTCAGTAAATATCCTTTAACCATGAATGTGGCTCTAAACAAAAATATCCCAATACAGAGAAATACAAAATATTACCTAAAACGTCTTCCACTTGTCCCTAAAAAGGGTTTTATTTAAAGGTTTTGTTTATGTGTGGGGATTTTGTTATTCATCATAAGAAATAAAAGCAAAGTGGATCCCCATTCATATCATAATCTTTATTAATGTCTAGGAAATATTCTTACTGGAATTGTGAAATTGATTTCAGCCATATTTCCCAGCACTAATGCCAAATAGTCAGCTTTAGGCCATGATTTATTCCCACAGAATGAATAAACAGAGGCATAGAATAGAGACGGCGTCTTAAATGGAGGGAGCATGCAGAGTGGTTGATGTGAAGAAGAAGGGGGAGATATGGAGTAAGGGAGAGGCAGAAGGATGAGGAGAATGCAAGGGTGGGGGATAGGCGAGATGCTTGGATGAAGATGCACAGGGCAGCAGGAAGGATGAGGAAAAAGACAAAGAGGTTGTTTGAAGGAAGAGTTGGAGGGGGATTCGTCCTCCGTCTAGTAGGAGTGCGGTCCTCACTGGCCCCTGCGGCACTATCTTCCAAATCTCCATCTCTTAATCAAGAAGAACAAAGATCTGCATGTTATTAAAAATCAGGCCTGTCAAAGGGAGCAAGGGAGCAGGGGCGAGGGGAAGAGAAATAAATAAATAATGGCACAGAAGAGTATAAATATAGTGATAACCTCTAGGCATGTTCTATCTATCGCTCTTTTTTTTTTTTGTCCGTGGCCATGAAGGCTGTCTTGCGCCTCTCTCTTTTAAATAAAATTGAAGTGCTGTTGATTTTCATTGTCTGCCTTCACTATGTCTCTGCGTCCCATCTCTGTTTTAGCACAGACTGCCCATTGCTTTTTTTTTCTCTCATTTCTCTGCTTCTGTTCTGTGACTGTCTCTATCTCACCGTCTTATTAGCTTTGTTCTCATTCCCTGCCTCTTACCTGTTCTTCATTTTTCTCTTACGCTCTCCCGCCCCCTCTTCCATCACACTCTTATTTTTATGTATTTATTAATTTTTTTTGTGATGTCAAGCTAATCACTCTTCCACTGCTTCTCTCTCTCTCTCTGCAACTATTTGGTGTGAAAGTGATTATGGTGGATGGGGCATTAGGTGGTTTGTGGCGTTTTATGGTGTGGGCGGGGTGATGATGGCATGTTGAGAGACAGGTGAAAGGTGAGGAAAGGGGCCCGGCTGCAGATGGAGGCGTCAGTGTGTCAGCTCTTATCAGCAGTATTTAGTACCGGATGCGTTAACTCACTGTGATTTGTGGCTCAATATTAAACTGTACAATATTTACAGCCCAGGATAATTAGAGGGCTGCAGTCAGCTATCACAGTGTCACCGAGGACATGGGAAATATTAATTACATGTCACATATTTGGATGTTGACGGACTTCAGTATTTAGGGGCTTTAAGAAGGATACATTTGCATAAAGCTGTGTCGATTCTCCATGTGATATATCCTTTCAAGTGAAGAATAGACTTTACTCTTGATATTTGTGCTCTTGATGAATCACTATTCCCACAATCCAGTTCACAAAGGAAAAGGCGGAGTTGCTCACGTATTGCATCACATCATATATATTGGTACAAATAGATTTTTTTTTTTTTTTTTTTAGTGTTCATCTGCACAAAATATTTTCATGAAAATACGTTACATGCGTAGAGCTGCCTGCAATTTTTTTTTTTTAGCTGATCTCAGAGCTGCACATGCATTGCGTAACTGGCTCGCTTCAGTCACGTGATAATGTTACTATAGCTGCTTTATTCACTCTTTTTTTTCTTTGCATGCATTTGTAACGCTAATTACGCTGGTTGTGTTCAGTTGTTAGGGCTATTTCACATGGAAGGTGCTGACTATGCTCAGAAGACCTTGTTTCTTTATGGAGCTCTTGGGTGAATGACAACAAAATACCTCATACAGTGCAAAAGGAATGTAGTTAACACACACTCAGGAAAAGAAATATGAACAAAACAGGACACAGTTTGTGAGGTATAGCAGATAGCAGTTTAGGAATGATCTGTGCTCAAGTGCAAAGTATGCGCCTGTCACACTCATTCACTGAATTTCTGAATTGAAACTGTTACAGTTTTTATTGTGCCCACATTTGAATGGCAATTTTAATTTCTAATATAAAAGTTTGTTTGTTTTTTTTAATTTAATTTAATTTCTTATTTTCTGTTCAGCAGCCTTTTTTTTGGGGTGGGGTGCAGCAAGAAAAGTTGTGACTTTGAACCTTCTAGTCGACTCTGTCCTTTCTGTGGTGAGTTTGCATGTCCTCCCTGCTCTTGCGTGTCTTCCTCCCACAGTCCAGTGACACAGATGTGAGGTTAATTGACTGTGGGTGTGGATGATTGTCTGTCTCTCTCTCTGTTAGCACTCTGATGGACTGGCAACCTCTCTGATTCCCTCTGGCTCAGTGTTAGCTGGGATGGGCTTCAGTACCTCCTTGATGCTTCTTAGATAAGCAGCTAGGAAAATTAGTGGATGGATGGCTATTTTGACACATCAAAATCTGCCACGTTCATCTCTACACAGCTAAAACGTGTGCCTAAGCTTCAAGTATATATATATATATATATATATACGCACCTGATGGCTCAGCTGACACCTGTCTATGAGTTTGCAAATAACAAACTACTGCCTCTGTAAACCGTGTTGCAACCCACCTCTAGTCAAACTCCTTTTTCATGCTGTGTCTGACTGAGGCTCCAGTCACACAGGCCTAGAGACCAGTTGGTAACCCCCTGGCAACCAGTTGTTACTAGGGAAAAATATTTCCCAATCAGTTGGCAAGTGGTTCCTCGAGGTTGCTGGCAATCTCTTGGTGAAATTGGTTACAAAGAGCTATATGTCACTACCCCACAAACGTCCTGTGATTGCTTTGGTCGCTCACAGGTTGCTGTGGTTGCCCTTTAGTTTGAACCTGTGAAAAGCTTCATGCAAACCAGAAACGTAGATGTTTATTTCAACATAAAGTAGCGACTTTTGAAATGTGTTGGCTGCAGAGAACATATAAGGCACAACTTTAACTTTCAAGGCAAACATTCTCTGTTTTTAGATTGTGTTGTGTTTTTTCAAGTTTCACTACCACTTGGTCAGTAGTTGACAAGTGTCTGCAAAAAAGTCGGCATCTTCCGTGCAAACTGTGGACAACCACAGCAACATGCTAGCAACAAAAGCAAGCACAAAAAGACTTTTGGTGCAGCAACCACCCACCAGCTGGACTGGGAATGCACAGTTTTCTCTAGTCAAGGGTGCAGCTATATACTTTCAGAGGTGTATGCGGACACATTTTTGTGTCTGGAGCGCCTGTTGTGAGTGTGTGTGTGTGTGTGTGTGTGTGGGGGGGGGTGAAGGAACACAGGGGTCTAATCAGCGCTGTGCCTCTGTTATTGATAATATCATATGCACAGCTATTAAATACAGAAAATGTCGACTAGAGAAATAATTTCCCCGGATCGCTTTGGCCCCCCCCTCCTTGTGCGGTGCCCTTTTCCATTGCATTGAGTGTATACCCACATTTTCTGCCACTGTCTCTAGTGACCGGAGGTTGCCAGGGTCACTGACCTGTTTCTAGATCTGTGTGACTGAGGCCTTAGTGTTTTATCTGTTGTCACCAGTGATGGCACAGTTACCTTGAAAAAGGAATGTGATTACTGATTACTCCTTTAAAAAGTAACTTAGTTACTTTACTAATTACTTAATTTTTGAAGTAACTAAATTAGCTTACAAGTTACTTTATTAGTTACATTCAAGAGCAGCAAGTGTTGTTCCAAAAAGTGATCGTCTGTCAAAAAGCGATTTCCCGTATTTGCCAAAAACCGATTGTCTGTATTTAAACGGCTGTAAATGACTTGTTGACCTATAATCTGTGAAACATGTCAAACATCTCTCTCATGAATGATATCAAGTCATTTTGAGTGAGAAGCAGCATTTCTATCACAAGGTAGAAGCTGCAATCATTTTTTGGCAAAGTGACTTTTATATATTTGTTTTTATTTTTATCAAGTTAAAAACTGTCATCGACATTAAAAATGTCTTTTTAAACAGAAATCTGGCTCAGAAGGCTGCAGAAATTGCAACAAATATAACATCATAGTTCTATGAAGATATTTGAAGTGGCCAAAAAGCTCTGGATTGATTATAATGTAGGTACAATAAGACTTCTAAAACAGGTTATTTCTTCATTTTACATATAAGCCCTTCATAAATCATGTTGACTGCGCTCAGTTTTCCAATATAAGCAGAGACATTACAGATAAATGCACATAGAAACATTGGGATCACTTTATGGCAGAGGATCACTTTTTGGCGCAACAATGGCAACAACCCCCTCCCTCAACATAAAATGACAACCATGAAACGAGGTCAAGTCAACCCGTGTTTAAGGACAGCATTTCCTCTACTATATACTGTCCGACCAACTTCTTTAACTCTCCCCCACTTATTGGTTTTGTACCGATGTCCAGCTTTTGTTTTTTGGGTGCTGGGGGGCCTCCTGCATTAGTCGCAGCTCTCTGCTTCGCACCAGCTGGTGGGACTTGCTCTGTAAGTTTGACTGTGCTGCTGCTGCGACTCAAAATGTTTCTTCAAATCTGACGTAGTGTTTTTGAAGCTAGATAACACTTTGTCCCCAGCACAGAGTGCACAGCTAACCTTGATATTGTCATCTTTAGCACAAACACAAACTCAAAATAGTTCCTGTATTTCCAGCTAGAAAACGCACATCTCTCTCCTCCCTGCATCGTTTATGTTTGTGTCGCTGTGTGGTATTATTGTCCTCATATTGAAACGAGACTTAATTGTCGCACTGGCCAGACGTCACTCGCGTGAGACGCAGAAGAAAGCAAAAATATATCTTTTTACTAAGGAAAATGAAAAATAGTAACACACAGAGACGGGATAAATTGGTTTAATCTGATTACTGGACTGCAAATAGTAACTCAATAGATTACTTGTTTACCGAAAAAAACGAGTCAGATTAGAGTCAGATTAGACATCACTGGTTGTCACTGACTGTGTTTGGTGCTGGGGGGGATGTCTTTCCATGCATGCACACAGAAGAGCAGGAGGTCCTGGAATAGAGCCATCCCCCTTAAAATAATGGTTTTTTAAACAACTTTTATCCTCACTGTAGCGCTTGTGTTAAATCTGTTTCCAAGCAAAGCACTTTTGTTGGACCGCATTATCCCGTAAGGTGTACATATTACAGTGTTGACCCCTTTATTTCTCATAATACAAGTTTAAATCAGTCATATACACTTCACTTCTCTCTTTTGTTATAAAAATGTACCAACAGAGACCACTTTGACCTTCTCTCTCTTCTTCTGTTATCGTTTATGACTTTAAAAGTCATCCTGAATCAGTATTTACACTCTGTAAGCACATAAACTGTGCATTCCCCAGGTCTCTCTCTCTCCTCTCACACACACACACACACACACACACACACACACACACACACACACACACACACACACACACACACACACACACACACACCTGCACGACACAAACCATTTATTCCAATATTTAAACAATCAACCAAATGCAGCACAATTTCTCAGTATTTCTGGCAGTACTCATGATCTTCCCTCTGTGTGATGTGGAACACTAGTAGGACATGAAATAAGCATATTGTAGGAAAAACAAGTCAGATTTTTAGCATTACTCCAATATTTTAGCAGTGGAGGCCCAGGTGCAGAACATGATTGGTTTTCTAATAGGTAAGTTGGCTTGAGACACATCAAGGTTATGGGACCACCTGGGTGTCGGTATGCACACGTGTTTCATGGCTTGTTTGACAGCAGTGTGTGTATGTGAGCGAGTGTGTTGCTGCACTCACCCCTGGCTGTGCTCATTAGGCCATTATGAAGATGGTATGTGCTCATTACATACTGAAGCTTCACAAAAGCTGCCATCCTTTCTAACATAGAGTTACCGTGGAAAACATTAAAAAAAAGAAAAAAAAAAGGTTCAAAATAGATATTGAGATAAAATATCCTGACATCAAGCTGCAACTAACTGTGAAGTCAGTGCAGAAATGGCCACTGCATACTGGTGCCTGGGCAACATATCGTGTGTACGGAGCCAAACATCACACTGTTCCTTTAAAGGTTAGCAGCTTAACAGATTGAGGCTGGTTGAGTGTTGCGCTAATGGGCCTGTCAATGGTTTGGCTGTGGTTGTAACAATTGCATCATTGATGATCCAAAAGGTTTAAAAAGAGGCAAAGATTAAGATATGGAAATGTGATTAAGAAGCAGCTATGATGATAGATTTATAAAGCAGAAAAAAAATCTTGTGTAGTTTTTCAGTTTGTAAAAGTAAAATTATAAGACTTTATCATGAAAAGTTCAAATCCTAATAGTGCTTCAAGAGATTCTCATTTATCTTAGCATATGAAAACACAAAGATCATGGTGTACTTATTCAAAAAGATGGATGAAAGAAAATGTTGGTGGGAAGTTGTATTTATTTACTGAAGGTGGTAGAATTGGTGAAACTCAAACATCAGGACTTTGACTCTCAGGCTTCTCTCGTACCTCTCATTACCACTCATCTTGGGTGATCTGATCATAAGTGGACACCTCTAAACATATTAAGATATCTGGGACGTTCTCTGGGAAATTTTTGGAAAATTCGGCTGGGGCTCTACAATGCAGCCTTGTGTAAAATGACTAATAGCTGCAGGTACCTGACCAGGTGCAGGACATCGAGTGTGCTATTGTTTTCCACCACCTGGCTCCACATCCGTAGAGCTGGTGAGGCACTCCTTCGATGCAGCCCAGACCACCTTCAAATTTGGCCTGAGTAATTGGCTCACAGTGCATCTTGCAGGCATTCACACCTGTGTTTCACTACGACCCATATTGATACCAGACTCAACAGACCCTCATCTTCTATTTAAGAACCACCTCTTCCCATGTTAGGGTTAGGGTACTTGGAGATAAATTTGTAAGTATAATTATGTATTAATTGTACTTACAAATGATTAAATTAATGAAATATTAAAGCAGGGCTCTCAAGCTACGACACTCAACTCAAATGTGTGATTTTTGCCTTTGGTGTCTGATGACAGGCAGCATTAATCCGACTACAGAGTTAAACTCTGCCATCATACACCTTTTTATGATGTTAAAGATGCTAATCCCCCCAGTTTTCTACAGTGAATTAATGTGTTCAGCCAATCAATACCTTTTCTCTCTTGCCTCAGCAGTAGCTGCTTGGCTTGCAGTGAATGTGTTGCCCTTGCAGACATGACTAATGTATGGACAACACAATGCATCTGTCAGTCAAAGCGAGCTAGACATGCGTGGGTGAGAGTTTTCTCTCATTTACCCTTTGTGCATGCTTAATTATTGCATCTGCTAAATATATGCTGGCTAGGATTATGACATATGATAAAAGATTCCATGCATGAACCTGAAAATGTACACATAAACATGCACTTCCGAATGCTCTCTGCGTTCTTTGTTCTACACCTGATGAGTGTGTTTATGTAGCAGTGCTGAGATTCCTGTGGTTTGCTGATGTTCCATCATACCGTTCCCCTCGCAGTGAGCTGGCACTGTGCCACAGGGCTGGTCACGCTAGTATAGACCCTTGAACTGAACCGAATTTACTTGAAACATGCAAGAAAAGGGGGTGGAGAAGAAGAAAAACAGAAAGAGAAAAAGGAATTAGGAACAAAGACTCAAAGAAAGAAAAAGCTAATGAAAGGTTTGCCCTCCAGATCGAGACCAGCCAAGTTACAAGTTTCTGAAATTTGCCATTTTTTTCTGTCATCTGTGCTAGCATTAATAATTGAAGGCTCGGATGGGGTCCCGAGATAAGGGCACACGACGTCCTTAGATAATGCTTGTTTCAACCTTCATTTTGATTTTGAAGGTTGTACTTGAGGGGCACTTGACATCCTGACACTCTGACATTTAAAAAGAGTGGGTGGTAGACTTCACTTTGGCATTTTATTTCATTTTATTTTATTTTTTAGGAGAGGGTGGTATTACATTAAAGCTAAAATGTGACGAGAGAAAAATATGCCACGAGCCTGATTTGAACCCATTTCTGCCGCTCGTGTCGGTGCTGGAGTATTGCCAGACTTCATAATGTAATGCCGTCCTTTCCAGTCACACTGCACCTCTTTTTGTTCCTCCAGTGACAACAGAAGTCAGTCCTGGTGTTGTGTTCCTCTTACTGTTATCTGTTTGAAACCTAACAAGCCATCCCGCACAGTCCAACTCATCAGCAAGTGTTGCTAAACTGATTCTCGGTGATTAAATGTTGATTAGTTATTTCTAGCTAGTTCCAGATTAGCAAAAAGGCCATCAAAAGAACTAGACGAATGTCAATGAAACAACAAGACATCCATGAGCGTGATGCAACCTGCAGGCTGTGTGCATTAGTTACTGTACCACTGATGAAGCAATGTGACATCTTGTGTGTGGGCCCGCGGCAGCTTCAGGCCTGCAGAGGCTGTCTAGTTCAACTAATGAGGATGGAGAGAGAGGTCAGAGATGATAGCCAATCTAAATAAGGACCTTGATATGACTTTAACACTGTGTCATAGTTTGTTACTGTGTATGTGTGTGTGCTTGGAGGTGATGTCCTCCCACCTTCCTGCTGTTATGTTATGACTAGCATCCTCGCTCCAAGCCCACTGTCAACAGGAGGTGTCATCTGCGCAGCTCAGCCATCAACACACTGCTGGCTGGATTCTGAACACTGACAAAGATGGACACACCTTCACAAATACACATATATACAGAATGCATACTGCTGCATATCAAATGTACTTTTTATTAGGCATTCTGCAAGCACAGACAAACAGAGGACATGTGCATGCTCCCACGTGCATGCTTGCTGCTCTGTCACTTCTCCCACTGGCTGTTAGTGAGTGTCCATGTTATGCAAACTCATAACAAAACACTGTCAAAACTGTGAGTGTGTGTCAGCTCACCTGACAGGAACAGCGGGCCATCTTCCATCCCATTTTCACTCTGTCCAGCTGCATCCATCCTGAGGCACATTCTTACCATGGCTCTTAAATTCAACTCAAGTTGACATACACTCACTTAAGAGTGTATTTTCATTTGGGTTGCATTAGTGCACCTAAACTTTTTCATTTATCTGCGCCCAGATATTTTCACCCTGCTTTTTGGCACTGGGTTATGCTTGTGCACTGTGTTGTCATGAAGAGGATGCTGTGGTAACACGATGATCTCTTGGAGCTGATATCCGTTTATTCTGATAATAACAAATGATAAAGGAAAAGCACTCCCTTATAAGCTGCCCACTCCAGCTTCCCTCTAGCAGGAGAATAGTACAAAAGAGCCGAGAATGCTCATGGACAATGGGTGTGAACTAGCAGCAGGCACTAGTTGTCGGTTTATTACTAACTTGTCAACAGTCTATTCATACTTACTTGGGGGTTGTTGCCATATCCCTTACAAACGAAACAGCCTTATGACCCCCGCTCAAAGTGATTTCACACTCCTCAGACTGTATATAAAAAATTGATGTAGCCGATTGTGAAGTTTCTTCCCTGACAAGTTTATGGACTCAGTTGCTCGTGTCCAGTCCTGTTGAGTACAATATGATGTTTATTTTGTAAATTATGTTTTCTTGTAAAATAAACTATATGCTAAAGCAGGATATACTTCCGGTTATGCCCGATTGACAAGTCACTACCATATGAGCATGCACTGCTCTTGGTTTCAGTCTGTGAGTCAGACACGGTTTTGGCATCAATGGTGTTCAGGACTGACGTGTTAAAGGTGCTGCGATTATACTGTATATACAGCAACTAAATCGACATGAACAAATGTCACTAATACACGCAGTACTCCGCGTGTACATAAAATTTCATGAAGCTAAAATAGAAACTAAACTAAGGTGACTCAATCTTAGAGACCAACCACAAAACATAGAAACACCTGTGAGTCAAAGCACAGAGGCTGGTGAAGCACATAGAGAGGAGTGAAGGGATCAACCACACCAACTCACTGAGCAGACAATCACAGATGGTGATAATAATGTTACATACATTTAGGCAGATCTACTAAATATCCTGTTTAATAAGTGAACCTCTCAGACCAATAAAAACATTTAGTTGCTTTTGACACGACAGACCCTCAGAACACTCTAGAGCCCTGCTTAATATGTACACTTTTACTTGTTTCTGTTGTTTCCTTATTTGGATCCCCCATTTCTCCTGACTTGTCATGACTTTTTAATAGCTAACCCTCCTCATGTTTTTTTTTTAAATTCTAAAACAATTATTTGGATGCATTATCTATCTCAGCTGATATGGGAGGAGAGGCGGGGTACACGCTCAATAGGTCACCAGGCTGTTAGAGAAACAGATAACCACACCTTCTCACATTCACACGTATGGCCAGATTAGAATCACAGAAAAACTGAACATGCATGTCTTTAGACTGTGGGAGGAAGTTGGAGTACCTAGGGAGAAAACTTTGGCTTTCTATCTGTGCTTTAATAAATTTTCTCTGGGGTTTCTTTAATGTGCAGCTCTCGCTGATTGGGAGAGCCAGGCTCAGTTCAACTTTGGCTTCCTATCTATACTTGAACGCTGGGCTTAGCAGCCACAGAGGAGTTGTTAAGCACTATTTTGCCTGATTGTTAACCAATACCGCAATGCCAACAGTGCGTGCTGTGAGTGTGCTCTCAGGAACAGAACCTCAGTCCCACGCTTAGGCTGTTTCAAAGTTTAGCCAGGTGATGGGCTGATAAAGAAGACAGTGCCTTACATAAGAACATAAGCGACATTCAGACAATTCCCAGAGTTACTGTTGTTGAAGATATTTCCTGGGCAGAGGAAAAGATTTGCAAATGTTCTGTTATTGCACGTTTAGTTTGATGATAATGGGTAATTATGTGTAGGCAGTCACAAACATACTGTATTCAACATCTCTTTGGTGTGGCAGTGTTTACAGTACATTTGCAGACACACTGTGGGTGTACATGTCAGCTTCCACATGAAATATATGTATTGCAGTAATGAAGTCCTGATTTGCTACATCCATATGCTACCTTCCTGGCTTCCTCTGTGCCTATAGCCTGTCACATGCTGTTATTTAAGCCCGCAGGCTCTTGTGATTTGGGATCGGATCATTTAAGACTTGCATCAGTGATAGTGAGAGTGACACCTCCCATTATTTGTCCGTGTATGAAGCTGTGTAAGGCTTTGTTGCATTCATAGCCATCTCACCTTGCAGCCACCTTCTTGGAGGCATGCATTTCCACATAAAAAGCTTTAAAGTACTGTGCATGAGCTAAAATTGTTGGAGCACTGCCTTTTTCTGAAGCACTGTTTCTCATATAAAGGCTTAATTGAGGCAGGAATGGAATTTGCTGTGCGTACGGATGTGAGACCTGCTGGTCAATCATAGCAACTCACATAGCAACAAGACCTGCGTAGGGCAACTGAAATAGATGAGATGAATCAGTAGCAGTGCTTTACTGTTGGCATGCTATATCTCCTGGCCATAACAATGCCTTTGTGATCAGTGCTCGTCAGTTTGTCCCCACGTTCTCGGCATTGCCAAGAAAAACAGTGTGGACAAAATATCCAACATAACGTAATAATCCAACAGGTTGGAATCATCCAAAAGCAAGAACAGTTTACAACATAGATATGGTGCTGCTTTTATCTGAGCTGCATACGAGCTCGAGAGGACATAAACCACAGCAGAAGGAGGGCCACTAGCAGCTATGCCCCTGGTCAATCTGTATTTGTACATTCCTGATCGCCGGCCATGCGTACAGCTGTTGCAGCTGAAGGTTGTTGACCTGGCCACATGGTGTGTGCATGGTCCGCATCTCTGGTCTTTTACACCGCAGCCTGAAATTAAAACCCGAGGGCAGCCTTCGCAGATTGATGAGAGTTCACAGAGTGTGGTTCAGCCCGGGGGTGGGGTGACACAGATGCATACAAGCACACAGGCACACTTATGTGGTCGGAGAAGGGGACACACTCACGCACAAACACAGATGGGCAGGTACAATGTGATCGCAACCTGTTCAGTCACCCTCACACAGCCCAGAAGCGCCCCTCATTGCTCTTTTCTAGATGGGGTCAAAATGTCAACTAGCTCACCATGAGAAAAAAAGGGCAATTAGAGATATTGCGAGTGTGTGTAGGTACATTTTTGTTAGCATGCTCTTGGGCTTTGTTTGTATATTAGGCCCGAGTCCCGCATCATTCATTTCAGCACAACACATCAAAGAGACAGGAGCCAATGCCGCTGTACACTGACCATATATGGTTCTTCCTGCATCACCCAGGCACTGGTTTAGCCCATTAGAGAAAGTAGGACAGAGCAGGTCCTGATGACCATATTTGGCCGGGTGCTCTGTCCCCTGCAGCCATCTTGCCTGCCTCCACCGCATTCTGCCAGGGCACTGCTGCCTCAGTTCCTTCCTTTACATTGTCGATCCCATTCTTCTCTTTTCCTCCCCTTCTTATTTTCCACCACCAGAACACAACCCTCTTCATCCCCCTTTCTCTTTCTTCTTCTTCTTCTTATCGCTCCTTTTCCCTCCTCCTCTCTCCGACTCATCCTGTTACTGCTCTGGTTTGTCTTTTCTCCCCAAACCAGCTTCTTCCGCTCATCCACCTTCTCCCCCATTTCACCCCTCTTTACTGCTTCCTTTGTTCTTTTCCCCTTTCATTACTTCCTGTGTTCTCCATTTCTCTCTTATCCTTTCCCAGCAGGAAGCAGTGGCATCCAGGTTTACTCTGCTGGCTGTGCACAGAGAGCCGGGTCTGCTGGCCCCTGGCCTGTTCTGGCTCTTTCTCTGTGTTCCTAATCAGCCCTGCTGCGTGAGGCACACGTGTTTGCAGATTCATTAATGTGCACACATTCTCACACATAAGCACAGACACTTTGGTGATGGATGAGTTTTTGAGGGTGTTAAGCCTACATCTGCACACACCCACATCCATGCGTTTGTTAACGCATCTGCACTTTCACACACTCTCGATTTGTGTGGGCACGTTAATACACACACACACTCACACACACACACACACACACACACACACCACACACACACACACACACACACACACACCACACACACACACACACACACACACACAGCAGCAGCTTCTGGCAGCGGGTTTGATCGCCTGGAAAATGAATACTAATGCAGGGCAAAATGGCTGGCAGGGATCACCTTGGCTGTGTGCAGCTCACCTCCCGCTCTATACAGGCACGAAACTGGAGCACCTCCAATACCTGTCTCCGCACTCAGGATATTCTTGGACCTCACAGCTTGGTAAGGAGACACAAAGAAATATTTTGCTTTTGTTAGTAATTTTCATCTAAATAGAGGAAAAAAGCTCATCATGTGCCCTGGCTGTAGTATTCCCTTTGAGCTCTCAGCTTTTCTTAGTGCCTCAGATGGGAAGGAAACACATCAGATTTTACTGTAAACATTTTTCTAAAACACATACTGTACACGCTCACCTACATGCACAAACATGGGCGTACAATTTAGGTTCCTGCACACACAAGCAAGCATGCACACACACACATGCAGAACTGTTTAATTTCCTCAATCACAGGAATCAAAGGAATAGTAGCTAGCTGAGGAGTGGGCCAGCTGGGAGCAGGTTTCCTGAAGCTGATGGGGATCCAGACACACATTTACACATGTGCACATTACCTGGCTCTAGGGTTTTGCGCCGCTCCCAATTTTAAGATTGTCTTCCGGAGTAGGCCACTCATATTTCAGTGTTACCGAGTTTTACCATTATTGCATAATGTTGTTATAATTGTAAAACAAATTCCAGCTACACAGAATCACTTTATTCATGTTTTTCAGTGTAGCTATAAACCAGTTTGAATACATCTGCTCTTCTCTGTTTTGTTGTAACATTGTCACTGTCCTCTTCACTCAATGCTGCACCTGATTCATGTCACAAACCTGGTTCTACGGTGGTCCTGCACACAGCCTATGGACAGCTTTGCTGACCGTTGTCTACATGTCATAATTTACTGTCACCAGGGGGCAGTGATGCAAACAAGCTGCCTGTGAGCTACTCTTGCCTTTGCTATTGCCGCAGAGATGAGCAAAGTTATAAGATGCAAAAGCTGAAGTAAAACAGAGTAAAGTGTCCACTGCACCCACTGTATGTGCTTCTTCATGCTGTCTTTTTTTTTTAACCTTGATATTTTTTTGCACTTCTCCTCTTGTGTTGAACTCCACTGTTGCTCCCTTTCCCAATTTTCAACCAGTCAGCATTTGATCTACGCATAATGTCATCCATATCAAATTATGTGCTGTTGGGTCCTTGGAGGACTGCATGCAGACGTGTTTGTGTTCATTGTATATCCTTTTGAGAAGGCTCTGCATAGACAAATACCAACACAAACAGACACAAACACATTACCTTAACACAAGCATAACTCTGCTTGGAACTGATTTGGTCATAGAGTCCATCATGTCTGGTACGGCCACTTGTTTAAACAGATTTTGCTCAGTTTGTTCCACACTTGTGCTAAAAATACCTTGCAGCATGACTCAGCTATTAAAAAAAAAAAAAATCACTGGGAACTGATGCAATCATTTTAGTCTGGACTACATCGCTCGTCTACGTTAAACTACCCACCAGGCAACTAGCAGCCTGTCCAGAGTTAGGATTGTTTTTGTTTTACCCATATGATAAATGGACAAATTACTAGGCTAGAAGATGGTGCTCTTCAAATAAAATCTCATAGATTAGTATTTTTTTCTTTTTCAAAGCTTTTTTCATTTCTGTGTTTTATGCAAATAAGTTCTATAAAATGGGTGAATGTTAATCAAACTTGTTGTGGCTCAGCTCATGAGCTGTGATAATTAATGGGGAACATGCAGCTTAACCAAAACTTTCTCATTTACGAATCAAAAGAAGCAAAAAAACATAATTAACTTAACTTAGTCACAGGTTATAAGCGTGTCAGTAGTTGGAGTGTTGAATGTTAGGTGTGTGGTATTGTGTAAAATCTAAATTAACCAGACTGAAGCTAACCAAACAAATAACATGGTCATTGGTGAATGTAGAGAGCGAGAGACTAAAACAGCCAGCTCTTAAATGCTCCAAGGAGATGGGCAGGTGCTCTCACTTGCACTAATTAACACTGCCTACCAGGAACCTGCAAGACGACACCGAGGGACAAACAGGGGAAAAACATTCAGCAGGCCTTGGCCATGGCAGAGGGCCATCACAACCTAAATCCTAACTCTACCCCCTGCCCTTGTACCTAGATGGGTTGCCAATGTGCTGGTGGTTAACTGTGGAGGCAGCATCTGTGCTTTGGGTGGGGGATCTGTGAATCAGGCTTGTTCTGGTGCATCCAGCAGATGCCCAGTTGAATTCTGATTTTGGGAGCTTGGAAGTGGAGCTGACATCTTGGGCTCTTTGAGGCTGCTGCCATTGGGAGTGCCACAGTCACTGACGTGTACATGGCCTGCAACAATGTTAGCGGTGCATGTCAAAGTAATGTCTGCATAAATTCAAAGGCCCAAGGTTCCCCAGAGGAACAGTGCATTGTTTCAAGAAGATCAGTGTTGTTATCGCCACCTGTCAGTGGTTTTAATGTAGTGGCTGATCATTGTCAACCGAACAAACAAGCGTGTGCAGAACTCACTAGCACGCTTAGTGAAAATATCCACAAGTATTCCTCCAGGCTTCTTTTTTCTTATTTCTGCATGTGTGGCAGGAGAGTAGCATGGCTACTGGATGGAATGCTCACAATGCAGACCATGTCTGTGTGTTTACACGCGATGTGAATCTTTTTACGTATATGAGATGTGGCTCATAGCGCAGTGGGAGTGTGTTTGTGCCCGAATGTTTGCGTATGTGAGCGACTAGTGTTATCAATCCAGACCAGACGACAGAAGCCTTTAGTGGAGAGTTAGTTCAGTTTAGCATGAAGATGAGGTTTGCAGGCTCGTGTGTGCCAGTGTTACTTTTCCCGCGTGTATGTGTGTGTCAATGAGTGTGTGCGTATTTAGGGTATTCGTATGTGTGTGTGTGGTCTTTTGATGTCAGCTGGTGGCTGCTGCTGTTTGCAGTGTTAGGTAATCACAAAACACAATCATTCTGATCTATTCCTGAACCTCTGCCATTATATATAGCATTCCCCTCATCCACCCACAAACCCTCTACATTTTTCTCTCTCTGTCTCTCATACACACACTCATTTTGTATTTTTTTTCCCTCTACTTTCCATCTCTCCTCTGCTCTGCCACTCCTCATCTCTGTCCTCCATCTCCTACTCCCACACTCTCTCTATTGCTGTGTTTTGTTATGTATTGCTGCTCTCTGTTGTGTGTCTCCCAGGCTCAGGACATTTTTCTTGTCATCTCTCTTTTTCCCCCGTTCCCTCAACTGCTGTCCCTGAGCCCCCTGCACACCGCACCACTAAAGCCCCATTTCTCCCTACTCACTTCCAACATTCCTTCTTTACCCTTGCTGTCCTCTTCTCCTCCTTTTTTGCCTCGCATCACATGTGAATGCTGTCAGAGGGGGAGTATATTGATTGCACGCTTGGCTGACAGTCACACTAATGACAACTTAGAGTGAGTGTGTGTGTGTGTGTGTGTGTAGTTGAGAGGGGGTGTTTAAACAGCAGTCTTGGCAATAACTCACCTGACCAAAGTGAATGGCCACCGGGCAGGCAGGTGGACCGAGAGGTGCCGCAGCCCACAGTGCGGCTTGACAGGCTGCATTTGAAAAGCAAGTGAGCCAAATGTAGGGCAACTTTCAAATCACACCCTATTTCTTCATCTTCGGGGAATTGTTTTGACCAGACGCGCCATGTGAGCACACTGGCAATAAAACAGACGAGTAAACTCAGGAACTGCGGCAACCCGTCTTCCCTGGCGTCATTTCATATTGTTTGACATTTATCTCAGACATGCAGGATATCAAAAGCGCTGTTTTCAAAAACACAGTGCGCTTTATTTTTGCCAGATCCTGAGCCATGCTCCACTATAATCGCCACTGCAGCATGGACAGCAACACAGTGTAAGACTTACACTGCAGTTAAAATGCTAATATGGGCAATTCAATTAAAACTATCTCTTTTCCATCGCCTATAACAATGTTCTGTGGTGTTCTGTGTCCACTCTTTTATGGATTATTATGGAAACAGAGAGTGGGTTTATTTTCTCTCTGGCAGTTTTTGGACATGGTCATGATGATTGCAGAGCCTAATGCAGCAGCTGCTTTGACAGTAGAAAAGCTTTTGATATATGGTGCTGATCTAACGGAGAGACTGTGACATTTGTGTTCTGCACAGACACTTTCACTTAACTCTGTACATGCAGCACCCTAACTGTGGTACAAGCATCGTGTGCACGCAGCATAATTATGTCATTTCTTTACATACCAGCAAAATGCATGCATTGCTACTAACAAACCGTGTGTAAGTGCTATCATAATTGCTGCTGGCATAGTGTGGAGCACATATGATACAGAAATGCGACCAATTAAATCATACCGTGGGACAGTGTGTTAGAGCACATATTACATCATTTTCTCCTCATACCTCATGCTTTTAATTCATGTCATTTAATTTGTATTCAAACGTGGGAAGATACAGCTGTTAGGCGTGACAGTGGTGATAGTACACTACGAGTAGTAATTCAGATAAATAAGCAATTGAGTAAACACATTTCTCATGCATAATTAAGTTTAACCTGACCTAGATCAAGTAACATGAATGAGTGATTCTAATTTGAGTTGCCAGTTGTAAACCTTATAAACAATAAATGTGGACATTCATAATTCTGTAGTAAGCTGGGGAACTTCTAAGGCTAATGTACCATGGGCTAACTTAATGTATTATGCAGCCACTCACCAGTGCCTGGTACTGATTTACTGAACAATGGAGCAAACAAATGCTAATCCCGCATTAAATATGGTGCTCTGGCATAAATATCCTAACCGACATTGCTTTTAGCATATGCTATGATCTATTAGCATAGAGTGCGCAGAGGGATAACTAACAATTTAGCATGAGAAAGCTGAGCAGGATGTAGCGCAGCAGTGTTTGACCACCGAATGACAAAATGAATCACTTAATTAACCTTGTGAAGGTTACACTCTGGTCATGGAGACACTTGCACAAACATGGGCACGCACACACAGTCTGAATGTGACCTGCATTTCTTGTGCAGATAAGCACTGTGGCTCTTTATGTTCTTTGTATATTCTCGGGCTGGATTCACAGGCAGACTACTGTGGAGACGGTTGAAGAGCCAATACGTCCTGCTGGTGAGGGACATTAAATATTGACTCAACATCCAAATAGTGAGAAATTATTCATCGTTTGTAAGATATAATGTTTTTGATCATATGAGCCATTGTTCTGCGTCAGACCTCTGCCTTGTGGTGCTTTTCATTTAACCTTGAACAGATTCCCATCATACCCATATTCCAATGAAATATGTATTAAATTTAGCAGTTTGCTTCTCCAAAAGGCAGTTCTGAGCAGCCAAAAACACTGACAACAAACTCATCTGGCATTCTATCAGAACATAAGGCACATAAAAAAGACTGTCTTTTAACCACAATGTTATATTTTTGATTTCTAAATAGATTTTTTTTTTTTTTTGTCTGCTGTTGATCATAGACTTTATTTTCTGCACCAAGTGGTTACGTGATTGGTGCTGTTTGTCTGTTGGCAGGATTATTTTTAAAAAGTTTGAAATGATTTACTGGAAATTTTGAGCGGCGGCTGTGCAGTTTAGAAATGATTAACCTTCGGAGTCTATCAGGATCTGCATTAGCACACAGGATTTTTTGAAAGAGTCTTCACTTATTTACTTCTATATTACTGCAGGTGCCACAGTGGTGCTCAGCACTGTGGCACCTGCCTCGGAGCAAGAAGGTCCTGGATTCGCAGCCACCAGCTGGCTCGGACCTTTCCGTGTGGATTTTGCATGTTTTCCTTGTGCTTGTCCAGAGATATGCATGTTCAGATAATTGGCAATTCTAAATTGGCTGTAGGTGTAAATGCAAGTGTGACTCGTTTTCTGTCTTAGCCCTGCAGTGGACTGGCAATCTGTCCAGGGTCTATCCCACATTTCACCTGGGATAGGCTGGCCTTAAACTGGATAAGTGATTAAGAGAATGGATGGATGGGTCTTTACTTTTACGAGATAAAATAAGAGGCAGAATTGGACATGTTGCATTATATCTTTGCAAACACAAATTAGATTAATAATAAGAAAAACTGACTAACATTGCCTTGATTCTCTCAAGAAAACATTCAACTGATTCAGATCTGCACACTGTACCCTCCTGGATCCAGGAATTCAATTCTTGCCTGGCGTGGAGGGAATTTTTAACCTTCGTAGAAATTGCTCTTTCCTGCTGCTAATAGTTATTTAATCATATAATTCATATATAAAAAACAGAGTGTGTTGCATATGTGCTTTGTTTAACTGAAAACCTTGTAGTGCCTTGAATATATTGCACATTTATTATATAACACTACTGAAACCTGATGCCTAAAAAACATTAGTGTTTTCAAAGCATTGTAGCATACACCATAAGTGGATGAATCCTCAAAATATCCTCACTTTTGCTCTGAGTGTGGCATCTTTTTTTTTTTTTTTTTGGTTTCCCAGCTGGGTCTGAGAGGTACTGAAAATGCCTCCTGCTCGGGGCATCTGAAAACAAAGTGCAGAATGCTGCAGTCGGTAATGCATTTAGCACAGATGGATACACAAATAAAGAGCTGTTTATGCAAAACAGATGCACAACAATGTCCAGTCACTCCATATTTCAGCATTTCGCCGAATCTCTCTGCCTGCCCCCCTCTCCCCCTCTCCAGTCAGTTCCTGTCAGACCTAATAGTGTGATGTCTCGTCTTGAATGGAGATGACCAATTTTAGACTCAGTCATGGGTGTTAGAATTGTACAGCATCTCGAGGAGACACACAATATATTCAGGCAAAAATTATCATTAGGACAATAAATTTTTTTTTTAGAAATAGCGCCCATTAGCCCCTGGTTAGACCACAAATCTGAAAATGTAATTACATGCCTAATTCAATGCGATTAATATGTATTGCAGCTGATTAACCAGCTAAGCAATATCAATCTGGACAATTTACATGATACCAATAACTGAAAGTTTCAATTCATATTAAAGAGTTATAATCTGGAGCAAGGAGTCATAGTACATATACAGCCTTAGGATTAGTGTAATAAAATATGGCCAGATGAAAGCAGTTTATTAATGAATTTATGGGGTGTTAGGCTTATAGAGTAAAATAATTTTAAAAAAAGCATTGTAAAATCATTTGATTAAAAGGATAATTTATGGGTGAACACAAACAGAATACTAAAAAGTCATTATTTTTTGTGTCGTCTCCTCCGGCTACATAACATTTTCTGTGCCACAGTCTGACAAAGGACATTATTAAAAATTATTTTCCTGGCATTTCCAGTGCGAGAGACATGCGAGAGAAGGAATAACATCACCCAAGGTCAGGAGCTCTATCCAAACCCAGGCGTTTTCCCAGGTGTTTTCCAGCATGAGCATTCTGTGACCTTTTAGAAATGGATGGTGCGGTTTCTTTTTTTGGTTCTTTTAAATGAAATGGCTCATAAAGAACTTGATCAATTATGTAATCCAATATACAGCCACTGGGCGTGACCCTGCTCATCACTGCTTTTTTTCAGTTATCTAAACACTTTTAGGGATAAAAAAAGTTGAGTCACTTCTTCGTTTTTTGCCTCGTTTGTAGGTACTATTTTTAGACTCAGGTTTTGGCGACAGTGACATTTTTTCCGCTATAGTAGCACCAAGGCCAGAGTCAGTATTATCTTTTAAGGGCGCAGATTGTCGCTGAGTCAACACAGATTGGCGCTGTCTCGAGTCGCGCGGCATTATTCACGGCTTATATTCACCATCTGGCACTAATGCAAAGTTCTCAGTTATTTTAGCAGCAGCTTTAAAAGTAAAAATGTAATTTTCATTCACTTATCCCCGGGCACAATCCTCAACACAACTAGAAAACAATGTCTGACAAAACCCCCCGAGAACAAAACATGAAGATGAGACAACTAATTACTGGATTTGTCTTTGTTAAAATAGATGATTTTTTATTCATTTCCCCATCTCTGCTTCTAAATATATTAAAATAATGAGCTAAAAAGTAAATATGTG